>NC_077227.1:184745586-185362901 GCF_027887165.1 Monodelphis domestica | reverse complement strand
ACCTTTTCATCTTGTCACTGAACTCCAGTGTTGTATGTGGAAGAGAGAATGAGGCTGATGACTTTGTGCAATGCTATATCACTTAAATCTAATTCAGGAACAAGTCAAGACATCCTCCTGTGATGTCATTGGTCCTCTTCCAAAATGAAGAACAAATAACATCAACAACATCTTGCACATAATAAATGCTTAATAAATGCATGTCATTTTAATTTAAATTTTCAAAAATTCCCCTTTCTTAGTTTTGTGAAATAAGGAGCAGTTGGAGTAGAAGGGGATGACCCTGGAAAGGAGTTGGGAGTGGGATTCATATATTGAGAAATCTGCTTTTAGAGAAAATTGCTAAATTAGATGCTAAACTTTTAAGCTATTAACAAGATAAATGAACTTTTTTTTGTATATGTACTTCTTCCTTGATTGAGTCTATTCAGAAATATAATGTATTAGAGAGAAGGAAACTGGCAACTACCAAAAGTTCTCTCATCTGGTATCATTAGAGAGTCTGAAAAAAGGGAATTGTTAAGAGAAATATGAAATGACTATGAGTGAAGTATCAGTTGCCATGATGAAACCTTTTTTTCCGAGGCTTAAATTTCTTTTCTTCATTTCTGAGCTAACAGACAGGACATTTTAATTCCATTTAGAGTTTCACTTTTTATTTCTTAAAATTGTCTTCAAAAAGCCATACTCTGAGACCTTCTCAAAATGTGAAAATGAAGCAGGTCTCTTGAAGTCTACACCAGGGATCTGGTATAGCCCTGGCAAGTTCTACTATGATGGAAAGTTTCAAGAATGGTTCTGATGAAGGACTTGAATCTTCCCATCTAGTTATGGAGAGGATTATCACTAGCAGGTTGGCCACTACCAGCTGATGAGATGTTTTGGCTAAGGCAACCAATGAAACAAGTTTTTTTTTTAATTAATTAATTTATTTGTTTAATTTAGAATATTTTCTCATAGTTACATGATTCATGCTCTTTCCCTCACCTCCTCCTTTCCCCCTCTCGGAGCCTATGAGCAATTCCACTGGGTTTTACATGTATCATTGTTCTATATTATTAATATTTATTTATCTTGGAATGCTTTCATAAGAGAGACACAAATGACCCTTTTCTTTTGAGCTCTTTTTCTGATTTTAGGAGTAAATGAGATAAGAATGACATAGTAGAGAATGAAAAAAAAAGGAAAAATTAGAGGTGAATAGAAACTTAGAGACAACCTCTTGTCTTTGTATGTTTATCTCTGAACTGGGGGAGGGGAGTAGTGATTAAGGCTAGGTTGTACTTAAAAATTAATAAGAAAAGGTTTCAGAAATTACAGATTCTGTCTTTAAAAATTTTTTCGGAAGTAGACAGAATTGTACCAGTCTTGGAGTTGGCAGGAGGAGTCATGATCAGGGAATGAGAAATATGGAAAAGTTCAAGAAATAGAGGGGGAAAAGCCAAAAGAAAGAGGATTAGAACTTAACCCCTATTCTACCTAAGAGGATTTCTAATTTTTTTTTTGCTCCATTTATTAATCTGAAAAAAAATCTTTGTGAAATGGATCCCATTGATCAGAAATGAAGTAATTAGTCTTATAAAGTTGATCTGCTTACTCTAGAGGGTCGTACATGCTGTGCTGTGGTGGTAAAAATATTGAATTTGGGGTCAGAAGACCTGCTCTGCCACTTTCTATCACTAGAACAATATGTTCACCCAATCTGGACCTTAGGTTTCTCACTGACAAAATAAGGGAGTTGAGCAAAATGACTTTTAAGGTCCCTTCCAGATCCAAAAATGTTTGATTCCAAGAACATAACCTGGCATTTTCACTGGCATATTCCTAACTAACCTTTATTGTGAGATCATTTACAAATTCTCATTGGATGTGGGCAATCAAATGACCCGTAAGAGTCTCTAGGTACTCAAGTTGGCTTCAATGATTCAATAAACATTTATTAAGTTTCTGCCATGTACATAGTTCCATGCTATGATATAATTTTAGATCCATATGGAGATGTCAATTGAGATCTAGAAGAAAAGGAAATTGCATTTTGATAGTTACTGAAGGGTAGAGACACATGCAAAGATTGCCTTGCTCTCTTTTGTGACAGAAGGAAAAAGGAAGGCTGAAACCAGAGATCACCTTCTATCTTTTTCCTGCTTAATATGCCAAATATGAAGTCCCTTAAGAAAATGGAGACCACCTAAAAAATCTGCCTCATTAGGAGCTGAAGATGATGACATTCAGTTATCTATACTTCTGGCCAGGAATTGTAGGCTAGTGTGTCTCAGAATGCTAAAGGTGCAGAAATGACAGTATTTTGCCATAGAAGTGCCAAGACACTCCATTGGTGTTATATAAAGCAGTTACAAATGTCAACAGATAGTACCTAATCATAGATTATATATAATTCATACTTCATATATTCCCCAGAAATGTGGTGATCAATTTTTTTAGCTATACTACATGCAATGCTAATTTTTATACTGGGTATTATCCATCTGCTCATGGATATTGCATATGAGATACTGCCCATGTTGGCTTACTACAGGCAAATTAATGCAGGTTTTTTATTTAATGCAATCTTTATTGCATATGTGATTGCAGGGACTGCAGGGAGAATTAGTGGGAGGGGTCAGTTACCTTTGTTTAATTAATAGGTACACAGGGAAAAGGTTACCAGCTCCTCCTACTTCAGGATTGCTAAGTATCTTTGAGATTTATTAAAGCTTCCAGGTAATTTTCAGGTTTCCCTAACTAACAAGGGAATGACAATAATTTGAAGGGTTCCAGAGTTGTGGGAGATCTGGACTACACTGATGAGCTTTGGTGCACTTCAAAATTTTATGATTAACTCTGTAATTTATGGTGTTTAGGAATACAATAGGAAATAAAATCACTCAGGTTTAAAGATATAATCCCAGATTGAACATTGTATTTTCCCACTAATGTTTGATAACACATAAATTCATTTATATCAATTAGAACTTTTCTGGATCTAAAACTCATGATATAAATATTTTTTCAACTTCAAAGAAATTCATAAAACAGAATGATGATCAAATGTTATTCAGCAAATAATGTTTTAATAAAGCAAAGTATTGAGTACATATGTGAAGAAATGAGAAACTTCCATCTTAGTTAGAGGATTCAAAATTGAATGTGTTTTTCCTATAACCGTGCAGAATCAATAGTCAACTCCAAACCTGTGAATTGGAAGAAAATGTATGGTTAATTCTCTTAGTTGCCAACACCCAGAACTGAACTTTGTAGGCAAGATGCTAGTTTATGTGGAGAGTTGCTTATGTAAGAGGGTCTGTGGCATTTCTGAACTGTGAGCCCAAGTATCTCCAAAGTATATATTTTTTTGGACAGAAGAAAGTGATTTCAATGATTTTTTTCATAAACATTTTGCACTTGCAGTTCCGTCATAAGAGTGATAACCAGGTGAATAATCGACTTTCTGAAGTACTCATCAATGGCAGGTAAGAAGTGTATTCCTCTTGTTATTCTTATGATTTGGGGGAGAGGGAATCAGTAAGTGGTGTTCTGTGACTTTCCTTTTTGAACAACAGACAAATTTCCCCTTTGACTGATGATTTTTATAAAGTGGCATTAAATTATGCCTTTTTTTCTTTAGTGTCTTTGATACTCCACCTATATGACTTCTGTACAATCTTGCTTGCTGTTTTCAATGTTTAGAAATCAAAGTTATGTAGAATTGATTTCATCATCATCATAATACTGACATTTATATAGTGCTTTAAATTTTGAAAAGCACTTCACAAACATTTTCCCACTTAAGCCTCACAACAATTGTGGAAAAGTACAGTTGGTATTCAGAACATATTTTTTTCAGCAAATGAATTTATGTATTAATTTATGGGTAAAAATATTTCTTGAGAGGATATTCAGTACATCAAAAAACTAAAATTTCAAAATAAGAATTTTCTTTCCAATGTATTATTTAGTGTCACTCATAATAGTTAAGAAAGATACACATAAAGTAACCCATGATTTTTAAAATTTCCTCTTGTATTAGAATTATATTATTTGTAGACTTTCCAATAAACTAAAATATTTTAAATTTACTTTCTTTAAAACAAACAAAGGATATCTCTAAGAGACTTACTTAATATACATAAATTCTAAATATAATAAATTACTTGCAGCCTGGCTGTCATTCTGATTGACCAATGGATAGTTGATCAGTATGACAGTTCTAATAATATGGATTTCAGAGGGAATAATGTATAACAAAATATGTACAAGAAAAAGACCAAGGCATTAATTAAGGTGACCTCAAAAATCATTGGCAATAAATAGTAAAATGGGAATAATTCATCATTGGATGAAATGTATCATCTTTCAATGGGAGATAGACCGATAGAAGGCACAAGTGATCTTTCACTGATTCTGGGACTAGTTGTCTATTCAGATTTTAGAAAAGACACAAAAATATTAAAATTAAAAAAACTTAAAATGATTTTGACTACAAATATGGCAGTTGTTGAAGAGAAATGATGCTATAAATGAACTGTGATGGTAGATATTTTCCGATTGCAAAATGAGTGAGCTTAGTGTTGCCTACTTCATGATTTCTTTAGAGTAGGTACTGCCTTCATTGACATAGATAACAGTCTCTCCATGCCTATTCATTCTGTGCCATTCTCATCTATATTTCTCTATATATGATCTATCCAATATGCTGAGAATCTTCCCTATCTGAATAGACTTAGTCTATTTCTTGTTCTCATAATATGAATAGCCCAACTCCTTTCCAAGTTTTTTTTTCATATGCCAGTTCCTGACTGAAAGTTATCTTGGGAATATTCTACAATATCCAAATATCTGCTATGTGCATCTTTCTATTGCCCTTTGACTCATCTTCAATTTTGATTCTTCTAAGATGATAATGTTCCCAACACTGTACTCTCACAGGAAAATATTGGTATAAAAGATACAGGCTTTCTAGGTAGCAAGCAATTCATGCTGCCTCAATGTAGTGTGAAGATGATTCTGGGTTCTCAAAGATTATCCAGTGGATATTAAGCTCTATTAGGTTTTATCGAGGTAGAAAGGCTTCAAGTAAAACTCTAATGATGAACTACATCTGCTACCTGAAGGCCAGCCCAGGTACCACTTTGTGCTGCCTTTTTAGCTGTGGTGGCCCACTTAATAAAGTCTAAAAATACTTATTTGAGCCATATATAGTGTTAGCATTGAATGGGTAGTTTCCCTTAGTCTTATTGTCCAATGAGACTATATTAATATTAATATTCCTGTGTTAATTATTTTTATTGTTGACTTGATGAGACTGCTTGAGGAAGTTTTGTTGTATGTCCTGATCTTCCTAAGTCTTTCATTGAAGACTGTGACAGACGGTGACTACTCTAAAGGAAGAGATCTAATCCTACAGCTGACAGTCCATCTAATTGTTTGCAGTCAAAAGTTGGGTTAATAAAAGAATTCTAAGTGGAAAGATACCTTAGGGGAGATCTGGTCTAGCTCTCTCATTTTACAGATGAATAAACTAAGGTCTAGACTGGCTAAGTGACTTGATGAAGGTCACAGAGTAAGTTGATATCAAAATATTAGTTTAACCCAAGGAATTGATCCTATGTCTTGACTTTCAATCCTGTGCTCTTTTCACTAGATTATGCTGCCTAATAAATGAGAAAAAGGGTAAAGTAGTTGCACAGTAATTTTTTAATGTAAACTTTCATTCATGTAATTAATTTCCACATATATTTTGAAGGCATTCCTTGGCAATGATATATAATTTGGGATTATGATAATGATAAAATTTCACATTTACATGTTATTTTATGTACCACAATATCCATGTGAGATAGGTAGTATAAGGATGATCATCTCATTTAATCTATATTACAAAATTTGCATGGTTTAATTGATTTTTTGGGAGACTCCTGTATACATTCTCCTTTTCTTCACAGGTTTCTAATATCTTAATTTGCCAAAGTGATTCTTATCTGAAATCCTTTTGTTATCAAATATTCTAATATTAGATGTTCCTCTGTTTTTGTAATTTTATAACCTTCTCTCAGGCAAGATATTTCTTTGATGCTATTAAACTTCCTATCAGTTTTAACCATCAGCCTACTGTGGAACACATCCCATATTACACATTTGCTCAAGCCTTTTATCTTGCATAACCTTTAAAAATATTTTCCTATTTATGCTTTCATCTCCAGAGCTACTTATTAGTTCTTTCTCAGATAATTTCTTCTTGAAGTTTCACACAATTAGAAAGAAGTAAACACTTGTGTGCACAAAGCAAAAATCAGATGTGTTACTTGTCATATTTTGTCTAGCAATTTAGCAACTCCTTAAGAATGAAAAAACCATAAGATATTAAAAGTGAAACTATGCATTTATTTGCATTTTGGGATGTTTATAATGGGCAGAGTACTTAAGTTGGCAGAGAGGGTTTTCTTAAATCTATTTTTTTTCTTCAATATATAGTTGGGTGGTTTTGTTAATGTGAAAGCTTCTTCCACTGTTAGCATATCATGCCATGGTAGCATGGTGAAGTTTAAGGATTAGAGAGATCATTCTATTGCATTTTTTTTCTGTTCAGATTATGTATGGAGCATTGTTTAGAATTTTGGATACCATATTTTAGGAAGGACATTGATAAATCTGGATGGTCTAGAATAATGAAGAGATCATACCATATGAGGAATAGTTGAAGAAATTGGAGATGTTTGGATTGGAAAAGACTTAAGGTGTGAGCACAAGATCACTGACTTCAAGAATTTTTTTTATGGTTTCTTTTAAAAAAAGTAATTAATTAATTAAGATTATTTTTCCATGGTTACATGATTCATGTTCTTTCCCTTCCCTCCTTCCTTCCCTCTCCTGAAGCCAACAAGCAATTCCACTGGGTTTTTCATGTATCATTGATCAAAACCCATTTCCATTTTATTAATATTTGCAATAGAGGGATCATTTAGAGTTTACATCCCCAATCATATCCCCGAACCATTTGATCAAGGAAATGCTTTTCTTCTGTGTTTCTCCTCCCACAGTTTGACTTCAAGAATTTGAAGGACTAACACCAAAAAAAAAAAAGGAATTTGATTTGTTCTATTGGGTCCTAAAAGAGAAGTAGGAACAATGAGTGAAAATTGCAAAGAGACATATTTAGGATTGATGTAAAGAAAATTTCTTAACTTTAGAGCTGTCCAAAAGTAGAAAGAACTCCTTTAAGCACAGTATTGACTCCAAGATAGAAGGTAAGGGTTTAAAAAATAAAATAAAATACTGCTAGATTCTTTTTATTTTTATAAACCTTATCTTCTATGTAGAATTGATACTAATTATTAATTTTAAGGCAGAAGATTGGTAAATGCTAGGCAATTAAGATTAAGCGATTTGCCCAGGGTCACACAGCTAGGAAGTGTCTGAGGCCAGATTTGAACTCAGAAGATGAATCTTCCTAATTCCAGGCCTGGCGCTCTATCCACTGAGCCACTCAGCTGCCCTAGAACTGTTTGATTCTTAGAACCCTTTGACCCCTTCTCTCTTTCTCCACCACTATACCTGTAAAAATGGAAAGAGACTGTAGAGACTGCAGAGAAGCAAGAGACATGTTCTCTTTTAGTATATTTTATCAATCATCATAGCCAAAAAATGTAACCCCAGGCAACTGACCATCTGGTGAGTGAGTGTTTTGTTTAGCATATATATAAACAAGTATCTAGGAACATAAACATATTAGAATATTATAACATATCAAATGAGATTATATGTGTAAAATACTTTACTAAACTTAAGGTACTTTTAAAAATTCTAAATATTATTTACTAAACTACTGAAATGAACATAATTTATTTTTTTTACAGTCGGGGATTCAAGGTTATATTTCAAATTCTATAGTGATATTTTTGAATTTTAACATAGACTTAGAGAATGTAATGAATCTTAGAATGCAACTAATCCAATCTCCTCATTTCACAGATGAGAAATCTTGTGTCAAGTTGGTTATGCCACTTATCCAAGATTATACACTGCTAGGTGGTACAGTGGAGAGAGTGTCAAGCCTAGAATCAAAAAGACATCTTCTTGAGTTCAGATCTGACCTTAGACACTTACTAGCTCTATGACCTTGGCCAAGTCACATAACCCTGTTTGCCTTAGTTTCCTCATCTGTAAAGTGAACTGGAGAAGAAAATAGCAAACCACTATAGTATCTTTGCCAAGAAAACCCCAAATGGGGTTGTAAAGAGTCAGACATAACCGAAACAATTGAAAAACAACAAAAGTAAAATGTCAGAGCCAATATTCAAACCTGTATGCTTTGATTCCCAATTCAACACTTTTTCCATTGCCTAAAATTATTTTTGTATCATCTTGTATATTTAAATTATTTTACACAATTTAAAAAACAAAATCTAAACTTTTAATTTAAAGAAAATTATTGGCTTAAAAATCAATTGCCCCTAGTCTTTATAAGTAATTCTTCATTTGCTTGGCTCACAATACAGGGACCCTGCTTTAGTTTTATTTAATCAGGGAAAAGTCTCAGAAGTGCCAGCAAAATACTAGAAAGTTCCCATTGTAGCTACCACAGTTTGACAGACTCTAATTCATAGAGGCTTTACAGAACCCTGAATGACTTACTGGGATAAGTATGCTGTGCACTGAAAAGGGACTTGAAGGCATTTTCCAGTAACATCCACAAGTCTGGTACCTAGAATTGCTACTTAGGGTGCAAAGAAAAAAAAAAAGAAAAATGTAACTGTGGATTTCTAGAAAATACCATCATCATTTTTCAGCTTGTTTAAGAACAACCAGAGAGTTAAAAATGGGCCTTAAATCTCTATGCTTATGGAGTGAAAAGGTGTGGAGGAAATCGAAATCATTATTTTCTGTCTTAAAAAGTATGTAGACTTCTTTTGTCATTCAGGCAATTTTTAGAAGTGTCTAACTATTTTTTTAAGTTTTCTTGGCGAAGATACTAGAAGGGATTGCCATTCCTTTTTCCAGCTCCTTTTACATGTGAAGAAACAGAAAAAAAAGTTAAGTGACTTGTCCAGAGTCACATAGCTAATAAAAGTCTGAGTTTGGATTTGAACTCAGGAAATGGAATCTTCCTTCCTGACCAGGCATCCTATCCACTCTGCAATCTAGCTGATTTCTTTTCTTAACTAGATATTTTGGGTTCTTCCAGCTATTTAGGAGAAAGTTGATACATAACTCTAAGACCTTATTACTATAATTATTTTTACATATTCAACTGCCTATACCCCCATAACCAGTCTTTTGGAGACTCGGGATGATATTGCCTTTATCCCTGACATGAAAAGGAAACCAATAGTAACATTAAACTATGTTGCCCTTTAAAATTTATATAAAATCTCATGCAATATAAAGAGGGTCATCCATTCCTCAGCCAGTCCAGTAGGTGGTTTTCAGTCAGATTACACTGGAATAATATATTAATTTCTACGTGCCACACTTTAACCTGATAAGCTAGAGAGTGTTCAGAGAAGGGTGACCAGGATAGGAGATTTAAATCCATGTTGTGTGAAGATCCACAGAAGAAATCAATCTATCATACAACAAACATTTATTGCCTTTCACGCCCTTGGCACTGTACAAGGTATTGTGGATACAGACAAAAAAGAAACAATCCCTATGTCTAAAGAGCTTGCATCCTTTTGGGGGAGATGTATATACATGAATGTATCTCTAAGATTTACACAAAGTTAACATGTTTCTTGTAGTTTTGAATGGGAAGTTACTAGTATCTAGGGAATCTGGAAAGTTTTAATGTAGATGATGTTGTCCGAGCTGAATTTTGAAGGAAATGGGGGATTCCAAGAGGCAGAGGTGGGGAGAGAGTACATTTTTGGTATGAGCGATAGCCACTTCAAACACAGGGTACCCAGTGGAATGAGCAGATGATTACAATTCATTCCAGCAGCCATCAAGGTGAGTAAAGCTGGTGCTATAGAGTGCTTAGAGCTTGGTGAGACATTGAAGATGCCAAAGTCATCTGCTATATCCCAGGCCATTGTCAGTCATCCTGACTTTTGTCCTGCCACTTGACTTGGATGACTGGGAGAGAGAATAATGCTGATGACTGTGCAACTCTGGCTTACTTAAATCCAATTCACATGTAGGTCATCACTCCTGTGATGTCATTTGAAAACAAAGGAGGAAAAGAAATAGCAATGGCTTAAAGATGGAGTTTTTGTCCATTAGGAACAGTGAGAATGCATGTTTGGGTGGACTATAGAGTGCCTAAAGCAGAATTGTATGTTAGGTTGGAGAAGCGATTAGAGTCAGATTCTAATGGGTCTTAAATACTAAGCAGAAGAGTTTACATTTGAAATTGATAAGTTTAGCTAGAAAAAGGAAAGATTGTAAGAATATTTGAAGAGTTTTCATGTAGAAGAAGAATTAGATATTCTTTTTGGTCCACTAGGTGAGAACTACAATCATTGAGTGAAAAATTATAAGAAGAAAGGTATTGTTTAATTCAATGTTAGGAAGAACTAAGTAATAATTCTGGAAATGGAATGGGCTATCTCTAGAGGTAGTAAGTTCAACATTGAAGAGTTGAAACAAAGATTAGATGACCAAACTTCATTAATTCAACCCACAAAAATACATTTAAAACACTTACTATATGCTAGATATTGTGCTAGGCACTGGGGTTACAAATACAAAAAACGAATTAATCCTTCTTCTAAAGGAGCTTACATTCCATGATGGGAGTTCATATACTTAAAAAAAGTCTTACCTTCTGTCTTCAACTCAATACTGTGTATTGGTTCCCAGGCAGAAGAGCAGTAAGGGCTAGGCAATGGGGATCAAGTGACTTGCCCAGGGTCACATAGCTGGGAAGTGTCTGAGGTCATATTTGAACCCAGGATCTCTGATCTCTAGACCTGATTCTCAATGCACTGAGTCACCTAGCTACCCCCAGGAACTCATATTCTAATAGGATTTGAAACTCTTAGTGAATTATAGAGGAAAGTTGAAAAAATGTCCATCAAAGTAATCAGTCTCGCCTAAATACTTTCCCTTCTCTCTCCAAAGGACTTGCAATTTGGGAACACAGAAATGGATCCAGGTTGAGGGTCAGCCTCAGAGTCTTGCATTTTCACAAAGCAGGGCAGTCTCTTGGGATTGGTGGTGGGGATGGGGTGTGAGATTGGCCATAGTGGTGGTGGTGGTGATGGGATGGGGAGGGAGCTACATAATCATCCTAAAAGTGCAGAGCAAGGAAAAGAGGAATCTGCTTTTATAGAACCTATAATTTTGTCTATGAGCAAAAGAAGAAAAGAACCCAGATGGGAAATTCAGGAGTTCCTGAATTCTACCTTGGATTATAGTCTTAATAGACAATTATCAATTAGCTCTGTTTCCTTGGTGTCAAGTTTCCTAAGTACTAAGAAAACTAGGGCAGGATGGCACTTATATGTGTGTAGTAGCTGAAAAGGATGTTGGATTTGGAGTCAGAAGACCTAGATTTGAATCTTCACTCACTTATTGCCTGGGTGACCTCAGGCAGGATACTCCCTGAGCTTTAGTTTTCCATATGTAAAATGATGTGTTCTTTAAATTATTTCATCTTTCCATGTCCAAATGCTATGCTCAATGCATTAATCTTTTCAGCCCTTCTACAATACCCATGTTTCTTATTCCTGAATGTCAGGAAAATTAGAGGTGTAAACAGTGGGCTTGTTCCTTTAATATTTGCTGTAATACTTTTGTAAGTCTTTTCCCTCTATCTCCCCCCCCCCCCCGATTCTATAGTAAATATCCTTTTATATTAAGCCATAATGAACCAAAGTCCTATTAAGTAGAAGTATAACTCTTGGAAACGTTCCATTGTGTTACTATTAAAATGATGTGTGGCCAATCATGCCATTCATTTTTTAAGGAACACAAGAAATTCCGCAATGAATCAGACCATTATTTCTCCAGTATTTCCAACGGCAGCATATTTTGCTAAGCTATTTAATTAAATATCTTTCTCTTTGAATTAATTTGGCCTCTTGTTGGTCCAGTAAGAGAGAAGCATCAATAGATGTCTAGGAATTGTGCTTCTGAATGGAAGGAAACTGAAAGTGTCTGGTAGTTGTAGTCCCAGTAATAAATAGTAATTAAAGCTATATATGTCCCTCTCCCCACCTACTCTCCCTCTCTCCATCTCTCTTTCTGTCTCTCTCTGCCCCCCTCTCCTTCTCTCTCTCTTTTTCTCTCTCCCTCTGCTATAAATATATACGACAGTATGTATATATATATATATATATATATATATATATAGAGAGAGAGAGAGAGAGAGAGAGAGAGAGAGAGAGAGTAGCCTACTATAGTAGATGTAGGTGTAAGTTCATATACACATACATATACACCTAGATCAACATAGATATAGATATATACCACTAGCTACTACTACCAGGGGGCAACTGGGTTTGGAGTCAGAAAGACTCATCTTCTTGAGTTCAAATCCAGCTTCAGACACTTCCTAGTTGTGTGACCCTAGATAAGCCACTTAACTCTGTTTGCCTCAGTTTCTTCATCTGTAAAACAAGATTGAGAAGGAAATGGCAAAGCACTCCAATATTTTGAGTTCAATGGAAGCAATGGTCCAGTATGTGGGTCCAATGGTCTAGTATGTGGGTCCAATGGGCCCACAAAGAGTTGGACGTGACTGAAATGACTGAACAATAATGACAACTGCTATCAGAATTAAAACTATTAGACATATTTTCAGTTTACAACCATTCAAAAGCACAATGTCTGGACCTCTAATAATGCTTCTCTTACCAGACCAACTAGAGGCCAAATTAATAAAAATAAAAGAAAGAAATTTAATTAAATAGAATAGTATATTTGTACATATACACACAATAAATACACATATTGTTTTAAATTTTGCAAAGAGGTTTATATATGTTTTCTCTGTTGATTATCATGGCAACATTGTGAATTAAGTGCTATTATCATCCCCATTTTACAGATGAGGAAACTGAGGCCAAGAAAAATTAAATAACTTGTACAGAGTCACATAGTTAATAAGTATCTGAAGCCTAATTTGAACCTAGGTCTTCCTTATTGTAAGTCTAGCATTCAATCCATTACAAAATGCTACCTTGAACTTGGGCTATCTTTTGGGAGAGGGTGGGAAGCCCGGGAGGAGGGAGGATGTCCAAGATCTCCAGTTTTGATGCTTTAGTATTGCAGAAATTGGTCACTTGAAATGATGTGCAGGTTAATTTAACAACAAAAAATGTGGAAAGACCTACATGAAATTATGAGGTGAAATGAGCAGAACCAAGAGAAAATCATATATTGCAACAGAAATATTGTTTGAGGAATGAATTGTATAAGTCCACCTCCAGAGAAAGAAGTGATAAATAGAAATTAGTAAGACGTAGTTATATATATATATATCTTAGTAACATACATAGTATATAACATACATACATACCTTTTTGTCAAATTATGCCTTCTCTAATGGAGGAGGGGAGGGAGGGAGTTACCTGCGTGTTTTAATGTAATGAACAAATAAATGCATTTGAATAAAAAAAGAAAAATTTCCTAAGTGATTTTTATAGACTAGAGCACTGTTTTGCTGTCACTGTTATCTTATCATTTATAAAGTACATTGAAGTGTTTTTTCTTATTAATATTGTTTGAACTGTTGTGGTACATTGTGGCACATGGCTTAGTAGTTGCTGTGCTTGCTTGGGTTGAAAAATTGGTGCTTTTTCATGGTAATTGACTTGTTTCAAGGACTGTTGCTTGTGAGAGTGCACCTTGGCTGCACTGACCAAGATACTGTACAGTTTCCTTGAAATGGTTCCAACTAGGACTAGACTTGCAGGGAACAATTAATCAGTTGCTTAATATGTGGAGCATCAGTGGCACTGTAGCACTGCATTGGAGTGTGATTTATGTTCCAGGAACAATTCATTTTATTTCTCTTTTAAAGTTTCATAAGCCTGCTCGTACCCATCACTGTTTTTGAAAAATACACATTCTAAGGGCAGGTAGGTGGTTTAGTGGATTTTAGTGGATAGAGCACCAGAGCTGGAGTCAGGAGGTCCTGGGGTCAAATGTGGTATCAGATATTTCCTAGCTCCATGACCCTGGGTAAGTCACTTAACCTCCATTGCCACTCTTCTATATTAGAACTGATGACAGAAAATAAGGGTTTAAAAATTATATATTCTACATATATCTGTGAACATGCTATTTTAAGTCAAGCCAACATGCAATTATTAAGTGCCAGGCTCTGTTTTAAATGATGGGGATACAAATATAAGCAGAAAGAAAGATAGACCTTACCCTCAAGGTGCTTATATTCTGATGGGGAAAATAATACATAAAAGGAAGCTAAGGAAGGTGGGGGGATCATTCTTATCTGGTGCCATGGCAAAGAATTTTTTCCAGTGGAAGCAAACTCCTGGAGGCCAGGGACTGTTTCACTTTGTTTACAGGCCTGGAATCTGGCATTATACCTTGGAAAAAAAGTAGTTGGAATGTAAACTGCTAGTTGACTGAGATGAGTATGAAAAAAAAAAATTAATTGGAAGTGTTAGATGAGTAGCCAAAGTCACATTTGGCTATAGAGTAAACAAGAGAGGGATAATTAAGTTTGTGAATATGTTATAAAAATAACAATGTGAACAAATGATTATTTCATGTTATATTTTATTCTTCAATATCTATGTCGGTAGTCATACCCACTTTCTTACTCTTAAAGTTTGAGACCTTGGGATAGCACAAATTTATGGCTGTTCAATCATTCCCAACTCTTTGTGACCCTATTTGGGTTTTCTTGGCAAAGACACTAGGGTGCTTTGTCATTTCCTTCTCCAGGTAATTTTACAGATGAGGAAACTGAGGCAAATAGAATCAAGTGACTTGTCCATGATCACACAGCTAATGAAAGTCTGAGGCTAGATTTGAACTCATGAAGTTGAGTCTTTCTGCCTCCAGGACTGGCACTCTATCCACTATGCTACCTTGCTGCCCCAGAACAGTTTTAAGAGTGGCTCTCTTCATTTTACAATCAAGTACATATTTTTAAAAACCGTTAACTAGCATAAATTCTAAGACAGGGGAGTGGCAAGGATTAGGCGATTGGAATTAAGTGACTTGCTCAGGGTTCCATTGCCAGGAAGTATCTAAAGCCAGATTTGAACCAGGATCCTCCTGACTCCACGCCTGCTGCTCTACCCACTGTGCTACCCCAGATGCCCCACAATCTGGTGTATTTTAGACTCTCCTCTTCCCTCTCTGTCCTGCACTGTCTTAATCAGAGCACCAAGGGCTTAGATGTCAGTAGCTCTTGCCCTGGGTGGAGTTAACAATCTCGGAGAGGTTAAATTCCATTGAGCACAAGGGTTTCATGAATGCTTGGCTATTAGATTGCCACCCAAGATTTCCATTTCATCTCTCCTTAAAAATAGCTCAACATGAAACAACAACATGAAATGTTCTGCTTTTAAAAGCTGATTAGTGACACATGTAGGTCTCAAAAACATCAGTGATTTAAAGCAGTTCAGCTGCACGTTTTTCTTTTCCAGTTATTGGCTATATAGGAATCATGTGTGGGGAATGTATGTGATATTTTCTGGTCTGTAAGAATTCCTGTAATAAAACTGGGCAATGGTTCAGAAGTTTTGTTAGATACTTACAATAGATCTATTTTTCTTTTTAAAATGAAAAAATTATTTATTACATTAAAATTCCCAAGTAACTCCCTCCATCTCTCCCTCTCCTCCCATCACGAGAGAAGAGAAAGAACAGATAAGTAGAAACAAGTTAGATCTAGCAAATATATACAAAAGATATTGAAGGAACTCTTTGAAAAGAGGACTGCTAGGCTTAAAAGTAAATGGGCTGGTAGCCAAGATATCCTTTATGGTGGGAGCTTTACAAATAGGGATGGTTTCTGATTCTTATGTGTGGTGCTGCCCTCTGCTGGATCTGATTAGAAAAGTCAATCTGTCTTTTGATGGTTCCATTGGAAGGGATTATGGGCATTATTATTACATTTTCACCGACTTTATTACCTGCAACAACAACAACAACAACAACAAAACAAGTACCAAGGATTATTGACCCCAGTGTTTTAGAAGCTGGAAACTGTTGATTCCTTCTTGTGCTTCTTGAAAATGGGACAGTGGACTCCCACAGTGATTCCATTGGAGAGTGGCCACAGATGGTTCTATCTGATAGCATCTGAGAATTGCTGGATAGCCCTGAATTGAGTTATCTTGTATTCATCAGGGCCCTTGGGCTTACAATTGAAGTGGAGACTTCTGTTATTAAACAATGGGAAGAGGGACAGTCCTTTTGGCCTTTTTATTTTCAGCCCACCCAGTACATTTCCATGTTACTGATGATATCACCAAAACTGTGGAACTGTTGTTAAAGGGCTCATGAGTCCCACCCACCTGACAATAACACAGAGGACCTGCCCAAATTCAGGGAAAGACTTGATCAAACACAGGAATTCAAAAGCAATAATGTTAGGGGGAAAAAAAATACATGCACACACATACACTTTTATTGAGCTCAAAAACAACGAGTTCAAAAACAAGTTATTCAAAACAATCTAACTGGTTTTTGGACTCAATGAAAGTGGTTTAAAATATTAATTTCATCTTTATCCCACTTTTAGTCTCAATTGAAGTTTAAAAAATAGTTTTTCAACTAAAGAAAATATATTTTTGTTAGTTTTACTTTTTTTCTCCCATTAATTTCACTCTTCTTTGCTTCCCTCAAATTGAACTCTCTTTTGGCAGAATCCAGGAAAGACCTACTTACAAACTGACTAGTTTCTGCACATGAGGCTGTAAATTTGCCACAACACATATCTGTAATTCTTTATGAAGATCTATTATTAATTCATATAGATGCATTTAAAATGAGTAAACATTTTGTATTATTTTCTTAAATAAGATGTATTTTGATTCAACATCCTATCTAAATTTATGTACACCTTTCTTTCCCTTTTATTTGATTTAATTCAACTCAACAAACATTTGTTAAGATTCTACTGTTTATAAGATAACCATACTGATTCCTTTTTCAGGTCATTTTGTGGGGAGACCTAGAAAGACTCCTTGCTTAGCCTTTTCTCTCTCAATTCATATGGAGGTAGGAGGATGCTGAGTTGCTCCCCTCTTTTACCTCCCTCCCCAACCCCTATATTTCTCTAACTATGTATATATGTCTAACTTCATAATTTTAGAGTTTCTGTGTCCTCCAAAAGTGATTTTGCCCAAAGAAAATGCCAGCTACAGTTACTAGCCAGGGAACCCCTGAGCAGGAAAAGAAATGATGGCCAATACATTAGTCATAGATATAAAGGTCTGGATCTTCATAACACCTTCTAAAGACCCCACTCTGAAGGTATATAATTGTTGGTCATGAGCTTTTTTAATCTGTTGATTTTGTAGGGGAGGCTATGTTTATATCCACATCCAGGTTTTTGTAGGATCCAGTGAGGCAGCCTCGGTGCTAGTTTCCTTCTGGAGGTTCTGTCCAACTGTTAATAGTGTATGTTGGTCAGGAAAGATGGAGCTCTGGAGAACTTTGGCTTAGAGCTCCCTAATCCTATATGCTATTTTTTTTTAAGACTGTGAGTCTTTGTAGCACCAAATAAGGATACTGAAAAGACTAAAAGGTTGGAAACCTAGGTTTTAGATCCTAGCTTGGGCATTATTTTTGCCCCCTTTGGCAAGTCATCTAACCATCTAACCTTGGTTTCCACTTATATAAAATGAGGTGTGGGACGATATGATCTTTAAAGCATCCCTCTATCTCTACCATTTTATGAGTTTATATATGAAGGGAAATTTTAACCCTTCTAAAAGTTTTGCTCATGAATGCCATGAAGATTAAAGTTGGGTCAGATCCCAAAGATAGAATGCATACAGACAACTGCAGACATATCAGTAGAACAAAACAAGTAAAAAAAAAATGAACATCATAATGGAAGAAATGATGCAATTAAATTGCCCAGAGTTTCTGGGGAAAAAAAAAAAGCATTAATTGAAAAAGACCACTGATTGAAGCACAGATACTTAATAAACATAGGATCAATAATTTAAATAATAAACAACAAATTGTACAAGCATGTAAGTTATCTGACTGCAAATCCAGTGGTCTTTTCTCCTCTACAATGCAACACTTTCTCTGTGTGTTTTTGGATGGGTACATTACCTGTAGGTTTTGAGGACCAAATGAGATAACATATGCTATTTCACTTTAACTTTAAAGTGTTTTATAAAGGTCAGATATTATTTTCAGTTTAAAATAATATATAATATATATTTTGCTCTGAACACATAGAATTAAAGCAAATATCTGAACATGATTTTGATGCAGAAAAATTTATGGTTTGCCCAATTATTTTCTCTTTATGTTGATTTGTTGAGAGAATGCTAGTCTTTTCATTGACATACAAGCAAAAGAGAACTTTTGTTTGTAACATAGTTGCTTTCTCAAACTCTGACAATAGCAAAGATTTGTCACAAACCCTATTTAATCATACAAAAGGAAACATCGAATTGATTAAAAATATTTCATTTTTTCAATCTCATATAAAAATAATTTTTAACATTCTTTAAAAAAATTTAAGTTCCAAATTTTCTCCTCTCTCACTCTCTTTACTCCTCATTGAGAAGGCTAGCAATTTGATGTAAATTATACATGTGCAGTCATGCAAAACACATTTCCATATTAGTTATGTTGTGAAAGAAAACACAGATGAAAGAAAAAAGAAAAAGAAATTTTGAAAAAGTATGCTTTGATCTGCATTCAGACTCTCAGTTATTTCTCTGGAGGTAAATAGCATCTTTCATTATGTCTTTTGCAATAGTCTTGGATCATTGTATTGATCAGAATCCTTAAGTCCTTCACAATTGATCAGGGGATTAAACATTGGTGTCTTGCAATGGATATGGTATATTAAAGTATTAATGGTATGTTGGAATGCCTTTAAACAGAAAAAATACTGGGAAACAATCTTCCTGAGTCAAACTGGCTTTATTGTAAGAGCTGTAAAGCACAAAGTCAGGGTCTTTAGACATACTCAGACTAGAGAGACCTCGATCCCATATCTAGTATTATACTTTATATGCAAGTGTCAGATTATACAAACAAGTGAAAAGAATTCTGGATTTGGAGAGAGGGAATCTGGGTTCAATTATTGGCTCTGTGACTTAATATCTAATATAGCTTGGATATGTCACTTATTCTTTGTGGGTGTTAGTTCCTCAACTATAAGATCATCATTTTGGTTGGGCTAGATGATCTTTGGGCAGGTAGGCATAGGGGATAGAATGCCAGATATGGAGTCAAGAAGTGGAAGGGACTTTTGGGATAATCTAGGTGAATCCTCTCATTTTGAAAGTAAGATTATTGAAACCCAGAGAGTGACTTGTCCAAAATCACCTTGGTAGAAAGTAAATAGGAAGTGGAAGAGCTGGAATGAAAATCATCTTCCTGATTCAAATCTGGCCTTCAACACTTCGTACCTGTGTGACCCTACACAAGTTATTTAAACCTGTTTGTCTCAGTTTCCTCATCTGTAAAATGAGCTGGAAAAGAACATGGCAAACTACTTTAGTATCTTTGCTAAGAAAATCTCAAATACAAAATTGGGACACTAATGTATTGCTGGTGGAGTTCTGAATTAATCCAACCATTCTGGAAGGCAATTTGGAATTATGCCCAAAGGGTATTAAAGGAATTCATGCCCTTTGATCCAGCAATACCACTACTAGATTTGTACCCCAAAGAGATAATAATGAAAAATGCGTGTACAAAAATATTCATAGCAGTGCTCTTTGTGATGGCAAAAAGATTGGAAAATGAGTGGGTTTCCCTTGATTGGGGAATGGCTGAACTGATTGTGGTATATGATGGTGATGGAATACTATTATGTTGTAAAGAATGATGATCTTGAGGATTTCTATATCAACTGGAAGAACCTCAGTGAACTGATGCAGAGTGAAATGAGCAGAACCAAGGGAACATTGTACACGGAAGATGAAACATTGTGGAATGATCCAATGTAATGGACTTCTTTACTAGGAACAATGCAATGATCTAGGACAATCCTGAAGGACTTATGAGAAAGAATTCTATCCTCATCAAGAGAAAGAACTGTGGGAGTAGAAACAAAGAAGAAAAACAAATGACTCATCACTTGTTTGTATGGATTAATGATTTTGGGTTTTGGTTTTAAAAGATTGTTCTATTGCAAAAATGGATAATATGGAAATAGGTATTATAACATTTGTATAACCCAGTGGAATTGCTTATTGGTTCTGGGAGAGGGGATGGGAGAGGGGAGGGAAAGAAAATGAATCATATAAACATGGAAAAATATTTTAAAAAAATGAAAAACTGCAATTAGGGTCACAAATAGTTGGACATGCAACAGTAAAAATGGCCTTTAAATTTCCTTCCAGCTATAAATCTATAAACCTGTGTGATTTAGGCAAATAATCTAAACTCTCTGGACCTCAGCTTTCCTATCTAAAGAATAAGGGTGTTGGATCAATTGTTTTTTAAGGTTCCTTCCAGCTTTAAATCTATGATTCTATGTTCTCTTGATATGAATAGACACACTTTGGGAATAAAAGGCATGGTGATGACTGAAAGCAAGAGAGATTTCAAGAGAGGAAAGCACAGAACTAAAGAGGAAAAATACTTCTTAATGACAATAATAATTCCTAATAATTCCTCACATATTTCCTTATTTCAGGTACATTAAAATGTCCAGCTTTTAGGAATGTCTTGCTGACCTTCTTGTTCTTGGGTACCTGTGCTTTACTATGAAATATATTCTGGTAGATTTATCCTTTGCCATTTCATTAATTGGGCTGAGATAAAATGATAACACTACCACCTATATAATTATTATGAGTCAGGCACTGTACTAAATGCTTTACAAATATTATCTCATTCAATTCTCACAATAACTGTGGGATGTAAATGCTGCTATTATCCCCATTTTACAGATGCATGTTTTAGAAACTGAGGCAGACAAAAGTTAAGTGACTTGCCCAAAGCCATACAGCTACTAAGTGTCTGAGGCTGGATTTGAACTCAAGTCTCCATATTCCAGACATTGTACTCTATCCACTGTGTCACTTAGCATCATGATTTTGCCCTTTTCTATATTTCTCATTTTGTACAATGGACATGGGCCAAAGGAATTATGTTCATACACAATCTATTCCATATATCCTATATCCTGTTGTCATTCTATTTATTCACTGGAGAATGGGTCACTATTATCAGGCCTCTGTCCATACCAGTAATGCCACCAATGTTTAATAGCTATTTAACCTGTCCTTGGCATATGTCATGTTAGCAAAATAAATGTAGTGAAGGGAGTTATTGCATCATTTAACCTTACTTAAAGCCTAATGTAATTTTTTTGGAAGGATGCCTGACATTTAAGGGAAAGGAGGAGGAAAGGTTTGTTTATTTTTTAAATTCGGAAGTAATGAGTCTTAAAATTGTGTGAGAAGTCATTCTTCCTTGCTAGAGTCCCCAAAGCAGATGAGTCAAACCATTTTTTAAAGATTTAGAAACCAGGGTGAGCATTAGATGCTTTTCTCCAGACATGCTTGAGAGAAGATTTTTCTAATATCTTGACCAGATAGTTTTCTTCTGAGCAAGAATTTTAGCATTTGCCCAGTTAAAGAATCATGGTAATTCAACTTGCCCCATCTGGTCACCCTGCCCCCTTTTCAGGAGTTTATGCTTAGACATCTACCTCTCTCACTCCCCTCCATCTCCCACACCAATCCCACCTCCACTGTCTAAGTTTAAGATTTAATTTTTGAAATCAAATGATTACCTGGCAGCCTGCCCAACAACTCATGTGTGGAGAGATGTGAAAGCCAGGCAGGGGACATTGCTCCTGCTTCTGGAGAGTGGGGTCTGGAAACCATATGAACTGTAAATTCTTTTAAAATGTAAAAACTGAAGACCTTTGCCAAAAAGGAAGAGACAAGTCTTGTTTTCTATCCTTAGTTTTTAGGTATCTGTTGAGGATTACTGACTTCTAGTGTACAATCTGTTTACTGTCTTTATCAGCTAAGGCCAGACCAACCCTCCTGAGAGTCAGCTCTGCAAACACTTGCTATATTAAAGATGGGGTTTTCTTTTTCATATCAGGAGATAAGAAAACACTGTTCTCTCCTTTCCAAAGGGGCTAGGAATTCTTGCACCTCCTACTTCCTTCTATAACTTGGAGGGAATAGGAGGTACCTTTCAAATTTATTAACTGCTTAGCCTATATTTTCAATAAAAGGAATAAAAAAGATGGAATTTGTTAAATTGACATGGTTTACTCTTCTGCTCTCTATCAAATGCCTGCAATATTATAAGGTTCCTTCTCCTTTTGAATAATGCTTCCTGAAATGAGCTTTGTTGTCATTGCCAAGATTTTGCAGTTCTCCACCTGCTCTATTAGTGGTGAACAGTTCAAAAGCTACCCCCTTTTCTTTCTGGTAGTTCTGAACACTCCCAGACATTGATATTTACTGGTAGCTAAGACATAGAAACTAAACAACAATTGCTAGCATTTCTATATTGCCTTAAGTTTGCAGAGCACTTAACAGATAAGATGATGGTAGAAATCCAGAGAGATTTCAAGAGAAGGAAGGCATAGAACTGATGCTGATATTTACTGACAGCTAAGACATGGAAACTAACAATTGCTAGCATTTCTATAGTGTTCTAAGTTTTCAGATCACTTAATTAGTAGATATAATAATTGTTGAAGTACAAGGAGATTTCAAGAGAAGAAGGCACAGAACTGAAGTAGAAAAAGTATTTCTGAATAAGATAATGAAGATTCCCATTACTCACATATTCCTTTATTTCAGGTTAATTCATTCTAGCAGAAATGGGACTGAGAAACATCTAGCCATTAAGAATATCTTACTGACCTTATTCTGGGTACCTGTGTTTTACTATGAAATAGATTCTGGTAGATTTCTCTTTTGCCATTTCATTATTGGACTGAGAGAAAATGATAACATTATAATGTTTATTATGTGTCAGGTACTGTACTAAGTGCTTTATAAATATCTTCCTTGATTCTCACAATTGCCTTGGGATATAGGTGCTATTTTTATTCCCATTTTACAGACAAGGAAACTGAGGCAGACATAGGTTAAATGTATTGCCCAAAGTCACACAGTTAGTAAGTGTCTGAAGTTAGATATGAACTTAGGTCTTCCTAATTCCAGGTCCAGTGTTCTGTCCACTGCAAAAGTACTAAAGAGAGAGTCATTTCCTTTACTAGCCTAGGTATTCATTGATGTTATCTGTCTTCTTTATTCCAAAACTATAAAGAAAATGTTTATTTCTCTTTTAATTTCAGCAAGTCTCTGCTTCTGTCTTCTGCTTTCCCCCTTTACTTTATTACTTTTCTTTTATGGGCATTCAAAGAATAGTGGAAATGAGGCATAAAGAGGAGACAGAAGAAATAAAATATTGAAGGATTTCTATAGTTGTGTAGAGGGTTTTTTTTTTAGTAAGCTACATGTATAAGAAATCAAAGAATCTATGTATGATCATCATTTTGTGTATTGTTTTCCTGGTTCTGCTTACTCCACTTTGCATCAATTAGTATTTATCTTCTCAAACTTCTCTATATCTGCCTTATTCATTATTTCTTAAATTAAGTGGAATTTAATTACTTTTATGAACAACAATTTATTTAGCCATTCCCCAAATCAAAGGACTTTGAATGATGAAGACATGATACTATAGAGAAAATCCCAAAGCCTATTGGCATGGGACTCTCCTCACTGGTAGAGGTAAATGCCCTTCTCTGTATATGGGCAGAATTGGCAAGAGCATGTGAAAGGAGAACTCTTCAGTTTTCTTCAAGCTTTGAATATCTTCACTCTGTAGGGACTTTCTCTCTCTCAGAGTTCCTAGATCTCACCCAAGCAGAAGTCTTTAGTGTAGCCAACGGGGATAGGTAAATGACAGAGACTGCTAGACTCATGTCTTTCCAAAGTCTTTTTCTTTAGCAACTTGAAGTGAGGTTGATCTTGTCCATTTCCCCTTTTGAATCTAGAAGTCAGAAACACCTGAAGGGATTGCAGAGCCCTAAGACCTTCTACAACTTTACTCAAGATGGAGCATTTATCTTTCAATTATTGAAGAGAGAGCCCCATACCAATGGACTTGGCTTAGGATTACATTAATTGCTTATAGTTAAAGAATGCTTTAAGATTTACAAAGAACTTTACCTGTATTATTTAATTAGATCAATTCATATAGGATGAACACAAGAGATTTGAGCCAATTTCTACAGGAGATAGGAAGTTTTTCACACCTGTCTAGTAGGATAGTCTGGACCTTTTCCTAACAATAGCAAATACTTCTCCTCTCACTCCCCTTACTTTACTGTGGCTCAGATTCCTCCAGATATATTTAAAAAATCTAATGTAGGGGGCAGCTGGGTAGCTCAGTGGATTGAGAGTCAGGCCTAGAGATGGGAGGTCCTGTGTTCAAATATGACCTCAGACACTTCCCAGATATGGAATCCTGGGTAAGTCACTTGACCCCCGTTGCCTAGCCCTTCTAGCCTTCTGCCTTGGAACCAATACGCTGTATTGATTCCAAGATGAAAGGTAAGGGTGTTAAAAAAATCTAATGTATAAAAGAAAAACTCAAAGACTTCTGATATTGTTATTTTTCCCATTTACATAGTTGTGGTCTTCTTGGTTCTGTTTACTTCACTTTGCATCAATTCATGTAAATCTTCCCAAACTTCTCTATCTTCATGATATTCATTGTTTCTTTTTTTTTTTTTTAAATATATTTTATTTGATCATTTCCAAGCATTATTCGTTAAAGACATAGATCATTTTCTTTTCCTCACCCCCCACCCCCCATAGCCGACGCGTAAGTCCACTGGGCATTGGATGTTTTCTTGATTTGAACCCATTGCTTTGTTGATAGTATTTGCATTAGAATGTTCATTTAAAGTCTATCCTCTGTCATGTCCCCTCAACCTCTGTATTCAGGCAGTTGCTTTTTCTCGGTGTTTCCACTCCCATAGTTTATCCTTTGCTTATGAATGGTGTTTTTTTTCTCCTGGATCCCTGCAGGTTGTTCAGGGACATTACACCGCCCCTAATGGAGAAGTCCATTACGTTCGATTATACCACAGTGTATTAGTCTCTGTGTACAATGTTCTCCTGGTTCTGCTCCTCTCGCTCTGCATCACTTCCTGGAGGTTGTTCCAGTCTCCATGGAACTTCTCCACTTTATTATTCCTTTGAGCACAATAGTATTCCATCACCAACATATACCACAGTTTGTTCAGCCATTCCCCAATTGATGGGCATCCCCTCGTTTTCCAGTTTTGGGCCACCACAAAGAGCGCAGCTATGAATATTTTTGTACAAGTCTTTGTGTCCATTATCTCTTTGGGGTACAGACCCAGCAGTGCTATGGCTGGGTCAAAGGGTAGATATTCTTTTGTCGCCCTTTGGGCATAGTTCCAAATTGCCCTCCAGAATGGTTGGATCAGTTCACAACTCCACCAGCAATGAATTAATGTCCCTACTTTGCCACATCCCCTCCAGCATTCATTACTTTCCTTTGCTGTTATGTTAGCCAATCTGCTAGGTGTGAGGTGATACCTCAGAGTTGTTTTGATTTGCATCTCTCTGATTATAAGAGATGTAGAACACTTCTTCATGTGCTTGTTAATAGTTTTGATTTCTTTATCTGAGAACTGCCTATCCATTTCCCTTGCCCATTTATCAATTGGAGAATGGCTTGATTTTTTGTACAATTGATTTAGCTCATTATAAATATGAGTAATTAAACCTTTGTCAGAGGTTTCTATGAAGATTTTTTCCCAATTTGTTGTTTCCCTTCTGATTTTAGTTATATTGGTTTTGTTTGTACAAAAGCTTTTTAGTTTGATGTAGTCAAAATTATTTATTTTACATTTTGTGATTCTTTCTATATCTTGCTTGGTTTTAAAGCCTTTCCCCTCCCAAAGGTCTGACATGTATACTATTCTGTGTTTACCCAATTTACTTATGGTTTCCTTCTTTATGTTTAAGTCACTCACCCATTTTGAATTTATCTTGGTGTAGGGTGTGAGGTGTTGATCTATTCCTAGTCTCTCCCACACTGTCTTCCAATTTTCCCAGCAGTTTTTATCGAATAATGGATTTTTGTCCCAAAAGCTGGGATCTTTGGGTTTATCGTATACTGTCTTGCTGAGGTCGTTTTCCCCCAGTCTATTCCACTGATCTTCCTTTCTGTTTCTTAGCCAGTACCAAATTGTTTTGATGACTGCTGCTTTGTAATATAGTTTGAGGTCTGGGACTGCAAGGCCCCCATCATATGTGTTTTTTTTCATTATTTCCCTGGATATCCTTGATCTTTTGTTCTTCCAAATGAACTTTGTTATGGTTTTTTCTAAATCAGTGAAGAAGTATTTTGGTAGTTCAATGGGTATGGCACTAAATAGATAAATAAGTTTGGGTAGGATGGTCATTTTTATTATATTGGCTCGTCCTATCCATGAGCAGTTAATGTTTTTCCAATTGTTCAAGTCTAGTTTTAGTTGTGTGGCGAGTGTTTTGTAGTTGTGTTCATATAGTTCCTGTGTTTGTCTTGGGAGATAGATTCCTAGGTATTTTATTTTGTCTAAGGTGATTTTGAATGGGATTTCTCTTTCTAGTTCTTGCTGCTGAGCTGTGTTGGAGATATATAGAAAAGCTGATGATTTATGTGGGTTTATTTTGTATCCTGCAACTTTGCTAAAGTTGTTGATTATTTCAATTAGCTTTTTGGTTGAATCTCTAGGATTCTTTAAGTAGACCATCATGTCATCCGCAAAGAGTGATAACTTGGTCTCCTCCTTGCCTATTATGATACCTTCAATTCCTTTATCTTCTCTAATTGCTACTGCTAGTGTTTCTAGTACAATGTCAAATAGTAGAGGTGATAATGGGCATCCTTGTTTCACTCCTGATCTTATTGGGAATGCATCTAGTTTATCCCCATTGCAGATGATATTAGCTGTTGGTTTTAGATATATACTGTTTATTATTTTTAGGAATGACCCTTCTATTCCTATGCTTTCTAGTGTTTTTAATAGGAATGGGTGTTGTATTTTATCAAAGGCTTTTTCTGCATCTATTGAGATAATCATGTGGTTCTTGCTAGTTTGCTTGTTGATGTGGTCAATTATGTGGATGGTTTTCCTAATGTTGAACCAGCCCTGCATCCCTGGTATGAATCCTACTTGATCATGGTGAATGATCTTTCTGATCACTTGCTGGAGTCTTTTTGCTAGTATCCTATTTAAAATTTTTGCATCTATATTCATTAGGGAGATTGGTCTATAGTTTTCTTTCTCTGTTTTTGACCTGCCTGGTTTTGGAATCAGTACCATGTTTGTGTCGTAAAAGGAGTTTGGTAGAACTCCCTCTTTGCTTATTATGTCAAATAGTTTGTATAGTATTGGGGTTAACTGTTCTCTGAATGTTTGATAGAATTCACAGGTGAATCCATCAGGCCCTGGGGATTTTTTCTTAGGAAGTTCTTTGATGGCTTGATGGATTTCAATTTCTGATATGGGATTATTTAAGAATTCTATTTCCTCTTCTGTTAGTCTAGGCAGTTTGTATTTTTGTATATATTCATCCATTTCTCCTAAATTGGTGTATTTATTGCCATATAATTGGGCAAAGTAATTTCTAATGATTGCCTTAATTTCCTCCTCATTGGAGGTGCTGTCCCCCTTTTCATCTTTAATGCTGTGAATTTGCTTTTCTTCCTTCCTTTTTTTAATTAGATTGACCAGTACTTTGTCTATTTTGTTTGTTTTTTCAAAGTACCAGCTTCTTGTCTTATTTATTAAATCAATAGTTCTATCACTTTCGATTTTATTAATTTCTCCCTTAATTTTTAGGATTTCTAATTTGGTTTTCTGCTGGGGGTTTTTAATTTGATCGCTTTTGAGTTTTTTCAATTGCATTTCCAATTGATTGATCTCTGCTCTCCCTTGTTTGTTAATATGAGCTTTCAGGGATATGAATTTGCCTCTGATTACCGCTTTGGCTGCATCCCAAAAGGTTTGAAAGGATGTTTCGCCATTGTCATTTTCCTTGATGAAATTATTAATTGTTTCTATGATTTCTTCTTTAGCTAAACGGTTTTGGAGTATCATATTGTTTAATTTCCAATTGGTTTTAGATTTGGTTTTCCATGTACCATTACTAATCATTATTTTTATTGCCTTGTGATCTGAGAAGGCTGCATTCATTATTTCTGCTTTTTTGCATTTGTGTGCTATGTTTCTGTGACCTAATGTATGGTCAATTTTTGTGAATGTGCCATGTGGTGCTGAGAAGAAGGTGTATTCCTTTTTATCCCTATTTATTTTTCTCCATATGTCTATTAATTCTAATTTTTCTAAGATTTCATTCACTTCTTTTACCTCTTTCTTATTTATTTTTTGATTTGATTTATCTAAATTTGATAATGGTTGGTTTAAGTCTCCCACTAGTATGGTTTTATTGTCTATTTCTTCCTTCAATTCTCCTAGTTTCTCCATTAGAAATTTGGGTGCTATATTATTTGGTGCATACATGTTGATTAATGATATTTCCTCATTGTCTAGAGTCCCTTTTAACAAAATATAATTACCTTCCCTATCCCTTTTGATCAGGTCTATTTTTGCATTGGCTTTATCAGATATCATGATTACCACTCCTGCCTTCTTTCTATCAGTTGAGGCCCAGAAGGTCTTACTCCATCCTTTAATTCTGACCTTGTGGGTGTCAACCCGCCTCATGTGTGTTTCTTGAAGACAACATATGGTAGGGTTTTGGATTCTAATCCATTCAGCTATTCGTCTACGTTTTATGGGTGAGTTCATCCCATTCACGTTCAAAGTTATGATTGTCATTTGTGGACTCCGTGGCATTTTGATTGCCTTCCCTAATTCTAACCTTTTCTTCTTCGGCTCTACCTTTTAGTCCAGTGATTTACTTTGAATCAGTCCCCCTTGTCCCCTCCCTTGATGTTTCCCTTTTTAGTCCCTCCCTTTTTGTTCCCTCCCCCTCCCCCCTCTCTTTCCCTCCCTTTTTGTTCTCCCTCTCCCCCTCCCCCCCTTGGTTTTCCCTTCTCCTTACCCTTGTTGGGTAAGATAGAATTCAAGATCCCAATGGATCTGGATGTTTTTCCCTCTCAGAGTTGATTTCCCTGAGATTGAGGTTTAAGTAAACCCCCCCCCCCTCTTCCTCTCCTTCTTATAGGAGTTTTCTTCCCCTCCCCTTCCCCTGTGAATCTTTGTGTGAGAACCATTATTCTATTTGGTCTTTCTTTACCCCCTATTTATACATTACATTTTCCCCACATATTAGTATACATAGGTTGATATAAATGTAGTCCTTATAGAAGAGAGTTTGAGTAAAAGAAGATAACATTTTTCCCCTTTCCTTAATATTTACCTTTTCAGGTATTCCTTGCTCTTTGATTTTCGGTATCAAACTTTCCACAGAGCTCTGGTCTTTTCTTTGCAAAAAGTTGGAAGTCTTCTATTTTGTTGAATGCCCATACTTTCCCTTGGAAGTATATAGTCAGTTTTGCTGGGTAGCTGATTCTTGGTTGGAGACCCAGCTCTCTTGCCTTTCTGAAGATCATGTTCCATGCCTTACGATCATTCAGCGTAGAACTTGCAAGGTCTTGGGTGACCCTGATTGGCATTCCTTTATATCTAAATTGTCTTTTTCTGGCTTCCTGTAGGATTTTTTCTTTTGTTTGATAGCTTTGGAATTTGGCAATTACATTCCTGGGAGTTGTCTTTTGGGGGTTTAGTGTAGAAGGTGTTCTGTGAGCTCTGTCAGTGGCTGTATTGCCCCCTTGTTCTAGAATCTCTGGGCAATTTTCTTTGATTATATCTTGTATCACCATGTCCAGTTTGGTGTTTATTTCTGGCTTTTCTGGGAGTCCAATTATTCTTAAATTTTCTCTTCTCCCCCTGTTTTCCAGATCTATCACCTTGTCGGTGAGATATTTTATGTTCTCTTCTAATTTCTTGGTGTTTTGGCTTTGCTTTATTAGTTCTTGCTTTAAAGCCTGGTTTTCTTTTACAGTTTGGTCAAACTGCTTTTGTAGATGCGTGAATTTCTTTTGCATCATTTCCCACTTTTCCTCCCAGAGGGCTTCCATCTTTTTGGTCCTTTCTGATTCAAATTCTTCATGGGTTTGTGGAGAGTTTCTATTTCCTTTGGGAGATTTTGGAGAATTTTCTTGTATATCTTCTTCTATCTGCTCTGTATTTTGTATTTTGGCTCCATAGAATGTGTCCAGAGTCGCCCCTTTCTTCTTATTTTTCTTGGTATTTTGGGGCTTCTGTGCTTCTGTGGAGTTTGTCATCTCTGAACGTGGAGGATTGGCTTTTCTTGTCTTTGTCTGGTGATCAGAGGCTTTAGTCCTGGGCAGATGTTGGTTCTATGAGCGTTCCCTGGGTTAAACTGAATATGCCTCACTGGAACTGGAATGGAAGGGTCGGACCACGAGGCCACACTCTCCCCCTGGCTCGATTTCCGGAAGTTGCCTTCAGAATCCCTGGCCGTGAGGCTGTTTCGTCGGCCTGCGGGGGGATGGGCTGCCGCTTCCCCAAGCTCCGAGAGCACAGACTTTCACTGAGACTTGGATAGCAGGATCCAGCCCGTGAGGCTGTCTTGCCCGCCCTGAGGGTTGCTGTTGTTTTGACCAGCTCTCTGCAGCGGAGGCCCCAGGCAGTAACTTTCACCCGGACTGGGACTTGGGTAGAAGACCCTGAGGGTTGTTGTTCCTCAGACCCTGCTCTCTGAGCCCGGTGCGGCTGCCGCTTCCGGGAGCCTTGGACTCTGCGCTCCTACCCCTGAGGTCCGAGGGATCTCGGGTTCTGGCTTTTAAGGGGAGCCGTACCTTTTGAACCGGGTCCAGGTCCAGGAGGAGGGTTCCCAGGGTCTGTGCTGTTGATCGTTTTGAATTTCGGCGCCTTAGGAGCTTCTAGTTTGAGATCGGTCGGGAAGGGTTTTCCGGAGATCTGAACTTCAGCTTTCTCTAAGCCGCCATCTTAACCGGAAGTCCCTCATTGTTTCTTAAATGAAGAAATATTTATTTACTTTTATGGACCATAAATTATTTAAACATTCTTCAGTCAATGGATATGATATTGTTTCCAGGTTTTTGCTACTAAAAAAATTCTACTATAAGTATTTTGTTGCATATGGGACCTCCACCCCCTTTTTAAAATCACTGACAACCTTGGGATATATGAGATCTCTGTGTCAAAGAATATAAACATTTTAGGAATTTTCAATTTCAATTTCAATTCAAAGTTTCTTTCCAGAATGGTTGGACTAATTCATGGGTCCACTGAAACTGCATTTGTAGGCTTACCTTTCTATAGTCACTCCAACATGGAATCTTACCACCTTTTATTATCTTTGCCAATTTCTTGGGAGGAATAGAGAATCCCCATTGATGTGCTAGACAAAGAAGCACTGGTGAAGTTAAACAAATTGCTGAGTCACTTATGTCATAGTAAGACCCTTCTCCATTAACTGAAAGTATGAATATCATCTAGCCTTCAGTTATCCAGGAGTCTACTCCAGTCAAGTCAAGAGACATTTTTTAGTCACTTACTATGTTCCAGACACTGTGCTAGCCAATTAGAGAAAAAGGAAGCCACAGAGGCAGGTAGAGAGTTCTTTCAGTGTGTGAAGATGAGGGTTCACATGACCATCTAGGATAGAGAGGCTTCTGGGGCACTGAAAAGAATGTCCAGGAGGAGAGTCAGGACAGTGTCTCAGAGAGAAGTGAAGAATTTTTCCTGCTTCCCTTATCTTCCTCATTAGTCAGCTAGACCCCATAAGTCCAGAAGCCTCCTTCCCACAAATCCCTAGTCCCAGTGGACCCAGATAAGAACCCTTTCAAAAGATACCAGGCTTTGGTAATTTGGAAAAGGGTGCCCCATTTCCACCAGTGTCCTAGGGTGTGCCAAATTCCGCCTAGGCTCTTGGGGAACCTGCTGTGTTTCTATCATTTTCCCTTGGTGTACTTTATTAAAAATTTTTAAATGTATTTGTTAGTTACATTAAAATATAACGCGCCCAGGCAGTTCGCACAATTTTACAACATGAGTCGTCTTAGAGATCCATCTTATTTGCAAACATTCCAGTCCTGCCTGGACGATAAGCTGTCTGCCAAGGGACCACTCACTGGAAGCTCAACTGAGAAATGGAACCAGTTCAGAGACGCAGTGAAGGAAACATCAAAGGCAGTCCTAGTCCCCAAACAATGCAACCACGAGGACTGGTTTGACGAGAACAACACTGCTATTGAAGACCTATTGAGCAAAAAGAACAAAGCCTTTATGGAGTGGCAAAATAACCCAAACTCTGCTCCTAAAAAGGACAGATTCAAGTCTCTCCAAGCCTCAGCGCAGTGTGAGATCAGGAAGATGCAAGACCAATGGTGGGAAAAAAAGGCAGAAGAAATCCAGTGCTTTGCTGATACGAAAAACTACAAACAATTTTTCAGTGCCCTCAAGACTATCTATGGGCCATTAAAACCCACCACCACTTCCTTGCTATCCTCTGATGGTGACACTCTCATAAAAGATAAAAAAAAGGCATCAGCAACAGGTGGAAAGAACACTTCAGTCAACTTCTCAACTGACCCTCTTCAGTCGATCAAAGCGCCCTTGACCAGATCCCCCAAAACCACTCCATTGAACAACTTGATGTCCCTCCTTCAATAGAGGAAGTCCAAAAAGTCATCAAACAAATGAGTGCAGGCAAGGCACCCGGTAAAGACGGGATCCCAACCGAGGTGTACAAGGCCTTAAATGGAAAGGCGCTCCAGGCATTCCACATAGTGCTGACCAGCATATGGGAAGAGGAAGACATGCCCCCAGAACTCAGAGATGACTCCATCGTAGCCCTATAGAAGAACAAAGGTGCACGAGCAGCCTGTGACAACTACAGAGGCATCTCACTACTCTCCACTGCTGAAAAGATCCTCGCCCGTGTTATACTCAACAGATTCCTGTCATCTGTTTCAGAGCAGAACCTGCCTGAATCACAATGTGGCTTCCGACCAGATCTCAGCACCATCAACATGGTCTTCATGGTAAGGTAAATGCAGGAAAAATGCCTTGAGCAGAACCTGAGTCTCTACATTGTCTTCATAGGCCTGACAAAGGCATTCGACACAGTGAACAGGGACGCATTGTGGGTGGTCCTTAGCAAGCTCAGTTGCCCAGCAAAATTTGTCAAACTGATCCAGCTCTTTCATGTTGACATGACAGGGGAAGTCCTATCTGGTGGAGAGACTTCCGACCGCTTCAACATCTCCAATGGCGTGAAACAAGGCTATGTCCTCGCTCCGGTACTATTCAACCTATACTTCACCCAAGTATTACGACATGCTGTGATGGATCTAGACCTGAGCCTCTACATCAAATACCGACTGGATGGCTCACTATTCGACCTTCGCTGCCTGACTGCAAAAACTTAGACAACAGAAAGACTCATCCTGGAAGTTCTCTTCGCAGATGACTATGCTCTCATGACCCACCAAGAAAATCATCTTCAAACCATTGTGGACAGGTTCTCTACCACAACAAAACTGTTTGGCCTGACTATCAGCCTCAGCAAAACAGAGGTGCTGTTCCAACCTGCACCAGGGTGGCCAACTAACCATCTGTGTATTACAATTGATGGCACGCAGCTTTCTAATGTCAACACTTTCAAGTACCTGGGCAGCACCATCACCAACGATGGGTCCCTAGACCACGAGATTAATACCAGGATCCAAAAGGCCAGCCAGGCACTTGGGCGGCTGCGCTGCAAAGTCCTCCAACACAGAGGTGTAAGCACTGCGACAAAGCTCAAAGTGTATAACGCAGTGGTCCTCAGCTCACTCCTGTATGGTTGTGAGACATGGACACTGTGCCGGAAGCACATGAAACAGCTGGAGCAATTCCACCAATGCTCTCTCCGGTCAATCATGAGGATCCGATGGCAGGACCGAATCACCAACTGGGAAGTCCTCGACAGAGCCAACTCCACCAGCATCGAAGTCCTGGTCCTCAGAACCCAGCTACGATGGTCTGGACACGTCATCCGCTTGGACCCACAGCGAATACCAAGACAGGTATTCTATGGTGAGCTGTCAGCTGGACTCAGGAAACAAGGCCGACCAAAGAAAAGATTCAAGGATCAGCTAAAGTCCAACTTGAAGTGGGCTGGCATTACACCAAAGCAACTAGAACTCGCTGCCTCTGTCAGAAGCAGCTGGAGAACCCACATTAACCATGCCGCCACCACCTTTGAAGATGAGCGACGTTGACATCTTGCCGCTGTGCGTGAACGCCGACACCAGGCCACAACCGCACCTCCCATAACAACTGGCGTCCCATGCCCCCTGTGCCACAAACTCTGCGCCTCAGTCTTTGGACTTCAAAGCCACATGAGGGTACACCGTAGATGAAACTGCACAAAGACAATAGTCATTCTCTGTTACTGAGAGACTACCACTACCTACTACATTAAAATATCTAGTTAATTCCTTCTCTCCTTTTCTTCCTTCCATTACAGAAGGCATCATTCAACAAAGTTCTGTAAGAAAAGATAGTAAGAGATTACTCATTAAAAAAAAAATATATATATATATAGAATAAAATATGTAGGAATATGCCTACCAAAATAAACCCAGAAACTATATGAATATAATTATAAAAAAAACCTCTCATACAAATAAAGTCATTTAAATAATTGGAAAGATATTAATTACTCATGGATGAGTGGAGTAAACATAATTAGAAAGACAACCCTACTTAAACTAATGCAATGCCAGTCCAATTAAATTACCAAAAATTATTTTATTGAACTCGAAAAAACAATAACAAAATTCATTTGGAAAAAGAAAAGGTCAAGAATATCAAAGGAATTAATAAAAATAATGTGAAGGAAGGAAGCCTAGAAGTACCAGATTTTGTAATATATTAGAAAGAAGTAATTATCAAAACTAGCTGCCCTTTATATCATATTTCCTCTCAATAAAGCTGGCTTGTTTTATTGCCTTATTGTAAATTCCATGTTTCCCTGAAAAAGACTTTGGTTTTCTAATTCTTTCTAAGTGTGTTAAGAAAGATGTAAAATCTTAGAGTTGTTTTGACTTGTATTTTTGTAATTCTTTTCATAACTTTGTGGTATTATATTACATGGTAATAATGGATATTTCGTCACTCTAGGAGTCTGGGTTTATAGATTCCACAGAATTCAAGGAATGACAGTTTATTTGCTTTTATGGGGGTCTTCTTCCAGAACAGGAAGTTCTTAAACCAAGGTCTATGAATTTTTAAAAAAAGCCTTGCCTTCTCTCTTAGAATCTATCAGTTCCAAGGCAGAAGAGTGGTAAGGGCTAGGCAAGCAGGCTTAAGTGACTTGCTCAGGGAAATACAGCTAGGAAGTTCCTGGGATCAGATTTGAACTCAGGACTTCTGATATCTAGGCCTGGCTCTATCCATTGAACCACCTAGCTGTCCCTTGGACATAAACACATTCAGTATAACTGGTTTCCTTTGTATTCTTTTTTTTTTTTTTAAAACCCTTACCTTCCGTCTTGGAGTCAATACTGTGTATTGGCTCTGAGGCAGAAGAGTGGTAAGGGCTAGGCAATGGGGGTCAAGTGACTTGCCCAGGGTCACACAGCTAGGAAGTGGCTGAGGCCAGATTTGAACCTAGGACCTCCCATCTCTAGGCCTGGCTCTCAATCCACTGAGCTACCCAGCTGCCCCCTTCCTTTGTATTCTTAAGCATTTTATGTAGTTAAAAATGTATTCTGAGAGGGAGTTCATACGCTTCACTAGATTGCCAAAGGGGTAAGTAAGAGTAACAAAAGATGAAGAACCCCTGAACCAGAGAGTTTCATCCCCATTAAACATTAAGTAAACATAAAAATAAAACAATAAACAAAAAAATTAAAGCTTTACTCACACTGGTAATATGGGCCCTTGAAATGGTATTGGAAATTGATCTGCCCCACATGTGCCTGAAAGTTCTACATAGAACTTCGGTTTTTAATCACATCAGCTGGTTTTAGTTTAAGCTAACCCTTCTCTGATGGCATAAGGGATTGGGGGTCTGGCAGAATGGTTATGGCTAAAGAGTCATCATGGTGCAGTGGAAAGCAGGGTGGATTTGGAGCAAGAGGATCCCAGTTTAAGTCCTGTCTCTGACATTTCATATTTGTCTGACTTTGGAGAAGTCATGTATGCTCTCTTGGCCTCAGTTTCCTCCTCTGTAAAATTAAAAGGTTAGATGAGATGGCTTCCAACGCCCCTTGTAGCTCAAAGTCTGTGATCCTGCAATCCCCATGGAAATAGCCTAATTTGTGTTAATGGGGCCAGACACTGTGGTGTTAGTGCTCAAAATAACTGAATTAAGCTTGTAAAAAGGATTCTTTCCTTAAAAAGGAAACTCAGCTATGCTTCTGTAAATAAATAGTACAGAATTAAAGGCACAGCTTCTTTTTAGAGTTCCCTTGTTTAGGCAACAGGATTACGTTTCATAAATATTCTACTGGCAACATCTATAAAGCAAACAACCAGGCCACGTATTTAAAATTAAAAGTTACCATAATAAATCAAGGAATATGGTTTGAATGACAGAAGGAGGAGGTTATGCTTTCTACTGGAATAGCCCATACTCTCAAAAAAATATATAGTTTTTATTGCTATTTTAGATATAGCTATCAACTGTCTAGGTCTTAACAGGAGCTCAGGATAAGGGTGGATTAGTTTAAAACTATTAAGATCCTATGGAAAAATCTGGATTTGATTGAGAACATTGATTGAGGGCTTGGACTATCGGTCAGGCAACAAATTATGGGTTTTCCTTTTGAAACAAAGTGCTTTTAAGAAAAAATGATAGACCACAGTTGTGAACACTATACTGAGAGTCAGGACATCAGAAGTCTTACCTCATTTACTAATTACTCGGCAGCCTTGACTGACTATTGTAAATCACTTAACTACTTCTGAGACTCAGTTTCTGTTCATGTTAAATGAGGGGTTGAATAAGATGTCTTATTTCCTTGTTTTGATTTACTCATTCAGTAACCTCAGCTCTGTTACAAATAAACCCAGGTGCAGGAGGAAAGCTCACACTGACAAACTAAACAATTGTCACTGGCAACCAATGAAGACATCCGCAGTAGCGACAAAGCTAGGAAATTTGCATCCTTTGGTATTTTATGGGCATCTGTAGCTTTTATCTTTTCAACTTGGTCAACCCCAGTTTGACAGTATCCACTCTTTCATTTACTTTTTAAAAAACTCTTACCTTCTGTCTTAGAATCAATACTATGTATTGGCTCCAAGGCAGAAGAGTGGTAAAAGGTAGGCAATAGGGGTTCAGTGACTTGTTCCAGGGTCACACAGCTAGGAAGTTCTTGAGGTCAAATTTGAACCCAGGACCTCCCATCTCTAAGCCTGGTTTTAAATCCACTGAACCACCTAGCTTGATCCCCTTTCATTTACTCTTGTTGCTTCCCCTCTAACCCCTGAGGGGACGAGTTGGGGGGTGACTCTACCTTGGAGGATGCATTGAAGGAATTGTTATGACCTTTTTCAGTATGATAGCTCCTCAGATGTTTGTATTATTCTGTGGGAGGTAGATTAGTAGGACCCTGGGCTTGTAAATTTTTCTCCCAGGTGTAATAATGAAGGGAATTGAACAGGATTGAAGAGGTACTGGGGGATAAGGAAGGGTTGGTAACAGGGAATGGAGGAGGTGAAAAGACAGAGAGATGCTGGAGGGTTAAAATGGAGGAATACCCTCTGTGGCTGAGAGGTTGTCTTTGATATTCCCTCTCACTCAACCCACAAGAGAAGTGGGTAAGGTTACCTTAACCTAACCTTACCCCTGGGTAAGTTAAGGTAAGGTTAATGATGACAGGACCAGTGTCCTTGAGAGAACTTCTGGGGGCTAGTGGAGATTACTTAGCAAGGCTTGACTAGTAGTTGAACCCCAGGGGTTCCTCTTGTCTGGCAAGTTGGTTCTCATTGTTTTGCCTAGGCTAATGGCTATCTAAGCCACTAACCTCTCGTTCTTTGTTCTCCCTTCAATATGAATCTGACTGCAATTTTCTATTTCTCAAGTAGTTTAATAATTATAGTAAATAAAGAAAAGGGAGAGGTTTGAGGGAAGAGGAGACCCTACTGGGTTTCTAGTTTTCTTCAGCTGAGCCAAAATGGCTCAGCTTTAACTTATCTATCTTCTTCTTAGCTAATCAATGTCTCTCTCCTACCTTAACAAGTGACAAGTGTCCTTCTTGGGAAGGTCAAGGGATGGAAAGGATCTTCAGGGTGACCTCCTGAAGTTAAGGGATCAGCCCCTTCTCAGCAGCTGTTGTTTGTTCTTCCTCTAATGGATGCTCTCAAACATACAGGAACCTTCTTTTTCTTCTGGGTAGGGGAAATGGAGACAAGGTTTTCCACAGGTTGGGATATAGAGCTCAGGGTCTTCTCTCCACACTCAGCCGAGTTCAGAGGGCAAAGACCCTTCAGTTAGAGTTTCTCCCACAATCCTTTTCTCTCACTCCAACTGTCACTCCCCCTCCCATCACATTCCAACGGCTGTCTGCTCCACCTCAGTGGGCAGAAATGCAAAAGCTTGATTCATGGTTTTCCTTTCCACACAGGTACTCACGGAGGGGGTGACTACTTCTGCATGGTCCCAGATTCTATTCTCCATGTGTCTGGTACACATTCTTAAGAGCTACCCTTGAACACCCTACCTACCTCTTCTTCCTACCTCTACGTAGGGAATCAGTTTCAAGCTCTCATCCACCCTTTGAAACATTTACACTCAGTCCCTAATATCATACATCTGCTCTCTACACACTCAGTCCTGATTTACATGCCATATATTCCCATTCTCATTCTAATTCTCTGTCTCTCTCCCTCTCTCTTCCCCTTTCTCTCTCCCCTCCTTACATCTCAGTTTTGTTTTATCCAATCAACTATTTAATGTTCTGTCATAAACATGCCTGGGCTTGATCTTGTGTATTATACCAAACAATAATTGCCAACCTCCAAGGAATCTTTTGAAAATGACTAAAGAACTAAGGAATTTGTGGCCTTAACTAAGAGTTCTGGACAACTCAAGGTCCCCACCCCTTCCTTGATCAGGGGTTAGCTTTTCAACTCTGGCATTCCCAAAGTCTAACAACAGAGGACAACAACAAATCACACAAAAAGTGACATATAAGTGCATTGAGATTTACTGTATATTATTAAGTACATCATCTCATTTTGAATTCAAAACAGACCCATGAATTTAGGTAGCATACATATTATTATTATTATTTCCCAAGTTTCATATGAAAAACACAGGTGTCACTGTGTAGGGGTAGCTGCTGGCAGCTGTTCTTACTTCAAGATATTAAGATGATGTAAAATTGTAAATGAATGAGTCAGTACAAGTAAAGGGAGTTATAAAAGAATAGATTTACTAAGCTCAAAAGGATACAGATGTCAAACACAGGGCAAATATTTATGTTTATAGTTCTGGATTTGGTTCATTTGAGCTTGAAGGCTTTCCTTTTTCTCCCTTTTTTCCCCCATGGAGGCGAAGTTTAAGTGATAGCAAATGTAGCCAAAATGCAGTAAAGAATCTACTGGGTCTGATTAGGTAGAAAGATGCCTCAATAGATATATTTTTAATAGAGTAAGGAGGATATCTTTTCTTCCAGGGCAATAATATTCCATTATAGTCATGTACCACAATGTATTTAACTTTTCCACAATCTATAGGTACTCACTTTGTTTTCTATTCTTTGCTATAACAAAGGCATTTCTATAAATATTTTAGTGTATATGGGACTTTCTTTTATTTCTTTGAGTTCTATATCTAGCAATGAGATCTTTGGGTCAGAATATATAGAATATACAGATATTTGGGGTATTTTTTAGCCTAATTTCAAATTGCTTTCTAGAATGGTTGGATGCATTTGCTGCTTCGCTAAGAACATTTTTTAGTGTGCCTGCCTTTCTGCAACTCCTCTATCATCACTGTTACCATTTTGCAGGATATGAAGTTAAAACTCAGAGTTGTTTTGTTATAACTTCTCTTATTCAGTCTTTCATATTTGTTGTAGACATGGCTCTAAAGCCAGTACCTTCTTAGTTCAGGTTTGATACTGGAGTGAAATGAGGCAGATTACTTCACATTTATCAGCCTCAGTTTCATAATCTCTAAAATTAGTGTGGGGGAGAGTGGATCAGTTGATTTTTTTTTTTGCAGGTCCCTTCTGCTCTAAATTCTATGATTCTAAAGGTTCAAAGTAAATGAGTTGCTGTGGCCAAAGTTGTTGTTTTTTAATTACCTGTTAGCTAGCCTGTTAGAGGCGAGCTTCTGTTCTGAATAAACCCGGTCCTTAGAACAAATGTACAGTTTGTCAATGGTCTTATATTAAAAGCTTTTTCAGTATATTAGAACTTACCAATTTATGTTTTGCTTGCATAACCCTCTAAAAGTCAATTTCCTTTCCATGCTTTAATGAGACAATAGAATAATATTTTGTGAATAAAGTCCAAAATATTAATTTATAGCCATTCAACATTTTAATAAAAATAGTATTTAATTAGAGTAAGACTCAAAAGATGAAACAATATCCATTTCATACCTTATTTGCTGATCTTTTTCTATGATCAGTTGTTTATTATAACAATGACCCTTCCTAAGTTTGCCTAGAAGTCACTTACTTTGAATTTTAGGATCATAGGATTTAGTGTTGGAATGAACATCCAAGATGATCTAGTCCATTCCCACTCTTTGGAGAGATCGAGAAAGTTGAGGTTCAAAAGCTCATGGTAGTCTAAGCATCAGGGCCAGAGCTCTAGGTAGTGATCAGAACTAAGATTCTATGTTTCCCAACTCCAAATCTATTGCTTGTCATTTTTTTTATAGTTGTCTCTCTTCCCTAAGATTCAAGATCAGGATAAATTGTGACAGGGACAAACTGTGACAAAGTATATTCAGTGCCCAGAACTCTATTTATAACTTGGAGTCAGGAAGACCTGAGTTTAAATTTGGCCTCAGATACTTACTAACTGTGTGATCTAGGGTATGTCATTCAACCTTTTTCTGCTTCAGTTTCCTCATCTATTAAATGAGGATAATAATGGTATCTATCTCCCAGAGTTGTAAGGATAAAAAAGAAGTAATATTTTTAAGCACTTTGTAAACCTTTAAGCTCTATACAAATGATAACAATCAAATGCTTATGAGTTTTTTCCTCTAGTTGCCATGCTTTCCTTCAGTGGAGGACAATATAATCTGTGTACTTTGGCTAATTAATGGTACAGTCTTGCTATTTAATCTGTATCCTTGCTTCTAACCCATTTTAATCCCTTTGCCCATGACAGAATTAGAAAGAAAGATTGTGTTCATATACTTGACATGGCTCTAAAGCCAGGACCTAACTGACTGTCTTCTTCCTAATCAGGAATACAGTTCCCTCTGCCTGAATGCTTTTGTCTTCCTTTTCTTTTGGGAGAGCACATATACTTGTTCTTCCCCTCTTACCCTATCAAATCCACCATATTTCTTTCTTTCACCTCCATACCAGCAGTTCCCTTGACAATAAACTCAAACTCACTAAAGTTCAGGAGCACAAATGGCTTCTGAAAGAGCTTTGAATAATGAAGCCCTTCTTATTACCAGAATACAATATTTTAAAAATACACATTTCAACACTATGACATGGTTTCAAAACAAATTTAAAATGTTTTTTAAGAGTTAACAATTATAATTCATCTATTTAAGAGTTGGTCTTTATTTCCTGCTGTTTTTTTGAGGCATTAAAATAATGAAAATAAGTTACTTTGAAGTACCTTTTAAAATGTACATTTAGCAATATTTTTTCAGACTATTATAAATTTAATTAGCAGCACATTGTAATTATCCTTGAATGTAATTATTGCTTCTAAGTTCAAAAGTGATTATTCTTAACAATATTAGATTCTTGGACCATAGTATACCAGACCAAACAATACTCTGGAGAGATATATTTACTCAGATTATTTTTTTGAGGGGAAATAACTTGATGAATAGAATAATTAACTTTACTCTTTCTGGTTTGACAAACATTCAGCTCTCTCTTGACCTGGCCTAGACAAATAATTGGTTAAGAATCTCATTAGGGGTAACTGGAGGGCTAAACTAAGGTAAGCCTCTTGCGTATTAGAACCATAGCAGGTCAGACTTTTCCCATCTTTAGGGAATGGAACTCTCAGGGTACTAGTATTTTTAAAGTTGAACTTGATTTCATAATCTTTGTTTTGTGTATTCAGTAATGAGAATTCTATGATTTTATGAAATGAAGTGTGATAATGAAGATGAATCATTTGGTTGAAATAATATTTAAAAAGTTTTTAAATAAGTAAAGACTCACTAAATAATTCATTTCCTTTTCCCTCTTCTTCCCTTAAATCATTTAATCTTGAAATTTGGGGCATTTTGTAAGAATATTTGTAAGGGAAAACATTTGAAGAGTTAACTTAATTCATTGTAGGTGCTCTGAATTTCTTATTGACTCTTCTTTTTGAAAGCTGGAGAGTTTCTATAGATGAGAATTTTATAAGGTCCATGATACTAGAAGGAATGAAGGTAGATGGGTGGAGAGATTTTTTGTAGTTTTTATATATATTTCAAGATTTAAAAAATACAGCTTAAAAATTCCTGTTGTATCCATTTTGTTCATAACAAGTCCTCCCAATTTATTGTGATTGAAAAAAATCCATTTTATCTTTTGTGATTATAGCGATCTATTGTTTTATTAAGAACTCTCTAGTCATAGCTGTGAAATATACTTGATCTTGTCCATTTTTTTAAAAAGTGATTTGACATTCATGTCATCAATCCATTTTGAGCTTAGTGTGGCTGGGAGAGCAGATTTTAGTTCATAAAAAGGAGAGGTCCTAAAATTAGGAAGGTCAGCCCAAAGGTAGTTTCAAGAATGTTTTGATGACACAAACAGAAAAAAATTTTGATACAGAAGAAAGGGGACTTTTTCCTTGGCTTCCACATCTATCTTGAGGGTGACTGACAGACCTCAAACCATTGATGAGCTAGGGGGATGTCTGCTTCTCCAGTGGAATGGTTGGATAAGAACAATTAGTTCCAATGGCCATTAAGGTAGCTAAAGCAGAAGCTGTGGAGTGTTTAGATCTTGGTTAGACATTGAAGACATCAAGTCTTCATCTTAGACCATTACCAGTCATCTTGACTTTTATCTTGCTGCTAGATTTCAATAACTCTGGAAGGAAGAGTAAGACTGATTACTTTGTACAACTCTGATTTACTGAAATACAATTCATGGGCAAGTCAAGACATCACCCCTGGTGTCATTGGTTATCTTTGAAAATGAGGTATGAACAATAACTGCATTTGTCTTTAGAGACAGATAGGAAGGCCTGTGGAAATCATTGTTCAATTATAATTTTGAACAGTCATGTTCAAAAGGTGAAAATGACATGGAACTGAGGATTTTTTTAAAAAGGGTGACCCAGCCCTGTAAAAATAATATTATCTTTGTCAAAGTTCAGAATGAGTTGAAACTGAGACTGCTTTCAACCCTCTATGATGGAAATTAGAGAAAGAAAGAAAGGAAAGAATTGTTGCTAAGGTAGATGGGACAATAATAAGAGATGGCACAGAAAGCCAAACTATTCAAATCCCATTTCTAGTTTATTCTGTTGAAAAGAACAATATTTGGATTAGTAAAGACAGAATAAAATGATTAAAAGGGAGTTAAAAACTGAGATAACCAGAGAGAGAATTTAGCTGCTCTCTATGACTTGTGATGATCACAAAAAACCAACATAACTTCTTCAAGTTATGTTGAACTGGTCATTCTAGAAAGAGCTAGGAGAGAGAGCTGAGTTTGGAAACAGAAGGTCTTGGGTTCAAATCTGATTTCAGATATTACTTAGCTTTGTAACCTTGGGCAAGTCAATTAACCCCATTTGTCTAGCCCTTACCACACTTCTACCCTGGAACCAATACTTAGCACCAATTCTAAGATGGAAGGTGAGGGTTAAAAAAACCCTGATCATTCTGGATTAAACTCATCCTTTTTCAGGCAAGATTAAAAGACTGATCAGGGGAAGAAATACTATATTTAGTATAGTATAGGAGGGAGGCAATTAGATTTTTAGCAAATCAATTTATAAATTCTATTATTATATCCTAATGCACAAGATGTAGAGTTATGGCCTCAGTGAAAAATAAGGTAGAGAAGGAAATGACAAACCACTCCAATATCTTTGCCAAGAAAACCCTAAATAGGGTCACAAAGAGTCAGGAATGATGGAAAAACGACAAAGCAATAATAGAAAACTCTAAAGCAAGGCAGAAAAGTGTAGACAAAATGGCAACTTTCCCATAGTTAACTGCAATTTTTAAGTGTTCTCTGAGCCATAAAGAGGGTCAATATGTTTTCTTTCCACCACTCATCATAGTTTGACTTAGCAGTGATATTTGGCCCATTAGAAGTGTTTGTGATAGGATTTGGAATATAAATTAGACTCAATAAACTAGTCAGCAATTTTTATTAAGTATGTGCTTTGTTCTTGGGCACTGTGCAAGACACTTGATGATACAGGAAAAAAGAAAGAATCACTTTTTAACGACAAGGAGCTTTGTTTTTGAATAAGAAGAGTACAGAGTACTATGAGATCAAATGGGGGAGAAACCACTTCCATTTGGGAAGAAAGTGAAGGTGACCCTTAAGCTGGGTCTCTAAGGATGGGAAGAATGCAGACAGGTAGAGATGGAGAGGAGAATGGGGAAAGTTATTACTGCAATGAAGAATAACAAGACACAATATTCTGTGTGCCTGTTTCTTTACAGCGGAGCTGGAAAACTTAGGACATCTTCAGGGAATAACCAATAGCCCATGTTGGCTTATCTTATTTTAAGTCAGTATGAAAGAATGCTATGCTTGGGGCAGCTTGGTAGCACAATGGATAGAGCAACAGACCTGGAGTTGGGAGGTCCTGAGTTCAAATATGGTCTCAGACACTTCCTAGCTGTGTGACTGGGCCAGTCACATAACTCCAAATGCCTAGTTCTGCTCTTCTGCCTTCAAATTGATATCATTTCTAAGATAGAAGGTAAAACAACAATGCTACATTTTTTTCTAACTACTATGTGATGACAGTTTTAAAGATTTCATAAAAATGGGGCCCTTCTACCAACCCCAGGAAGTTACTTTATAGGCATTTCATATTTACTTAGCAATGTATTTGCTGTTTTACTCAATACATTGTAAGCCCCTTAAGGGTAGGGACTATATATCTTTTTATGTCTCTGTATCCCCAGTGCCTACCATAAATCCTGGCATATAGAACATATTTGTCAAATGAATAAATCAGTCTGGATTATATTTGTTCAATAATTAATTTACTGAATCTCATACAAAGTCTTCATTGGCTCTTTTATTTTTCTTTTAAGCACTTAGCCTGCTTAAAAATAAAGAGAAAGAAAGCTTTCAAATTTGGTATTTAAAATTGTATCAAACAAATGGAGTCCAATGATATAATGAATTATATTGATTCTTGATTTGTCCCAGTTGGAAGCAGGAGGGAAATATTGAACCGAGAAGCAGATGATGAGAATTCAAATTCTGGCTTTGCCAGTAACCAATATTATGACTTTTAGGCTAAGTCTTGTTTCCTCAGTTTCCTCAGCTACAAAACGAGGGAATTGGACCAGATGATTTTTAAGATTGCTTCTGGCTTGAAGCCATGCTCCTAAGGCTGAGGTATGGGGAAATGATGCATTACTGTGCATCAGGATATTATTAGGGAATAGAGCTAAATGCTATGGTGTCCTATCATATGGCTCTGACATCTATGTGAATGAAAAAAACCAGGAACTGCTGTAATCTCTTAAATATTTGTGTTGGGCTATCATGACTGCAAGCTGTCCTTAGAATTGCTGGTCTTAAACATATGTCTGCATGTCTGACCACCTTCAGCTCTGCACTGTTTTCTGTTCCCACAAATACAATGTATCATTTAGATACCTAAAAGGATAAAGTATTTATTAAGCACTGTCTAGAAATAAAAAGGGAAAGATAGGTTCTTTAAAAAGCCTCCTGAGGAATGAAGATACAGATCAAATCAAAGACTTACAAACATTATCATTTAACAAGTTTCCTGTCTTTAAGGATTTTCTGTAAGTTAAAGAATGCTTCCCCAGCCCCAGAAAAGGCTCAAATTTATGATGATAGATATTCTTTATAGATTGAACTCCTGGTTAAAGAACAAATACTTGTGGAAGGTCAATAATCCTGGTTTGTTTCTTGTTTGGTATTCTAGAATACAAGAATAGCATGTATAATGGACAGTGAATGGGTCAGAAAGACCTGGATATATGACTCATTCACATACTGACTGTGTGATCCTGGATAAATTAGTTAATCTCTCAATGCCCTCAAGCCATGCTCTAAAATGATAAATTACAGAATAGTTACTGATGCGCATTAATATGGGAGTTTTTTCTTGTTCTTCCCCCTAAATTCTTCTAATTAAATACTATTATATTTTCAGATCAATATTCTTTCCCTCTTTTCTTTCCCCTACCCTATTCAGGAGTTTCCTTATAGAGTTCCCCAAACAAATTAAGCAATTAATATATCATATCTCTCTATATATTGTATATGCACATATATGTTCACATGTATGTACATGTTTATTTATATACACATACATACATGCTGATTATATTGTTTTTGCAGTCATTTGTTAATCCTTATTCTCTCTCTCTCTCTCTCTCTCTCTCTCTCTCTCTCTCTCTCTCTCTGTCTGTCTTTCTCTCTCTTGCCTTCAAGGTCAAATATAAAGTTCTCGTTCTGGTATTGAAAGCATTTCATGGCCCCATTCCTACCTTTCAGGTCTTATACTTTTCTCCCTTTTATGCACTATAAAGAGCAGCCACACTGATCTAATTATAGCTTCTGGAACTGGACCCCAGATCTTCCATCTCTGTGCCTTAGTGTGGGCCATCCACCATGTCTGGAATGTTTTGCTTCCTCCTCCTTTCTGCCCCTTGTTTCTCTTGGCTACCTTCAAGACAGGTCAAATTCCACTTTCTGATGGAGCAAGTCTTTTCTGGTGGCAACCACAGGTACTCCCTCATAGATTACTTTCATTTACTTTCTATTTTGCATACACCTTCATATCATCTCCCCTCCCAGAAGCTGGGCTTCCTCAGGGCTAGAACTGTGTTTTTCTCTTTCTTTCTACCTGCAGGGCTTACTTAGCACAGCTTAATAAATGTTGGGTGAATGACTATCTATGCCTTTTCAGGAGAATCTCTTTCCTCGGTGTATGTTTCTGGGGAGCATGCAAAGATAGAAAGGGAAGGACTTCAAGAGAACATAAAAGCCCTTTTCCTTTCACTCTAGACAAGGGGACTCATAGCCCTCTTTAAAGTAAACAACATGCTTCTTTCTGCCTCCTCTGTGGTGACTTACCTCTTGGCTGGATTCTACAAATCTGTTTCACTGGGAATGGTATGAAACTATTGAACATGCCATCTTACTTTTCTTGGATTAGTTTATAGAAAAACCTCATAGCTCTTAATATTTTATGTTTCATGTCTAAGCAGGTTTAAGCCAATTCATAAGAAATTATTAGGTGCCATTGCTATCTCTCATCTGCCCAACTCAGAAGTTAGATGCCTTCATGTTCTAAGAGGGTATCTCTAGCTGCTGTGCATGTGTGTGTGTGTGTGTGTGTATGGGCATGTGCACAGATGCTTGTGTATGTGTTCCTTAAAGTAATTCCAGTTGCCATTCTCTGGTAGTTAAACTCCATATGTTTTACGGTGTTTCAAGAATTTAAATGTTTATGAGTCTTGTCCTTGAATTCATTGTTCACTGCCTAGAGGCAGAGTTGCAGGTTTGTCCTTATGACATATTAATTTTTGTGAAACTTGACCCTCAAAAAGGAAGCTACTTTAGGCCTGAAACAACCATCTAACAACCATACCCATAAGGAAAATAAGGAAAATTGTATCATGGTTGTCTAAGAACCTTCCAGGGCTGCGAAATGAGGTGTCTTAACTCTCCTGGTGCCTACATCAAGTTCTCCCTTTGTTTTTCCCCAGTCTCATTTCCAAGGAGAGAAAATTGAGAATCAGAGTGGTAAAATGCTGTGCCCCAGAGGATCTAGGAAGGAAAGGTGACAGGTAAAAGAGGAAGCAGGAGGTAGTGACACCCAGGTCTCTTGCTCAGTCCCAGAGGCCATGTTGTAATCCTGTGGTGGGGTTTCATCTTGATAGGCTGAGCAAGATTGCATCAAATATGTGGCCCAAGAACAGATGTACTACATATGGAGCCAAAAAGTTTCTATTTTCATTGTTTTCATGATGATGATGAAATTTCATCTTTATGCTTACTAAAATCTTAAGGCCAGTCAAGAGATACTTAGGGAAATGACTTCAAAGTAATTTATCTCTACTTATTATTTTTGTTTTACTTTTGCCATCTCAATAATGCTTGAGGGTTTAGTGGGTTTATTTGATTTTAAGTTTTTTTGAAGAAATCATCCAATCTATTTTCTATTTTTGACCAGTGAGCCTGAATGCTTTTGGAGCTATGATCCTTCAATGTCAGGGTATATGCAAGATATATTTATTGTTTGTTGTTGAGTTGTTCAGTCATGTCTGATTCTTCATGACCCCACAGTCCAAAGCACACCAAGCTCTTTTGTCATCTATTATCTCTCCAACTCTGTCCAGGTTCATGTTGGTTGTTTTTGTGACACTATCTATCCATCCCATTCTCTGCTGTCCCCTTTTCTTTTTGCCTTCAATATTTCCCAACAGCAGGGTCTTTTCCAGTGAATCAAATAAGCTGAAATATCTATTTGAGGTGCCATGCAAATAGGATAAACACAGCACTCAACCTGTGATTTTATTGATAGAGAACTCATGGATGAAAAAAAACCTTCTGCTAATGCACAACCACTGCAAACTCTAGTCCTAGTCTTAGAAGACTGAGAGGTCAAGGGATCGACCTATCCAGTGTTACATGGAATTTTAATGCTAATCTTTCTCCATATCCATGATGCTGTGCTGCCTCTCCCCTGTAAATACAATGATAATTACTTGGTAGGGCAATAATACCCCTTACATCCATGAATATGAACATTCTTTTCTCTGTGTAATATACATATTTTTAGTTCATGAGTAAAAAGTTCAGACAGCTAGGTGGTACAGTGAATAGAGTGATGAAGTGCCCTTCCTCACAAATTACCTTGTATTTAACTGCTTTGTATACATCTAAACATATTTGTTAAATAGTTACATTATTTATATATTTACATTATACATATATTTATTAACTTTTTAATTACATTTATTAACTTCAGCTCTATGAATGTATTTTTAAACCCTTACCTTCCATCTTAGAATCAATTGGAAGTATTGATTCCAAAGAGGAAGAGCAATAAGTGCTAGGCATTGGGAGCCAAGTGACTTGCCCAAGGTCACATAGGCTAGACCTTATCTGAGAGCATATTTGAACCCAAGACCTACCCTTTATGAGCTTGGCTCTCTATCCACTAACTGACCCACCTATTCTCCTGAGCTACATATATTTAAATAATTAATTACCTGTTGTGCCTCCTCATTAGAACATAGATTCATCAGAGTAGTGATTGTTTTCATTCTTTGAATTTGTATTCCCAGTGTCCAACCCAGAGAATAAGCTTTCCATAACTGCACATGTACTTAATATCATTGTTTAACAACCTCTGACATTTTTCATTAGCCCAAATATTTGATAGCAAAAAGTTCCATTCTGCCATTTGTGTTGCATACCTATAGCTTGGAGCTCTCGATCCCAACTTACTTGAGAAAAACTAGCCCCAATTTGCTAGAGAAAAACTTTGAAAGTTCATTATTGAGTAGCCTAAAATCTGCAAAGAGATCTTTCAGAATCTCCTTGCTACTTGCTTTGCTTTTCTACCTGTATGGTTGTAGTAAGACATATCTCTTTCTGAAGTCTGCAGTTACCTAGGAGAAGAAGTAAGCATTTTTAGATCAAATATGGCATCATATAGCTCTCAAACTGAGGCTAATGTTCTGTAAAGGGAGACTCTAAGTCACAGATGTTCATATCTTGGGGCTATCACCTGAGGTGAGATTTCAAGAGACATGTGAACTTGGATCTGGAAAAAAAGATACTTTTATTTTCACTAAACTAAAATTGTAATTTAGTATTTCTTTTAATTATTACTTAAAATAAAACCCTATTATTCTGAGGAGTCTATAGTCTTCTCCAGAATGCCAGGACACAGAAAAAGTTTATATTTGCAAGGCTAGGATAATTCAGGAGCTACCCAGTCATTTCTTTTTTTTTTTTTAAACCCTTACCTTCCGTCTTGGAGTCAATACTGTGTATTGGCTCCAAGGCAGAAGAGTGGTAAGGGTAGGCAATGGGGGTCAAGTGACTTGCCCAGGGTCACACAGCTGGGAAGTGTCTGAGGCCAGATTTGAACCTAGGACCTCCCGTCTCTAGGGCTAGCTCTCATACCCAGTCATTTCTAATAAAAGTACAGGTTCAACCTCTATCATTTTCCATAGTTACTTAATTTTACAGATGTATCTGAATAATGTTATTAAAATAATAGTGGAGATATTCCCTCTGGAAATAAGCCAGCACTCCCCAATCACCTGTAGGAATAAATGTAAGCTGCGTACTGTAAGTTCTTCCTTTGCCCGTCAAGCAAGATAAAATGCAGCAAAGTATGGCATTGGAATACTCTTGAGTTTTGGCTTCAGATGAAAATGCTACAATTGAAAACTTTCCAGAACAACATGTACTTGGAGCCATATTAAAGAAAAACTCTGAGCATTAAAGCCAAATGACCCAACAGGCTGATAGTGTGGGGCATATTTCACAGTTGAATAAATATTTAAAATGGTTTTCCAGCTCATAAAGCAAGTCAATGAGGTTATTATTATTTTTTTAAATAAAAGTTCCACAGCAAAATCAACCTGCCTACCTTAACTTGTTGAGAAAATGGACTCTGCTTATCTTATACTCCTTGCCTGGGAACAGAGCGATTTTCAAATAGGAAAAATGAGACAGTTTACAAATTAGAGGATTTCAGGGGTAATTAGAAACAAAATTCATTGTTTCAGGAGATTTGTCTCTGCAGGGATCCTTTTGACTTCGGGGAACTCTGCCTAAATTGTCTAGGAATCCCCAAAGATTGGACTTTTTCATTCATCATCATTATCAATGCTTTTGAATCTGGGAGGACATAGGGAGAACATAGTTTCAAGATAAAGTAGGGTAATCATTTTGTTCCCAATTTTGAGCTCCTTGTCACTTTTTATTTATAGTGTGAAAAATCCAGCTTTCACCTAAAATTCATTCGACTCGTGTATGAAGGGATTGCCCTCTAAATTGGCAGGCTCCATCATATGAAAAATGGATGCTTTCCAAATTGGAATTATGCACAAAAAGTGACCAAAATGTCCATACCCATGAAATCCAAAGATTTTGCTGCTAGGCACATGCACAAAAAAGGTCAATGGCAGAAAGAAAGGTTGCATACATACCAATTTATTTTTCTGGTAGGTAGCAAAAAAACCCCCCAAAAACAAAAAACCAACTGTAAGCAAAGTAGACACCCACTACCTGGGGAATGACCAAACAGACTATATAGTACATGAATGTAATAAACTATTATTGTACAATAAGAAATAATGACTATGATGAAAACAGTGAAGTGTGAAAAGACTTAAATAAATTGATGCAAAGTGAAGTAAGCAGAGTCTTGAAAACAGAATACGCAATGAATATAACAATGTATGTTGAGAAATTATAAAGAATAAGCTTGGTTCCAAAGAAAAAATTTGAGAAGATTTCACTCTGCTTTTTGGCTAAGGTGAGGTTGTGAGTCAGGGAGGAGCTGTGTTGGTCCAGGGTGTGGAACATTGACAAAAAATATATAGAACAATTTTCTTGAATTCATTTCCTTCTGTGTTTTTTTTTCTTTTGAAAAAAAAAAAGGTAAGGCTACAGAAATGATGTCATTCCAATGATAAAAAACCAAACGATATGAATACAAATTAATACCTGAATGTTTTCTAAAATCTTTATAGATCAACTTGAATTTGCTTTTACAGTTCTTACTCTGCTATTTGCTTTTGATCCATCTATTAATCGATGAGAAATAACCACCTGCAGTGTGGTATGGTGAAAAGAACTGTAGCTCCTGGCCTGAGTTCAAATTCTGCATTGGCTCCTACCTGTGTGATGTTGGGCAAAACCACTTAGGTTCTCTGGACCTGTTTCTTTTCACTTGTACATTTAGAGAGTTGGGTAAAGTGGTCTCTAAGATCTTTCCAGCTCTAGGTTTATGACCTTATGAATCTGTAATATTCAATGATATCTCTTCTGGCAGTCATCAATGGATTGTGATCTGTATCTTTGCAGGGAAGATTAGCAACAAAGACATCATAAATCCATTTGAGTATTCAAATAGATAACAGCCCATTTTTAAGGTATTACATTTTATTTTTTCCCCAATTACATAAAAAATTCCAATATTTAAAAAAGACTATCAAGTCTTGAATTCTTTCTCTATTTCCCTCCCCCAGAAACCACTGCACTTTGAGATGGTAAGATGGTAAAATCAAACATATTTTACATGTACAATCACATGAAATATTTTCCCATATTAATCCTTTTGTGGAAGGAAACTCAAAGAGAACAAAAATTTAAGAAAGTGAAAAAATTTTGCTTTGCCTGGATTCAGATTCAGTTCTTTTTCTATGGAAGTAGATGATGCTTTTTTTTTATCATGAGTTCTTTGGATAGTTTTGGATCCTTGTATTGCTGATAGCCCTTTTAAAAAGTCCTTTTATTTAACATGCTGAAAGCACTTTTCAACACTTATTATTATCATTACAAAAATCTCTTTCTTCAGTATATAGAGGGAGTAGTAACCTTCCTATTTTATTGTTGAAGAACAGGTGTAAACCAATTCATTAAATGATTTTTCTTATGTTCACACAGCTAATCAGTGTTAATATGTAAGATCCACCAGAGTAAGGGTTGTTTTTCATTCTGAAACCCAGCACCTAGTAGGTACTTAATAGATGTTTGTTGAATCAAATCAACAGATTTAGCCAATAATAATAATCAATAAACACCTATTTAGTGCCCTATCGGTGCCAAGCACTGTGCTAACCTGTGGGGGTAATTAAAGAGGCAAAAGGCAGGATCTACGCTCAGGAGGTTCAAAATCTAATGAGGGAGAAAACAAGCAAATACATAGATGGAAATGAGTGATAAATAGTATAAATAGGAAATAAATGAGAGGAGATGCAGTATAATTTAGAGAGTTTGAAAAAGGCTTTCTATAGATAATGGGATTTCAGGTGGGTCTTGAAGGAGGCCAGAGAAGTCAGAAGGTAGAGATGAGAAGGAAGAGCATTCCAAGCATGTGGGACATTCAGAGAGAATTCCCAGAGCAGAGAGATGGAGTTTCTTGTTCAACCAGGAATCCAGTGTCCTTGTATTGAAGAGGATGTGTGAGGGAGTTAGGTAAAAGAACCCTGGAAAGGCTTGAGGGGACCAGGCCATGAAAGACTTTGTGTGCTAAGCAAAAGATTTTTATATTTGATCCTGGACGCAGTGAGGAGGGGAGTGACGTGTGTATAAACTGAACCTAGGTTTTTCAAGTCTAATAAATCCAATGCTATAAATCCACTCACTGTACCACACTGATTCCCTTGTTTACAGTTTTTCATACTCAATCCAAGTCTTCTTTTGTTACTAATTTTTAGAAATTTCACTTCTCTTCCTTTCCTGTTCCTCTGTGTTTTATTGTTAGTTGTGCTGCTGAAGTGAGCACATCCTTGATATTTCTATATATCTCTTCCTGGCTCTCTTCACCTCATCTCTGGCTAAGCGCCTTCTACAATGGGAATGATATCTCTAGATTAAAGAGGTTTGAAAATAATCTTAGCAGCTGACTTTCTTATCCTCTATTTTAAAGTTTCTTCAAGCCAAAAATGCAGAGCAAATGTTAATCAATGTGTTGTCATACCATTACTTATGTTAGAAAGCTGAAAACTGTTTTTACTAGGAAAACATTTCTTGGATTTTTCTTTTGTAATTTGATATTATATCATTAGTACATGGAAGACTATAGGTCTGTTACTGTCTAAGGTTCTTGAAAAAAATCCATTGATTATATGTTTGTCCATAGATTGCAGAGTGAAAAATGGATGAATGTGATGGCAGGAGACATCATTAAACTAGAAAATAACCAATTTGTTGCTGTGAGTAACTCATTTACTTTTCTTTTAATCTTGTGTTTTGGATAATTAATAGGGTACATATATAATGCATAGATATTTATTGATATATATTAAAGTATATGATAAAAAGACTGGTCACATGGCAAGAGAAGAGGATGATAGGTAGGCAGACAGTGTTCTGCTAGCATCCTTGTGATAGTTCAAGAAAATGAAGAATATCTTTAGCACATCCTATGGATGCCTCATGACAAACTTATGGGAGGACTTAGAGTAAGAGGTGATTGGTTGGACTTCCATGGATGTAATTGAATCTGCCCCAAGGGAGGATCATAGGATCATAGATTAGAGCTCTAAGGAACCTATGGGGTCATAAAATCCAACCCCCTCATTTTTACAAATGACTAAATTGAGGGACAGAGTACCTTTTTTTAGGATTACACAGCTATCATGTATCAGAAGCAGTATTCTAATCCTGAGCTCTCTGACTTCAAGGCAAGTGTTTCATCTACTATTCGACTCTGCCCTATAACATGAATATAGTTTTATTACTTTTAAAAAAAAACTAAGTTTATGATTTTATCAGGCAGTTAGGTAGCACCTGGATTCAGGAAGTCTCATCTTTGTGAGTTCAAATCTGTCTTCAGACAGATTTAGCTGTGTGACTCTGGGCAAGCCATTTAACTCTGGTTGCCTCAGTTCCACAAGTGTAAAATGAGCTGTAAAAGGAAATGGTAAACTGCTCCAGTATCTTTGCCAAGAAAACCCCAAATGGGGTCATGGAGGAATGGAAATAACTGATATAACTGAACAACAACAATGATTTTGTTGGTGTAGGTCCTACACTGTAGGAGCTCCCTGTGAAAATCTTTGTCTATCAATAGATACAACTAGAATAACTGCGATTCCTAGTCTTAAAGAGTTTTCTAGAACCATAAGAGATTAAGTGACTTTTACAGGACCATATGAACAGAATCTATCAAGAGGAGATACTTAAAAAAGGTTTTCCTGAATAGAGACAAGCTCTATTACTCTGCTATCCTGCTTCTCACATTTAAGTTTAGATAGTAACTCAAAGTAGTTAGCAGACCATTGTCGTATTAGAGGTCCTTGGGAGAGCCCTTAAGTGAATATTTGTTTTCAGATATTATAACCATCAACCCCAGTATCTGGCTCTCATATTAATTTGCAATGTAAAGGAAGAAACTATTCCTGAAATTAAAGATAAACTGTAGTTCAGTCTCTGTTTAATAAATTAATAAATATTGATTATAACTGATAAGTATTAATACTATTATTTATTATATATTATATATATATTATATAATAGCATCCTAAAGACAGCACAGCAGAGAATACAGAATGCTGGGTTTGAAATCAGGAAGACCTGGGTTCAAATATTCAAAAATTCATTCTGGAAGTGTCTCTCTGGGCAAATCATGCAAGTAATTGAGGGCTTATTTACTAGCTTATATGAGTTGCTGTGGTTGAGAGTTTCATTGTGGGAATGTATCACAGAATTGATTTGTAGATCCTTCCTTTAATTGTGTAATGGAATCCTAAGAAATAAAAAGATTTTGCTGTAGATATCAAGTACACTGGGGCTTAAATGCCCAATCAACCTTAAAACATTAATATTTCTATCTGAAAAACATGGCTTAAGATCACTGAAATATCAATTTAAATCCAGAAAACAAGGAAGCAAGAGACAATATTGAAAATCCAGGTTTTATATTCATTTGATTACACATTAAGCATTCAAATAAATCAAAAGCAGCTAGAATCTTATCAAAGTGGGCCTCCTAGACAGTGATGTGTATCATAGTTCATTTGCACTAGCTATTTTGTTCCACTCTTGCATGTCCTCCTGTAAGTCTGACGTAGGGAAAGTCCACTGAACATACTAGAGTCCTTTCTCACTTTCTCTTGGCATTGTAAAGAAATAGCAGGGGAGCCCATGGACTATCTGTCTACTCACTGACTATCCCTTGCTCTTATCATATGCCCAGTTTATGTTCTCAATCAAACATTTCTTTGATGCCATTTTTATTCTACTTCTCCCTCATAATTCTTTTATAACATGTTGCAGTCTACACTCATTAGGAAGTTTATTAAAAATTGTGTGCCAACTGAAAATTTGCCTATCAAATCATACTTTCCATTATATTTTCAGAAATGTTTTCCTACCAAAAAACAAAATAAACCTTGGCCTGAAGCATAATAAAAACAACACGTAAGAATGATAATCATTTTAAGGAAAATTCTATCCTTTTCAAAACATAGTTCTTGTGCATTTGATTTTTCAATGCAATTCCTAAAAATGTTATCAAGTGCATTATTAATCCATAGGATACCAGCAAACTCTGAAGAAAATATATAAAAAATAACATCTTACTTATCTAGAAGTCAGGTGATGCCAATATTGGTTACTTGGAACAGAGCTGAGAACTGGGAAATAAGTAAAAAGACTTCTGAAAAGCTAAAGTATTTATAGTATGGTCTAGAATGTACTGGTAAATGAGGCTCTTAGGCACTTGCTTAGCATTGATTAGATATAATCCATTAAAAATAATACCTGGTTGTTTTCTTTCCTAGACTATAGCAGATTAGAAATAGCAAATAAATGTGTATGGGGGTTGAGATGGGAAGATTATTTTACTAAGGATAGGCATATGGACAGTAGCAAGGAATTACAGCCAAAAATTTGACAGCAAGAGAGGAGGAAAGTGATTGTAAAAAATAAGCACATGAAATAAAAAAAAAACAATAAAAAACAACCAAGCATAATATAAGCTTCTTAGGTTTAGGGACAAAAAGTTCTATACATAAATTTCTGGAGTCTCTGAGAATCATATTATATTGGAAGGGCATTGAACTTGGAGTTAGGGAAGGTCTACTTTTAAATTTCTCATCTATTTTCTAGCTGTCTGATCCTGTACATACCCCTTTTGGTGCTCCAGCTTTAGTTTCCCCATCTGTAAAATGGAAATAATAATACCCACAGTAACTTCCTCAACAGGTAGTTTTGGGTATCAAAAAAGGTGACTTTAACATCTTAAAAGTAGTAACTCAATGTCTCCTATTTTTATTATTCCTGAATATCATTGTATTATGATACTAATTGATGGTCCATACCAATGGTCATGTTATTATTTAGTCATTTTTCAGTTGTGTCTGATTCTTCATGGCCCCATCTAGGGTTTTCTTGGCAAAGATGCTGCAGTGGTTTGTCATTTTCTTCCCTAGCTAATTTTTTACAGATGAAGATACTGAACCAAAGAGGGTTAAATGATTTGTCTAAGATCATACAGTTAGTAAGTATCTGAGACTATATTTGAACACCGGAAGAGGAACCTTCTTGACTCTAGACTCGGCATTCTCTCCATTGAGTTCTCAAGAAAGGTTAAATTTATTTCAAATACTCAATGTAAGCATAAAAACAGGGAAAGATTTCCACATTAAAGTTTATTTTTTAAATAACCCTTACCTTCCATCTTAGAATCAATACTGTGTATTGTTTCCAAGGGAGAAGCGTACTAAGGGCTAGGCAGTGGGGGTTAAGTGACTTGCCCAGGATCACACAGCTAGGATAAAAAAGTTTTGAGGCTTAAAAAGATAAATTTATCAGCCAACATGAATTTATTAAGAATTTACTATGTGCCAAGCACTGTTTTAGGTGCTAAAGATACTAAGTAAAAAATGACTTAACACCTTATACACAGAAGCAGATACACTGTGGCACAATCGAATGTAATGAACTTCTCTAATAGCAGCAATGCAATGATCAAGGACAATTCTGAGGGACTTATGAGAAAGAAGCTATCCACATCCAGAGAAAGAACTGTGGGAATAGAAACACAAAAGAAAAACTGCTTGATCACATGATTTGATGGGGATATGATTGGGGATGTAGACTCTAAATGATCACCCTAATGCAAATATTAATAATATGGAAATAGGTCTTGACCAATAACACATGTAAAACCCAGTGGAATTGGCTATGGGAGGGGGTGGGAGTAGGGGATGGAAAGAATATGAATCGTGTAACCATGGAAAAATTTTATTAGTCATTTAAATAAAAATTTCAAAAAATTCCCTTAAAATGAGTTAATAGCAGTTCTAAAAAAATCACTTAATGCAGATAACCTAATTTTCTAATAATCCTGGCTGATTGAGGCCTTATTCAAATATTCAGATGGAACTATTTATATTTCCTTTAAGTAGTGCAGGTCACAAGATATAGATTTGCTTATCCTGGACAAACCTTGACTATGCCTACCTGTAAGTTAACCACCAGGAGTCTACCCCATATGTTTAAGACTTCCTTGGCTTTCCAGTTTATCCTTTCCTCCCACCAGAGGACCTGCTTATTTAATTGTTTGATTATTCATTTTTGATAGATGTTTTTTACATTGCTTCTTCTGTGTAATTCCTTGTTTACAAGTAAAATTTGCCCAAGCCCACCATGTTTGTCTCCATTGCCTTTTAGATGATCTTCAACTTTATTTCCTCAGAATCTGTAATATTTTAAGACTCAGGGACATACAATGTCACTAGAAAAATACTGGCATTAAAAAAGATTAATTTAAGGAACAACTTAGGATATTTAAAAAACAAACAAACAACTGTGTGATTTCCAAAAGGCTCTCCAGCTCACCACAGGTCTCCTATTTAGTTCTGGGCTCATTTCATTGTCTATTCATAGTGCCTCTCCAAGATATTTTCTCTCTCTTTCTCCTCTATATTTATCTAGAATGTAAATGTTTTCTATATATTTATCCATATACATCTTATGGAAACACATAGCACTAAATTCTCTTTTTGTTTTTTAAATATTAAGAAATAATATTTTCACAGTATTTTAAGCTAAAGTTGTGTTCTCACCTGAATGAAAAGCCATATCCATACTTACCAAAATTTCAAGAAAGCAAAGCCCTAGTCCATAAAGTCGTTTGGATTCATTTGAATTGAGGAACTAATCTTGAGTAGTCAAGGTAATATAGTTCAGAGAGTGATCTGAATTCTGTGAAATTAAGAGATTTAATCTTGTTTATTGTGGCAGACCCAAGAGTGGAAATGTCTTTGTTTAATTGAGTTATCTCCTTTGTTGACTTTCAACTAGATTGAATGTGGGATTCTTAGAGGAAATAGGTGAAGAGAGATTGGCCTTTCATTAATTACAAGAATCATCCTTTAAATTTTCATATACTAAATCAAGAAAGATGATTATTTGTTTAATTAGGAGAGAACCCTTTAGTTTCTAGAAAAACAGACATTTCTCCAAGGGTGTATCTGTGATATTAATAGTTCTATTTAAGCAATTCAAAACACCTAAAATCCTTCCAATTCTTGGATAATTAATAAGTTGCCTCTCACATATTTGTGCTAAAAGAAACTTTTTTATCCCACACTATCTATATCTATAATCTAATTATATATCTATTGATGAACAAACTTTATAAGCTTCCCTTCCATCTGTATGTAGTAATCACTCTGGACAATATGCATTCTTTTTGTTCTTGTTTTTTCCTTTTGTGGTTGTTTAGATTATTTTCCTTTGGGTAATTATGGCTCTCATTTGGGGGTTTCTGTTTTATTCTTAGGTTCGATTCAATTAGCACAATGCCCCCCAAAATGGAAGCATCTGGATGTCTTTATCATCTCCAGAGTCTTTCTTTGTTTTGTAACCTTCACTGAATCTCCTCCATGAAAGTAGCAAACTTAACTGGCAGGTGTGCATCTCTCTGTTTTGTTCCTAGTTTTATCAGAGATTCCTCAACTAAGATTATCTCTGTTATTAAAGCTTTTAAGGAATTTGTATAATTTTGACACATACATGGATAATAGCTTTTTGTCCTAAGTCTTTAAAGTGAATAATTTTGTAATAATTAAGGATTATGGGACATTGTATTTACAAAAACTGCTCAGAAAACTAGATAACAAAAGCTATTTATAAACCAATATCTCACAATGTATGCTAAAATATATTCCAAATAGATATTTACATTTTCCAGGTGATGTAGTAGATGGAGCACTGGACCTGGAGTCAGGGAAACCTAAGTTCACATCTGACCTGCAATACTTACTAGTGGTGTGACCTTGATCAAGTCACTTAACCTCTGTATGCTTCAGTTTCTTCATCTATAACATTAGAATAATAATTCCACCTATCGTGAAGGGGTGCTGTGAAGATCAAATGAGAGAGATAATATTTGTAACAAAAGCACTTGGCACAATTCCTGTACATAGTAGGCACAATATAAAGGTGAAAATAGTACTTTCAACTATATAGGTAGGAGAAGAGTTTATGAACAAACAAGGAACAGAGAGGATCATAGGGGATAAAATCAATATTATTGACAATATGAGATTAAAAAGTCCTTGTATAAACAACATAAATGCAACTAAAATTAGAAGGGAAACATAACTGGATTAAAAAATCTTTTCAGCAAAATTTTCAGATAAGAGTTTCACTTTTAAGGTGGAACTGATTCATATTCATAAAAAGAAGAGCCATTACCTTATTGCTAAATATTAGTTAAAGGAAGGAAACAGTTTTCTAAGGAAAAATCCAAGCTATTAATAGACCTCTAGAAATAAAATTCTCCAAATCATTAATTATTAGAGAAATGTAAGAAATAAAATATCTCTCAGGTTCTACCCCACTTACATCAGATTGGAAAAATTTACCAAAAAGAGAAATGTTGGAGGAGCTATGTGAAAACAGGTACTTTATACTTCTTGAAATTAATGTGGGACTATGTCCAAAAAGTTAAAGTGTATACCCTTTGACCCAGGAATATCACTATTCTAATGAGATCAGAGAAGGAAGTAAAGGACCTATATTTGCAAAAATATTTGGTGTTTGACTTGACAAATTATAGTATTTAAATGTAACAATGCAATACTATTGTGGATTTGTCTGAACTGATGCAGCATGAAATGAACAGAACCAGTAGAAAAATTTATATACATAAACACTTTTCAGGTTTTATTCAAAGTTATTTTATTTTCCAATTACATGTAATAATTTGCAACATACATTTTCAGGAATTATAAGATCCAAATTGACTCCCTCCCTCCCTTCCTCCCTCCCTTTTCTCTCCCCTCTCAGAGATCGTTAGCAATTTGATCTGGACATTACATGTATTATATCATGCAAAACATATTTACATATTGGTCATTGTTGTAGGAGAATACTATATAAAACCAAAATCTCCAAATATAACCATAAATAAACTAATGTAGAAGATAGTATGCTTGGATCTGTATCTGACTCCAATAGTTCTTTCTCTAGAAGTAGTTAACATTTTTTGTCATATGTCCTTCAGAACTGTCCCAGATCATTGTGTTGCTGAGAGTAGCTAAATCTTTCATAGCTGATTTTGGTACATTATTGTTGTTACTGAAAAAAACAATTTTTAAAAGAAGAAAACTTTTTGAAAGACTTTCAACTCAATTTGTAACTATGATTCCAGAGGACTTATGTTATTCATCTTTCAAAAGAGAGGTAATATACTGAGGGTGCAGATTGAGACATATATATTTTTTAATATGACCAATGTGAGAATGAGTTTTGTGTGATTATGCACATTTATCAATGAGGGTTTTGTTTTTTGTTTTGTTTTAAATGGATAAGTAAATTGGAGGTTGGAGAGAGAATATAGATTTTTGTTAATTAAAAAACTAAACAAAAAGTAGGACATTATATTTACATATCGTACAAAAATTGTCTATGGAATGTTCTTTGCAAAAGCTTGCCTCTTCTCTTCTAATATCCTTATTAAGTATGCATTGATGAATATTTTGATTATTTCAATAAACTCAACATTTTAATAAACCCAATATAGATGGGTAAGTAGGTAAATATGTAGGTAGTTAATAATGTTCATTTTTTTCTACTTGTTCTCTACAGCAGTTTTTGATACATAATAAATTGTAATTATTTTTAGTTATAATTAATTTAATGATAATGATAATAATGATAAATGATAATTTGATACTGATAAATAATTTTAAAATACTTGCCATGAACATATTGCTTTGAAATGACTAAATGTTCCATGAAATATTGTTACTTGTTGCCTTAGTATGCACAAAGAAATCACCTCTGCTAATTCTTTTATTTGTCTCTGTAAGAAGAACCAGCAAGCACTTCCACTTAACTCTGATTTCTTTTTCTTCTACTTTCACTTATATCCAGAATAATTCCTTCAATAGTAAGTCCATTCCTTGGTCAATGGATTAGGATCTCACATTTAGAGTACAGATAACTAAATAACTATTTACAGATGGCTTAAAAACTGTGTGATCCTTAGCATATTTCTTCCTATCCCCTCTGATCTTTTTTAGTTATCACTGCAGAAATAGAAAGTGCTTACATAGGATTTAGCACCATTTTGTATTTTCTTTGCTTCCTGGTTTGTCATTACCAAAGAATTTATCACCAAGTGGTCAGACTACTGGTGATGAGCTTCTCTGAATTTTGCTAAGAACATACTTGAAACTTTTGCAATCTTCCATACAGCACCATCAAAAACTCTTTTGAGGGAGTAAAAGTGATTTATGGATAGAGTCTTTGTATTCACTGGAAACATAGTCCAGAAGTGTCAGACTCATTGCCCACAATACTCTCTACTCTAGCCTCATCTAGATTGAAATTTAATTTAGAGATGTTTAACAAAATAAATAAAATTCTAATTCAAATTGAATAATGGTAATTTATGGGTTTTTTTTAGGTCAGAGATCCCTTTTTATCTGAATTTGACCTCACCAATGGAATCTGGGGTTCTATTTCCTTGAATACTGTCAGCATGCAGAGAGATGATCTGGCAGTTTATATTTAATTAGCAATTTATTTTTCCTTTGCATGAGTCATCTTCTTTAAGGTTATTTTGGGGATGATCTCATTGGAGCTAACTCTTTGGAAATTACATAGGTGACTAATGAAGTGGAATCCTTAGGAAGTTACATTTTAGGTGGCCTGATATTGGGTGCCTAAAGTCCAAGGAACTTGTGAGCTTTGTGTGCTGGCACCTTGATTGCCATGAATCAGGGAGATAAAATTTGGATGCTCAAATGACCACCATCCAAATTGAGAGCAATTGAGTTTGATTATGATAGCTTGGATATCTGACCAATTAACTCTCTTGCTAGCCAGACAGTAAAGCACATAGAGAACTTCTCACCAATCAAAATTGTTAAGCTCTTTGTTCATCTTTGCATTTACCACATTTCTTTGGCCAATGAAAGTTCTCAGAAAATGTTGGTGGAAGGAGTAAATGGATGATTTCCTAGATCATAGATTTAGAGCAGGAGGAACCTTAGAGGTCATACATTCCAACCTCCCTTCCCAGTCCTCATTTTGTTTTTTGAAACCTTTACCTTCTGTCTTGGTATTGATTCTAAGACAGAAGAGGGGAAAGGACTAGGCAATTGGGATTAAATGACTTGCCCAGGGTCACATAGCTAGGAAATGTATGAGGCCATATTTGAACCCAGGTCCTCTCTACTCCAAGGCCTGGAAGTCTATCCATTGTGCTATCTAGCTGCCCTCCTCCCCCATCACTGCACTCATTTATTTTAAAGATGGAGAAATTGAGTCCAAGAGAGGTAAAGTGATTTGCTCAAGATGTGAGAAGAGATAGGATTTGAACTCAGGTCCTTTGGCCTGATGTACCATTCTGCCTTTTCAACTTGACTGAAGTTAAATCTAAATAAATAGCACATTGCACTGCTATTGGGTCCAAGAGAGGTCTAAGATACTTGGCTTCTTCCGTTCCTTCTGAAGGGGCCTACCTGTGGAAGTTGCCTGAACTCACAGAATTCCATCCTGTGGATTCTGACCTTTAAAGGAAATCTGAGGAGTCAGGTCCTTTTTTCCTTGAAACTTTTATGAGAAAAATCACTTAAAGTTTAGATTTAATTCATATCTAGGGTTTTCCCAGCTGGGGAGTAGAATGGTACCTAATAGACAATGTAAATCATGTATAGGACATTTATTTCCTCCCCAAAGAAGACATTTAGTTTAACATGAAAGATTCACAACCCAATGTTGCCAAAGATCTAAATAAGTAACATTATACTACTGATGAAACCAGAAGTCCCTTCCAAAAAAGGGGGGATAACTGTGTTATTAATTCTACTTCCTTTAATTTTTACTTTTAAGATGTTTTTAGGCTTTTGAGTGGGTATAATTCTAAACCCAACAGCATTTAAAGAGACTTTTTAGCTCTAGAACCATTCCTCTTTCCAACAAAAACAATCTAAAAGTACATCAAATTAATAACAATGGTAACAATTATAACTTGATACATTGCAGAATTTATAAAGTACTTTGTCTATCTCATTTGAACCTCACAATAACTGGGTACCACAGGTATTATTATCTTAATTTCATAGGTGGGGAAACAATGAAAGAGAGAATAAATTATTTGTCCCTTTAGACATATTTAGTGTCAGAGGCAAAGCTTGAAACAAAGATTTAAGTACTAAAATTGTTCAGAGAAAATGCGTTCAAAATGAGGTTGCCCTGTGCTAGAAGAATTTGGTAAGTCATTATTTCAGAAATGCACTTCAGAATTGTTGCATAGCATGGTAGGTTAAGTATAATGAATAACAGGTCACTGCATATAGTTGGTAAAATAATTTTATTATGCCTTGTAAACAAACTATATACAATTTATTTAATGTTAATATCTTTTAAAACTGAAAGAACTGTATTCTGACTTAAAAAAAAGCAGTTCCGCATTGCAAATTAATTTATTACCTGTGAGAGTTCTGTTTTAAAAGAAAGGCATTTTTCTGTGACAGGAAATGAAAATTTCACTTCTGAGATAGGATAGGTCTGGAAAGTCCTTATCCATTGAATTGAAACTTGACTCTAGCCAAGAGTGGGCTTTTGCTTTCCTCTAATCCCTCAAGAATTAGCTAACTCTTCTTAAACACCTTTAATGAATCTATCTCCCCAGAGGAAGCATTCTGCTGTCTAATTGCTCTTCCTATTAGGAAACTTGTAATGTAACTTTTATGAGCTTGAAGTCAAAGTTCCTTGTTATTTTGCTGCAGTTACTGTAAATTATCCCTTCTCTCTTCCTTATGTGAAGCAAGTCCTGGGCTTTTCGGAGCACCTGAGGAAAGGGCTATTTTCTTTTCCCCTTTTTAAATTATTGCGTAGAGACATACCTTCCTTATCTAAATGGAAATTCTATTTTAAGAGAAATACAGGGAGGGAAATTTGAGTGTTTGGGGAGGAATAAAAAAATGCAAGGGGCAATGTGTGTGTGTGTGTGTGTGTGTGTGTGTGTGTGTGTAGAGATAGGCTGAAATGGGAGTGAGGGATGTATATAATGAAAACGACTATAGTGTACCCAAAAATCTTAAATTTGCCAGTCATCCAGGTGGTGGCAGCAACAGTTAGAACCTCAAGGACTTTCCATCAGTTCAAATACTTTAAATTCATCAGCTGATATTGTATATTAGTTGTGTTTCTGGTTTAACAGTCCCACCACTGCAGTGCTGATTTTCTGTGCTCCTGTGGTAGGAAGAGAGATCTGATAAGATCCAGCTGGATCCCTTTAGCATGGCATATCTCTCTCTTCCTGCTATTTTTTTTCTTTCCCTGCCCTCAGATGGGTTTCTTATCCCCTTTCCACCAATTACTTTGATCAAAAGGTCAGAAGCATCCTTGAGTTTATAGGATCATAGACTTAAGACCTGGAAGGTATAGAGGGGCCATTGAGTCCAACCCATTCATATTTTCAGGTGAAGTTTTCAAGAGTTAGAGAGGTTAAATAATTTGCCCAAGGTTACATTAGGCAGTAAGTGCTAGAGATAGTATTTGAACATAGATCTTCTGAATCCAGAGACTGTGCTCTTCTCATTGTACCACACTGCCTCTTATTATCATGATGCCTACAATTAATTCGATTTCATCACAGAGGCAAAAAAAAGAAGAGACACGAATGTAAAAATAGGCAGGTGAGGGATGTAAAAAGTCATAAAAAGAGGAAAAGGCTTGAAGGGCATTAAACCATGGGACTATTCCATTTTTTATTTTGTCCAGTTGTTTCCTAACTCTTCATGTGTTTTAACTCTCCATTTGGATTTTTCTTGGAAAAGACACTAAAGAGGTTTGCTATTTCCTTTTCCAGCTCATTTTACAGATAAAAATACTGAGGCAAACAAGGTTAAATGAATTGCCCAGGGACCCACAGTGTTAAGGTAAAATTTAGGGTTGTTGACTGAATAGATTATATTAGTGGTTGCCAAGGATTAAAATTCAATCCCAATGAAATACTCAAGTCAGTTTGGGATCTTATAGTGGTTTAATTACAATAGAGGGAAGAAATTAAGAAGGAAAAGAAGGGAAGGGTATAAGATTTTCTCGGGCCTGAATAAGCCAAGGGAAGTTCAGAGGCCTCAGCCATGGGGCCTTCTCAGAAGATTAAATCTAGCTTGGCTTCCAGCCACGAGGGGCCTCCTTGGAGGATAGTGCGTTCAGGAGGTAAAGGAAAAGGGGAGTCAGCCTTAATCACTCACCAAGGCCAATTCAGGAAAAACGCCTCACCTAAACCATGCTACAGAGCTACTCCCAGTGACCTCCACTGCCAAACGCTGCCAAAAGTTCCCAACACTGCAGATCCTGATCACAGGAAGTGACGTAAAATATATAGGCAGTTTTTTTGCATCACTTCCTGTTTCTCACATGTAACAATGGTGGCTTAAGCTTGGTTTAGGAGAGCCCAGGGGGTCAGTCAGTTGTTTCTGATTTGTCATTTGCTAGCATATGCCAGTCATAGGCCATCCTCCCCTACAATTAATTCTTAAGTGGGGTGTATACATTCCTGGTTGCTAGAGTTCTAGAGACTAAGCACGGTGGAGTAAATCTAAGATTGACAACAGCTAATAAGTGTCTGAGGCCAAATTTAAATTTAGGAAGATGCGTCTTCCTGACTCTAGACCTGGCACTCTATCCATTGTGCCACGTAACTGCCTAAATATTTACTAATCAAATTTAAAATACTCTAAATTAGACTATGTTGCTGTTTTAAAAAGCATGTCAATGACACATGAAAAACCCAGTGGAATTGCTCATTGGTTATGGGAGGCGAATGATAGGAGGGGAGGGAAAGAACATGAATCATGTAACCATGGAAAACTATTCTAAATTAATTAAGTAATTAAATAAACTTTTAAAAACCATGCTAATTTTCCTCAAAGTTTACAAGAAAGCTGGAATTTTTTACTTAATGGATATATCTAGCTCTGATGTGATTTTATGTGACTAGGTAATTTTTCTATGAATGAATGAAAAACATTTATTAGTAAGTGCTTGCTATGTGTCAAAAATTGTACTAACAACTGGGGAAACCAAAAGAAAAATTAGACAATTCTTGCTCTCAAGGAGCTCACACTCTCAAGGAGCAGAAAACATTAAGTTCAGTTGTAAAACTGATAGTCCTAGAAATCCTAAGGTTGCAGCTATGGAGCAAATGGCAAGAATCAGGGGTTCTCAGACTACTAATTTAGATAAGAATTTGTAAAGTGATTAACAGAACCTGGCTCATAAGAGGCAAATACTTGTCCCTCTCAACACCCTTCCCCTCTGTGAACAGATTAGATAATAGTGTGACAGGTCTGCAGCAGGGTATAAAGATAGGGGCAGATGATAGGCAGTTACAAAGTAAACAGTAAGGTCTGGTGGTCCTTCATCTCACTGGAAAGTTATAAAGTAGGTGATTCCCCTATCATCTAAGACATGTGAGCAGTGAAGCCAGGACAGCTTCTGAGCAGCCCCTCTTTGGAGAGTAGTTGGAGAGGAAAAGCAAGGGGGCATATAACCCTTGGTGGTGGCAAATCTGAGCGCCTAGATATCTCAGATGAGTTCTGGGATGACCCAAGGCCAGAATAAGGTGAGGGGGATGCAGGTGGCCAGAAGAAGAAATCACTGTAGCCCAGTGTATACTTCATAAATTGATGGGCAATGTGGATTATATAATTCAAATAGAGTTTCCAAAGATTCATAGGCTCATAGCATTGTAGAAGTAGAGCTGGAACTAACTTTAGAGGTCTGATAAGTACAATTTAAGATCTACTTTACCTAGTTATTCTTGAAGTGACTTTTTATTGAATTTTTGGACCCTAATTCAATGTCAGACAAACATAGCAACTAAATTTCATTTTGAAGGAGGGAAAATGTTCAGAACAAGTAAATGAATGGAAGTTCCAAATGTTTAATTAATAAATCCAAATGGATCTATGCTTTTGGGAGGATTTGGCTTGTTTTAAAAATTTTTTATTATATTTTTCTTTTCCAGATTACATATATACATTTTAAATGCTAGTTCTCTGACATTTTGCAATCCATGTTCTTTCTCTCTCTCCCTTCTCTTCCCCTCTTCAAGAGGGCAGATAATATGATATGGGCTATACATGTGCTATCATATAATACATATTTCCATGTTATCCTGTTATGAAGAAAGACATGATGCTTATAAAAATAAACAAACTCATGAAGGAAATAAAGTGAAAACTGGTATGATTCAATCTGTATTCAGACTTTATCAGTTTCTTCTATGGCAGTGGATGGCCTTTTTCACCAAGAGTTTCTTGGAATTATCTTGGCTCCTTAACATTGCCGATACTATTGAAATCACTCACAGTTGATCATCATACTTCATTGCTCTTATTGCATACAACAATTCTCCTGGTTCTGCTTGCTTCACTTTGCATTTCTCATATAAGTCTTTCTAGGTTATAATAGTACTCTATTACAGTTATATGCAACAATTTGTTTAGCCGTTCCCCAACTGATGGACCTGTCTTCAATTGCCATCACAAAAAGAGTTGCTATAAATATCTTTGTAAAAGTAGTTCCTTACCCCCATCTTTGATCTCTATAGGGCTGAACTTACTATAGTGTAATAAACTTGGCCTACTTTAGTTTTTGCCTAAAGCTATCTCTGATCAGGAGTGGAAAGAATCAGGAGTGCTAGTTTCAAATTCTAGCTCTAACACTTAATGTTTGTATAACCTTGGGCAAATAATTTAAGCTTTCTGTGGTTCAGTTTTCTCATCTTTAAAATGGGGATAAATCAGAATCTATATACTACATCCTTACAAGTGGCCATCTATCCTTTTTCTGAAGATCTGTTCTTCTCCCTTCTGAGTTAACCCATTTCACTTTTAGATTTTTTCTAGACAGAAAATGTTTTCCTTATATGTAGCTGAAATTTACCTTTCTTCAGTGCTCCTAATTATCGCCTTTGAGAGGAACAGCTAATCCCATTTTTACATAAAGAACTTGGAAATAGTTATTATTTTTCTTCTCTAGATTAACCATCCATAGTCCCTTCAACTGATCCTTCTATAGCATGATATTCCTTTCCTCATCTTCTTCCCCTGATCTGGATTCTCTGAAGCTTATCAATATTTTCCCCAAAATGTGGTGTCTACATTTTTAAAAGTACAGTACTTCATAAATAGGGTTGTCAGGGAATAGGTCAGCGGGACCATCACTTCTCTAGACTTAGACATAATACTTTTCCTTAATGCAGTTTAAGATTTTAATAGCACTTCTTGTTTTTGTAGCTCACTCTTAGTCAATAAACATTCATTAAGTACCTGCCATGTTCTAAGCATTGTTACTATTAAGCATACAGTCCACTAAAATTCCCTGGTCTTTTTCATATTAATTATCTATCTGTATCTCCCACGTCTCATGCTTGTCAAATTATTTTAGTGTGTTAGTATGCTCCTTGAAGACAGGGATATACCCTTCTCTCCTCTGTTACTGGTACCATTCTGGTGCAGGCCCCCATCAATCCACTACAGCCCTACTGCAATAGCCTGCTAAGGTTGGGCTCCCTTCTCTAGTCTTCTTCCACTCAAGGATCAAAGAAATATCCCCAAAGTACAGATCTGACATATCACTACCCCTGTTCAATAAACTCCAGTGACTCCTTATCACTTCCAGGAGCAAATATAAAATCCTTTGTTTTACATTCAAGGCCCTTCACAACCTAGCCCTTTCCTAGCTTTCCAGTCTTTTTATATTTACTTACTCTCCATCCAGTGAGGTTTGAGTATTTTCACTGGCTATCAGCTATGCTTGCCATTTTCTTCTTCCTCATCTCTGCCTCCTGGCTTTTCTTGCTTTCTCCAAGTCCCAGCTAAAATCCCACCTTCCACAAGATTTCCCAGTTCTCCTTAATGCTAGAGCCTTCCTTCCAATAGATTATTTCTAATTTATTTCATTTGTATCTTGCTTATATAAAATTATTTTCATATTATCTTCTCCATTGAAATGTGGGCTCCTTTAACTTTTCTTTGTATCCTTAGGGCTTAACAGTAGTCAGTCTTTCAGTGAATTAGCACCTATTCTGGAACATAGTAGATACTTAATAAATGACCAAGAATTTTCTCATTGTATCCCTGGAATCCCAATATATCAGTAGGCATTGAATTAATGCTTATTGATTGATTTTTTTTTGATCTGACAGGGAAGATATTTATCCATATTGTTTCTTCTTACCAGATTTGGCTCAGTATTCCATCATGGCTCAACTTTTTTGGCTTGTGCCTCATCCATCTTTGGGTCATCTGACAATCTAATGAATATTTGCCACTCATACTATAATTGATAAAAATATTAAACAGTACAGGGCCAAGGACAGACTCCCTCTGCCCTACAATCCTAACTCTTTCCAACCTCCCAGTTATCTACCCAAACAAGTGGCTATAAAAGTACGTCTTCCACCTGGAGGGGAGGAGGGAATGGAGGCACTGCAACCTCCACAATGGAAATCCAGGTAAATTTTTCATCACTCCCCTTTGTATCAGAGAAGAATTTAGGATTTTTTCTTTTTTCCTTTATGAGGTTTTTAGAGTATATTTATGTATTAAAAGATAAAATATATTGATGTTATATATATATATATAATACTATTGCATATATTTTATACATTTCTGAGTTTCTACGCATTTCCTGTGTCATCTGCTGGCCTTTGTGTGGTATCTGTGGTTTCTGCAAAAATCTCTCCCAAATTACCATTTAATTTCTTATGCTGGCCTGGGATATATGCAATCTGCTATTGGGGAAAGTTGCTATTGGGAAGGAATATCTGTACTTTGTAACCCCACCACTTACCTACCCAACCAAGTAATGAAAGAAGTACTTTGTAAACTTTAATGGGACAGACTAGGAAAGCATTAATCACTGGATGAGTCTCCTATGGTTCTCTTCTCAAAAATGAAATTCTTTTTTTCATTTTAACAGGCTGATTTGCTCCTGTTGTCAAGCAGTGAACCACATGGTCTCTGCTATATTGAAACTGCTGAACTTGATGGGTAAGTCAATATTAAAACGAGAACAGATTTGTCATAAAATTTGTTAAATGTCATGACTATGCAAACACATCTTATCTTAGATATTTTATTTTTTAATTTTAATTTTTATTATTTTTCCTAATAAATATTAAATCTGCAAATTCCAAAACTTAAATTTGTAAGGAAATTTTCAGAGTCAATGCCATCTTTTAAAATCCTTTGTAAATTTCTTTGCATTCTAATTCTATTTCTGTTAGGAGCTCCTTGGCATGCTTGTATGAACTTCCTTAGTCCAAGATTCTCCACTGTAATTACTAAATTGTATTCTTTCATTCCAAATGGAGCTTTTCAGGAAGGCAAGGAATTCCTAAGGGAACAGAGAAGGTTTTGAATTAATTTCCATTTCATGCTGTCACTTATTTTGGCAAATCTTTGAGTGTCAGTGTTCTTTAGAAAGAACTTCATAGATTAAAGTCACTAAGAATTATGAGTAGTAGGATCCAGATTTCTCAATAGCTATAGCCTCTTTTCTCTTCTTATAATCCTTGTCCCCATTTCAAAGTTAAAATATCAGAGAAAGAAGAGAATTGTGATTTCTATAAATATACAGTAATGTCCTAAAGAAGACAGCTTTTTTCCCCAGTGATATTCACATATAATTAATTGCTAATATTCTAATTTAACTTAGTTGCTACACATATGGTATGTATCTGCCTATCAATTTATATAAACAGCTGCAATGTAATCCTGGATTTGAGAGAAAGCTTTATAGATTATAATGTGTCATATCAGGCTTTAATTGTATACAGTTACTCTAGTTCAGAGAACATGATTTGGTCTGTGAGATATCCAAATCCATTCAATGCTAAAAGTATCCTGGGTTTGTGTATGTGTGTGTGTGTGTGTGTGTGTGTGTGTGTGTGTGAGAGAGAGAGAGAGAGAGAGAGAGAGAGAGAGAGAGATTCAGAGACAGAGACAGAGACAGAGACAGAGAGACAGAGACAGAGACAGAGACACACAGAGAGATTATTCTTTTTTCAATTTGAGAGATTACTTTTATGTTAAAAAACTCTTGGCAAAAACAAATATCCAAACCCACACAAACATAAAAGATAATATATTAAATCACAAGCTTCCCTTATTTACACTGTATTCCTGCCTTAGACACTTCCTAGTTGTATGACTAGGAACTAGTTGTATGACTAAATGAACATATCATTTAATCACTGCTTGCTTTGATTTTTTTCATCTATAAAATGGGGATAATAATAGTACCTAGTTCCTGGGGTTAATGAGAGGATCAAGAGGAAATATTTATAAAGCACTTTGCATACTTTAAAACACTACTTAAATAATAGCTATAATTATTTTTGTTATTAATATATAAATTAACTTTACTAAGGCCATGATAAAAATATGCTCTTTGTTCCTCTGTTATTCAAACTTCATTTCCCCTTTTTTCTGTATATTTTCCCATATATTGTTGTTATTTATATATTTGCAGTTAGTGTATATGTGGCTTTTTTGGTTCTGTTTATTCCACATCATTTCATATAAGCCTCCCCATGTTTGCATTAATCATATTTGTTATATCTTGAGATGAAATAATATGTTATATTTATTGATTGTTCATTCATTCACAATTTATGAGGTACATGCACTATTTCTAATTTTTTGCTAGTTAGAATAATGATTCTAGAAATATTTTATATAAAAAGATCAGAGTCTAATGTTAACAGTATTATTAGGAATGAGATAACAGCAGGATCACTGGGTCAAAAGCTATGTGAGAATTTATTTTCCATATACTGTATTAATTTTTAAATATTAGAGAGAATTACCATGTATTTACATGTTGGGGATCTAGCTCAGAGATACTGTCTAGATAGCTGCTTTTTTTCATTTTTCTTTGTCTTTGGGAATCCCAAAGAATAACTTCTTTTTTAATAGAATCTGGTTAATAAATTAAGTGACTTACTCATGGTAACACAGGTAGTAAAGGTCTGAGATACAATTTGAATTTAGGAAGAGCAGTCTTCCTGAGTCCCTGCCTGGCACACTGTACCATTCCTCTGCCCTCTATAGCATATATTAGGCTCTTTATAAATATTATTTTCCTTCCCTTCCATAGTTCCTATGGACATGACCTACCCACCTGTGGGGATGGGATGGAGTGGAAAGGTTGATAGACTACCTCTTAATTAGCTCTCACCAATTAAAGATATCTTAGGATGGTCAGGGGAGAGGCTGAATAACGAGCTCCTAAAAATGTATTTATTGGGCTGCCTGATGGAGCTTAAGTTGTCCCTCTACTTGCTAGAGAGCAGTAGAGACCTATATCACTTTATTGGTTATGATGCTGGCCTAACCAATAAATCTGATATAAACTTATATTCTTGCCCCAAAATTAATCTCTCAAGATAATTTTTATCATAACAGATATGAACCATTTTGTATTTTTATAGAATCATTATTCCTTTTTAAAGGATTTTTGCTCACCTCATTATCAGTTATACAAGAATATACTTGTTTTTCTCAAGTCTATGGCATTAAGTTTAATTGCTATCTATTCACGCAAAGTTAATGAGTGTAAGGTGTCATTTCACTGTTGTTTTAATTTATGCTCTTCTTAATGGGATATTTGAACTTTTCATGTTTTATAGATAATTTTTATTTAAGCACTGATTATTATATTCTTTGGGATCAACGATCCACTGGATCTATTATCCCACAGGCAAGTGACTTTTATCTGGTGGGTAATTGATCCCTTTATTACAAATGTGTCAATTCCTTATAGATTCTAAAGGTCAGGATTTTATTAGAAAGGCTATTCCAAATACCTCATGCCCCCATTTCCTTTTTGTTATGTACATATTGCTTTTTGAGGGTTAAGCATTTCTCTTTTAATGATATTGACTAAATATATTGTCTCAGAATTTTCTTCAGTTTGTTGAATACCTAGACGTTTATGTCCTTAGTTGCAATAGAGATAATATTTCTTGATTTTGCATCTACTTCACAGGACTGTTGTGAGTATTTTTTGTAAGAAGCCCTTAGCATAGATCATGGCATATGTTGTTGTTGTTGTTTTATCATGCCTGACTCCTCTGGGGTTTTCTTGGCAAAGATTTTGTAGTAGTTTATCATTTCTTTCTCCAGCTCATTTTAAAGATGAGAAAACTGAGGCAAACAGGGTTAAGTGACTTACTCATGGTCACACAGGTAGTAAGGGTCTGAGACACAATTTGAATTTAGGAAGAGGAGTCTTCCCAAGTCCCTGCCTGCACACTGTACCACTTCTCTGCCCTCTATAGCATATACTAGGCTCTATATAAATATTAATTTCTATGGTTTTAAAGATATTTAGGTCATTGGTCCATTCAGAATTTATAGAGTGAAAAAAAGAATTTATAGAGTGAGATGGACTTGATATCATTCATGAAATGTTATTATAGATTGCTTTATTGGTCTAGATCTGTATGTCGCATCTTGATTTTTGACCAAATAGAATGATATCTTGAGATATGTCCTTGATGGCTTTGAATGGGGTCTTAGCTTTCAGTTTGGGAAAGAATTTGAGGATGATTTAAAATAAAAATTGAGAATTAGCACTCCTAAGTTGCTAATAACTTTCTAAGATCTTAAGATTCATAGCAACTATGATTATGGTCCCTAGGTTGAAATATACATTTCTGCTTTCTTCCCAGTTGTTTCTGTGTATTATTTTGTGTCTGATTAAGTCACTTAAAATATCCTGACTCAAGAGTTAGTTTCCTGATCAAATATATATCTGGCCTTTTCTTCCTTCCTCGGGTAACCAATCCTGATGGGGAGAGTATGCTGGGAATTGTTTAAATAGGTGATGGTGAGGTTGAGACAAATGGAAAGCATTGCCTATGGAAAAATGTTTAATATTTCTTAGCTTCTAACTGATGTTGGAGCTCAATCCCAGAAATCAGAGATGTTTGAGCTCATTTGTGCATAGTTTTCTATTCTCATGATTAACAAGCTACCTAATAAATTCACACTAGACTTAAAAAAAGCAAAACAAAAACAAGCCTTGAAATTTTAGGAATGCTTGTATACCTTGTTTGGTTTAATAGTATAAAGGAAAATAAATGAAATTCAATTCCCCTTAGTTAGCTGCCTGTAGGCAGCTACATGGAATGGTAAATGGAGTGCCGGATCTGGGGTCAGGAAGACCTGTGTTCATATTTATTCAGATATTTAATATATGTATGACTCTGGGAAAGTCACTTAACCTCTTTTTGCCTCAGTTTCTTTAAATGTAAAATGGGGATAATAGAATCTACTTTCCATGGTTGTTGAGAATCAAAGGAGATAATAATTGTAAAGTGCTTTAGCACAGTGCCTAGGATGTGAAATGTGCTGTAAGAGTTCTTATCCTTTTCTTCTTCCTTTCCCATTTTAATGTGAGGCAACAGAAGTGACTTTCCAAATATTAAACAGGTTGTGAGTATTAGAGGCAGAACCCAAACCCAAGTCCTCTGACTCCAGATGTGGTTATTTTCCCATTATGTCCCTCAGTTACTTCCTATGATCTTGTTTTGATGAACGCATTAAAAAACAAAACAGAACAAAATTGAGCATGCTGCCTCTTAGGCTAGTTTCAAGGTTAACCTGAAGAATATAAATATTGCTTATTATCACAGTCTTCTTTGGCACATTAAAATGAGAATTAATAAAAATGTGTTCTTTTTCTGGTAGGCACAATTTCCACTGCATGTCTACAGGTATAATTCCATGTCAAAAGACTCACTCATTTAAAGTAAAATCCTCCAATAAAGTGATTCAGATGTTCCCTGGCAGTTTTTTTCCCCCTTTACACTAATATTTATTATTTCTCCCCCCCAGTGTTTCTCTCTTTTCCATCCCCAGTACTTACTTTATTATTGAACAATAATAAACCCTCACAATAAACTCCTGGGACCCATTGTTTTCAAGGGACTTATCTGTGGTTACACTGAAGAAACCACATTTCCAACAATCCAGGGCTCTGTGTACCCAGTAGTTGGGGAGGTGAGGGGAAACATTTATTCATTCCTCTCTATAAGCTCCATTCAGAACTGTGTCCATATTGAAGGTTTTACTATTTTTTGTCAGATACCCAGAAGCCCTAGGTGAGCTTGAATTGTGATATTGAGGGAGGAAAGGGGTATGATTTCCTTTCCAATTCTTTAGAAATTTAAAATTTCCCATATTGCATATAAACACAATTTTAAATATTTGTTTTTGACATTTTCTGATCCATGTTCTCTCTCTTCCTCCTTCCCCCCACCTCTCCCCTCCCCAAGAAAGCAATTAATATGATATAGGTAGTACATATAGTATGATATAATATATTTCCCTGTTCATCATGTAAATTTTTAAAAGATCTTTTTCCCCTTGAAACAGGCAGAGGACTTGACAAATCACTTTTCTGAATATTGTGTCTTTCATAGAATAAAAGAATCACAGAAGCTCTGAGTTAGAAGGCATACTGCTCTCTCTAGCTATCCTTTATAGCAAGGATTCTTCATCTTTTTGTGTGTCCTGGATCCCTTGGATGGTCTGTGGAAACCTACGAACTCCTCAGAATGATATTTTTAAATGCATAAAATAAAACACAAAGAATTACAAAGGAAATCAATTTGCATTGAAATAAAGTTATCAAAATGTTAAAACAATTTCAGAGGCTCTGGGGGAGACTCTCCTTCTTTATAGGTTAGTTCATAAGATGAAATATCCAGAACTTAAAGGGAATTCAAGAATTTGTCTCATCCATATCCTCATTTTATAGATGAGTAGACTATAGTCAAGTAAGGTTAAACCCAAGGTCATAAAAATAGAACATCTATCAGAAGAGGGGTTCAACTCTCTTTTCCTTTATAAAACTTTCCCAGGCTATTTCAACCCAGAGAAATCTGTCTCTCATGAACCTATAAGATGTGATTATAATATGATGGGATATTTCAAATACTCACTAGAATTTATGTACTTAAGTGTTTGCTTCCCTTCAGAGAAATTTTCTTTGTGGGGGATACAGAGGAATAACATATCTATTCTCTCAATGCTGCCACACTCAAATGGCACTTACTCTCTAAAGTATACAACTGTAATCTAATACTCTTTTTATAGGGGAGAAGATTGGACTAGATAACCTCTAGGGTGATAGTGCAATGCAGTGGAACCCTCCCTCTTCATATTAGATTTGGAGTCAGAACATCTGGTTTTAATGCCAGCTTAGTTACTTTAAAAAAACCCTATAATTTATTTTGTTAAATAACCACATTTATATGAAATTTTTTAACATCCATTTAAAAACAATTTTTACATTCTAAATTCTCTTCTTCCCTCTTGCTCCTGCTTTCACTGCTTGAGACAGCAAGCAATATATTTACTTTACATGTGAGGTCATGAAAAATATTTTCCTTTTTAGCCATAGTATAAAAGAAAACATACAAAAAATAAGAAAAATGAAGAAAGTAAAAAAATTGGTTCAATCTGCACTCAGAGTCCATCAGTTCCTTTTTTGAAGGTTGATGACATGTTTAATCATCTTTGGATCTCTATGGAATCATTTTGTCTTGGATCAGAGTAGCTAAGTTTTTATACCAGTTGATCATCCATATAATACTGCTATCATTGTGTATAATGGTATTCTGGTTCTGCTCATTTCACTTTGCACCAGATCATATAAGACTTCCTAAGTTTTTCTGAAACCATTTTGCTTATCATTTCTTATCAATTTAGTTATTTTTTGCCATCTGTGTGGCCTCATTCAAAGAACTTATCTTGTCTTTTTCGTTCCTTCATTTGTAAAATGATAGATTTAGACTTGATGATATCTAAGCTTCCCTCTAAATTTTTTGATCCATCTAGTTCATCTGTAGATTATTTACAATTGATCCTGTATATGACTTGTTTGAACCTAGTTTTTTGCATATTTTCTCCCTTAGATTGTGAACTCCTTGAGGGCAAAAACTATCTTTAACCTTTCTTTGTAACCCCAACCCTCAGTACACTTATATTCATTAACTGACATTTCTATGATTCTATAATTTTATCTCAATCCTATACTATCTAATATATATTTTTGTTATTAAACTTAACATATATTTTTTCTCCCTATCTCAATTTTAGACTCCTTGAGAGAGATGTGATAATCTCAGTGAGAGACTTTTTTTTTTACTGTTAGTATTGAGAAAGTTCTGATGTCTTGTGATGGTTATGCACTTCTCCACCAGATGTTTCATAAATGAATTCATTAAAAGAATTACCATAAAATTTTGCAAACTTGCTAATTTCTATTCCAAATATATAATGGACACTTAAATCCCCTACACCCAGGCAAGATTATGCAGATGCTATAGAAGTGGTTTCCTAATATTATTTGTGAGACCTTCATGGACTAGACGAGGACATCAGCTGCTATAAAAATTTAGATAATTGATTTTTAGAAGAGACAAATCTAAATACACTTTTCTTTATGTAGTAACAGAGCGACAGGCAGTAAGTAGGTTTATTTGATAGAAATTGAGTGCCAGTTAAACTCAAGAAGACCTGATGTTCAAGTACTGCCTCTGACATATTGTGGTTGTATTGTGTCAAGGAAGTTCATTCCCTCACCCTCCTGAGTAGCTTGACCTGTTCATCAAACATTCCTGACATAACACAGTTGTGCCAGGTTGGTGTCCCTCTATGTGCTGTACATCAATAAAAGTCAAGGCTTTGGACTTGTGAGGGAGGAGAACCGAGAGGAGAAGGAAGAAGGAGGAAGTTGGGAACAGGGCAGGCAGGTGAGAGAGAAGGAGGAAGAGACCTGCAGGCTAGGGACCACGTGGTCAGGTTACTTATAGGAATGATTGTCTACCCTTTTCCAATAAACTTTATAAAATACATATCTGGGTAGAAATATTATTTCAATTCTTACAGTGTGACCTTGGCCAAGTCACTTAACCCTCATTGTCCCAAGAAATTCTCTAAGACTATAAGTTAAAGAAACTGCTTCAAAATTAAATTTGCTGCTTCTGAAGAAACTACTGTTAATCTTCATTGGCAAGGGAGTTCTTCACTTGTAAAATCTTAGCTCCTTCCCCACCTACATTTTTATACATTCACTAGTTGTTCAGTAAATGAGTAAATGTGTCAATGTTCTAAAAAGAGAGTTTAATGTTTTAGTAAGTGGAGAATATGGGCTATCAAATACCTCTATTGGAGATATATTCTATGAAATGTGCTCATATTAGGGCAGAGGAGATTCCAGTTAGACCTAAAGGAAAACTTTCTGATGGTAAGGATCTTTAAATATAATATACTAGCAAAAACTGTGGAATCTTCACCCCTGAAGATCTCAGGAAAGGAATAGAAAACCATCTGCAGAGTGTATGTGTGGTCCTGCTTGGTTGAAGGAGAAAAATTTAGATGACCTCTTGAAGTCCAGGCAAGCTCTGAGATTCCAGAATTACATGATTCTTGTGTTGCTTTGCCAAGAAAAATAAACCTGTATTCCTTTTCTCTGTTTAAATTTAAGCTACTGTGAAATTAGCCATGATCATGTTTTGAAAGGAAAACTACCACATAGATATCTGATTCTTTAGTGTGATGTTGGCCTCATTTGGCTAGCAGCGGCGCTACCATTCCTATTGTATTTTGTAACTCATGCGTGATGTCTGAATAGGTCCGAATGAAACCATATTTATTTTGTCCTCTGTTCTTTCAAAGAGCAAAACAGATTACTGTGTTGTTATACAGATGTGCAGTTTATAGGATGCCAACTTTTAGGAACATTGGAAGCCCCTCCTACTTTTCTGAAACTGTGGAAGTGGGAATGACATTCAAAGGGAGTTCCTTGAATTGACGTGTTGGGTATTTCATGGGCTGTACCCGCTTGATTAGTTTATGTAAGATGCTGTGGACTGTTCCATATAAAAATTCTTGTCATTAATTTTCCAGGGAGACCAACCTAAAAGTCCGCCATGCATTACCAGTTACTTCAGAACTTGGAACAGATATTAGCAGGCTAGCAAAATTTGATGGTAAGTAGTTAAAATAAAATAATGATATGAAACCAAAGACCTAAAAATCTCCATTTAACCATGGTATTATCTCATCATTTGATCAATTAGACACAATCAATTCAGCAAACATTTATCAAGCACTTAATCTATGAAAAAAACTATACCAGGTGCTAAAGCTATAAAGATGAAACAAAACACAGCCTCTCTTCTCAAATGAATGAGGGGTTATGACATTTGTTCCATGACTCAAGAACTAGATTATAAGGTCTTTAAGATCAGGTATTGTGTCTTGTTAGCCTTCTTACCTTTTGTTGCACCTTATACTTAATAGATCTTCAATAAATATTGGTTGGTTGACTTATCAACCTTTCCATTCTTAGTTTTCTGCCAATATTGACCCTATTTTCATATCCTGGCATAACTTAGGTCATCCTATCAGGAAATGATGAAGTAATACAAGTTCATCATCCATGATTTCCTCTTTTAGCATTCTTCAGAACTTGTCCTTCTTCCTAAAACTGTACTCTCTTCTGGCAAGACCTTACTGTCAACAATCTAATTTATTAGAATGGAACTAATTCCTGCTAAGTATTAGCTAATAGATGCTACTTTTGAGGAGTACTAGTGGTATTTGTATTTTAACTGGAGACTCTTGAAGGTTAAAAAAAAGTTCTTTAAGATCTACAGTTTTGAAAGTCTCTAATAGTGAAGTTTTTCATTATGAAATTTTGGAGAGTAAACTTTTATGATGAAATATGGACTCTTAGATAGTAAAGTAGGCCTTTTGAGATCTTCCCCCTTCCCTTAATTCATAACTCATGATATTCTGTTTGGTTTTATAGCTTGAGTGTGAGGATTTATAGAAAATTGGTTACAATCACAATCATCACAGATAATCTGCTCTAACTGTATGAGAAAGGCTGGCACTAGATGCTGATTCTCTTATGTAGCATCATATTAGAGGCCAGTGTCCAGTGCTTCTTAAAGCCTGTCCTCACTCTTAAGGTACCAGTAGGGGAGGACTTCTTTTTTTAGCAATGAGGGCGGGTTAAGTCCAACCTGTCTCAGTCAATAAGATCTGGACAGTGGTGTCTGGACTTAAAGTATCCTGTTACACTTGTATACCTTGGTTTCATTTGGTTTGTAAGTTTGATTTGCAATTTAGTAAGTGACTTGAAGTTTTATTTATTTATTTTGGTCTATATTAAACTAAGATTTGGATATGAGCATCACAATGATCTCATTGGGTAAATTGCATACACATTCTTCTTTTGGTGTTTCTCAAATGCACAAATGAGAGCTGCATTGTTTATTCTTTGTGTTTGTTTTCAAACCTTTGTCTGGAATCAGTTAATATATCAATCTCTGTTATAGAAGTATTGTGTACAACTAAATACTTATTGTACAAAAAACTTTTAATTCTTCTGTATTAGGAAGGATCTCTGGGATTTATATCAGAAGAATAGTCCAGAAACTTTGAATGGTCCAAATAATATTTGTGATTAGATGAAAGCAAATGATGCTTTTTCTACTAAGGACTATCTTTAAATAAATGCTAGTTAATAGGAGTCCAATAAAATCAATTATATATGTGAATTAAGAGAATTTTAAAAGCAATATTTAATTTATGGAATTCTGTAAGAATGTTTAGTATGTTTCCAGAATTCTAGTTTCATTCTATGTAATTATGTTGTTTTTAAGAAAGACAACCTTTTATATTTTAATTTTTCCATCTATATATAAGTCCATAAGGGAAAGAAGTTCTTGGTTTCCTTTTTTTAATGTCCAGCACTTAAAATGATTATAAAATCATAGTCTTCAATTTTAAGGTAGGAAAGAATTTGGAAATAATTTAATGAATAACAATAACAGACAGTAAGGTAGCACAGTGAATACACAGCCCCAGACCTGGAATAAAGAAGATCTAAGTTCAAATATGGACTCAGACACTTGCTATGAGTAAGTAACTTCACCCACTCTGCTTTAGTTTTGTTGTTTGTAAAATGGGTTGGAGAAGGAAATGGCAAACCACTCCAGTATATTTACCAAGAAAACCCCAAACGAGGTTCCAGAGAGTCAAACACAACTGAAAATGATCCAACAATAACAAAAATACTATCGTTACCTTTCAATATTCCTATAATGTTATAATTATGATAATAATAGTGATAACCAACAATCATAACTCTTTAAATTTTATCAATTAATTCTTTTATAATGATCTTGTGAGATTGAGAGGGGGCAATATTACTATCCTTCTTGAATAAATTAGGAAACTGAGACTCAAGGAAATGAAAATATTTGCTACAGGTCACAGTGCCAGCTGGAGAGGGATAGACTATAGACTTGTGATTTCACAGGTATTGGGAATCCATGGATGTGAGAACTCCTACCAATTCAGGGAAGTATATTCTTTATAACAGAGTCTTAGAGAGCTGTCCCAGGGCACTGAGAGGTTAAGTCACTTCCCCAGGGTCACATATTCAGTATGTGTGTGAGGCCAGACTTGAACTCAGATGTTTGCTATCTATCATGACTCACCAAGTTGCTGTAAAAAAAATAAGAGTAGTATTTTTATACTTCATAAAAGTTATTGGTTTTGCATGTGGGCTGCTTTGGATTAATAGTGATTTCTCATTTATTGGTTTCACTCAAATGTATTTACCATAGTCTGAGTGGTTCCCCAAAGCACCAGTATAAAGTTTGTTTTATTTTTCCCATCTAAAGGCGGCAACTTTATCTTATCATTTACTCTAAAATTAGGCTCACTTTTTAAATTAAAAAAATTTTTTTAAACCCTTACCTTCTGTCTTGGAATCATTACTGTGTATTGGTTCCAAGGCAGAAGAGTGGTAAGGGCTAGGCAATGGGGGTCAAGTGACTTGCCCAGGGTCACACAGCTGGGAAGGGTCTGAGGCCGCATTTGAACCCAGGACCTCCCATCTCTAGTCTTGGCTCTCAATCCACTGAGCCACCCAGCTGCCCCCAAATTAGGATCACTTTTGAGATGATACATAATGCAAAAATTAATGTACTAAGTTTAATTCCGTGTAAAGCCACACATTAAGCAAATCCTGTGTGAAAGACACTTTGCAAAGTGCTGACAAAAACTAAATATTCTCAACTGTCAAAGACATTCTTTGGATGGGGAGAGTATGGCTACAACATGGACAATGTTGTTCAGTTGTTTTTCAGTTGTGTTTGATTCTTCATGACCCCATTTGGGATTTTCTTGGCAAAGACAGAGTGATTTGCCAGTTCCTTCTCCAGTTAATTTTACAGATGTAGAAACTGAGGCAAGAAAGGTTAAATGAATTGCTCAGTGTCACATTAAGTGAATGAGGCCAGATTTGAGCTCCGGAAGATGTTTGACTCCAGCACTCTATCCAATGTACCACCTACCTACCTGTCCAATATAGACAACAGGTAAATAAATATGGCAATTTAAGGATGGGGAAAATATTAACTACTGGGGGAAATGGAGAATACTTTCCAAAGGAGGTGGCACTGGAGATGAGCTTTAAAGGAAATTAAGTCAATCAACCTTTGTTAAGAGCCCACCATGTGTCAGGTACTATGCTAAGCACTGGTGGACTCTGAGATGTAGTGATAAGGAGAGAATATATTCCAGCCACAGGGGCCGGGGGGAGGACAATTTATAGAAATACGTGAAGGTAGGAGTTGTAAAATTGAGTTCAGGAAATAGTTCATCCAATCTGGCTGAAATGTGGAGTATATTAAAGGGAATGATGTGACAGGGTGGCTCAGTTCAGTGGAGAGGTTAGGGATTAATGTAGAGATTTGGGTAGGTTCTATATAAAGATGACGATCAAACAAATGGTAATTAATAAGGTTACTGAGGAGAGGGTATGGAGGGAAGAGAAGTCCCAGCACACAGTTTTGGGGGAGGATATTTATACTTTAGGGGGGTAGGAAATGATTGATGAATCAGCAAAGGAGACAGAAATAGAATGGTTGGAAAAGAAAAAAAGAGAAAAAAGAAAACTGTAAGCAAAAGGAAAAGAAAGAATCGAGGAGTAGGGGAAGTCTAGATTAGAATATTGAAAGCTGAATAGAGCTGAAGAAGAATGAGAAAAAGTCATTAGATTTCACAAGATTAAAAGTGACCTTGAAGACATGAGTTTCAGTAGAATGGTAGAATTAGGAGCCAGACTCTAAGCAGTTTAGGTTGAAGAAGTCCAGGTAGCAATAATCAATAGCTTATTCTTTTTTTAAAAATTTTAAAAAAACCCTTACCTTCCGTCTTGGAGTCAATACTGTGTATTGGCTCCAAGGCAGAAGAGTGGTAAGGGCTAGGCAATGGGGGTCAAGTGACTTGCCCAGGGTCACACAGCTGGGAAGTGTCTGAGGCCAGATTTGAACCTAGGACCTCCTGTCTCTAGGCCTGGCTCTCAATCCACTGAGCTACCCAGCTGCCCCCTCAATAGCTTATTCTTAAAGTTTGGCAGTGAAAGGAAGGACCAAAATCAAATGAGAGCTCACTGAAATGGTTGAACCAAGTGAAGTTCATTAAGGATGAGGGAGACAGTGTAGGGTGTTTGTATACATCAGGGGAAGAATCAATGAACAACCAATCAAGAAATGTTTATGAAGCTCTGATTCTGTGCTAGGTACTAGGAATACAAATACAAAAATGGATGGTTAGAGAGTGGGAGGCACAGAATGTTGGGGAAAAATTCTAGAAGAGATCAGATTAAGTGTCCAAATAGAAGGATTGGCTTTGACAAATAGGGTTACTTCTCCCTTAGAAGTTGGAACAAAGAAGATATTGTTCAGTCATTTTAGTCATATCCAACTCTTTGGGTTTTGGTTTTCTTGGCAGAGACATTGGGGTGGTTTGATATTGCCTTCTCCAGGCAAACAGCTTTAAGTGACTTGCTCAGGATCACACAACAATTAGTAAGTGTCTGAGGCCATATTTGAACTCATGAAGGTGAATTTTCCTGATTCAAGGCTCGGCACTCTATCCATTGTGCCATCTAACTGAGAAGAAGATAGTGAAGAAGCAGAGGGTTTTGCCATTTGACTTAAGGGAGATAAGGTAATTAGAGATGAATGACATTAATTTTCTTAGTAAAGTAAGAATCAAGAGGTAAGACTAGAATTTTTGTACAGGATTTGATGAGAAAAAAGGTTTGTAACATCAGTTACTATCGGGGAGAATAAAATGATTTCTCTGTAGCAGTAAGAGTCCAGATGAGATTAAATAAGATGAATTTATAGTGAAACCTGCATTCTGTGCTTTCAATTTATTCTATGCCAAAGTCTTTTTTTCCCTGAAATCCTAAATTTCTCTGAACTTTCTAATAGCATTTCCAAAATGTCATTTTGTATTTTTGAGAAAGTGTTTAAAGAATGAACAGATGACTCATGGTTAAATGAATTAGATATGGTATACAAATTAAATTTCCTTTATTAATTGTTGTGTTTACAAACTAGGGGAAAATATGGTTGACATAAAATATGGTGTAGATTTTTTTAAACTGTTGGGATTTTAAACAAACCTCTTAGTATAACTTGTCTTCTTAAAAATTCTAGCTGGTATGCTCATCGAAACTGTAAGAGATATACTCTTCTTTTAGAATTTTGAGTTAATTTGAAATATTAGAAACAATAAAGATATTTATCCCATGGAAACATACTGTTATTATATGCACTCCCCAAATCTTGTGAATTAGCTTTGACAGTAATGTGCTTAGGCAGATTATATACTCAGAGACATCCTGGTAAACTGTCTTAGCAGATGAGCTAAACCAAGTTGAGGGTAATGAACAGACCTCAAACCCATCAGTGAGTTAGGGGCATGTCCACTCCAGGCATGTTGAACCCCCCCCCCATATGTCGAAGGAGCAGATTAGAACAGTTTGTTCTACCCATCATGAAGGTAGCTGAAACAGGTGCTGTGGGGATCTTGGGACTTGGTTAGACATCAAAAAAGCCAGGGACTTTCACTGTATCCTGAACCATCACCAGTTGTATTGACTTTTTGTCTTGCCACTGGACTTCGATGACTCTGGAAGAAAGATTGAAGTCAATGTTTTATGCACATGCCTTCCTTCAAATCCAGTTCATACTCAAGTAAAGACAATCTCCATTATGCCATTAGTCTTCTTTGAAAATGAAGGATGATGAATAACAATTTGGTGACTCAGAATCTCACAGGTAGTTGGTTTATTTTTAGACAAAGAATGACAATATATAGCATGCTTTGGTATTTAAGGGATCTGTTACTTGATAAATATGGATACTCCTTCCTTGGACAGAGCATAGTTTTTTTTTTTAACCCTTACTTTCCATCTTAAAATTAATACTATGTATTGTTTCCAAGATAAGAGCGATGAAGGCTAGGCAATGGGGGTGAAGTGACTTGTGCAGGATCACAGAGCTAGGAAAGTGTCTAAGGACAGATTCAAATCCAGGATCTCATACCTTTAGGACTGGCTCCCAATCTACTGAGTGATCTAGCTGCCACATGTGTAACCTTATGATGCCTTACCTGATAGTCTTTGTGAGTTGCTGCAGAAAAAAAAAATCAATAACTCACAACCAGACTAATAGGTTGCTTGTAAAAGTTTGCAAGGCTAGTTATCATCAGAAAATAGACATGTAATCTATCAGCAGATCTTGGCTGGAAATCTTTCCAGGTTAGTAGGATTCCCAGGAACTTGTGCCCCACTGATATAACCTCTAAAAACAAAAGTCAACATAGTGTGGCATAATGGAAAAACTCTAGAATTTAGTGTCATAGGACCTGAGTTTGAATACTGGTTCTACAATTTATTATCTATGTATTCTTGGGCAAGTAACTTTGTTCTTCTGGGCCTTATATCCTTCTCTATCAAAAGAGGGAGATGGACTGGATAACCTTTTGGGCTACTTTACAGTTTTAGATCTTATGAAAGGACTTGCAGAAGGACTTGTGTGTAGATATATTGCTCTTATTGAGGACATTTTAATTCAAATGTGCAAATGACTGTTTTAAATTGTTTTTCAATGAACAAAAACTTTTCCTTTCCATTCTGCCTCTCCCCATATTGGAAAAAAAACCCTTTGGTCAAATTATTAGTCATCAAAATGGGAGCTAACTGGAACAGTGAGTTCCTTTTTTTTTTTTGAGGGTCTTAGCTTTAATAACTTTTACCAGTGACTCACACGTACCAAAATCAGGCAGAGAAGGGAGAGAAAAAGCACACACTCATACAGAAAAAAATATTGGAGGATGTATCTGGCAAGGAAAGTTGCCTTAGTCCCTTTGCTCTTCCTCATATATGAGATGCCATCACCTCCCTTTGTGCATTGGCTTAATAAGTTCAAATAATAAAAACACAACAAATTCATGTTGATTGATATAGACTAAAGGTACTTCCAGGAAGGTATGGTAATATTGGTACTTGTCTTGGGAGAAGCAATGAATCATAATGAGAAAGAATGCTCAATTTAGAGTCAAAGGACACAGATTCTCAGCTTCGCTTTGCCACTCATTAATGGTAGTCTTGGGCAAGCTGTGAAACATCCCTAGGCTTCAGTTTTTTAATCTTTAAAATGAGGGTTGGGAGTTAATAAACTAGGTGGCTTCTGAGTCACCTTTCAGCTCCAAGATTATGTTCTAATTGTGATAAAGGATGGAAAGGTTTGAAATTTGCAAATTTGTAAATAAATAGGTAATTAGTTATGAAAATCATGATCATCCATTATACTCTTCTTGCTGGTATCCACTGGAACTCTTGATTAAGTAGAGAAGGTGAGAGAGAAGGTGTATTTAGAGAAGGAGAACCCTCTTGAATCTGTCTGAAACCCTGTCTTCTTTGCAAGCTGGTTAAAAAAAATAAAAGGTAAAACATGACAAAAATTATCCTTTCCCAAAGAGACAAATTGGGGCAAAGGCAAAATTTGCCTGCCTCTATTAATTTTAATTTTTTTCAAACTGCAAAATGCATAGCCCTTATTATTATTTTAACTTCTTTCATTTCCATAGTAGGGATATCAATTGGGTAGTCAAAAAGCACTATTTTTTCCCAAGTTATATATGTATTATCAAGCAAAATGTATTTCCATGTTGTTCATTTTTATAAGCAAATAATCTTCTAGAACACAAACCTTAAAACATATGCCCAAATAAACAAGTGATAAATGATATATTTTCATCTCCATTTCTACTCCAACAGTTCTTTCTCTGCAGGTGGATAGTGTTCTTTTTCATAAGTCCCTCAGAATTGTGGATCTTTGTTGTTCGTAGTAAAGTCTATCATATTTGATCATTGCACAATATTGCAGTTACTCTGTATAATGATCTCCTGGTTCTGTTTATTTCACTCTGCAGCAGTTCATGTAAGTTTTTTCAGCTCTTTCTGAAATCATCCTGTTCATCATTCTTTATAACACAATAGTATTCCATCACAATCATATACCACAATTTGTTCAGCTATTCCCCAATTCAGGGACACCCCCCTCATTTTCCAATTCTTTGGCATTTTTTACTTAGAATTTTGCTCCCCAGGACTCTAAATCTCAGCATCCAATTTGTGTGTTTACCTAAGTCCTTATGTAGGGATGATATAAGTTTTGTGTAGTTCCACCCTTTTGCTCTTTTCCTGGTAATGTGATTTGTGTAGGTTGGGGGAGAGCCAGGCAGGAGAGTTTTATTCATGTGACTTTTACTCAGGCTTTTACTTTTGTTCTTTTATTTCTTCTACTTTAAGTGATTGTTAATAAACTTTATAAAATTTAATTTACATTGTTGGCAACCACGAAGAGACAGAATCCTTGACCTTCTTTTAAGATAGCCTTTGAGTAAAGATAGTGAGTAGAATAAAACCATGTTCCCAGGAAAATAGTGAGAGGGCAGAGCTACACAAAACTTTTATCTCTCCTATATAAGGATGTAGGTAAACATGTAGATGGGATGCTGGGATTTAGAATCCTGGAGAGCAAAATTCTAATTATACAGTACCACAAAAAGAGCAGCTATAAATATTTTTGTACAAACAGGTCCTTTCCCATTTTAAAAAATCTCTTTAGGATACAGACCTATTGGTGGTATTACTGGATCAAAAGGTATTCATTCTTTTATAGCCCTTTTGGGTGTAATTCCCAATTGCTCTTTAGTATTGTTAGATCAGTTCACAACTCCACCAGCAATGCATTAGTGTCCCAATTTTGCTACATCCCTTCTAATATCTATCATTTTCCTTTACTGTCATATTGGCCAATCTTATAGATATGAGGTGGTATCTCAGAGTTCTTTTTAATTTGCATTTCTCTAATAAAGAGGGATTTAGAACATTTTTGTATGATTATTGACAGCTTTGATTTCTTTTTCTGAAAACTGCCTATTCATATACCTTGTCCATTTATCAATTGGAGAATGACTTGGATTCTTATAAATTTGACTTAGTTCTTTATGTATTTGAGAAAAGAGACCCTTATCAGAGAAATTTGTTAGAGAATCTTTTCCCCAGTTCAACAAATACTAATTAGGTGCCCATTATTCTAGTCATTAAACATTTATCACATACCTACTTCTTTATGAGCAACTATTGCTATGCCCTCAGGTTGCCTTCCATCTTTTCTATATTATATGTTCTGATTTACATGTATTGTCTCTACTATTAGAATGTAAGCTCTTTGGGGGGAGGGATTTTTTTCTTTTTTCTGTGTATTCCCAGTGCTTGACACATTCGCTTACTATTTGCTGACTCTGCTACTCATAGGTTCCATTTCCTTTTCTTCTCTTTCTCGCTTTTTCATTTCTGTTGATCATCTATCAGGTTCCCATTTTTTCTTTGTTACTTTGCTATTTAATTGTTGTTTCTTTCTTTTTATAGGTCTGACTTACTTTTCTATACTTCCTTTTGTATTCCTATTTACATCTGCTTCCAGCCCTGAATGTCTTCTATGTATTCATTTTCCTTCTTAACAATTACCCTCTTTTGAATTAGAGAGTAAGGTCTTCTAGATGTTCCTGCTTGCAATTTGTGATGAATGCATCAAGCCTTACAATCTCTCTGGCATCTTAATTGAGATTCATTATTATTCAAAATGTTTGACTATACTATCCACACAGGAAAAACCAAGTGGATAAAGGGTACCTATTGTCAAGACAATGATATGAAGTTGGATGGATAGTACATAGAACTGGTTCACTAGTATTTAAATCTTGGATGGATAGTGAGAATGAATAATGAACTGGACCCAGAATTAAAAAGGAAGAAGGGAATGGGCTGAATTACATTTGGAAAACTGAATAGAGCTTTTAATGGCCCTCAATTTTTCTTTGATATAAATACTCATTATATATATATATGTATATATATAACTACTGAATTATATATGTATATAATTCTTCCAGTGATGTTCTATAATACCATGTTATATAATATCCCCAAAGAATAAAGTTGTAGGGCAATAGCATGAATTAAAAAAGAAATATTTAATACATATACCACATTTTTGTATTTTGTATCTTATTCTTTCACACTTATATTTATATTTCATGCAAAGTAAAGGTTAATGAAGAGGTATAAATAATCTACAATATATTATCAATGAAGAATTGCAACAGAGAAATGGTGTTGCCACTATTGGTGTGTTATTGGTATGGCAGGAAGAGGAAGGAGACTGAGAAGATAATTGAACTTTTAGATTTAGAGTCAGAGAGGCTTGAGTTCAGATACCATTTGAGATATTTAATGCTGTTGTGATCTTAAATAAGGGATTACTTCATGCTTGTTGATTGACCAAAACTGATTGACCAAATCTTTAACTTTTGTTCCTCATTTAGAAAGTGAAGGGATTGGACCAACCTATTAGGTCTTTTTCCAGCTTTAAATCTATGATCTTATGGTTATGTAGTAAGAACAGAGGATAAATGGATAACCCATATGTTTCATTGGTGTTCACATAATGTGAAGAGACCTTGAGGAAAGCTCCCAGCACATTGGATGTAGAGGATTTATGGAAGTAAAATGAAAATGGGATGAGAAAGGCACAGTTGGGCTGTAATCTGTACTTATGATGAGAGCCCCCACATCACTTCACTGAAGCAAATTTTGCACTAATATCATTTATATAAGTAGAATTAATATTTACTTTTCTAATTAAATCTTTATGAGAACTAGAAAATTTGTGAGTAAAGGAATAGGGACTAGACCTGTGATTTTTTTTTTTAATACAGGAAAACTCCAAGATGAGGGAATTCTTTTTACAAATGCAGGTTTGTGCCTTCTTTGCAACATCTAGTCTTTGAGAGTTGTGTCAGCAATGGTGTCAAACCTAAATAGGGGAGTTATTGAACTGATTATGAGGATCCTTGTGGGTCACATGATGACTTAGAAAACCACACATATCAAATGTTTCTTTTTTAATTCATACATCAACATAATAAAATCAGCCCTGTTTTAATCTAGTTCAAAGTGAACTTGGGAGTGTTGTGGGTGGCCCATGTTTGACAGCTCTAGGCTAAAGCACTGGGAAGTTAAGTGACTTGCCTAGGGTCATACAGAAAACAGAGATCAGAGGCAAGCTTTGAACCCAGGTTTTCCTAACTTTGAAACTAGTTCTCTACAATGTGGTTGTAGCTCATTGGGGGGGGGACCACTAAAATACCCATTATTTGATAATTATATGCCATTCTTCCTTCCTAAAGAAAGGGTAACATATCACTTGTTTAGTTGTGCTTAGTATAGTTTTTAAAAAATATTTGTCTTTTTCTTGACAAACTAAGATCTGCTTTATGCAACTTGTGACAAGTTTACATATTTTATATGACTTAGTATTGAATTTGGTACCAGCAAAAGACTGAATGTTCATTTCAAGAATCATCCTGCATTTTGTGATTTTTCTAAAGAATAAAGCATTTCCAGGGAAAACAGAGGCCTAAATATGTTTCAGAAAAAGAAAACAAAATTCAAAGGCATCTTCCTTCCTCCCTCCCTTCCTTCTGTATAAATGGAGATTTTGAGCCTTTGGATTTCATCCCCCTGAAGTCCCTTAGTTTTTCCCCAAATTCCTTTTTCCTGCATCCCCACATTTTGTGTGATTGTATTTAAGTGGCTGTAACTCCTCCCTCTTTCTCTTTTTGGACCTGCAACCAGGGTGAATTCAGGCAGTTATTTTGCCCTAGTTATTATTAATACAACTTTTAAAATATAATATGTAGTTATTGATTATTAATTTTAAAACCCACAGTTCCTTCCTTCCTTCTTTCCTTCTTTTCTCTACATTTGGAATCAGAAATATCTAAATTCAAATTCTACCTCACACACTTACTAGTTATGTGACCCTTTCTGATATTAAATATATAATTCTACGGTATGGCTATATTAGACACAGATGATTTCAGGGTATGAGAAGTCCATGTCTCTCCAAAGTCCCACTGCTGCTGCTAATCCTGTTAGAAAAGAGGAGAGGGGAGAACAGAGGGGGTAGGAATATGAAGGAGGAAAGAGAACTTGGAAGACTAAAAGGGGACACTGTGTTTTTTTGTAGGGAAGGAACAAACATCTGCTACTGATACCTCAGGGGCAGCAGCATGGCTGGTAATTCTTGTACAAACATTTCAAGATGGGATAGTGGCATGGGTAGGGAAGGAAGCTACAGGACAGGAAGAAAAAAAAGTAGCTCCCGAGGCATGAGCATAATCTATTAAGTGTTTGAACTGCCCAACATCCCTGGGCCTCAGTTATCTTATCTGTAGAATGAGGGTTTTTATACTGGACAGCATCTGGGATCCCTTTAAGCTCTAGATTTATGAACCCTTGTCTTTATAACAAAGAAAACTCAATCCTAGAGAGATTTAACAAATTAACTTTAATGCCTATTAAGTTAATTAAATTATTAGTTAATTAATTAAATACTTATATTCCAGGTACTGTACTAGTTGCTGGTGATATAAAGCCAAAAATGAAACAGTTCTAGCCCTTGAAAAGCTTGCATTCTTTTGGGATAAGCAATATATATGTTATATAAATACATATATATATATATATAAATAAATGTATATGAGAGATGTTTAAGATAAAAAAGTCAATAGTTTTTTTTGAAGAGCTAGTATTTGCAGCTGGGGGAGATGGATCAAGAAAGAAATCATATAGGAGAGAGACAGACAGACAGACAGAGACAGAAAGAGACATAGACAGAGAGGGAAGGAGAGAGAGATGGAAGGTAATCTAGAAGGGGAAGGGAAAGCAGTGATTGGCAGGGGTGAGGGAACTGGGAAAAAGGCCCATTTCAAGAAGGAGAGTTTGAGATGAAGGAAGTAAGAAAACTAAGATATGGAGATTGAAGAGGGGCAGAGCATTGCAGACATGAGAACCAGGACAAAGGCATGGAGGCTGAAGATGGAGTGCACTGTTCAGAGACTACAAATAGATAAGAGTGTGTAAGAGGGAATAAATAAAGTGTAAGAGGAATATAAAGGTAGGAAGGAATCAGATCATGAAGGGTTTTGAATGCCAGAGTTTATAATTGATCCTGAGTTAATAAGGCATCCCTAGAGCTCATAAAACAGGGTGTCAAAATGGTCAGACCCATACATTAGAAAAATCACTTTGGCAGCTGAGTGGAGAATGGGTTGAATTGGGGAGAGGTCTGAAGCAGGAAGACCAATGAGAAGGCTATGACAGTAGTCTAAATGAGAGAAACTAAGTCTATAGAGGCTGTAGTAATTGAAAGAAGGGAACATTTATGAGAGATATTCTAAAGGTAGAAAGGACAAGGTTTGGCAAGGGATTAGATATATGAGGTGAGAGTGTGAGAAGTCTCAAATGACCCTGAAGTTGTGAGCCTGAATCACTGGACAGATAGTGATACCCTTGACAGACATAGAGAAGTGGAGAGGTCTGGGGGAAATATAATGAGTTCAGGTCTGTTTTGGACATGCCAAGTTCAAGTTTTCTGTGGAACATCCTGTTTGAGATGTCCTAAAGCCAGCTGGAGATGCTTGACCATAGTTCAGGATAGAGTCTAGAGCTGGATATATAGATCTGTGAAGCATTCAAAGACACATACTTGTCATTTGACCTCAGATAAACCATTAAATCAGTGGCTTAGATCATTCTCTAAGATTATCAATTACCCAGCAATTACCCAATCTGCATAGGTAGAATTAATTCTTTATTAGGTTTTCTCCAGGGCAGTGAAATTTCAGTCCAAATCCCTTATACTAGGTATTAGGCTGCAAAAATAGATATGAGCCAGACTCATGCTTACAGTCTCATGGAAGGGAAAGTAATATACATCAATAATTATAACTCTAATACTTATAGAATGTTATATATAATAACTCTAATACTATATAATACAAAGTAGAATGCAATAAGTAAAAAGATCTCTAGGCAAGGCTTCATCTAAGAAGGAAATGCCATTAGGTCTTTTTAAAAATTGTAACTTTTACCTTCCATTTTAGAGTCAATACTGTTTATTGGTTCCAAGGCAGAAGAGTGGAAGGGGCTAGGCAGTGGGGGTTAAGTGCCCAAGGTCACACAGCTAGGAAGTGTCTGAGGCCAAATTTGAACCCAGGTTCTCTGGACTCAAGGCCTAGCACTTTATCCACTGAGCCCCTGAGCTGCCCTTAAGCTAAATCTTGAAGGAAAGGAGGGGCTTTAGTGGATGGAAATAGAAGGGAATCCATTCCAAGGATGAGGAAGACAATTTAACTAACTAATCAACAAGCATGTATTAAACGCCTTCTATATTCCAAGTGGTAGGGACATAATGACAAAAATGAACTAGTTCCTGCCCTCAAGGGGCTTATATTTTATGGTCAGAGATTATATATAAAGAAATACATGTAAAAGATGTATAAAATAGAAAGAAGTTAATCTTTTTTCAAAGGGGTTAACACTAACAGCTAGGGGGAAGGGATTAAGAAAGAATTCATATAGGAGTTAGCATTTGATTTGAGCTTCAATGGAAACTAATGATTCTAAGATGTGATAAAGAAGAACAAAGGCACAGAGAATAGAGGTCAGGTTGAGAATGGCAATATGGAGTAGTAGCCTTGAACATAGTAGGAATTTGATAGACGGTTCTTCAGTTGAACTGATAAATGGAAGATATTGCTGATGCAGAATAAACAAGATATGACATTGAACTTAATGTAACACTGGGCCAATCACTTAACCTCCTTCATCCTCAGTTACTTCATCTTTCAAATGAGGGCATTGGACTATGTGGCCTCTGAGATATCTTCCAATGATTTGATTGGAACATCCATGATTCTGAGATGTGAGGAATCTCAGTGAAAGAAGGGATGGTTTTATAATTTTTTTCTAGTAGGTTTGTCTGGGCAAAGGAGGAATCTTCTGGTAGGAGTTATTTAGAGTTGAGGATTGGCAGGATGGGAATAATGGGAAGTCAATGGAGCAAGGGAATGAGGGACATAAGAGAGAGACTTTACCCTTGAAATAGTAGAGTTAAGACTATATCTAGGCAGGAAAGTAAGAGTAGAACAGAGCTAAATGGAAAAAGTGAGAGACTAAAAGTCATATTGAGAATGAAAAACAGGCATGGGAAAAATAAGGGAGAGGGAGAGGGAGGAGAGGAAATTATCTTTAGAGAGGAATTTCAGCATTGGGAATTTGCTAATGGAATATTTTTGAAAGATGGTGAGGTCTAAGGTGTGACCATCCTGGTTGCCAAAGTAGAGCAGAGGAGGAGGTTACAGGAGTCAAAGAGTTCAAGGAACTAAAGGACAAGATATTAGAGGGGTAATCAAATATATTGCTTCACTTTTTACCATATTTTCAATGAAGAAATGGTAATATTCTTAAACTGTGTCTTTTTTAATCACCAAATTGCCCATTATATTTCTCCACTCTTTCTCTTCCAATTCCAGCAGTGAAAGAAAGGAATCCAAGAGAGTGAGCTTCATCTCCTAAACTTTTTATATGGTTAGAGTTTTTTTTTTTTGATGTAATATAAAATTTTCTTCTTTTCACTTTGTTTGGCTCTAGTCAATTTCTATGACCCTGCTGACCAGCTCTCTCTAAGTTCAGGCTCACCCACATCTTCCAGGCTTCTGCAGGGTTCTGCTTTTCCTTTGGTGGGGAAGGGTCACATTTTATTTTTGAGACTGGAGGGAATGAGAATGGGTTAAGTGAGGAAATTGACAGACTAGGGGGAAGAGTATTTTTGTTTTAATTTATTTAACTTTAATTAAAAAAATTAAGGTATTACTTTTCTGTCCTTTCATCTCCTTACCCCATTAAAGAAAAAATACTACTTATAAAAATATGCATAGTCAAGCAAAACAAATTCTTGCATCAGCCATGTCTAAAAATATGTCTCTTTCTGCACCCTGTGTCCTTTCATCATTCACTTTTGTGTAGAGATGGCTAGCATGCTTTATCACCAGCCCTCTGGAATCATGATTGGTCATTGCATTCATCAGAGAGGTATGAAGCCTTTCAAAAGTTTTCATTGTATAAATTGTTCTGGTTCTACTCATTTCACTCTGTATCCATTAATACACGTGTTCCCAGGTTTTGCTGAAATTATCCCGTTTGTCAGAGAAAGAGTATTGAAGAATTACATTGGATATTTATAATCTTATTTATAATCTTCCTTGTAGAGTAGAGTAAGAGGTCATTTGCTGTCTTTGGGAGCTTGAAGAAAGAAGGGAAAATTGACTCCCTTTATGTTCTAATTCCCTGCCCCATTTTCTAATTTGTCTTTTAGTAGTCCTCAGAGGGTTTCCTTTCCTCCCTTCCCTTTCCCCTTCCCTATCCCCTTTTCTTCCTTCCTTCCTTCCTTCCTTCCTTCCTTCCTTCCTTCCTTCCTTCCTTCCTTCCTTCCTTCCTTCCTTCCTTCCTTCCTTCCTTCCTTCCTTCCTTCCTTCCTTCCTTCCTTCCTTCCTTCCTTCCTTCCTTCCTTCCTTCTTTCCTTCCTTCCTTCCTTCCTTCCTTCCTTCCTTCCTTCCTTCCTTCCTTCCTTCCTTCCTTCCTTCCTTCCTTCCTTCCTTCCTTCCTTCCTTCCTTCCTTCCTTCCTTCCTTCCTTCCTTCCTTCCTTCCTTCCTTCCTTCCTTCTGACTGCAATAGGAATAGAATCAGGATTAGCAGGTAATAGGGTCAGTCATACTTTTTCATTGAGGAGGAAGATATTAAGAGTTTGCCTTTGGACCTTAAGTAGCGCCACTCTCCTTACTCTTGTGGCATTTTATTTTGGCTGAACCCTATAGAAACTTTTGGAATTGCAGTGCTTCTCCCAAGGAGAGATGACTTGGCCTGCAAACACTCCTCTGAACTGAACAGTCTTCTTTGGCCAGCCCTGCAGTTTTGTCCTTGTCTAGAACCACACCCTTGGGGAAAGGCCAGAAATGGATTGGCCTCCAGGGCCTGGAGGAGCTAAGGGACGTGTTCACGGCTGTATTCTCTTCCATGTCAGAGTTTGCTTGCGACAATAAAAATGATCAAATAAGCCTGTTTTTTATATTCCTGTTGGCAGAGATTCCATATCATGTTGTTTTTGCCCAAAGCACATTTTTTATGACCAAACTTGAAGCCTGAGAAATTGGGGCTTGGGTTAAGAGAACGAATAAGCTTTTAGAGGAGCTGTCTACTATGCTGCTAAGTCATTGGTTTTGTTAGTGACATCCAATTTTACCATTTTGAGGCAAAAAAGGGGAAGTTCTAGCAAAGGCAGCAATGAGAATTTTTAGTTTTTTTTTGGGGGGGGGAGGGGAGCAGGAGGGGAAGATAAACAAATTCAGAAATCTTGAAATTTAGATAAAGACTTCTGCCTTCCCAGCATAATTATCTGAACAACTGCCCAAATTTGTCATCCCTGAATTGTCTTGTTCTGTTGTCAGTGATCAAAACTCTTGGGGCACAGAAGTTTCTCTTAATACGAAAACTTTACTTATACCAGGTTCTTTACTTATCCTTTTGCCCACTTCATGCTCTACTTTAGTAATAGCTTCTTTGAAAATTTTCAGTGAGCCTGTGAACATCTCCTCTGTAATTATTAATAGCAGTGGGAAGGTAGGGTCAAGATCATCAACAACACTCTGAGGCCTTTGCCTCTCTGAATGTTGGCCTCAGTGAACCTGGATATTCAGTTCTTGCCCATAGGCAACTAACACAAGAGGCATCTGTACCAACAAACCAATTTAATAGCTTGCAATGGGAAATATCACTTCCCTGCAGGGAAATCTACTTGGGAGACCAAATTAAGATCAGGTGGCTGGTTGGCACAAGGCCCAGATTTTCTGTTGGCTAATCCAAACTCTATCTCCCCATAACCACTTCTGAAGATTCACTGTCCACTTTCTTTCTCAAGCCCACTCTCCCACCCTCTTAAGGTTTCAAGCTGCTCTATTTTTCTTGTTCCATCAGTCTTTACATCAGAAAGTTTCTGGGTTGAGTTAGGAAGAGTTTTCCTAGGTACCCTTTTAAAAAATGCTCTTGTCCTTGAACTCTGAGTGTTTCAACCAAAGAGGATATGCTTTTACTCACTATAACATAACTTTATCTCTGCTTTCTGTTTCTCAATGTCTCCAGCTCTGACTTTTTCCCTTCACCTGAATCCAATTGTTTGCAACATAAATTTGTGTTAATCTAATGCGATATTTACATTAGAAAAGAGGCCACACAGGTTTCCAACTAGCTAAAAATCAACTTTACTTTGGTTTTAATGTACTTTTGTCTAATGGAATAATGGAATAAATATGATGCTTTTATATTCAGGTGGGCATGAGATTAAAGGACTGGCAAATCTGTCCCATTAAGTTTGAAGGAGACTTCATGGCACCTTTGAGAAAAATGTTCATCATCAGAGCTATGAATCTAATTAAGATATAAAAATATAACTTCATATCTGAAATAAATCTCCAGACATTCTTATCCATATGTTCCAAATAAGCCTCAAGTTTACCCAGCTTAGAAATATGGTAGTGTATGTAAGAACCAATTTTATGCTCTCTGTTTGTATCCTGAAGCAATTTTGTTCTGTGATAACAAGGGTGAACACAAAGCCACAAAGTCCTTTGGATGGTTTCAACATGGTATTCCTGAAATGTTAACTGCTGTGAAATTAAAAGTATGGTATTAGAGGATAAATGCCCAAATGTCATAGAATAGGCTTTTTCTTTTGTTGTGATGAGCTTTAGATAGAAAGCTTTTTCTGGAATCAGGAAGATTTGAGTTCAAGTCCAAACTCTGCCACATTTCTGACTGTGTGACCCTGGGCAAGTGACTTAATCTTTAAGTACCCTCAGCAGCTTTTTAAGACTATAAATTGCAGAACCATACTAATTTACTTTGGGAAAGGGAGTTTCTTCATTACAAGTTCTCTACACTAGTGAAATAATAGGTCTGGACCATATACTGAATGGAGGAGTTAAAACATGCCATTTTTGTGAAGCAGTGTTTTTGGAACAAAGGATGCTTATTTGGAGGTAGAGGCCCTGGGTGCTGGGTTGTAAATTAATGTCTTTTGCCTTTACTACCTGTGTGCCTTTGGGCAAGATATGTGACCTCTCTGGATCTCAGTTTCCTTATCTGCATAAATGAGGAGGGGAAGTTGGACTAAAGATCTCAGAGGTTTCTTTCAATTCTAACTATATTATTCTAACATCTTTTAAACTAAAAAGAGACTTACAAAGGCTTAAAAATTACCAACTTTTTTTTCTTTTTAAGGAATCAGTTATCTGTGTCTTGATAGGCAAGGGATATATGATTTTTAGAAACACATATAGCTCTAAATTTGATATCTGTACTATGGATAGTGCAGAAAACTCCTTGAAAAAGATTAAATGAATGAAAGTTCTTCTTTATAGCTAGAATAATAGCTGGAAGAGCCCTAAGGGGCCTCCTTTTGCAGATCAGGACACTGAGACCCTGGAAGGTTCAGTGATTGTCCAAAGATATACAGGCAGCAAGTGGTGGTGCTGGGATTGCAACCCAGTTCTGACTCCAAAACCAACAGTTTTCCTACCTTCCGCAATTCTATAAATGTAATTCCCAGTTGACTTAGACAGAAGGAAAATGGTATTATATATTAGAAACAGTGTGGTAATACAGGGCTATGCACTGGTAAAGAACGTTTTAAGTGAGTCATAAAAGGTTTGTTTTTTATTTTACAGGGGTTGTTGCCTGTGAGCCTCCTAACAACAAATTAGATAAATTCACAGGAGATCTCTCTTGGAAAGATAACAAGTACCCACTCAACAATGAGAAGATAATTCTGAGAGGCTGCGTATTGAGAAACACCAGCTGGTGCTTTGGAATGGTTATTTTTGCAGGTACAGCTCTCCGTTTTCCTAGTTTTCTATATCTGTACTCTTCCCTGAAATACATAGCAGCACATTCTAGCCATCATCCTGTTAATAAGCCCGTTTGTTTGGATGAGTGCAACACTTCTCGACCCTTCCTCCTCTTCAGAAAATCCTGCTCTGTAAGAGATTTCATACTATAAATTTCAATGAAGAGTCTTGATTGTCTGCTGTTTGCCTAGTTCTCCTGGCTCCAACATGTTCAATCTTAGAAACTTTCTAGGATGTTTAAGTCTGATTAAGCTATAGGTTACATATATACACCGTGCTATTTTTCTTGCTTTGTTTCCTTATTGAAAGACTGACCCTGATTATTTTTATATGTAACTCTTATTTCTGAGACTCTCATGACAAAACAGAGGAAGTTCATACTATGGGGATATTAATTCTTCTGGCTCTTAGCCTTGAACCATAAAACCTGAGGAAATGTATACATGCTACCTGCAAGGGAACTGAGATTGCTTCCTGACTTGTGTAAACTGCACATGGTTTACATTGTTACAGAGAAAGCATTAGTAAAAGAAAGAAAACAAATTAGGGCCCAATATAGAGCTATGAAGGAACATATTCAGAGTCACTTAAAATGCAAAATATGAGGGCTTCTCAGGAATCTTTTCCCTAGCACCATGTTCATTCTTCCAAGTCTTATCCTTCTTTGGCTACTTTCTGTCGTGCTTGTCTCCCCAAAAGAATCAATCAATCAATAAACAAACATTTATTAAGTACCTACAATGTATCAGGCACAGTCCTAAGCCCTGAAAATATACAAAGATATATACAAAGATATACAAAAAAGACAAAAGTAATCCCTGCCTTCAAGGAGTTTACAATCAAATATGGAAGCTAGCATGCAAGTGTATCTATACAAAGCAAGCTATATACAAGGTAAATAGAGATTGTTTCATTCTTTCCCAGTTCCTTGTACAGAGTAGGTATTTGTTAAATGTTTATTTTTTAAACCCTTACCTTCCATATTAGAATGTATATTGTGTATTAGTTCCAAGGTAGAAGAATGGTAATGACTAGGCAATGGGGATTAAGTGACTTGCCCAGGATTACCCAGCTAGGAAGTGTCTGAGGCCAGATTTGAATCCAGGATCTCCTATCTTCAGGTTTGGCTCTCAATCCATTGAGCACCTAATTGCTCCTGTTTGTTGATTATTAATCAAGGATGTGAGTGTGGGGAGACAATGTGTGGCTTTTTTAATTCTCTCTAGTCTTTTATAGTATACATGATTTGTTACAGCTCATAGTCTGGACAGTTTTCTCACAAGGATCATAGATTAAGAGCTGGAAATGTATTTAGAGGTCATTGAATTCAATCTCTTCTTTTTACAGATGAGGAAACTGAGGCTTAGAGAGGGTAGGAAACTTGTTCATGGTCACACAACTAGACAGTGTCTGTCCAAGGCATGATTTGGATCCAGTGCTTCCTAAGCCCAAATTCAGTCCTCTATCCTTTGTATCAACCTGTCTCCCCAGTGGCTACTCAGGGATAGCAAGAGACAAAACTGGAAGATTGGAAATAGAGATCATCTAGTTCAGCTCTCTCATTTTCCAGTTGAAATCAAGATCCAGAGTCATGTAAGCTTCCTGAGCTAATATAGACAGCAAGCAACTGATCTGGGCTGTGTATTTGTGTCTTGATTCCAAACCTTCTACTCTTTCCACTACATCATGGTGCCTCTTGAGAGTTCTTCAGTCTTTTGCTGCCATCTCTCTCGTGCAAGATTAGGGCAAAACCTCTTGAGTCTTTCCCCTCTCTCCCTGTGTGCCACCACTCCCCTCTTCCCAACTTAATTGCCTTCTTTTTTTTTTTTGTTCCAAAATCCACCAGTTATTGCTTTCATCCATCATCATGGATACCTTCAGATAGTCACCATTTGTCACTCTTCATCACTCAACCCTCCACCATATATATGACATGCTAACCAAGCAAACCTTCTTTTCAGAATAGAGTTTTTGGGAGCAGTGGAGAATGGGAAGAGACAGAATTAAAAGGAGGGCTTTACCCCTTTCCCCCACAGCTGCCTAGCATTTAAAGTCTAGTGAACAAAGGGTCAGGGGGTCTTTTTCTGAATATTTTTATTGAGGGCTCGTAATTTTCTGTTCTGTCTAGACTCTGTAGTTCATCTTAACATTTGGGTATGTCATAAATTTGATTGTGCTAGAAAGAGAAGGGACAGTCTATTCTTTTGCCTGTTCCCCACCCCCCACCCCAAAACATACACACATTGTCTTTGTGATTAGAGCTATGCTGTGTTGTTAAGAAAAAATACAATAGAACCTGGTTATGAAACTTTGTGAAAAACCTTCATACTTTCGGTTGATAGCATAACATTTTTAGCCTGCTGATATCAAATAAAGATGTTTTTTCAGTTAATGAACTATTTGAGCAATAAAAATATGAATGCTTTGGTTAAATAACTACCATCATCAACAACAAAAAATTTCATTAGAGACTCTGAAGTGTTCCAAACCTAGGAAATTCCTAATTTTTACTAAATAGTCTCAGCTGTGTCTGTTAGGGAAAAAATCTTGCTATTTGGGGCATTGCCATTTTAAGGTCATGGGAAATCCCTAGAAATAGGACAATATATGAGTGATATCTGGGGACTCCTGGCCCCATGATTCTCCAGATCAGATATCTTTATACTTTTGTCAAGGAAATTAGCCCATGATCAGATATTTCCTTCTTTTTATCTGTTAGGAATTTTTTTGCTCAACTTGAATGCTGTGGCTGCCTATCAACTTACATTTGACTCATAAGACATTTTAATACATATGTATATATTAAGATACATATTTATGTGTGTATTTGTTTATATATACATGTCTTTTGTTTATTCAACACTTTCATTTTGAAATATATTTCTTCTCCTTCCCTGACCCCTCAAAGCCATTCTGTAAAACAAAGAGAATAAATAAAAAAAAAGAGGAAAAATGTAGGTCAATAAAACTTACTAACAAGTCAGTCAAATCTGGTATTATATGCAGAATTCCACATATGTAGTCCCCTTCACTGCAAAGAAGGATGCAGGGGATAAGAGAGGTGACTGAGTGGTCATTTCATCCATCCTTTCTCTTTTTTATTTTTCTGTTTCATGCACAAGGGAACTCAGGCCAAGTCTGACTGATACCCTCCTACTGTGTGACCCTTTAAAGCTCTATCCATGATCAAAGACATTTTAATTACTTAGCCTCACACCTACAGTCAAACTGGACTACCAAACATTCTTAGCATTCAATCTTTTTTTCCCCTCTGTGTCATTTCATTCACTAATCTCTCATTCCTAGAGAACACTGCTCTTCTTAGTCTTTCCAGAATTCTTATATTCTTTAAGGTGATATTGAATAAGTAACACATTATCTAAAATTCACACATTATCTTGGTTTTGTTTTTAAACTCCAAGTATCTAGCATATATGTTACCCAGAGTAGGAACAGGAATCCCTTCTCCCAGCTTTGCTTGAACAGTTCTAGTAACAAGGAGCTCACTACCTCCTGAGGAAGCTCATTTTGCTTTTTGACCACTGTCGCCAAGCAGTTTTCCTTTAAATCGAGATAAAACATGTCTGTCAACAACTTCTGTGTACTGCTTCTAGATTTATCATATGGAGCCAAGCAAAACAAATCAAATTCATCTTTCATTTGACAGCCCTTCAAACACTTGGAGACAGCTCATGACCTTCTCATTCTTCTCTTCTCCAACATAAACATTTTGAGGTTCCTTCAGCTGATCTTTGTATGAGTAATTTTAAATACCCTTTCTGGAAAAGAAATGAGGTTAGTCTGTGGTCTTGATGAACCTATACTAATTCTAGTGAATACTGGTCCCTTTCCTAAGTGCTTATAAGATGTCTCTTTTGTCAAGAATTGAAGAGAATTGTCATTCTCTATAGTTTTTCAAATGACACTCAGAGTGACTCAGCAATCATGTCTGAAAATTTTTCCAAGACTTTGGAATATAGCTTAACTGCTCTAGGTAACTTGAATTCTGGAAGGACATTTAGCTGTGTTTGCATCTTGTGTTTCATTTCTCTGATAACTATTTTTATTCTATACTTTTAAGTCTAAAATGGAAAGAAAATTTAGTTTAGTTAGGAAATTTAGTTCAGATAATTGTGCTTTCTTCCCTCACCCATTATCCATTATCATCTTTCAATTTCACTCCATATTGAGGTCTCTTATTCCTATTCCCTTGTTCTTCTCCACAACATAATTTTTAAAAGTTTTCTGTTTTAATCTAGCATATATTATAGGACTCAGTTTAATTGGGAGCTTTAACATTCCTGACATTCTTTTGGGACCTCTGGAAGTTCAAATACACTTTCATGCACTTGTTTTTTCCCCTCCCAGATTGATGCTTGATATTCTCATTTGTTTGTTTTCTTCCACATATTTTGTTTATAAAATCACAGGTCCAGCTCTTTTAGTCATGATTTCATTGAGTTCTATTATGAAACACATCAGTAATGCAGTAAATATAGAAATTAAAGCAGCAGCAGTTATTTTGCCATATTGATCAGACCTATCCATGAACTATGATTTTTCCTTCAGTTATTTAGACTTTTATTTCTATTAAATGAAATTTTATAATTATTGTTATATAGTTCACATCCATACCTAGGTAATTTTAATTGTCATTTACTTAATTTTTGCCTCTATTACAAATGGAGTTTATTTTTAACATAACATTTTCTTGATCTTTGTCATCAGTATATCAGTATACAAATTATTTTTACAGATTTAACTTATATTGGGCAACTTGGCTGACATCATTTATTAACCCAATTTTTGTTGAGAATGTTTCTAGGGAAACATTCAGATCATCTGCTAGTAATAATGGTATTTGATCTCTTTATTGACTATGTTAATCTCATTAATTATTTTTTGTCACCATAATTGCTAGTAGTTCTCACACTATGCCTAAAAGCAGTGGTGAGAGTGTCTATCCTTGTTTGTGCCCATTTTTTCTTAGTAGGAATGTTTCTAATAATTTTCCAGTCGATGTCAGATTTCATGAAGATACTTTTAATTAGACGAATAAAAAAAATCCCTCCAGTCTTTTTTTTTCATGAATGAATCCTTTTTATTGAAGGCTTCTGCATTTGTTAATACAATAATGTGATTTTATATTTTCTAATCAATATGATATAAATATTATTTTCCCCAAAATGAAGCATCTTGATATTCCTTGCATAAATCCTACTTGGGCATGATGAATGATAGTTTTAATGTGTTGGGTTTTTTTTTATTAATTTGCTAAGGTTTTTAGTGATTTTCCTCTATATTCATTAGTGAGATTCATTCTTTGTTTGTTTGTTTGTTTCTTTTTTATTTACCTAATAAAAAGAATTGTATATCATCCAGTATTTCTCTATAGTTAGAAGTAGTCTGTATAGTGCAAGTTTCAAATAAGGTAACATATGAAAAGCATTTTGCAGAACTTAAAGCTCTTTGTAAATGTTAACTATTAATATGGGTATTATTTTTACCTTGAAATTTGAAAATTTTATCTATAAACTAATGTTGTCCTACATGTTGTTTTTTTAAAATATGAATTTGCCAAATTCTCTCTACAGCCACACCAGTCTCTTTAATACTATTTCCCCACCTCTTTCAGAAGAATTTGTGTTAATATCATCAAAATTTCATTCTTCAGGGCTTCCCATGTTTTTTGACTTCTTATCCTTTCTTTGAACTCTTAATCTGTTTCCTCAGATTCTTTGGATGCCCCATCAGAATATATTATAATGTCCTCCTCTTTTACTAGTTAGGCAAAGGATAGCATTTACTTATATGAATTCTCTAACTTTTGAAGAATGAAATTATCCTTCAGGAAAATAATCCATTTTTCAGCTTTATAGACAAACTTCTGGCAGAGACCTGGATTCCTAATTTTTAAGTTATATTCTTTCAGTAAAAATATTTTGGATAAATATATTAGCATGTTTCTTATAATAACCAGTTTAAAGTTGTTACTTCAATTTTTTCAGGTCCTGACACTAAACTAATGCAGAATAGTGGTAAGACTAAATTTAAAAGGACAAGTATTGACCGACTAATGAATACTCTAGTATTGTGGGTAAGTTACTATAACAAAGTTAAGTTATATTGCTAAATATTAAAATTATAATATACTCTATTAATTTATAGAAATCCTGTTTAAAATCTAGAGACTTCTCTGAGAGCAGGGGTTTAGAATTTGTGGAAACAAAAATTCTGTGTTTTATATCCTACAATAAATTAAGAAAAAAAGATTATGGAATTTGTTACAATGATGAGCAATAGAAGGTTGGTTGGGAGAGGCTTCAAGAGTTGTTTGTTTGTTTTTAACCTCTATATTCCAGCATGATTTTAGAAAAGCAGACCAAAGATCTGAAAGCTCTTTTGTGCCTTTCCTGTCTCTTTGTTTTAAGAATTCCCTTCCCTTGGCTACCCACCCTTCAAAACCCCTCAGGTAAAGTCTCTCTTCTTCCAAGAAGCTTTCCTAGAATACTGCAATTCACATAGGTATTTCTTGATGCCATTATATTATAAACTCTTCGAGGTCAGGGACTACCTTTCTTTTTATTTATAGCCCCAGCACTTAGCAAGATTCCTGGAACTTAGTAGATGCTTAATATTGGTTTTTAATTTATTGAATTAAGTCATTCTTTAAACTGATAGCAACTTATTGTTTAGGACCATTGTTTGGTACTCAAAAACTTGACTTAGCCAACATTGCTAATTGGTTTTATGAAAAATAACTTTATGAGAAACCACATAAGAGGAAATCATTCCACAGAAATACAGAAGAGCATCCCACAGAGAGAGATAGGTCCTATGAAGTCATGTCAGGCCTCAAGGAACAGGAAAATAGCTACCCTTACTGGGGATTCAAGCTACAACAGCCAAGGCATAGAGCCCAAGAACATGATAGTGAAGTTTGAGCTACATGAGATTTTGCTGCATGCATGTTTTGTTAGATACAAATAGAAATTATGTAGAGTATGTCTTCTGTTATAATATATCTGATATCTTTTGTATTATTTTTTTAAACCCTTACCTCCCATCTTGGAATTAATACTGTGTACTGGTTCTAAGGCAGAAGAGCAGTAAAGGCTGGGCAATTGGGGTTAAGTGACTTGCCTAGGGTCATATAGCTAGGAAGTGTCTGAGGCCAGATTTCTACCTAAGACCTCCCATCTCTAGGCCTGACTCTCAATCCACTGAGCCACCCAGCTGCCCCCAACTCTATTGTTAATGTTCCATGTCATTTTGTTGTCTTGTGTTAAAAGCTGGACTATAATTTTCTTAAGGATCTATGCTTTGGGTTCTACATTCCCCACAACACCTAGCACAATACCTTACACAGAGAAGACACTCAAAAAATATCTTTTGGAAAAAAAAAAGAAATATCTTTTCAATGGTGGGTATATGAAATCAGAGCAAAAAGCTCAGTAAAAGCAGAGCAGATACTCCTTTGGACTAGTCTGAGTCCCCCCCTCCCCTAAGGCATGGATGAAGGGATGTAAAATGTGTAATTTACTTTTGATCTCAAGCTATCATCTACAATTGATTTCATTAGTTTAATATTCACATTATTATTATTATTAATTCATATTCCTGCAAGACATTACAATTTAAAAATAATTTTAGAAAGACTGCCCCTGATTTCTTCAGAGAGAGAGAGAGAGAGAGAGAGAGAGAGAGAGAGAGAGAGCCTTTAACAGGCATTGTTTTTTTTTTTAATACCAAGTAGATTTTGGTCATCACAAGTGGAGGGAGTATTAGGCTCCAACCCCCAAAAGAAAAGTGATTCATTTTAAAGTAGTGGCTTTCCTTCCTTCTGATTCTTGATTGTCTTTACCAGACTGATAGGGGAAGGAAATAATAATAATAATACATTTTTATAGTACTTTAAGTTTATAAAATTACAAAAGATCACGTCACACACAGAGCAGGTATTAGATAAGCAAACAGTATCTGTGTGATTGGAGGGCATTTCCAAATCAGGAAGATCATAATTCAATTTGAGTATTTGAGCACTGGAGCTAGTAAGGTTTGGAGACAGAATTTGAATCCAGATTATCTTTGTTCTAAGTCCAGAAATTTATCCTTTTTAAGAGTATCTTATACCAAGCAAGGAGTAATTCAAATTTTTCAAAAATGACGAAAACAAAAAATACATGTTTTCAGAACTTTGATAACCAATCGCAACTATGTTAACAAACTAAGAAGACTTGTGATATAGATATCTTTCTACTTTAAAGTAAAACACAACTTTTTGTGTAGTTAAATCAAATCCCTTGACTTATAACCCCTGCTTACATAGTCTTTCAGTGATGAAATGGAAAAGTTATTTAAATATGCATTTTTCCATAAAAGAAAGAAGATAAGCCTTTAGATTAGTCATGCTTAGTTCCCAAGATTCTCCCTAATTGTTGGAACTGATTATCACATTAAACATAAACTCAGAAACAAAGTTCATACTAGCATCTTTTAAAGGACATAGCAACACTGTTAAACTGAATAGATTATGACTTTGGATGCTCAGAAAAATTAGGAAAGAACAAACATTTTAGATGACAGAATCATGATGGTAGACAGTCTTGGTAAGGCTAAGACATTGGGTCAAATCGACTAAGATAAAATTCACTAGCAATAAATTTAAAGTCTTATACTCGGGTTAAAAAATCAACCTTACATATACAAGGTGAGAGAAGCCCGGATAGAAGGCAGTTCATTTGAATACAGTTTTATTGGCATCCAAGTTCAAAGTGGGTCAACACTGTGATATGGCAGCCAAACAAAGTTAATGTGATCTTTGGCTGTTTTAAGAGAGTCACAGTGTCCAGAATGAAGGAAGTAATATGTGCTCTGCCCTTGTCTACACTGGATTATTGTGTTCAATTCTGGATGTCATGTTTTAGGAGGGACATTGACATACTGCAGATCATCTGGGAGTGACCAAGATCGTCAAGGGCCATAAAGTCATGCCATGTGAGGATTAACTGAAGAAATTTGGCATGTTTAGCTTAGAGAAGAAAAAACGTGGGGGTAGATAGGTACAGGTTATATGGCTTCAAGTATTTGAAAGGTATCATATGGAAGGGACTTGTTTTGCTTCTCCAAAGAGAATAATATTAGGAACAATGGATGAAAAGTAGAGAGAGACAGATTTAAGCTCAATATAAGGAAATGCTTAGCTTTTGGAACTATCCTAAAAGTGGGTTTGGTTGCCTTAGGAAATAGAAGTTTTCTTAGCAGTGGAGGTATTCAAACAGAAACTGAATGACTGCTTGTTGGCTATGTTACAGACTGAAATGTTGTTCTGGCACAGGTCAGACTAGATGATTTCAGGTCCCTTTCATCTCTGAGATTCTGTAATTTTTTTTTTTTACTTAATAGACTATTTCTTGGGAATGACAAAGATCAGTCAATTTCTTTCTTTAAGTAACATGGATCCCTAATGTTTTCTAATATTGTTTCATACTTATATCTCGTACACTACAGACTGTTTACAAATGTTCACAAGAACTGACCCTGAATTTCCCTTACTGTATACACGTCCTATTTCATATTTGGAAAAATGCCAATTTGAAGATATGCATGTATTTCTGAAAATGATGACAAGGGTTCTGCCAAATACTGAGTACTATTTAGGGTCATTAAAAACCATTAAGTTTATTAGCTTTGGCTAAAGATAAGCAGAATAAATCATCTGCTGCCCAAATGGGAAGTAACTTATTTTTTTCTGTCTTTCACAGCCATCAGAACTAGTTTTACAAAGAAGCAAAAAATCTCACAAGTACCTCTAAATAATTTATTATTTTATTTTCTTTATCTTTTGTACAAATCCATATGTAAAGTGACAGTGATTATGAAGGATTGGAATTTAAGAAGATCTGGAAGGTCCAAGCTGTGCCAATTGGCACAATACATTTTTTTTATTTCCACAAAGAAAATGGAGGATATAGTAGGATGAAAAAGTAAAAAAAAAAATGCCTCAATTGATTCACTTGGTCCTTATAATGTTAAACCTTCTTTTAAATTAAAGTAACTTTCATTAACGTCAGATGAGAGGCACAACTAATTTGGCCTTAATGTGACTTAGTGGAGATTGCTAGATTGGGAAGCAGGAAAGCTTGAGTTCAAACCCTGCCTCTCTCACTTTTTAGCTGGGTGCCCTGAACAAATTGTTTAATCTTTCTGAGCCTCAGGCAACTTTCTAAGACTGTAGATTTATAGCATAGGATCTTAATTTATTGCCATTTGTGATGAGTACTGTACATCACTGTCTATATCTTTATGTCTTTGTCTATATTTTATAGCCAGTGCTTCCTATTGGCTATAGATTATAGATTTAGAGCTGGAAGGGGACTTGGGGGTAATTTGGTACAATTGCTCCCACTTTTTTTTTACATATAAGGAAACATGTTCCTAGAGATTAAGAAATTTGCTCATGCTTATGTAGTAAATACCAGGGTTGGGATTTGGACTCATGGCTTGGGTTTTTGAAGGCTGTGCCAGCATTATAATCTGTATAGGTAGATGGAGTATGTGCAATGATGAGGTCACCAGTCCCTAAAGTATTTATATGAGAAATGATTTTTAAAAAATTGTTTGAAAGACACTGATTGACTATAACACGGTCTGACATGACTTTTCAAAAACCCCTTTTCTCCTCTGCTTTAAGAACAAAGGTCAAAGACCTTATTTTTTCCCTATAAGAAGATAAACTTTTACGAGGAGAGATTATTTCATTCATTGTATTTGTGTTCCTAGTATTTAACATAGGGTTGGCACATGGCAGGTATTTAATAAATCCTTGTGGATTAAATGCTTGATTCAGAGACATATAATTCAGATTTAGGTAATGTTATTTTAGTTATCCATTCTTCCATAGATCTTAAAACAAAAGCAAATAGATTTGTTTTTTCACCCTAAGTTTCAGCTTTATAATTCTTGTGGATTACCCTTTATTAAGAATTTTATTTGGCTTTTAGTCAAAGTTCTTCCTCAATGTGAGAATACTATATTCTGTCACTCATATTACACATCTCTGTTTTTATTTCCTTTTGCACCAAACATTTTTCTAGATTTGAACTTACCTGGCCTTTAAAATAGGGGAGAAGCTTCTTTTATTTCATTTTTGAGCCTACTCAAATGTGGATTATTCCCACTGTCATCAGTATTAAACTTTAACAGATGGTGAAGTAAACATACTATTCATTATTAGCCAAGTCATTATTACTGCTAAGTAAAACAGCAAGAATTATTTTTAATCAGCTTGGGTTTTAAATGATAATTTTAAGAGGTTTTTTATTTTTGGAGGTTGTTGGGAGGATATCAAATGAGGATGGGGTTGAGTTTAGCTCTTGTAATCCTGAAAATGACCAAGAATTTAAGTTCAAGTAACCATAACCAGTCTGCTATTCTAATTTCAGATCTTTGGGTTTCTGGTATGTATGGGAATTATTCTCGCAATAGGAAATTCAATCTGGGAACACCAAGTTGGGGACTATTTCCGAGCATTCCTTTTTCAAGATGAAGTAGTGAAGAATTCCATTTTCTCAGGATTTCTTACGTTTTGGTCGTACATTATTATTCTGAATACTGTCGTGCCCATTTCCTTATATGTGAGGTAAGAGGTCTTGTCCCTTTCATAATGTGAAAAAAATGTCTATAAGTTTTATAAAAGCATTTTGTTTATTTTTAAAAATTATGATATCTGCTTTGACTTGCAACATCGGTTACAAACGAGGCAGCTAAGTTTTTGAATCTGATTAAGTTTTATTTTCAAATTGTAAGATACATTTAGTCCTTCTCTTGATTCTGTTTTTAAAATTAATTTTCATTTAAAGATATCAGTGTCAGAATAAACTTGAATATCTAAATCAATGAGAAAGAGGCATAATCTAAATGTTAGAAGAAATTCTAGGTACCCTGGATTGATCTATTGGGATTGGTCTCATTCTGAGAAAATGATGATAATGATGATTATCAAGAATAATTGCTTTAATTTGTGTAAAACAGATTTCAAGCCGAGCCTGGGAGGGCATTTTGTTGTTGTTTAGTTGTTTTTAATCATGGCCAACTCTCTGTGATCCTGTTTGGAGTTTTCTTGGCAAAGAAAGTGGAGTGGCTTACCATTTCTTTCTCCAGCTCATTTTACAGATGAGGAAACTGGGGCAAACAGGATTAAATGACTTGACTAGAATCACACAGCCAAATTTTAACTCAGAAAGAGGAGTTTTCCTGATTTCAGGACCAGCACCCTAACTCCTGCACCACCTAGCTGCCTTTTTATGTTGTGTGATGCCTAGATTATAGGCAAAATATTGAATGCCAGATGATGAATAAAAGGTAAAATTGGTACAAGAATGTTGAAGAGGAGAGGCTGTTTAAAAAATTTCTTCCTTCTTCGAAAAGACTTGGGCTATTGTAGATATTTTCTTTGGAACAAACTCCAGATGTAGAGAGAGAAAAAGACTTTTGAAACTGTAGATATGTAGGGAAGGTGGCTCCTCAACATGTCCTTAATTTTGGACTTGCCTTTCTAGAGACTTAAGGGAATATTTCAGGGGTAAAATAGGGGCCACTCTCTCTCCAAATGAAATCATTAATATGAAGCACCCAGAATATCCCATGCTTGGCTCGAAACCTGCCTTACATTTGTACATCACTTCTACATAATTTTTTTTATTTTTACCAAAATCCCTGAAAGGTTCTTAGAACAGATATTATTTTCTACATTTGACAGATGAGGAAACTAAACTCAAAAGTGGTTAAATGACATAGTTGAGGTGTTATGATGACTTCTGTGAAGCCAGAACTTGAAGCTAAGTCTTCTAACTTAAAATCAGAGCTCATTTCCCTATTCCATGCTGAATATTAAGTTGACACTGAATAAGGAGGAACATAATGCAAAATTCTTTGACTTTTTGGCTGATCTCATGTAGACTTAGACAAACAAGCTTAGTGTTGAAATGGATTGTTCCACTGTGATCTAAGAGATCTAAAAGAAGCCTGGACTACAAATAAGGAAAACATGAAGTAGAAACTTGGTACATTATAAAATGTTCTGGATTTAGATTCAAAGGATTTGAGCTCCAATCCCACCTCTGCTACTTCTATCTATATAACTCTGGACAAGTCATTCAGCCTCTATAAGATTCAATTTTTTTCTATAAAATAGTAATAATAACAGCTAACATTTATATATTTGCTGCTGTGTTCTAGGAACTGTGATAAGCATTTTACAAATATTTTCTCTTTTGATCCACAATGACCTAGGGTGAAAATAGATGCTAATATTATTCCAATTTCACAATTGAGGAAACTGAAATAGAATCATGCAGCTAGTAAGTGTCTGAAGCCAAGTCTTCCTGACTCTAGATTTGGTACTCTATCCACTGTGCTGGCTATCTGCCACATGAATGAAGGGATTGGATTCCATGACCTAGAAGCTCCTTCTAGCTCCAAATTTGTGATTCTATGATCTAAGTTTTTGTCCTCACACTTCCACTAGTTGGGTGACATTGGGCAAATGTCTTACTCCTTTTGGTCTCAATTTCCTTTTCTATAAAATGAGTCTAGATTGTTATCGAAGGCTCTTTCATCTATACCATTTTATTGTCTAAATGCAATATTTTTGGTGCCTTAGAAATTTTTCTTAGTGCTTTCCTTTGGCCTCAGTCAAAGATTACTACCTTTCTAGTAATCCTGCCAAGATGGAGACCACAAGGACACAAAACTATATTAGCCACCATGGACTGTGTGTATTATTCTCCTTTTTATTATCCATATGCAATGTCTTTTTTTTAAATTCATTTCAGTCATGTCTGACTCTTTGTGACCCCCATTTGTGGTTTTCTTAGCAAAGATACTGTAGTGGTTTGCCATTTTCTTCTCCATCTCCTTTTACAGATGAGAAAATTGAGGCAAAGAGGATTAAGTAACTTATCCAGAGTCATACAGCTAGTAAGTATCTGGGGTCAAATTTGAACTCAGGTCTTCTTGACTCCAGGCCTGGCACTATATTCACTGCCCTACCTAACTATGATTTTTTAAATAGTTTATAAATTATCATAATTTTAAAATATTAGAGGAGCACTATGGTATAGGGGAGAATACTGAAGACTTATGTGCTGTTCGGCCTCATTTTCCTCATCTATAAATTGGGGCTATAATAGTAACACTAGTGACCACAGAGGATCAAGTCAGGTATTGTATACAAAGTACTCTGTAAACTGTAAAGCACTATAGAAGGAGAAGCTATTATTATTACTAATTATTATTAATTTTTATGTAGTTAGTTTCCAGAATAATAAATGCCTTTTCAGAAATTGTGTGAATATTCTATCTTAGACACTTGCTAAAAAAGATAATTGCTTCACTTCCAACAGAGAAAATATTTTACTTAACTTAATTATTCTTATTTTGTCTTTACTGTGTATAAGAATATTTATATTCATCCTAAGCTCTCAAGCTCCATCTGAAAAGGGGTTGCTTTCTAAAACCTTCCTTGGGAAATAAAAGATTATTTTTTCATGTAAATGAGGAAAATAAAATGTTATTAAAATAAAAAATAAACAAAACCTTCCTTGGTCCACTTTAACTATCAAATTAAATTTTTATTTTTCCATTCCAAACCTAGTTTTTTTTTTAAAAATTATTTTTACTTGCCTACTGATTGATGAGGAACGACTGGATGCCTTGTAGAGTGGAACTACTGAGCTTATGAGTTTGAAAATATGATTTAACCTTTTTATGCCTCAGTTTCTTCATTTGTAAAAAGAAAGGATGGGGTTGGATTAAAAAGCTTCTGAGCTCCTTTCTGAATATATAATTGTGATCCCATGAAACTAGAGTCAGAAAACTTGTGATCTTATATCTCTATGCCTTATAAGTTGTATGATGCTGAGGCAAGCCAAGTTATTTTTTTTCAGTTTTTTCATTTATGTTGTTGTTCAGTCATTTCATAGTTGGCTTGATGCTTCCTGACACCATTTGAGGTTTTCTTGGCAAAGATTTTGGAATGCCTTGCCATTTCTTTCTCCAGCTCATTTTACAAATGGTAAAACTGAGGACAATGGAGTTAAGTGACTTGTCCAGGGTCATTCAATTAGGAAATTCCTGAGGCCAGATTTGAACTCAGGAAGATGAGTCTTCCTGACTCTGGGTTGGGTACTCTATCTACTGTGGCAACTCGCTGCCCCATCTTCACCTACAAAATGGGTATAATATTGTATGACCTATGGTGCCACTCAAGTGAGACAATGTCTGTTAAATTCCTCTGCAAGTGTAAAGTGCAATCCAAATGAGAACTACTGTGATCATTAACACCACTGTTTTTTCTACAGTACCTTTCCCCAAGTTTTTTACTTGTATCTTTCCCCCATTTTCTTTGATCTTATTTGCAATAGAGAGAAGAGATTTTACTCTCTGAAATCCTCTTGTCTGAATGTCAGTCAGGAAGCGGAAACATCAAGTTAGGCAGAATTCACTTTCAGCGGTGGCGCGTGGCTATCTGTCCACAGATCGCTTCGGGCCCTTCGGAGCTGTGGTCAGACAGGGCTCTACTGAAGCCACGTCCTACTGGCTCATCTTTGATTCTGAAGACTTTTCATGCTTGTATTCAATTATAGCATCTGTAGTAAATCCTGCTTCTTGCCAGAATAACCATGGTCAGCTTTTATGACTTTTCCTTTTATGTCTCAAATGAATAGTAAATGTGCCTAGTGGCTTTCCATCTGCACATGTGCAAACACATGTGTGTGTGTTGTCATCAGGAAGCGAGTATATTACACACACACAGCTCCTTTGAAGTGATTTGGCATTTTTCGTTCACTGCATTTGAAATATTTTTTTTAAAAATGAGGAAGTGATTTATTGCTCAAAGAAGGTGTTAGAAGGAGAGCTGCAGAAGACAGGGTTCTCTGTTGCCTGAAAAGGCACAGAAGATAAGAGAGGCTGTTTCTTTTAACAGCGAAGCCCTGGTGTTCTAGCCTAACCTGAAAGGAAATGGTATTCCTTATATTTCTAAGTTATTCAGTTGTGACTTTGTTAAAGCAACCAAGTAGTGACAATGTCAAAATGCTCTTCCTAATGATAACTCTATTCAGAAGCTCACCTTCTATTCCTAAAGAAGTTATCATGTTTTTAGATAAAAAAATATGTGTGTGTGTGTGTATGTGTGTGTATACACACATACACACACACACATATATACTAAGAATTAGAGAGACATTATGGAGTAGTAGATAGAGAGCTGCCCTTAGAGCTGGGAAGCCTTGTTTTAAGTTCTCTCTTGGACAAAACTTGTCTTCATGACCTGGAACAGTTACTTGACTTTTCAGTGTTCTTATTAACTTTTTATGATTATCAAAGTTGTAGAGTTATAGATGAGAAAAATGAGGACTGGTCTCAAGTCCTACAGAATCAGAATTAGAAGGGAGTTCAGGGGTCATCTCATCCAACAAAAATCCTCTCTGTGATATATTTCACAAATGATATTATGGCCTTTGTTTGAAGAGGAACCTACTGCTTAAAGCAGACTATGCCACTTTTGGAAAGTTCTATTTATTAGCAATTCCCCCCCCCCCCCATCATTAAGCTGAAATTTGCCTCTTTGCAGCATTCACCCTTTGTTCTTAGTGTTGGTCTTTTTAGCCAAGTAGAGAAAACCCAACAGCTCTTCCATATATAATAGCCCTTCAAATAAATTAAGACAAGCTACCATGTTTCCCAGAAATTTTCTCTCCCCTTGTTCCTTCAGCTGATCTTCATATATCATCATCTTAAGGATATTTATCATATTGATTATTAACCTTTCTAGAGATTTTGTAGCTTATTCACAAATCCTTCCTGAAATTGTAGCATCCCAAACTGAACATAATATTCAAGCCATGGTCTTACCAAGGTTTGTGGGCCAATTGGGAGGTCAGTGTTATTGAACTGACAGTACATTTCAAGTACTAGGGTGAAAGAAGACTAGAAAGGCAGGAGGGGGCTAGTTTATGAAAGGTTTGGAGTGGAAAACAGTTTTTATATTTGTCCTAGAGGAAATAGAAAGCCTTTGCAGTATATCAAATAGAGGGCTGACATGATTGGACTTGCCTTTTAGGGAAATGATTTTAATGGCTGAATAGATTGAATTGGGGAGAGACTTGAGGTGGGCAGAACCACTAGCAGGCTATTAGATAGTGAGGAATCTATGATAAACCTGCCTTGCATTCCTGAAAGACTGGGAGGATGCTGCTGCATTCTACAGTAATACAGATGGTAGGATGTGGGGAGGCTTTGCGGGTTCTGTTTTGGACATATTGAATTTAAGACATCTTTTGAAAATCCAGTGTGAGATATCTGAAAGGCAGTTAGAGATGTGAGATTGGAGGTCAGTAGAGAAATTAGAACAGGAGAGTAGATTTGAGAATCATCAACATAGAGGTGATAATTAAGTCCTTGGGAGCTGGAGAGATCACCAACTAAAGTGGTGCAGAGGGAGAAGAGAAGGCTTAGGACAGAACCCTGAGGGACAACTATAGACTGAGGGCATAATCTGGAGTAATATCCAGAAAAGGAGACAGAGTAGCCAAGTAGTTATAAAGAAAACTAGGAGAGAATAATATTCCCCAAACCTAGAAAGAGAAGAGTATTGAGGAGAGTAATCAGCAGTGTCAAAGTCTACAGAGATCTGGCCAAGGAGAATGAGAACTGAGAAAAGATCATTGGATTTGACAATTAAGAGATCATTAGTACCTTTGAAAATAATATTTTCAGGGGCATGATAAAATTAGAAGTCAGATTATAAGAGTTTAAGAAGAGTGAGAGGAGAGAAAATGGAGGCATCTATTGTAGATGGCTTTTCTGAGGCTAACTACAAAGGGCAGTAATGGGGATGGAAGAATCCTGTGGGAATTTTTTCAGGATAGGAGAGACATGGTCATATTTGTAGGCAGTAGAAAATGAGTCAGTAGTTAGGGAGAAATTGAAAATAAGTGAAAGAATGGGGATAACAGAGGGAGAAATTTGTCGGAGGAGATGGATGAAATGGGATCACTTGAATAAGTAGAGGGGTTAGCTTTGGTAAAGAGTGATAAATCCACTTTATCATGTGAGACAAGAGTGAAGGAGGAAATAGTGAGAGAATGCACCTGAGTGATAAGAGGTGAGGAAGATTGGAGAAGAGGGAGCTCACAGAAAATGGTCTCAATTTTATCTGTAAAACATTAGGCAAGGTTTTCAGCTGAGATGATGGGAAGAGGGAAAGCCATAGGAGGTTTGAGGAGGGTTGAAAAGGTTTAGAAGAGTTGCTGTGGAGAGTAGGATAATGAGTTGATAAGGAAAGAATCTTAGGATTGCTTGGGAGCAGTTAGGGATTAGTTGAGGATGCACAACAAATTTGTAGTGGCTTCATTTCGCAGCACATGTGTGGGAGCAAAGGTGACAAACAGTGGAAGTGATCCAGGATTAAGGCTTGACTGGATATAATTGATGATATGTACAGTAGCCGGCCATCAACTACTGCATAAAAGGGAAATCTATAGGAATGTGATTTTGAGGAGGAGAACAGAAGCTGGACAGAGGGTTTGATAAACTGAGGCAGACGCAAACAGATCAGATTGCAGGGAGGAAGGACACTTCTTCCCGTTATCTTTCTTTGTAGGGCATAAAGTGAAGGAAGATAAAAATAACCAAGAATGCGTGGAGAGTAGAATTCTGAAATAGGATTAGGAATTAGGTGTGAGGAAAGAATCAGTTGCAGAATTGGGAGATAAAACTCCAAGTGCAGATTGCATTGGCTGGCAGTCTGGTGAGAAGGAAGAAAAGAATAAAGAAAGAAGACTTTAGAGACCATAGTAAAGCTCCAAAGAAGGAGAGATCCATATGGACAGCAGGCAGGTTAGAGAGAGAGAGAAGAGAGGAAGAAGAGAAAGGATCCTGCCCTTCCTGACTTTTTATTAAGGTAATGAGGTAAGAGGTACATAATGCATATGCAACAGCACATAGTGGATTTACATTAGTTTGAATAGTTAATGACTTACCAGCTAGAGGCCTGGTAAATTCAGCCCGCTCTTTTCAAACTCCCAGAACAAAGACCACATGGCCTGCTCATAAATCATGCATAGGAATGCTGCCTGACCAGGCCAGAGCTCAGCTCTCTGTGGCTCAGGCCCAGAGATTCTTCTGGTCTCTGAGCTGTCTCAACTGCTCTGACCAAGTATAATATCATATCAGTACATCAACCGCATTTTCCAGATGTATATGCCTGGAATCCTACAATATGACAAGAAGATTAGCAATTCAGGAGAAGAGTATACATTTGATTGGTTCATTAAAGAGTCAAGATGGAGAGAAGAAGAGAGAGTAGTTAGTGCAAGGGATCAGATGGACTAGGAAAAGAGTCAAGAGATTAGAAGTCACCATATGGAGAAGAGTAAGGTTATATAAGGAAAGGCAAAGGGAGAAGTAAAAAGCCAATAAATTAGGGTCAGATAAGGGAATTTTAAAACTATTGAACATAGAGATGATATATTTGTAGAATATGGCGAGATCAAGATTATGACCATCTTTTTGTATGACTAAATAGGGGTGGAGGATTAACTCACAGGAAGTGAGTAAATTGAGGAACTGAATACCATCTGTGCTTTATACAGGTTATTGATAAAAAATATTAAAGATAAAGCCTAGAATGGATCTTTGGGACATAGCCCTGAAGACCTCATTTATGTGAATACCAAACCATTTAGGACTATTAACTGATTCTGAATCCACATACACAACAGACTTTATTTAGCCCATATCTCTTCCTCTTTTCCATAAGAAGAGCATAAAAGACAAATGCCATGTATTCTTAGTGAGGTATTGGAAATCCTCCCTGCCCTCTGTATTTTCTAGAAGTTAGATAAAAAATACTAATAAATGATGGCATTTATACAGTGTTTCAAGTTTCACAAAACACTTTACATAGGTTAACTGATTTGATTATCACTATAACTCTCAGATGTAGGTGCTATTGTTATTCCCATTTTGCAGATGAGGGAAATGAGGCCCAGAGAAATTAAGTGACTTGTCTAGGGTCACACATCTGTTAAATATCTGAATTAGGATCCAAATTCAGGTCTTTCTGACTCTAACTCATTTACTCTATCCATTGTGCAACCAAGTTGCCCCTTAGTTGATCAAATCCAGTAGTACTTAAAAATTTTTTTTAAAGTACCAAGTTGAATTTCTTTTTCCTCATCTTATAAAATGCCCCTTCTCCTATTTCTTGAGTCCTCTATTTCCTTGCATTCTTGCACCTTTTATTCTCCTTTTCATCCTTTTGATCCGTTCTAATCTTTAAATCTTTATCTAGCTCCTTCAGCTACAGTCTCTCAGCATTAATTTTTCTGCTTTAACTAGAGGATCCCACATGTCCCTGGAAGACCTTGTTACCTAACTCATGTTCATTATGTGATGCTTTGAATAATCACATATTATGCATATCCCAACACACCATTAATTGCATTCTCTAAAAAGATCAGGAAAGATTAAATTAAATAGCAAAGAATTTGATTCTACAGGCTTGAACAAGTCTAATTTTTTTCTCCTGACAACTGATTTGCCTTGATGCTTTTCCCCTCCACTCCTTCAATATGGTTCTGGAACCTCCTTTTTCGTTAATAGCTCTTTGGGTCAGGATTAGAAATTTGCTTTCACTTTATCTTTACCTTAAAATACAGGCCACAAGCCTCTCTATAATCCTCTGGGCCTTTCTTGGACTGTGGATAAACAGCCCAAATGTTTTTCATTTGCTTTTTTCAATTTTCATCATGCCCTTGGCAAGGTGAATGTTAGATTCAAAAATTGCCTTGTAGCTAAGAAGGCACTTTGTATTACTGGAGATGTGAACCTGGTGTGACCTTTGCTCTATATTTCTGCCATCTAGTAAAAAAAAAATCCCCCTTTCCCATTATATGGGTCCTTCTTCAGCCTCAAAATTCCACTTTTCCTTCTCATCAAATCTCATATTTCCCCTTCCTCAAATTCAATTTCTGGCATTTTTCATAATTTAAAAGCCTTCCAAATCCTATCCTTACAAATTCCATCTCCATTAGTCTCATTCAAAAATTTCTCCTAACCATCAGAAAAGCCATTACACAGAAGGAATGGCAAAGCAGATTCTGCTACCCAGGACTTCTGAGTTCTAGTCTTGTGATTTTACCTCTGTGTCACACTAACAGGGACTGCCATTTTCACACCTTTCAGCCTTTATGCTTAAAACTTTAGCAAATATTTGTCATTAGAAAGTTAGTCTCTAAGAGCTTTTTTCAGTTATAATAATTTGCTTTATGTCACTTTTTTTTACCAGTTGTTTATTTAATAAGATTACAACACCTTAGATATCAACCAGCCCAGTATATGTCTATCTGTCTCTCCCAGTCTAGACTGTAAGCTCCCTGAGGGCAAGGACTGTACAGGTTTGCATATGTCCCAGGGCCAGGCACTTAGCAGAATCTTAGAATCAGAACTCACTTCCTATTTACTCTTCTACCTGTCCTACCTCCCTCACTAGCTGCTGCCTTTCTCTCCAGGGATGGCTTTTCCCTGAGACCTCTTGACTGATTGGTGAGCTCCTGTAGGGGAATGTTGTATCTTGAGGAGCTTTGATTATGCTGCTCACTTCACTCACACCAGCTGCCTTGTTGTAGGGAATATCCTCTTTCCTCCCCTCTGCTTCTAACTTCACTTTATGTTTTATTTTCTTCTATTAGATTGCAAGGTACTTCAGAATAAGAACCATCTTATTTTCTTGGTTTTGTATCTCTAATTCCTAGTACAGTGCCTGGCACCTATTAAACAAGAGTCTGTCTGTCTATCATCTATCTCTGTCTATCTATTAATCAGTCAATCAATATATCTGTCATCTATCAATCTATCTATTTTGTTTTACATACATGGAAACTGAGGTCAGAGGAGGTTAAGGTACTGCTCCAAGAAACAATCAATGAATATTTATGAATTATTGAACTTCTTTATTTTACTAAGACCCAGAGACTTGTCCAAGTTGAAACAACTTGGTATCTGTCGAGTTGGAACCAAAATTCGATCTCCTGATTTTTAGCACTGTGCTTTTTTGGTTATACCATAGATACCCTGTGTGCACTGATGCTGTAAAACAAGAACCAAAACATCCCACTATGAATTTCCAAAATTCCTTTTTCCTAAAGAAAAAGAACTCATTCCCCTACTTTTTTTCCTACCTGATATTTTAGAATGCTATCTTTCTAATGGACTTAGCAAAATTTTATTTGCTGGTATGCTAACATGAAACACCCACGTTTCAGTTCATTTGCTTTGTTTTGGATTTTCAGAAAGCTAGTGAGATAATTGAACTGTAAATTTGCTGAACAATCAGCATAGAACCAGACTCTTTATCAAAGTCTGTCTCTTCACTGGCTTTGACAGTTGCCATATTAAGATTCTTGAGCAGTAGGTATAGCACTGTACTCGAAAACCATATTCTTAAGACTCTAAAACTTAAAGCTAGAGTGTAATTTAGACATCCCCATTCTCATAAAATGAAGGCATTTTACAGGTAAGGAAACTTAGGCCCAGGAAGCTTTTGGAAGGTCATACAACTAGTTCACAACAGAGATGGGACTAGTTTCCAACTCTTTAATCATTTAACCCAGGGCTTGATCCATTATACATGCTGTCTCATGAATTGTTTTCCTAGTTAAGACTTCTCTGGCCACAATATGCTGGTACAGAAACACCATCATTATCCAACCACAGATGTGAGCTATGGAATGTTATAAACAATTATCAAAACATGAAATAATAGTCCCTTCCATGTGAATAATGGTATTCCCTATGGGCAGAGGAGTCCATTTAGTTAAATTCATTTCCTTTTCTCCTGAGTCATTTTACTAATATTTATTTTACTCTCCATTTAGCTACTATATTAAATTTCATTTAGCAAATGTCTGTCTTAAACTTCATTTGGTAAAACAGGGGGTCTAATGATTCATCATGGGGGAGAAGGTATAAAGGGGTATCTCCTTTAAATCATCTAGTGAATAGAATTTAGAAACTTATTTAATAGTTGGATTCCTTCAAAGGGGAAACAGCCAAGAGCACATGTATGCCAATACACTATACAAGAAATAACTCCTCTGGGCCTGATAAATGTGAAATGAAAGCAATGATAATTTTTCTGGAGTCTCGAGGTTTTTTTGATCATATGATTTTTTAAATCAATCAATTAATTAATTAAGAATATTTTCCATGGTTACATGATTCATATTCTTTCCCTCTCTGGGGTCTCATGTTTTTTATTCCATTGTTTTTAATAGCATTGTGGGAAAATGCTAAGAAGATTGGGTAAGATTTTGAAAAAAACCTATATTATATTTTTTGGGGGGTAAAGATCATTAGGAGCTTGGGAATTAGCACTTTGACTCATCTATATAGTCGGCATATGGATTTTCCTATAAGGAATTTGGCAGGCAAATTGTAACAAAGTTTGGCATTTTTGATGTTGACTAAACTTTTTTTCCTTTTCTACTTGCCCCTTAATGTTTTAAAGTGTGGAAGTTATCCGGCTGGGTCATAGCTATTTTATAAACTGGGATCGGAAGATGTATTATTCCAAAAAAGAGACACTTGCTGAGGCTCGAACAACAACACTCAATGAAGAACTAGGCCAGATTGAATATGTTTTCTCAGACAAAACAGGAACCCTCACTCAAAATATAATGACTTTTAATAAATGCTCCATTAATGGAAAGACCTATGGTAAGTTATTTTCTCCATTAAAAAAAATCTTTCCTTTGTTATTTTCTTACAAGTTTATTTTCTTACATCAATCTTGTTTTGTTGAAGAAAGTCTTTTGCAGTTTGATAAAGAATTAAATATTTAATTTGTCCTAAACTATAGATTGATGAAGCAATCTGTTTATCCTATGGTATTTGCCTTAGAATGTAGTTTCCAGATTAGCAAAATAATAGTTAGGTTCTTATCTTCTACATGAGGAGTTTTAGCACATTTAAGATTAGAAAGCAATCTGGTAGATGCATAAAGATATAAAACCCTTTGCATGGCTATCTGTGAAATGAAGGAGTTGGACTTCAAAATCTTTTAAGTTCTCTTCCAGCTCTGAAATGTATAGTTCTGCTCTATAATACTCTGCAAAGCTAGAGTGCATATGTTTTTACTATTTTCTTTGATGAGCAAAAAAGAAATTCTGAAACAACTATAGCATCTTTCAAAGTCTACCATGTGCCTCTGGTACTTATTTTGGTATCTATAGACTATGTGGTCTATAGACATAGTGTATATAGCATATAACATTTAGGCATGTAGATACATATAGTGTATATCTGAGACTTGGTTGACCAAAACAGTTATTCCAATAACACATCCTAGTTGAGGTTTCACATGGCTTCCATGATGATGATGATATTTCACATTTATACAATACTTTAAGATTCGGAGAGTGAATACTTTAAACACATAATATAATTTGCTTCTCACAACAACCCTTCAAGGTAGGTACTTTTATTCTCTCCATTTGACAGATGAAGAAACTGAGGCTCAGAGAGGGCAATTTGCCCAAGGTTCTATAGTATTAAGAATCTGAAATAGAACTCATACCCAGTTCTTCCTGATTCTAAGTCCAGAATTCAATCCTTTACACCACACTGTCTCCCCAACTATTATTTTGAATTTACTTATACTTCATTGCCTTGCCCCTTTTGCCCTTTTGACAAAGGTTCAACACAATAAAACTGAAATAAAAATTTCTATTGCTAACACTAGTTCTATGAACTTGGACAAATTGCTTAAACTCTGTGAGCCTCAGTTTCCCTATTAGAAAAGTGGCAAAAATAATATTTGAATACCTACTTCTTGTAAGTTTTGTGATTATAAAATTGAAGTATTTATGTGTAAAGCACTTTCGAGGCATTAAAGTACTATCGGAATATCTGCTATTATATGGATCCAGATTCATGATGAATACATGAACAATATACTTGGCATTCCATTCTTGGCAAGGTACCATTCAGGCAGTTCGGCAACCGGACTGTAGGACTTACATCCCTTCCCACTGTCAGATGTCAGTAAAGGTACATCCCAGGAACTTCAGAGTCCCATGTCCTGTTTCTCTCTACTGAAATCTAGTAACTCCATGGTGTTAGGACAGCCCAAGAAGGATGGCAAATCCAATATGGAAACTGTATCTAGAACTTTGTTTTTTTTTTCTCCAGATGTTTCACATGTGTATTTTTGTACACATTTTACATTTTACATGTATTTTGTATATATATATATATATATATATATATATATATATATATATAATGTCTTGGTATATAAGTAAGTAACTAGATAGGATATTTCCAACCTCCCTCTTTTGTCTTATTTGACAGACTTACTTTCATATGCCGATGAAAGACTTTACAGAATGTGAAATAGTCACATGCTGGGTTGGTTTTTGAGCAAAAGTATAAAATAGAAGTTAGTTTTCATAATTTCCTCCCTGTCAATTTTTCACCACTATTTTCCTCAAGATTGCCCTGTCCCTACTTAAATATGGCCTGTCCTTAGCAGTGTGCCAAACCTACCTCTAATCAAAACATACCTGTGCCCTCCTTTTTGAGGACAGTTAGCAAATGTACTCATCTGTGCTAATTCAAACAAGAGTACTAAAGACATATTAAATTGTCTCTTGCAATTTATTGGGGATGTCCCAAAGAATAGCTCTAATGGTGTTAGTAGCCACCAGGCTGCCTAGTGTTGGAGATTTATTTGAGCTGGAACAAATTTTGGCTGACCTAAACATGGCAGTGTGCTTTGTCTATGTGCCGGGACATCCCTGTTCTTAAGAGTACATGAGATTGTTGGACCAAAGATCAAGAACTAGAAGAGACCTCAGAAACCATATTTGTTTCCTCTGGTGCTTTTATTATGTTTTCTGAATAAAATTAAAATAAGATATTGGACTCTGCTCTGCCAGGATTAAAATCACGAATTGGTCATAATTTCAAAGAACTATCCTTAATGATGATGTGGTTAAAACACTTTATATTGCCCAAACATCACCAATTATATAATAAAAACAGAATCAGCTGGCATTTTCCTCAGCTCTTATGTGTGAAAAAAATATAAGCCAGATTTTTATTTTTCATTACTATGCACATAACATTTTTAGTCTAGTTAGTTTATGTAGCTATTTTGGGGATTAGGAAGAGACACATAGACATCTCTACTCATTTATTGGAAATGTATATGGACACCTGTTGAATGTGAGGTTCTTTTTTGTTTTACTTATGATGGAATTTGAAAGATGAATGCCAAATCTAGTAACTAAAAACAAATGGAAATTTCCTTAAAATATATATATATTTCCTTAATGACAAGTGTCTAAATATGTTTTCAATATGTACTTGTTTTTAATCCTTGAAATTAAATTCTACAGGTGAAGTATATGATGACCTGGGTCGGAAGACAGAAATAAATGAGGTATAGAGGTGATCAAATATTTTTATTTATTATATTTTTGGTTTTATGGGGGGTAAACTCCTGCCTTTAAATCTAAACCTATGTAACATTCAGCATTTTTCATGCAGTGTGTAGAATATTACCAAGTAAAGACAAATGCTTAATAAGTGACTTTTCCATCCCAGAATTGTTCTTTACTATATTTGCCTTTTTGTAAATATGAAAACATTAGAGCATAACAGTCTTATGATAGAGATGGAAGAAGGAGTAGGTTAGTGAATTGGCCTTTGTTGTGGCCCTGTCCAGTCCTATTCTTTGACAAGAAAAGCTCACATTGCAACATGGGTTAATTATGATTGCTGTACCTTGTAATCTTTGCAAAATTCCACTTCACCCAATAAAGACATACTTCTTCTATTAGTGTTACTTCTACCATTATCCCTTTTTCTATTTCTTTGGTCTTTTTACAATAAGTAATTTATAGTCTTTTTCTTTTTCTATTCCAAACATTTGACTTGGTAGGAAAGAAGAGTCAAGAACCAAAGTACAGATAGTATTAATAGAAGTACTTTGTAAATTAGTACTAAAAATTACCCTCATGATTTTAAAATTAGATTTATTTCTAACATGGAGGCAGAAAATTAATGAAGTCAGCTCCCCCCCATCCCCCATGATTTGATATGTGTAAAAGAGATTCCCAGTGAGGTGACTGTTTTGCAATATATTGCCTAGGACAATAAGAGCCTAGGTGGTATACCTAGGGTCACACAGCCAGTCTGTACCTGTCAGAATTTGAATTCCGGTCTGATGGAATTTAAAGCTCTTCTCTATCCACTATGCCATGCATAATTCTTTAGATTCATATTAATTGTGTCTTTTTTGTTGTTTGCATGTAGGAGACTGCTCTTTGGGGCCTTTTCTAGGATTTTTTTTTTCATTAAAAAGCCTTAAGCTTATTCTGTACCTTAGAATGGTTACATATGACAGTACAGACTAAGAAAGTAGAAGAAACACCAATTATTCTGTAGATTCCTCTGACTCAGGCCAGAGATAGGAAAATCTCCAACAGAGATTCTCAGGGGTTAGTGTCATGTACTTCTGATGGATTCACTAAACATCCAATCTAGTTGTTTTACTAAACAGTCCTGTGATTCTTGGACATGTCCCTTACATATCTACTTTTTTTGAACATGTAAAAAAGACTGTTCCCTTGTATGCCCTTTTTGCAAGATAGTGCTGACAAGACCTACCCTATTTAACTCACATAGATGTTCTAAGGATAAAATGCAGTAAGAGATGAAACCTTGTTAAAAAATAAAGTATATCAGTCAATAAGCATTTTATTAAACACACTTGCTATGTGCCAGACACTGTGCTAAGCCCTGAGGATATTATGAAAAGCAAGAGCAATCTCTGCCCTCCAAAGATCACAATTAGCAACTTTATTTACAAATGTTACTTAGGCTGTAGGAACAGGGATAATGCCTTCAAGTTGGATTTTATGATCTAGGGATTTTAAACCAGAGGTCTGTAATTCTCCAAGAATTCTCCCATAATAAGAAGAGTCAAACAGGAATTTCAAGGAGACCTGCATTGTTTTGGTTCATGGGTCTGAAATGAGAGATTCAGTAATTAAAAATCATTTCAGATTTTTGATGGCAAAGAATCTTATAAAATGATTGGAATTCTTACATCAGAGAAAGTAATTCCAGATTCATTGGCTGTGGAGGAGCGGAAATAATTCTCTCTTTCTTTTTCTTATAGAAAACAAAGCCTGTTGATTTCTCTTTCAACCCTCAAGCAGATAGCAAATTTCAGTTCTATGATCATAGTCTAGTTGAATCCATTAAACTTGGAGACCCCAAAGTACATGAATTCTTTAGGCTACTTGCACTCTGTCACACAGTGATGCCTGAAGAGAAGAATGAAGGTGAGTGATCTAAATTTATACTCCTAGAAACCCTTTCCCCTTAGAAGTGATATTTTTTTTTCTGAAAAGAACGGAGATTTAGGATTTTACTAATTTAAAGAATACCTATGCAGAAATGACTTTACCTTTTACATTCCTTACAAATTCTTGGATTCAGAAGTAATAATTGCATTGTATATGTATACAATGTGTCATAAAACTCTTTGTGCAGAATTAAACTTTAATGACAATCAGATAATCAGATTTATAAACACTATAAATTCTAAAAAAGTGAAAGATTAATTATTTACAAATTTAAAATATAAGTATCTTACTTATTGAAAGTTCAGCTTAACCATAGTATTATGCTCTATAACTAGTCTATTTCTGACTTTTAAACTCCTGTTATGGAGGTAGAAACAACAGGATTTGAGAATTGATTGGGTGTATGAGGTGAGAGTAAGCATCAAAAGTAGGATTTGAATCTAGGACTCCTGACTCTTGGTTCAGCACTTTTTTCACTTTTATCACACTCCCTCTTGTGAATAATGGAGGCAAATGGAGACAGTGTTACTCCACTGTCTTAACTGTTCTCTGATCCAAGTCATACTAAGGCAAGTGGTGGTAATGAAGATGAATGGAGCCTGGGACAACTGGACATTTTGCATTCTTGCCTTTTCAGAACTAATAGTATATAGTGTAAAGAGTACTGGATTTGGAGTCAGTATTTTGGATTTGTAATCCATATTCAAGTCTAGACATTTATAGTTAATATTTGTATAACTATAGGTGAGTATCTTTACCTATTTGAGGCTATTTGTCAAAATATGGATACTTGAATTCCTGCAGATTTAGTGCCCAAGAGATCTTTTGATTCCCTTCTTGGATCTAGCTATTCTGTATCTATAGGTTCTTCCTGAGGTAAGTTACTTTTAGTTATACTTGACAAATCCAACAGTTCTTGGTTGTTATGACTTTGCTATTGTGTATCAAAATATCTGCTTGTTTCTAAAGTATTCATTATATGCTTTAAGAATGTGATTAATATTCTTCCTCCTTTTTGGTGATAAAATGTTAATTTTTCTACTTTATGGCTTCTGTTAGAAAACTTCCAATGGTTTACTTTATAATTCCAAAAGTTTATTGTATAGGGGAATCTCCTAAATGAGTTTTTCCCATTCATTTTTGATGTCAGGATGCCAGTAAGTCTCTTAACACATTCAAATTTCTCCTTGGTATTTTTATGTTTAATGTGCTTTCCTTACAATAGACCAACTCTATCACATAACCTTTCACCTTACACATAGTAGAGTGCTTAATAAATGTTTGTGGTAGGTAGTTAAGATCAAAGATGGGACAGGAAATCATTAACCATTTAAAAAAGTGGAGCAACCTTTTATTTCTGGGACCATGTTTAGGTCTTATTTTTCTCCTGATTTAAGCTGAACACACAAATGCCTGATACATCCCTTCAGTACCCTCTGCCTTTGTGATAGACCCATTCACTGGAGAGAAAGGGGCTCCTCAGCAAAGTCTCCCTATTTCCTAACAGTTAAATTGCTTTTGAATTTCATCATGCCCCTGTGCTAGGTACAACAAACCACTTCCCCACCCTTAAACCCTCTTTTGTTTTCCTTTTGTGTATTGTCTTCTACTATTAGATTTTGTAAGCTTCTTAAGGGCAGGAATTGTCTTTTTTTTTTTTAATTTATATTTGTATCCACAGTGCTTAGCACAGTACCAGGCACATAACAGGCACTTAATAAATTTTTTCTAACTGACTGATTGAAATCATTAGATTGTGAGGGTTCAGAATATCTCTTTTATTTATGGCATTTTGGGGTCTTTGCAATAATTATATATCATACTCTGTATGTGTTTTTAATATAGTGATTTCAAAAGGCTATAAAGTAGATTTTATCCCTGTTTTTGATCTTTATCCTAAAGGATTAATTAGTAAAGTAAATGTCTGAGGTTCATCTTCCTTTTATTTGTGATGTTCCCAGACTTTATAATAATGATAAGATAGATAAGATATACCATGATATATTTTTCTTAATGTAGTAATAGCAAAAGACTTTAAAATAGATTTGATTTATGAAATCCTAAAGGACTAAGATTGACCTGTTACTATCTTGCTAAACTTTTACTATTGAAATTGAATCAGTCAGTTGAAATTGGATCAAATTGAAAAGGATCTGACTATTTGGGTGACTTGGAGGAATCTTGATACCATTGGTTTGGGCAGCTCCTTCATTAACACAGATCATAAGCCCTCCAAATCTTCTCATGCTCCCTACTTCTTGCTTATGTTTGCCAATATTACTCCATAGACCATCTATCTGCTCAGCATATTAGAGGATTTCTTGTACAGACACTCACCTGTAGAGTAGTAGTGTTGGAAGCAGCTATCTGTAGTGATCTCCTCAATATATATAATCCAGGTAAACTGAATGGTACTCAAAGGTAAAGGGAGGTGCCAAAGGGCAAATATTTCAGCATTTGCTACCCATGTATATTGACATGTGTACATGATAAGAAAGATGCAGAGAGAGTCTACATTCTAAGAATTATGCAAATCAGGACCTTTGTAGTTAAATTTTGAAGTGAGCTAATAGTATTAAGCATGGGGATGAACTAAAGAAAAACCAAAGAGGTTTTTGTTCCAGCCTCATAATGCTGATTATGTGACCTTGGGCATATAACTTAAATTTCTCTGGTTGTGTTGTATTTTTACAATTTAAAATAGAGGCAACAATGACTTCAATTGAAGATGGGCCCAAATGGAACTGAAAAGAGAATAATCATACCTGCTCCTTTTTACCTCATAAACAGTATCATCTACTTATAAAGCACTTTGTGTAGTTACAAAGCTTTAAGATCTTGCTTGCATTATTTTGGTTTTAATAGAGAATGTCTGACTGCCAAATTTGTAAATGCCAGAAAGGTGGGAGAGATAGCTGACAGATTAGTGTGAGGCAACTAGGATAATGGATAGAGCACTAGGCAGGGTGGTAAGAAGACCTGAATTTGAATCCTGCATCAGACACTTATTAACTGTGTGATTCTAGGTACATAATCTTTGAATGCCTCAGTTTCCGTCATTATAAAATAAGGATAATAAAAGTACTTGTCTGAGACTTATTATGAGGATCAAATGAGGTAACATATAAGGAGTTTGGCAAGCCTTGAAGTGCCATGTAAATGCCAGCTTTTATTATGTTGAGTGATAGTCAAAGTCTAAAGACATCAAAATATTAGAACAAAAGGCAGATTACAAAGTGAGTGAAACCGAAAAAGCATATATGTGAAGTTCTATAATTGGTTTAATTAATACTTTCTTTGTAAATACAAGATGGAGAAGTATAGCTACATAGTTGTTTCTGAGAAAAATATCTGCGAAATTTAATGCACTTCATACTTACCATAAGGTACCAATATGGTTGGTCATCCAAAGAAAGTAAAGTTATATTAGGATTCTCCACAAAGTTCTAATACCATAATTTATTAACCTGGGTTCCTGAAGTCTCTCCCTGAAGAGTGCAAGCTCCAGAAGATTCTACTATGTTGAAAAGGCTTTGACTATGGTCCTGGCAATGCACTAGGTCTGTTTTCTGAGGACCAAGCTCTCTATTTAGAGTCACATTATCAATAGATTGGCAACCTGGTGATTTTTTTGTCACCTCAGCAACCCATTAAATTAAAAAAAAAAACTAAACATAAACATACATTAAATAAAAAAAAATTAAAATGGCTTCAATTTTCCATGGACACTTTCTGCTTTTGCAAAGCTAGTGGCAGAATTAAAGGAAGGGTGCTGCCATAGTTTTTAGACCATGAATAAGCTTTAATTTACTGTTGCTTCTCTAAATGTGAGACCTTTGCCCTAGGGGTGGATATATTCCTGGAGGACTTGAATTAAACAGAGCCAGAAAAAAGAAGAAAGTTGCAGTTAAATGGAAGGATGTTAGAACTCTTTAGAAAGGCAAGGAAGGGCATTAGTGGAACAAGTTTTGCAATATATTCAAAGACATCAAGAAAGAATATTTCATGACATATGTTTTATGGTTATCACATATTCCAGTAAATGGTAAATATTTGCAAAAAGACCATTGTGATAGTAATTGCAGTTTATATATCAACATTGGTTGCTGAGGGAAAAAATTATAGAAAAATTCTCTTAATAATTTGATCAGACTTGCTAGATTAAATGATTATCCACTCTGAAAATTGGTGAGTTAAATACAGAGGCTGAAAAGGGCAAAGATGGAGACAAATATTCAGGAAAATTTGGTTAAGAAAAAAGAAACAAGAGAGGCCCAAAAATACTAAATTATATTGAAGCCTTATACCTCTATCCTTTGAATGATTCTTTTGAGGAAAGAATTTGTAAGTGTTAGACATGACTAACACCAAATAACACATGTTCATAGTAAGAAAGATACAGAGGCATCTTATAAATTATACAAACCATGACCTTTGTAGTTAATTTTTAAAATGAGATAATTAAAATGAGCATAAGAATGAACTAAAAACAGAATGAAATCTTTTTTTTTAGAGAAAAGAAAAACTTGTTTTTATGGAGAAATTATCCCTGAGTCATTTATCTGTGTATAATCTTACATCAACCCAACCAAGTTAAGATCAGAATTATTAATTATTAAGAGAGAATAATGAGAAAAAGATTTAGGATATAATTGAAACAACTTGGCCTTGAACTATTTAAAAATTGTAAATAAAAATAGAGAATGGATAATGGAAATGATATCAACACCAACTAGGATAATTTTATCTAAAATTTTAACCAATGTTAATTACTTACTTCACAAAAGAGACCAAAAGAACCCAGAAAGTGTCTTAGTCAACATTTTACTTGTCAATCAGAGAGAAATTATTGCTAAAGAAAACAATGTTAAAATATAAACTCATTTATAAAATCTTATGAAGAAAGATAATGAACTATGGTACATTGCATCATGTCAGAAAGAAGAGAATTAACAGAGGGTAAAACTAAACTGTCTTTAATTTAGGAAAACAGCCAACAAAGGATAGGCATTCTAAAAAACATTCAAGGATGAAAGTGGAAAGGAAAAACAAACAAAACAAAAATGGAAAGGATTTGGAAAATTCATTATAATTAACAGTCTCCTTCATCAAAAACGATGGAACTCCCCCTTGGACTATAACATTAGACCCAAAGTGCTTATAGAGGGTCTTATAAAAATGTCATTAAAGAGTACACATGTTGGACCAATTGAATAGTATGTCACTAAACAGTAAACATCTACTATGGGTGAGGCACAATGTTAAGCTCTAAGGATACAAAGAGAAACAAAAACAATGCTTTCCCTCAAAGAACTCACCATCATATGGGAGAGACGATATACAGACAACTCTGTACAAGAGTCAGAAAGAAGGAGGGAGAGAATTCTAGGCAGGGGAAACAATCAGAGAAAATGTTCTGAGTCCAGAGATGAAGTGTTTTGTGTTCATGGAATAGCCAGGAGGCCGGTGCAACTGGGTCAAAGTGTATATAGTATAAGGTAAAAGAAGACTGGAAAAGTAGAGAGGATTCAGGCTTTGAAAGACTTTGAACACCTAACAGAGGATTTTGTATTTGATCTTAGAGATGATAATAGGGAGCCAATGGAGTTTATTGAGTAGAGAGCAGCATTATGACATAGTTGGACCTTTAATTTAGGAAAATCATCTTTGTAACTGATTGGAGAAAGGACTGGGGTGGGAAAATACTCAAGGCAGGCAATTTCAACAATTTCAATTGCAGTAGTCCAGGCTTTAGGTGATAACTGTCTATATCAGAATAAAGGCAGTGTCAAAAAAAGAAGGGGGTGTATTTGAGAGTTTGTAGTAAAGGTAAAGCTGACAGCCCTTGGTAACAAATTGGTTAAGAAGGATGAGTGATAGTATGATGCTGGGAATGATGCCTAGGATGTGAGCCTGGATAACTAGGAAGATAGTGGTGACCTCAACAGTAAGGAAGTTTGGAAGGAGGAAGGTTGAGAAAATAGAATTAGTTTAATTTAGAGAGGACAACTATGTTAAAGATGACAATCATGAGGGTGTTGAGGAATCAATATCAAGATATTTGAAGAAAGGGAAGATACCAAAGGCATGGGGGAAAAAGCTACTGATCAACATTATTAATACTAAAAAATGGTAAACAAGACAACATCAGGAACTACTGACCTATATGCTTACTCTCGTGTCTATACAAAATCTTTAGTAGAGTCAACTCTCTCTCTCTCTCTCTCTCTCTCTCTCTCTCTCTCTATATATATATATATATATACATACATACATATGTATACATATATAAATGTATCTCGAGGGCATTTTTTGTTGAGGGAATTAGTAGGGAATAAAAAGGCTTTCACAAATTATATTCGATAACACTGTATTTTTTCCATTTCATAATTGTTTGAACTTTATAGAGAAAATAAGATCCACTGTGCCCTAGAAAATATTTTATTTGGTCAAACAGAGAGCTGCCTTATAGACTCTCTTATAACAAGATGTCTCTGAAGTATACATCAAAATTATTCAAGATTCCTTTGAAGATATAACAGAAATAACAATATTCAATAACTCCCTAATCACAAACATTAGACAAAGCATAAAACAGGGAAATGTATGCTCTCCAAAGGTGTTTGCCATTCGAATAGAGGAGATACAGCAAAGAGTCCAGGTCAAAGAGGGATTCCCTGTTGATGGTGAGATCCTCCAGATGCTCTTATTTGAAAATAACTTTGTGTTGATTTCATCAAGCTCCAGGGCATTACTGAACCTCCTAGAGGAGATCTGTAATCACTCAAAAGATTTTGGCACACAGTAAAGACCAAGTGGATGAAGAATGTCTTTTGCCCAGATTATGACATGCATTTGGGCTGGACACCCTAAAGAGGTTAACCATCAGTTTGTGTATATGGAACAGGCAGTACAGATGGACAATGATCTGGGCCCAGAGTTGAACAGTAGGAGGAGAGCAGGCCTCCTGGAAATTGCAACTCTTCTTTATTAACCAACTAACCCCAAGATTCCCATGAAAGCAAAGACTCAATTTTTTTTTATGGCCCACCATTCTTCTGGTGTTACCAATATGACAAGCAATTAAAAATGAATATCACACATGGAACAATAGATGAGAGTAGGCAGAAGCATGTAACCAATGAGGAACTCCAAAGAATAAGAGGAGTAAAAGAGGTCATTAAGGAATTGTATAATCATTGAAAGATAACTGGTTTGGTCCTGTGGCAGGAGTGAGGGATGATTAGTGGACAGTCATCCAGATTGCGCTACTGGTGATGGGAGGATATAGTCAAATAGGATGGATGGTCATTGATAGGTTGTGAGTTGCCTGTATCATGGAAGGGAGCTTTGAAATTTATGAGATGTTTGAGGATTTGAGTATTTTTTTTAGTGTTTGCCTAAATAAAATTATTATTAGGAGAGTGTCTTTAATTTAGGGAGGTGAACTGTGCTATATTGGTCAATTATCAATTCAGTTCAAGAAACTCCTCAATTTAGTTCAAGGGGCTCCTCCTGCCCGAGGGATGAACTGAACAAAACTGAATGGCGAGAATTTACTCTGTCTTTTCCCAGGCCCTACTGTACTATTTTATGCAGATCATTTTCTGATCTTTTTATCACTCACAAATGATCCATTTCCACGGCCATCAATTCTGAAATTTCTTTGTCTGTTAATAATCTTTTATCAAAACATCTTTCCATCTGCCTTATCATTCCTAGCACTGATTTTCATCTTTTTCAGAACTACCAATCCTTCTACCTCTCAGGTCTTTAATAATATTAGTTAACATAGAGAACTAAGTCAAATTTATGAAAGTATGTCATTGATAAATTGTCATTTGATAATTGATAAATGGTCAAAGAATATTAACAGTTTTCAGATTAAGAAATCAAAGACATATATAGTCATATGAAAAAATGCTCTAAACCACTCTTGATTAGAGAAATGAAATTTAAAACAACTCTGAAGTACCACCTCATACCTATCAGTTTGACCAATGTGACAAAAAATGAAAATTATAAATGTTGGAGATTTTATGGAAAAATTGGGACCCTGAAAAATTGGTGGAATTGTGGTCTGACGGGGGTTCAATGACCTGCCCAGGGGCACTCAGCTAGGAAGTATCTGAGGAGATTTGGACCCAGTACCTCCTACCTTCAGGTCTGGCTCTCTCACTACTAAGCCATCTAACTTACCCTCCTCCAAAAATTTTGGAAACAAGATAAACTTGCTTGAGGGAAACTTTTTGTTGATTCTCAAGGTTTTTTGTTTCTCATTTGAGACTCAAGAAAGCCAGCAAAGTAGATTATAATTGTAATTTATATTAGGCTCTGAGGTTTACAAAGTGCTTCAAATAAATTATATTTTGATCCTTAAATAGCCCAGAAAGTGGGCACCATTAATATGCCCTTTTTACAGATGAGAAAACTGAAATTCAGAGAAATTAAGTTAATCCTCTAAAGTTACACAGCTATTAAGTATCTGAGATGGGATTTGAATCCAAGTCTTCTTGTTTTCAAATTCAAAGCTCTGAACCCTCCTCCATGTTGCTTCTCTAATAGATGAGTTCAGAGTTTCCCTTTATCTCCTTATCTTTGTCTTTTAGCTTTCTAATCTTCTAAAATGTAAGCTTTTCTGGAATATTTTTGAAGTCCAGTGTAAAATCTTAACTTCTTCTCCAAGACTATGATATTTATGGTTTCTTCTGTTGTTTTATTTCAGGAAAATTAATTTATCAAGTCCAGTCACCTGATGAAGGAGCTCTAGTAACAGCAGCAAGGAACTTTGGATTTATTTTTAAGTCTCGGACTCCAGAGACCATCACAGTAGAAGAAATGGGAAAAGTTGTTACTTATCAGCTACTCGCCTTTTTGGATTTTAACAATATCAGAAAAAGAATGTCAGTTATAGGTACAAATGACACCTTTGCTTTCTTTTTTAAAAACCTTTCATTTTGAGTACACTGATATATAGACTTACACTTAATTTCTAGAGTGGTTTTGCCAAGGAAATCCCAAATAAGGTCATGAAGAGTCAGACACGACTGAAATGACTAAACAACGACACTGTGACAGGAAATGTGATATGAACTAAAGATACAAAGATAAAAATGGAACAAACTCTATCTTTAAGAAACTTATATTTTATTGAGAGGAAAGACTGGATAACAAATGAGTCGATACAAAATAAGTACAAATTTATTTATGGGTGGAAAGAGGAGGCATTAGCAGCTAGGGGACCTGCCATTTTGGTAATTGCACATGGCCTAACCAGTATAATAAAATCTATTTCTATGGAAGACATGCGAAATATACAGGTAGGTGCATCATGGAATGGTAAATTTAATCAGCAAGTACTGGGAACTGACCTTTGGAGACTGCTTTGAGCAAGTAAAAGTAGATAAGAAGAGAAATCTGAAACTATTCATCTTTTGTGGATAACAGACTCCTTTCCACAAGTATACATCATTATCCATATGCCATTCATTCATTTGTATTCATGGTGCCTGCTTACTTTTTTAATAATCAGTATGAAATATCTTTTCTTCATAGTATTCCAGGGAAGTGTTATTGATGCTTCCTTGGCTTAGGGGTTTGTGGGTGCTGACAGCACCTTAGGTATGTTGGGAATACTTCTGGCCCTTGCCCAAGATGGGTACCTTCTGTCACTCAACATATTGCTATCTATGGAGAAATTGTAATCCATCCACAAAAATCCGATATTTGTCCTAACACATTCCATAAGGGGATAGGTAATGTTCTCCCATACACCAAATGAATAGCCCCTTGAGTATTGCTTTGTGTGAGGAGGAATTCTAAGCAAGATCCCTGCCAGGGCAAAATGATGACTATTTGATAACACAGGGGCAGACTAAGAAGAAAGGAGACATTTCTAGAATCAGTCCCTTAGTCTTTCTGAACAATATATTGATTTGAAATTGAAATATAAAAGGCACTTGAATTCCCTTAAAAACTGTAATAAGAGTTTAGATCAGTTGTAATTTAAATTAATGTTGTACAACTCTTTTTTTTTTTTGCCATCAGTGGATAAGATATTCTGTTCTGAGATGAGACCCTCATCCTCCCATTCTTTGTCAATTAGTGGTCAGAGGCTTTAAAAAATCTATGTATTTTTGCCTCCCCAACATAGTTTTACTTATCAGTTTTCTCTTTCTTTTGGGAAATCTAAGTATATTTAAATACTGATAAACATAATAGCTGGCTCAGCACTAGGCCAGATGATTTGGGAGTAGGCATCTTGTGGCTTTTGACTAGTAAGGATAGCAGATTTGTCAGAGAATTTGTGTATGGTGTAATGTATGCGAGTGAGTCAGGCACATATCATTGAGCTCAAATTTTGAATCAAAGCAAAACATTTTATACAAACAAATGTAGTTTATTTAGGAATGTTAGGAAGTGAAAAAATTATGTATAGATACTTGTTCTTGGGTCCAGAAAATAGAGGGTTACTACCAGCAAAAAAAAAAAAAATAAATATATATAGGCTAAATGTGGATCTTAGATTTTATGATGTAGGGCTGGAAGGGCCCTTAGAAATTATTTAGTATATCCCTTTCATTTCACTAAGTCTCAGATAAGTGACTTGTTCAAGGTTACAGAGCTAGTAAGTAAGCAAAACTGGTGTACAAATTCAGGTTTCCTGACTCTAAACCAAATGTTCAGGTGGGGGATGGAGAAGGCATAGCTATTGATCAATCAATTGATCAAATATTGATTAAATATTATGCTACATCCTAGGAGAGGAAAATAATACAACACCTCTCCTCAACGACCTAACAGTCTGGTAGAAATGTCAGATTGCATGGATATGCATGGTGTATGTGCACACACACACACATACATACACACATACACAAACTGTAATACGAGCTAAAATACAAAGTCAAACAGTTGTTTGTGATACTTTAGGTCAGATCAGAGGACTTCCTCACTTCCTCCCTTCCTCCCTCTCTCCCTCCCTCCCTCCCTCCCTCCCTCCCTCCCTCCCTCCCTCCCTCCCTCCCTTCCTTCCTTCCTTCCTTCCTTCCTTCCTTCCTTCCTTCCTTCCTTCCTTCCTTCCTTCCTTCCTTCCTTCCTTCCTTCCTTCCTTCCTTCCTTCCTTCCTTCCTTCCTTCCTTCCTTCCTTCCTTCCTTCCTTCCTTCCTTCCTTCCTTCCTTCCTTCCTTCCTTCCTTCCTTCCTTCCTTCCTTCCTTCCTTCCTTCCTTCCTTCCCAGTTTTTGGTTCATTTAAGTTATAGTCATCTCTCAGCACTGCTCTATGGTTGTGTAGTCTGGAATACCAAGTCAGGGAAATGATCCCTTACTAGTATAAATTTAATGCCTCTTTATCAAAGGCCTATGGTAAGCACTGGTAAGGTGTGATCGAGTTAATCTTATTCTATGATAACACAATGTTTCAAACCTTTTTCTTTTTAGTTCGAAACCCAGAAGGGCAGATAAAACTTTATTGCAAAGGAGCAGATACCATTCTGTTTGAAAAACTTCATCCAACTAATGAAGAACTTATGATGTTGACATCAGATCATCTCAGTGTAAGTGCCTATTATTTTCAATTTAGTAAGAATGGCAATTTTTCTATGCTTGTGTATGTGGATCACTATTCATCTATGACTAAATAGACCTGTCTTGAGGAACTAGCTAAGGCATATAGGAGTTAAATTACTGGAAGAGATATGTTAGGGGTAGAGTTTGAACCAACTATTACTTGTTCTAAGCCCAGCATTCTATCTGCTATACTGTCCTCTCTCTCTCTCTCTCTCTCTCTCTCTCTCTCTCTCTCTCTCTCTCTCTCTCTCTCTCTCTCTCTCTCAATCTCTCTCTGTCTCTCTGTATCTGTCTGTCTGTCTGTCTGTCTGTCTGTCTCTCTCTCTCTCTGTCTCTCTCTCCCCCCCCCATCTATCCATCTATCTTCCTTTGCTACGGCCAAAAATTTCATCACTTAGTAGATACACTAATTATATCACTGAGGTATATTATACATAACCATATAGACATGCATGTATATATACATGCATGTCTATATGTGTCTGTGTCTATGTCTGTGTGTCTGTACATATCTATAGACACAGGGGTGCTAGATTTAGAACTAGTAAGATAGTAAGACCTGCCTCAAATCCCATGTCTTACATTTATTAGGTTTCTCTCAGAATCAGAGCTTGTCCTGCATTGGTAGAAAGAATTCTTATGATGGGAATTCTCTATACTGACTAAATAACAGGTCCTCTATATAGTTACATAGAGACACATGTAAATTATGTGATGAAATGCACACACATGTGAAGTCATCTGTGTACCAGATTGTTGCCTGGAAAATACCTTACAGAGCTCCTCATTACTCTGCTGCGAGTGCCAAGGAAACTTGCCCTCTGTGGATTAAGCCATTCATACTTCATTACTTCAATAGATACATGATCTCATGGCTGTGGATATTCTCTACTTGAACACAAATCATACAACCCATTTATTCCTATGTGATTCTGGGTTATTCTTTTTCACAGGTCTTCCTCAAAAAACATCCATTGTATTGGGAGCATGCTGTTTTTCATTTTGTCTTTCTCATTTCATTGTTTTGTCTCCATCTTATAAAGCAGCATCATAAATGTTTGTTGGATTGGATTGGTTTGGATTGGATTAGAGCTTCCCTTTAGTCATTATAATCTTTAGGCATAAGAGTGGAGCACTCAAGTTATACTGCTTATTCTTCTTCATATGGCCAATTTTTTGATTGCACATTTCCTTAATGATATCTCATATGCCTATTTTTGAGCATAACTCATAGATGGAAATATGGTACTAATTTGTGCCTACTATGCATCTCCCCATTCATTGCCTTTTGGACTACCTGCAACTGTAATTACTAAAAAAAATGGTGGTGTTCCAAGATGTATAACCTTAGAGAATTCCTGAGAAAATATTTGTATTGAAGTAATATATCTTTGCACTATAGAGCAGTTTAGGATCATTTAAAACAGAGCATGTTTCCCCAAATGCAAGCCAATTCATCTTTCTTCATCTTTAATTTTGGACCCATGCCATTATCCATCTGTAATATCTATTCCAGTTAATGTACTAATTCAGCCATCCTATTGAATCTTCTAGTATAGACAGTAGATATTTTTATCTTTTGTTTTCCCCATATAGATTGTCAGAGTTCTTGTACATGGTCATGGATCTTAATAAAAAGATCCAGTATTTGATGTTATCAGAATAATTTCATCCATCAATAGGAACATTCAGACAACCTCACCAATTTATTAGGAACCTCCCTTCCACTGAAACTTTCAATTATACATTCTCTGGAACAATGATGATCTTTTTAGAGAGAGTATATTTCAGTGTTCTATAACTTTGATGCTAACAGAGTCATTGAAGAGAATTTCCTTCTCTCTTTTCATCCTTCCTTCCTTCCTTCCTTCCTTCCTTCCTTCCTTCCTTCCTTCCTTCCTTCCTTCCTTCCTTCCTTCCTTCTTTCCTTCCTTCCTTCCTTCCTTCCTTCCTTCCTTCCTTCCTTCCTTCCTTCCTTCCTTCCTTCCTTCCTTCCTTCCTTCCTTCCTTCCTTCCTTCCTTCCTTCCTTCCTTCCTCTCCTTCTTTTTCTTTAGTAATAAACAAGCAACAAATTTAGTAAGATCTTATATTTTCAGAAACTTTCAGACACATGTGGAAAGATAAAGATGTGACCTGCTTTAGAGAATTGTTTGAGAAAATTGGACTATTCCCTTTCCACATTTTCATGGATATGCATGTATATCTTCCTCATAAAGATTTTATAAAGATTAAAAAGTAGGCATGTTACAGTTATTGATGTTCTTTTGATCGCCTTTATTGGGCAATAATATCATTCTTGATTTTTTCCATTCCTTCCCTAAATTATGCTTCCTTAGTGCTTTCCAGATTAGGTCACCTCCAAGCACAGTTTGCCTTGGTGTGCAAATAATCTGGTCCAACTGATTTTCCTGATTTCATTTTTAAGTGCCATTTTTCTTTGTTTTAAATTTTGATGAACAATCTATAGAATTCCCCCATCAGTAAATATCAGGGATGATAGTAATGAGCTGGGTCCAGAATTGAACTGGTGGCAAAAAATAGACTAGTTTGCCTTTGAGACATTATCAAGTACTCTAATTGACCACAAGTTTCTCCCTGAAAAAAAACAAAAACAAAAACTGAACTATATAATTCTTCAGGTGAAGTTGGATAAGTCCTTTATTTCCTACTTATCCTATACATAACTTGTTTTGTAAATGCTCACTTGCATGTTGTCTCCCTTATAGGATTATAAATTCTTTGAGGGCAGGGACTATCTTTTACCTCTTTTTGTATTCCCAGCATTTAGCACAGTACCTGGCAAAGTAGGTGCTCAATTAATGTTTGTTAACTGATTGATAGTTGCCAGACATAGACTAAAATATCTGAAAAACTGAAGTCAACTTTTACCAACATGGTACTGGAGAGACATATGGAATTTACAGGCAAGCTTTAGTCTATTAAAAGGGAGGAATTAGACAGAATTTGTATAGAATATCCTCAGAGAAATTTCTAATTGGAAAAAAAAGATGTACTATTCTTGGCATTAGTGAATGATAGCCCTAATATCCAAACAGTGTATAAAGATCATGATTGTCTGTATGCCCTTTGAATTTGTGGCAGATTATGGCACAGTATGGGTAGCCATAGATGGATTATAATGCATTCTTGAAAAGAATACCCAAACTTATTAGATAAGAAGTCCACTGAAGAATGGGAATATGTGTCATTTTAAATCTTTGAAAAGGCTTTGATGGAATGAGTTCCCCAAATATAATAATTTGTGGGGGGTTTTTTTTGGTCTGTGATGATTATAATGATCATTATAGAAATGTGGCCAAGTTTGTTCCATTTTATGTCTTTTTTTGTGAGTTCCAGCGGGCTCTGCTTCTCCTTCCTCCTATAGGCAGGCTGCCTCAGATTCCATCTGGTGCCACCTAGAGTGTTCAAGCTACACAGGGAAAATAATATCAAAGGATATCATTTCTCCCTCCCTTTCCAGAGCCCAACACCAACCTTTCTGCCAATTTTTTCTTCCCCTTTTCTCCCTCCTGAATTGACATTGAACCTTTATCCCTACTCTGTGTCTTAGCATACTGAAATCCTTTCTCCTCTCTGACTATGAGACTTACTATTCTATTCTTAGTGGTGTTCTGTTACTACATCAGATACTCTAATGTGGCCTAGGGTCCCTTGGGTCTTTCTATCAGCATTGTCTCCAGAGCTTTCCATTTGTCTTGCAGCTGAACTCTTATATATATATATTTTTTTTTTCTTTTCCAATCATACTGTGAGCTCTTTAGGAGATGAAATTGCTTTTTTCTTCTAAATTTATATCACCAGTGTGTAATACAATATTTGGCACTCAGTATTTAATAAATACTCAACAGTGCACTGGATCTGGAGTCAGAAAGAGTTGAGTTCAAATAAAAACTTACTAAATATGTGACTCTGAGCAAATCATTTAACCTTTGCCTCAATTTTTCCATATGTAAAATGGAATAATAATACCACCTACACCTCATGTCATGAGAAGGAAGTAAGCTAATATTTTATAAAAACATGTGATGATTAGAATATCATATGAATGATGGCTATTATTCATTCATTCATATTCGTCTATGAATGCTCTTGCTGTGTAGTGACTCATTGGGTTATTATGGCTAATCTTTCTTCAGACTTTGTACTTCCTCTATTAACTAGATGACACTGTCTGCAATATTCAATCATTCTCTTCAGTAATGCTTTACAAATGAGTTTCTATTGTAAACTCATGTATTCTTGGTTGCTGTAGGGTTTGTTTGTTTGTTTTTTTGGAAAAAATTATTAAAAAATTATTTGCTGGCTAAGACAATTTTTGTGCTGAATTGACCTTATTATAAAGAGTTTCATATAGGTTAAACTTTTGTAGAAAGAGGTAATAATCAAGGTCAATATCTTTGACTTTTTGCATTCCCACTTTTTTGGCTTTGAATGGTTATTTGAGTGGGATTGATTGAAATTTTGGCAATTTTTCATAATGTCTTCTTATCTTAAAACTTTATTATAATTTCCTGTAGTCTTTGATTTTTGTACTAATTAGCCAAATGGTTGACTATAGAGAAAGCTAATTCTGATATAACCCTACATAAGTAACCAACTGTTTGCAGTCAGTTAATATCTAGTCAGTTTTGTTTTCCATGATGTGCCAGTTCTAGCACAATTTTTCTCTCTTCTGAAAGTGTTCATGATACGTAGAATTCTGAATAGTCTTTAAATCTTTAGACTATAAATATTTCTTCAACTCAAATGATATTTCTTCAAAATATTTTATTTTCTTTTATTTTTAAACCCTTACCTTCCATCTTGGAATCAATACTATGTATTGGTTCCAAGGCAGAAGAGTGGTAAGGGCTAGGCACTAGGGGTTAAGTGACTTGCCCAGGGTCACATACCTAGAAAGTGTCTGAGGACAGATTTGAACCTAGGACCTCCTATCTCTAGGCCTGGCTCTCAATCCATTGAGCTACCCAGCTGCCCCCTTCAAAATATTTTGTATTAACCTCCCCTCTATACCAATTATTACATATAATTTGGCTTAGTTTGTCAAAATCTTCCCTAGTTTTCACCATCTACCTTTAAGGTGCAAATGTCTTCCTGGTAACCTTTTTACTTATGCTTATTATGAGTAGTACAAGACAAGAGAATGAATTGTTTCATGAAATGATATTTTTGTTGTCTTTGGACATGGGATAAAACTAAGACTATCAAAATCTTTTGTTTCTCTAAGGAAAAGCTACAAAAAATCTTACCATTTAATTTTCCTTCATCTTCAGATTTCACTTATTACAAGAATTTCAGTATTGAGGTGGCTCAGGGTTCCAAGAGTACAGAAACCCTAAAAATATTTCTTCACATCTTCTTCCTTCTTTTGTATCATGGCACTACTATCACTTTGGAAGCAAAAGTGGAACCACAGAGAATTGAAGGCCTTTGATTAATGGGTTGCCATAGTTAAAGAACACATTAACTGGTGACTAGTTCCTCCATTCTTAATTAGGTTAACTCTCACATCCAAAGAACTGGTCTATTTCTGAGATTTTATTCAAAAGTGTCCCAGTACGGAAGAACATGCTACTGACCTATCCTTTGAGAATAAAAATGAAAGTAGATAAGAAAGGAAGCATGGTATCATAATAAAGAGCTGACAATAGAATCACCAAGACCTGGGCCAAGTCATGCCTCTGATGCATCCTGGTTGTGTGATGCTGGGAATGTCACTTAATCTCTCAATGCCCCAGACAACTCTTTAAAACTATAAACTAGAGAAAAAAGTTGACCATATAGACTGGTATGAATTTCTCACAGGAGAGTCTCCAAGACTGGGCTAAAGATGAAAAAAAGGTTATGTTTTCTACTACCCTAAAGTTTATAAAACATTTCATTTGATCCATACAAAACTCCTGTGAAATAGATGGTGTAATACAATGGAAAGAGATCTGGCTCTGGAATTAGAATACCTGGATTAAAATCCTGCTCTGATGCTTACTAGCTGTGTGATATTGGACAAGTCATCTCATTCCCTGGCCTTCAGTTTCTCCATTCACAAAATGAGAGAATTTCACTACATGGCCTCAGATATTTCCTCCAGTTCTAGATTCATTATTTTAAGTAGGCACCATTATTATTCCCATTTCAAGAATGATGTCTCCAGTTTATTGTGTCTTGCCTAGGGTCACACAGTAAGTATCTGAGATAGGATGTGAACCCAGGTTCTCTTCATTTCAATTTTAGCACTCTATACATATTATGCTAAGCTGTCACTTCTATTCTATCCTGAGAAGTCAGTTGGACTTTGATGGAGACTAACCTTCAACTTTTGAAAAATAGTCACTATGTATACTTCCTGTGCTCCAGGCTCTGGAATACTTCCAGCGTCATCTGGAATTATCTTGGGAGATATGTTTTTTCTTACCATCATCTCTTTTGGGTTTGACCTTAGGCTTATCTAATGAGGCACTAGCCCAACAGAAACTGGCTTCCTCTCAGACCTTCTGTCCCTAAGTAATTGAGTTCTTACAAGAGAGTTCTAACATGTCTGATATGAACTGACATCTCTTACAATGTCTTCCCAGCCCCACAAAAATAACTTTTAAAGTATTTTCTGGAGTCAGCTTCTTCCAGGGAATTACTATAGATGAATATCAACTGTTGGTTTAGTCTTAAACCATGGCACTAGCAATTTACTACATGTTTATATGGTTCTTTGTGCCCAATTTGTGGTACTTTTCTGAACTCATATTGATCTGATCAGGCACAGTTAGATACCCCAAAACAGAGATGTCATTTTAAGTCTTTTTTAGTATGAAGAAAAACATCCAACTAACTAGTAGTTTGTTAATTACTTAATACACTGAGTTAGCATGAAATCAGAGTAAATGCTAGTCTTTTAAAAATTATAATTAATTAATTAATTTAGAATATTTTTCCATGGTTATATGATTCATGATTTTTCCCATCCCTTTTCCTTCTCCCCTCCTAGAGCTGATAAGCAATTCCATTCATTTATACTTGTATCATTCTTCAAAACTTATTTACATATTATTTATATTTTCAGTAGAGCGATCATTTAACACCAATATTCCCAATCATATCCCCATCAAACCATATGATCGAGCATATGTTTTCTCCTGAATTTCTACTCCCACAGTTCTTTCTCTGGATGTGGATAGTGTTCTTTCTCAGAAGTTCCTCTGAATTGTCCTAGATTGTTTCATTGCTGCTAGTAGAAAAGTGATGCTAGTCTTTTTTTTTTAATCCTATCTGAAAGAGACTATGAATGGAATTGAAAAGAATTCACTTTAAAAACTTGGAATGGAAATGTATTTATCCAATTTGTTTTGAGTTCTGTTTTTAACCCAAAATGAACTTTAAAGAAAAATGGATAAAGCTTTTTTTTCTTAGTGATTTTTTGGGGGGATTGAGGGGAGGGAAGTTGCTATTGTGTGTTTGTGTTTTTGAGGATTCGTGTTCTTTTTCAGGCCCTATATTTAATACAAAACATTCTCTGAATCTTTCAAAAACAAACAAATAAAAAACTGCCTGACTTTGAGTATAAAGAATGATGGCTTAGTAATATTGGTTACAAACATAGCTATTGTTTTTGTCTTTGCAATAGAGCTTTCTTGATTTTCTTTTAATCTTTTCCAGAAGGCCTACATTTTTTATTAAAGAAAGTAGCAGTGAAATCACAAGTATCAGATCTTTGCAATAGCTAAAATGTTGGTACCCTGAGTTTTCATATACTTATACATTAAAGTAAAACAAACCTATCTTCATTCTCCCCACATCTTAAAATTGAAAATGACTTATTTTCCAAGAAGGGACATTAGTTTATTAATTGCCCATTTGTTGTAACTCATTCTTGATCAGTTTTTGTGGTTTTTCATGGGTACTGTATATATATTGTTTTTTAATTGATTTATGCAATAGACCTTGTTAAAATATTCATTTAAATTAAACATTTGTACTAAACAAAGTAATGAAATAAGTTGATTAATCCCTTTGAAATTCCCTCTTACAGTTTGCTCAATGCTTTTGAGAAAATAAGAAATGTTGTTATTGCCCAGTGGGATTGTAAGTCAGAGGCAAAAATGTGTTTTTTTGGGCAAAGGTTCTACTTACTGGGCAGGAACTAACTAGGTTTCTAGCCCATTAGGGATTCCAGACTATGAACTCCTTGAGAGGAAGTTCTGGGATTTTTATTTGTTTGTTTTTTGACCTTCCTTTGTATCTTCAGTGTTTACTCTAGTGCCTGGTACATAGTACGTACTTTATAGATGCTTATTCATTTGACTTCCCTTTTCTTGATGGTCTTGCTCCTGGGTTTGTTAAATGTGACTTTCATAACCAGAATACACCCCAAAGTCTAAACATGTTTGGGTGGGTTCTTTATTGTAGTCACCTAAGCTAAAAATCTCAATGGAGTAACTTAGACTTTTTAGTCTACCAAAGAAGGCTTACGTTTAATCTGCCTGCAATTGCAGTAATGATAACAGTAAATTGCATTTGCATAACCTTATAGAGTTTATAAGGTACTATTCCTTACAAAAGTCCTATGAAGTAGGCAATATAGATATTATTATCTAATTGACTTTATAGAATCAGAATATTGAGATTCAGAGACATTGGAGAAGGAAAAGAGCCAGGACCCAAAACTATCTCTTTTGATTTCAAGTGCTACCAGGTTGCCTCCCAGCAGGACATATTTTGACAATGGAGATTTGCTAAATGCCAAAATTAGTAATAATAAAAATCAGAAGACTTGTAATGCAAAAGTCAAACAAAATTATTTTTAGAACAGAAGGAAAATAGAATCTAGAGCTGAAAAGGACCTTCAAGATCTTTGAGTTCAACTTCCTTATCTTTCAGATGAGGAAAGTGAGACACAAGGAAGGGAAATGACTTACCAAAGGCCACAAAGATACTAAGGAGTGAGCCAAGTTTGAACCCTAGACTTCCAATTAAAAAAATGTATTGCTTTTTACAACATCGATTCTGACAAAAACAATGGTTATGAATGAAGTTTTATTCAAGGGGTGGATGTTAATCTATACATTTTCAAAGCTATAACAAACATTCTCAATGTACAGAGATTAAAAAGCATCTATTTTCCCTTTTCCCTTTTCCCTCCTGCTGGAATTGTGTATCCTTTAGGGATTCTATTTATCTAACAAGCATTCATCGAGAACTAGAATTCCTAGATGAGTCTTGCAAGAATTTAGAAATATGTATGTATACAGTATCCTATAAATTGCAAAATGCTATATAATAGTAAAGTATATACACAGGAGTTACAGTATCAGTTTTGGCCAAAGACTACTGTAAAGAATTATAGTGCAAAGAATTAATAAGGTATGGTATTTAAAATGTTGTATGGTCTACATAGATACATGACCGCATAAAATAATGTTTTTTGAATGAACGAATCAATTATCCAAAACAGAATGGCTCTAGAATGAGTTTCTGCATATAAAAATAGGTAATATTTTAGATTTAGTTGTATCAAAGGACAATTAAGACCAATATATTATTATATCTAAAGTAAATTTAGTTCTTTTGAAATTACCCATGCAAATGAGGGAAGAAATAATTTGAAGTTATAGGTATATCTGACCCATGCAATAGCTAACTCTTTCTTTCTAGTGTCATTATAGAGTCAATTTTGGTTAAAATTATCTCCAATAAAAACTTGTTTTAATTCTATATACATAGGAAGAAATGAAATGTATCGTGGAAAGGCCTCTAGATCATGTGTAAACATGAATGCCTTTGGTGAACTGAGGAGTAGGCTGGTTTGGGGAGTTTCTTGGTGAATTTTTTGGGGGACCCAGAACTTAAACACATACATACACACAATGTTGTATGGACAGTGGCATAGAAAATGTAAAACCTCTTTCTGCTTTTCTCCTGCCTTACTACATCCTTTTCCCTTTCTGCCTGCACAAGACCTATGTTACACCAATGCCCAGATCCATGATATTGACCCTGAGTGAAAATGAGGCAGTCCTGGAAGTGGTTGCTTCCACTGGAACTTGATGGTTTTTTTTTTTTTACATATTTCCTTTGTTCTGAGGGCAGTTAGGGCCCCTTCAGGCAGGACCAAGCTTGGGCTGGCAAGATGTTTCTCTGACTTCTCTTCATGAACATGAAGAAGACTAGCTGTTCTCTGCATCAAGCAAATGTAGAATATGATATGTTTTATCTCAAATTGATATTGCATACTATTTGATGGGTTTGAAGATGTTCACAGTATCTTCCTTGTAATCTTTAGTTCTCTTGATAGTTTAAGCCCCTTGGAAATAAAAAATTCAAAAATTCAAAACATATTTCGTTTTCTGAGAGCTCATTTTTTAGGATTTATTAAGCAATGCTGTCTTTAAAATGGAAAATATTTGAATGAGAATACTCTGCTCTTTTCACTTGGCTTTTTCCTTTGGTAGGAATTTTTAAAAAATTATTTTATTTATTTATTTGTTTGTTACATTAAAATACCCAGTTAAATCCTAAATCCTTCCATCTTATGCCCCCAGTAGAGAATGCATCATTTGACAAAAGGATATATGTATATGTAAAATGATGGCTTACTTATTTCTGTTGATCAGTGCTTTTTCTGGATGTGGAAATACCCAAGTCATGCTGCAAACAGTATTTCTGTTGCTGTATATAAAGTTGTCTTGTGTTTGCGCATTTTACTTTTCACTATTTCCATGGTTTGTTGTTGTTGTTGTTGTTTTGGTAGGAATTTGGAGGAGAAGGACTCCGGACCTTGGCCATCGCATACAGAGACCTAAATGAAGAATACTTTAAAGAGTGGTTTAAATTGCTGGAAGAGGCAAACAGAGAATTTGATAAGAGAGATGAGTGTATTGCTGCAGCATATGAAGAGATTGAAAAAGATATGATGGTATGTGTTCCAAGATATGTTGGGATGAATTTTAAAATATGACACATGGATGGCTTGTTGAATAGATGATTGGTGTAAAGCAGCTGTTGTTTTCAAACACTAAATCACATTTTATATATTTTATATGTTGGCTCTGAATTTATTCTATACACAAATATAGGGATGATTCTGCTAGAACTGGCTTAGATTTCTGCTTATGCAAAAGAGGAGGCTAAGTAGTGAATGAAACTCATTCTTTGTACACTTTGGGAACATGTTTCCTTTCCTGGGTCCATGGAATTTGGCACAAGGCAGGGCTGTGGAACTGAACTACCTGATGGATCAGTCAGGGGAAGAGCATCTCACCTGTCTCTACTAGATTCTTTATAAGCTCCACTTAGACCACATCTAGCCCTGCCTTTGGCCTTTCTTCTGCCCTCTGGGAAGTCCTTAGGTTTTAACCTTATTCATATTACAGGCCTGACACTCACTAGTTAGATAAATAGCTAGAAAAGTAATATGGAGTCTCCTTGAAGCATTCTCAGTCTCTGTTTCCTCATCTGTAAAATGGAGGAGTTGCATTCACATAGGGTTACTGGGAGGAAAATAATTTGTAAATCTTAAAAGCATTATATGTCTGAGCTATTCTTATTTCCATACCTAGGAGTCTGAATTTCCTGATCAGTCCATTGTGTATAATGGAAGCACTCCTTCCCTTTCCCCTCTCCGAGCAGAATTATCTGAATTTATTCTATACACAAATCTAGGGATAATTCTGTTAGAGCTGGTAGAATCTCAAGTCTAGGCAACTTAAATGTCAGAGAAAGTTAGTGTTTGGAAAAGGAAAGAAAAAAAGGTGACCCTTAAATCTTCTTGGTATCCAATGGTATAAGATATATATATATGTATATATAATATATAAAGACATATATTTATTCATTTATTATATATTGTGTGTTATATAATAATAAATAAATTTGTTTATTTATTGTACCATATATTTATATATATTTATTTATAGACATTTATTTATATACATATAATTTAAATAATATAATATATAACGATATTATATATAAATATATTGATGTGTATGAATATATTTATATTTTTAGATATAAAATATACTTATATTTTTATATATATTTCCAGATTATTTTGAGAAATCTTGGGGCTATGCCAGTAATTTATTCATGCTGCATCATACCTTAGATGTCTTATCTAAGGTATCATGTCAATCAGTTAATCAGTCTACATTTGGTATTTTAAGGTTTGCAAAACACTTGGCCTACATAATCAAATTTGATATTCACAGCAACCTGAAATGGAAATGCTACAGGTATACTTAAAAAAATATTCTTGCTTTCTGTCTTAGTAATGACTCTAAGAGAGAAGGGCAAGGGCTGGGCAAAGAGATTTGAATGACTTGCCCAGGATCATACAGTTAGGAAATGTTTGAGACCAGGTTTGAACCCAAGTCCCCCAGGTCCAGGTCAGGCACTCTATCCCCTGTGCCTACAGGTATTAGTAATGCTTTTTTTTAACAAATGAGGAAACTGAGGCCAGAAGTGGTTGGCACAGCACCTAGCACAATGCCTGGTATCTAGGAAGTATTAATAAATGTTTGTTGACTGATTAACCCACTTGACTGACTCATTTTGGTATTAGTGAGAAAAGATCCCAACCCATGCCATTTTGACTTTCAGACCAGTGCTCTGTCTACCATGTTAGTGCTGATTAAGTGCAATGAAACACAGAGTTTGTTGGTTTGAATTATGTACATGCATGTCTCCCTCCATTGTGTGTACATTTGATTAATAGAGTTGACTCTGTACTACACCTTATAGGGGGTATAATTCACACATATTATAATAATAATATAACAACAATATTGCTCCCTTTTTCTAGAACCTGATATTATTGGCTGTAGTCTCCTTACTTAGATTAGGGAAACTTTAGACTATAGATTGTAGAAAGATTGGATCCAGATTTGAAATCAGAGACATTTAGAGCCTGAAAGGAAATGATACGATAGAGTATGCCTGGGTGCCATTAGTTGGAACCAGCTGTGTGAGAATGGAGATATCACTTAATTTCTCAGAGCCCTCCTCCCCACGCAATTTTGTAAAAGTACATGAAATAGAGAAGTCCTTAGACCTTTCCAACTTGTCCGAAGAAAGAGTAAAGTCAAGCCAACAAGATAAAAGATTACATAGACACATGTCAAGAGGCTGGAGCCAGTGAGTAGGTAGTGTGGCTGGTTCTTTGGAATATAATTGGATAACATCTTTGTCAAGAGCAATGAGGGTTGATATTAGAAGTTCAAAACCAAGATCAGAGTGAGAATGAATGAGGGGGTAAAATTGGATACAGTACAGAGTTTCCCAATTAAAGCTAGGTATAGTTTTTGATGTATTCACACTGACATCCTTCATTAGATCTCTTACAAGGTTCTGTACTTAAGGTTATTGCTAATCAGTTATTGCATTGTTTAGCTGATCTATATCTAGAACCATCTTTCCCCCACTTTTTCTATCCATTTCTCCCTTAGAATTAATCAGTCAATCAACCTGCATTTATTTAATGCCCATTATACATTAAACACATAAACATGTGCTAATCTATGAAGATTAAAAAAAAAAACCCAACCCAAACAGGCAAAAGACAATCCTTGCTCTCTTGGAATTTAGTCTAATGGGAGAAACAAAATGTAGACAACTCTATAATATGCAAAATACTTAACAGGATAAATAGGAGACAATTAACAGAAGGAATTCACCAGAACTAAGAGGTTGGAAAGGGCTTCCTATAAGAAGGTGGGAATTTATTTGGGACTTATAGGAAGCCAGGGAGGTCAGTAGCTAGAGCCCAGGAGAAAAAATGTTCCAAGCATGGGGCAAAGCCAGAGAAAAAGCCTGGAGCTTAGAGTTAGAGTGTCTTGTTCTTGGAACAACTTGTAGGCTGGCTAGTGTCATTATATTGAAGTGTAGGTTATGAAGGGCTTTGAATGCCAAAAAGGACATTTTGGATTTGATCCTGGAAGCATCATTTCTTTCACCTACACACCAAGATTTATGGGGGTAGTAGTCAGAACAGTGTATCCCTAGAATTGACTGGACCTTTGCTTCCAAATTCTATTGTTGAGAATACCTATGTACTTCTGTTAATGCCAGGAATTTTCTTTTCTTCAATGCAGTTACTAGGTGCTACCGCGATAGAAGACAAATTACAAGATGGTGTTATTGAAACAATTGCTAGTTTATCCCTCGCTAACATTAAGATCTGGGTCCTCACAGGAGACAAACAAGGTAATTTGAAGTAGTATTATATTGATAATTTTTGTAATGTGAAGGAAATTATTACAGTAAAATTTCTATTTGAGGAAAACCAATTAAAGATGCGTAATTAAATAAATATTTTAGGAATCAAATAGAAAAAATCTAAAGAGAAAAAAAGCTTATATTTGAGATATTAAGAAAACCCTCAAAACTTCCATAATTTGGATTCAATAGAATCTCCTGTTTTTTAAATCTTCATTGTCATTCAGTTTTTTTCAGTTGTATCTGACTTTTCATGACCTTATTTGGAGTTTTCTTGGCAAAGCTAATGGAGTGGTTTGTCATTTCCTTCTCCAGCTCTCTTTATAGATGAAGAAACTGAGACAAACTGAGTTAAGTGACTTGCCCAGACAGCAAACAGGTGTCTGAGAATGGATTTAAACTCAGATCTTCCCTAGTCCAGGTCCAGAACTCTAGCCCCTGTGCCACTACTGCCTCTTCATTACTCTACAATAAGAATTGAGGTTCAAAATGAAGATTTGGGGGATTTGTCTCATCTTCATTTATTCATTGAATAATGATAGCTAGCATTTAGAAAACACTTTAAGGTTGCAAAGTACTTCATATAGGCTATCTTATATGGTCCTCCCAAAAACTCTAGAAAGTGTTATAGAGCTTATTATTATTATTATTATTCATATTATTATTGTTCAGCTTAGCTGCCAGGAAACCAGAAAATTCAATGAAACAAACACCATTTTATAAGATCTTAATGCTTAATTAAAGTTTTCATTATATTTTGATTAAGTAGCTTATTTTATTTTATTAGTTAAAAGATTTATTTAGTTTTATAGAGATCATTGGATTAGAAGTTAGGAGGCCTGAATTTGGTCTTTGATGGAACAGAATTGTAGCCTGGGACAAATCTTCTTAACTTTATGTCTCTTTTTTCCATAAAATGAGAGGACTGAAATAGCCTTTAAGGTTCCATCTAACTCTACCATGATGTATTCCTAACTGAGAAATCTCACTGGATAGATTTAGAGAGAGAAGGGGGAGTGAAAAGCAGCATGGCATAGATGTTCAGCTTTGGCATTAGGAAAACATGGGTTAAATTCACTTTTGATACATACTAGTTGTTTAACCAGGGGAGTATTACTTAATTTACCAGGAGCCTAAACAGTCCCAAAAGACTATAAATGACAGATTAATTACTTGTCTTGATCAGTTGAGACTTTACACACTGAGAGTATGCTACACTGAAAAAATCATAGATCTAGATCAATCAATTTTAAAAAATCATTTATAATTAGAAGCATTTGCTTGGTATATAAGGAGAGTTAGTCAACAGTCAACAAGCACTGATTAAGAATTTGTTATGCCTGACACTGTCTAAGAATTATGTGTATAAATTAGATATTGTATATATTATGTGTATTAATTAGATATTGTATATATTAGCAGAGGCTGCTAGGTGGCTCAATGGATAGAGCACTGGGTCTATAATCAAGAATATCTGAGTTCAAACACTTACTTAGCCTTAAATGCTTACTAGCTGTATCTCTCTCTCTCTCTCTCTCTCTCTCGCTCTCTCTGTCTCTCTGTCTCTGTCTCTGTCTCTGTCTCTCTCTCTCTCTCTCACTTTCTCTGTATTCTATAAAATTTAAAAATAAATTAAAATTAAATTAAATTAAAATAAATTTAAAAAAAAATTGTACAGCCCAGTGGAACTGCTTGTCGGCTTGGGGGTGGTGGTGGTGGTGGGAAGAGCATAGGGAAAGAAAATGAATCATGGAAACACAGAAAAATATTTAAAACTAAACTTTAAAAATAAATTAAAATATATTCTATAGATATAAATATGTATCTATATATTCTATATATCTTTTATAGATATAAAATCTCTTGCATGTATACATATTTTATGTGTATATATGTAATATATATATATATATCTTTTTATATATATATCTTTTTTAATAAGCATACACATGTTATATGTTGCTGTTGTTCAGTCTTGTCCAATTCTTTGGGATTCCATGGACCACAGCACTTCAATGCTATCCATGGGATTTTCTTGGCAAAAATACTAGTTATTTGCCATTTCTTTTTCCAGTGGATTAAGTCAAAGAGGGGTTAAAGGATTTGCCAAGGGTCACACAGCTAGCAAGGGTATAAGGCCAGATTTGAACTCAGGTCTGTCTTCCTGACTACAGACCCAGCATTTTCTACTTACTGAGCCCTCTACTCTGTCCCCCTCTCTCTTTCACTCTTTCTCTGCTTAATAACATAAGTATCTACTCCATTGGCAGCTTTTACCTTTACACAGGAGTGTGTGCACTTAGGTGTACATCTCTGTGTTTATGGATGATCTCACCAACTGAGCTGACTTTCATTTCTCCACAGAAACTGCCATGAACATTGGTTATTCTTGTAACATGTTGACGGATGACATGAACGAGGTATTCATCATATCAGGGCACAGTGCAGCAGAAGTCTGGGAAGAACTCAAGTAAGTACACCTTTTACAAAAATCAGACTGAATCTTAAGAATATGGGGGGGGGGAGCGGTAAGTACCCTCTAGTTACCATCCAATATAAGGCTTGCTCATATGTGAGATTTGAAAATCATTTTCATAAATAAGATTCACAATAATTGGGATTAATAACAAATCACTGAAGTGAAGATTTCAGTTTTTCCTCCATGCTTTCACTTCAGTGGTTAGGTGTAATATTTTATTAAACCGTGGTACAATGGAAATGGGGCAGATGTCAGATTAGAAGACTGGGTTGCACCCATTTAACTCCACAAACTCTACTGAGTATATTCTGTAAGCAAGGCATTGTGTCAGGATTTTGGATGCAAAGATGAAAACACATGAGAAGCTTTGAATTCAAGGAGCTTGGATTCTTCCAGAGTCTATGACATTCAACATATAATTAAATTCCAAGACCATTTGAGGAGGGAAAGGCAACAGCTGAGAGAATCAAGGAAGACAGGAGAAGGCAGGCCAATTGAGCCCTGAAGATTGCTAAGGAGTCTAAGAGGTGGAATTGAGGAGGAATTAGATTCTTGAACTGGGGTATGGTCTACACAGAATCATGGAAACAGAATATGGAACATTAAGTTTGTAGAACAGTTGACATTTTGGCCAGAACATAGAGTACAAAAAAGGGAATTAAATAAAGCAAGAAGAATGACTTCTGGTTAGATGTTGAGATGAAGAATTTATATTTTATCTTAAATGCAATAAAGAACCAATTCTTTAGGAACATTATTTTGGCAGCTTTTGGGATGATGAAATTGAGAGAAGAGAAACTAGAAGCAAGGAGACAAATTGGGAGGTTACAGGAGTAATACAGGAAAAACAGATAAATACAAAGACGGACTAGGAGTCTACTGTAGTAGTACAAGTAAGAGTCTTAAGTGCCACCATGAGGGTGGTGGAGATATGATTAGAGAAGGGGATGAGTGCTAAATATATTGGGAAAGTGAATTAATGAGATTCGCCAATTGACAGTGCATTAGATAGAGTGAAGGGCCAGGAGTCAAGAAGACTCATCTTCCTGAGTTCAAATCTAGGTTCAGATACTTTCTAGGTGTACAACCCCTAGGCAAGTCACTTAATACTGTTTACTTCAGTTTTCTCATATGTAAAGTAAACTGGAGGAGGGAATAGAAAACTACTACAATATCTGTTAAAAACAAACAAACAAAAAACAACAACATCCAAATGGAGTCAGAAAGAACTGGACATGATTGAAACCACTCAACAATAGTGGATGTGGAGACGAGGAAGAGGGAAGAACCAAAAATAATTACAAGGTTGTGAATCTAGAGGACTAGGAGTGTTGTGATACTTGCAACAGAAATAGGAAAGTTTTTAAGAAAGATAGGTTTAGAGCGAAAGATAATGAGTTCCATTTCAGACATTTTGAGTTTGAGATACCAATGAGATAATCAGGGGGAGACATCCAATAGAAATTGATTACGTATGAGAAAGAACACTATCCACATCCAGAGAAAGAACTGTGGGAGTAGAAACACAGAAGAAAAACATGTGATTAATCATATAATTCAATGGGGTTATGATTGGAGATGCTGACTTTACATGGCCACTCTATTGCAAGTTGTAATAATTTGGAAATAGGTTTTGAACAATGATACATGTAAAACCCAGTGGAATTGCTCATTGGCTCTGGGAGGTGGAAATGGAGAGAGGAGGGAAAGAACATGAATCATGTAACCATGGGAAAATATTCTATATTAAATTAATAAATAAATAAATTTATTTTCAAAATAAATTGATAATGAAAAATAGGTCAGGAAGGAAATTAAGATAGGATTTCATATAGATTTTAGTTGTCATTTTACTCAAGGGTTAAAAGCGAGCCCATGAGAATTGATGAGATTACAAAGAGTGAAGTATATATAAAGAGAAGAAGGCCTTAGGAAACATTGATATTTAGGGAGTGAGACAGATTTTGATCAATTAAAGGAGACAAAAGCAGGCAAAAAGATAGAAGAACCAAGAGAGAATAATGTCACAGAAGCCAAAGGAACAGAATATTCAGGAAAAAGGGATGCAGATGCTTTAGAAAAATGAAGAAAGATGAGGCATGAGAAAAGAGCTTTGGGTTAATGATTAAGAGAACGTTGGAGAAGGGACCTTCAGAAGCCAGCCAAATCTCACCAAATCTCATAAGGTCAACTTGGTTTCCTAGCATTGCTGTTTAGTAATTTCAGTTGTGCCTGACTCTTCCTGACCCCATTTGGAAATTTCTTGGCAAAGGTGGTTTGCCATTTCCTTTTCCAATTCATTTTATAGATGAAGAAACTGAAGCAAATGTGGTTAAGTGACTTGCCTGGAGTCGCACAGTTAAGCAAGTGTCTAAGGCCATATTTGAACTCAGTCCTTCCAGCTCTCGGGCTTGTACTCTATAGGCTGTGCCATCTAGCTGTCCTTACCTCTAAAATATCTAGTTTGTCTTGCTTATTTCCCATGTTTTATGTATTTACATATAGGTATCTGAAACAGTAGGATTTTTAAAAATTCTATTCTTGGATATTATTTCAGGTATATCCCTGGGTCACTAATCTGCTATCTGAAAAATCACAGAATTTTAGCCTTTTTTAGGATTTCAGTGGCCATGTAGTTCAATACATATCTTTCTTTTTTGTTTGACTTAAAATACAAAATATTCATTCAGGTTTCTTAGGCTAATGGTAGAATCAGACATAGTTGCTTCATTTTAATGTGAAAATATTGGGAGAAAGAGTGAAGTTTTTTCTTAGTAAATATGGTAATTTCATAAAAGATATTGTGAAAATACAATGAAATTTAAGATGGTGGAGTTGAATCCATACAATTTATACAGCGTGTTTACTGCTTTTTGTGCACTACAATTTACTAGACAGGCAAAGGTAAATAAAGTGAATTGGAATATACTTGGAGGTGCATTCTCCTCTCAAAGGGGATTCTGTACATATGTATAAAACTGTCATTTTCAGGATGAAATGTTAGGATTGCAATTTGTACTGTTTTGTAGTCTTACATATATGCTCTTTGGAGGTCAGTGGGAGTTCATGTGGAAAATGTGTGTAGAAAGAACAAGATTGAAGCAATAGTAGTTGTTACAAGGGAAATGACCTGAAGGCTTCTATTTAAGCTTGTCAGATATGTTCAGAAAATCGTGTAAACATGGATATATAATTTTCATGCATATTATGCATATTGTTTGCCTCAGATTTAACTTCTGAAAACAATACTAGACATATTGAACCCTAGGTTAATTCGATTCCCACAGCCCCTTTGATATTAAAGTCTAAGAGATATAATTGGGTTCTATTTGGGTTTCTTAGAAGATTGTTTTCCTTATTGCATTTCACAAACCCATGTGCCCTCTCCACAAAGAAAAGCATACTGAGAATGCATTTGGGGCTGTTCTGACAGATTAACTCATTCCATAATTCCTTTTGGTAGCCTTGATTACATGCTCCATTGCTAGAAAAATTCAAATTCTTTGAACAAGTCATGAACTAACTATACTTTCTCTAAAAATTCTCCCCTAAACTAGTATTTGTCACCCATTCATTCAACACATTTATCAAATGCCTGCTAAATACAAGTTCATTCATTCATTCATTTGTCACATATTTATTGAATACCTAGTCAGTGCCTGAGAGCAATTCAAAGGCAGGGTTCTACATTCTTTATTTAGAGAGAATAGGAACGTAAAGTTTGGTCTTAAATTGTTTTTTGTTACTAACTTCAAGCCAAGTTGTGTGCATGATACATATGAAAAGTACCTCTCCATATTCAATTTTTAAATAGATGCAATGGAGATTTAGACAATTCTGAAAGGTCTGACTTTTAGATCATAGATTGAATATATTAGCTCTAAAGATCATGTATTGAATATATGTACATATTTATAATGGAAGGTATAAGGGGTAAATTAGTGTTGAGACTGAATGTCTAGTGTTCATTGGTTTTGTTCTCTTTTCCTTTTATCCACAAATTATTGCAATCTTTAAGTTGATTATGTTTCCATGATCCTTTTGGGAAAACTGGTTTCCCAATAGGATCACAGGGAGGTAGGTATAAATGGAGATTCTGAACCCTAGGCTTCAATCCCCAGAAGTCTTTGGTATTTCCCAGAATTCCCTATAATCTCACCTGAGTCTCCACCTGGGTGAGATCACAATTAGTATTTAACTGGCAGTAACACCTCCCACGCGCTCTCTCTCTGCCATTGCAATGATGTAGGAAGAATAGTGGTAAGCTTAGCTAAGCGTGGGGATTTTTGAATGGGCTAATCAGCCATGGACATGTGGTTTTTATTTGTATCTCTTTTTTTCCTTGATTTCTAATAATCCTTAATAAACTTCAAAAATATAATATTTTTATTACTAGAGATAAAATTAGTTTTTACAAAGGGACATTAGACATCATCTAGTCCAGCTATCCCATTTTTCAGAGGAGAAAATTGTTGTCTTAAGAGATTGAAAGTGATTTACCCAAGGTGATATCATTAGTAATTATCAGAGCCAAGGTTGGGATTCAAATTCTGTGACTCCAAGTTAAACATTGCCAAGTTCAGCCTTCTTCCTTCTGTATGTCTTCATTTTCCTTCTGAAAAAGAGTCCTAGGCAAAATGTCACATTGGTGGCATTTGCAGTCAGTACATTCTTCCTGACATCTATCCCTTCTGTTGATATTTCACACTGTCATCTAGCTATCCAAGGAGGCTCTGGCCCTCTCTCTTTCTCCTGGCCCCTTCTCTCCCTTAACTTGCTGAGTGTCTTATTTATAAGTAAACTGATTTTAACTATCTGTTAAGTTGGGAATTATCCCAACTCACTTTAAGGGGACAGTAGCTTATCATTGCTAAATGCATTCTTTCTCCCAAGGGTGTTTGCATTTTTAAGAGTACAGCTAAAATGAAATGAAATGCATCTCCAATTGTGGATTTTGTAGCATAAGAAACAGATAATTCAAGGAGATAATTTTGGATAGAGAGAAGTTTTGTCAATATTCCTTTATTCCAAGAGTTTTATAACCCTATTTTTTAAAAACTTTACCTTCCATCTTAGAATTAATACTAATTATTGGTTCCAAGATAGAAGAGTGGTAAGCTCCAAGTAATTAGGATTAAGTGACTTGCCCAGGGCCACACAGCCAGGACATTTCTAAAGTCAGATTTGAGCCCAGGACCTCCTATCATTGAGCCTGGCTCTCTATCCACCAAACTACCAGGCTGCCCTTTAAACCCTTTTAAAAATGTAGAACCCTTTGACAATCTAGTAAAGTCTTTACACCTCCCCTTCTCCAAATAATGCTTTTAAATGCATTGAATATAATATATAATATTACAAAAAAGGATATTTTCCCATCTAAGTTCACAGACCCCATGAAATGTAATCACACACCTTGGGACCTCAGGTCAATGATACCTACTCTAATTGTACTATGTGAGTGATCAACATCTCTTATATTATTTTAATTATTCTCATATTTTGTTCAGAAACTAGAATAATACTTTACCAATAGCAGGCACTTAATATCTCAGTTAAACAAAAATTCATTATTTTTGCTATCTGGCCCCGAAAAACAACACTTTGTTGGCTCTCTGGAAATTTATTTTCCAAGGAGAATAAAGATATGTAGACAAATAAATGATGCAAAAACAAATGATCTACCAGCCAGTCAATGCCATTTAATAAGAACTTATGTTCTAGCCACTGTGATAAGTGAGAGGATAAAAAGAAAGGCATTATATATTCCACAGACTATTTTATCTGAAATTAAAGGCTTGTTTTAAGAATACGAGATTATATATATACATACATATATATAACAGTATCTATACATGATAATGACATATATACAGATATAAAATCTCACACATATATATACATAGAAATATGCTATCCTTGCATAATACATAAGAATTTATAACTTATATTGTATGTAATATATATATAATATAAAACCACTTTGAAGAACTATAAGGATTACATAAATACTAAATACATAGACATAGAAACTAATTCTAAATATTTTATATATCCCAAATCAATCAATGACCATGTCATCTATGAGAACAAATCCAAAATCTGAAATAGTATTAAAAAGAAATTTACTAGATTATTTGGTAGAGGAGAATGAACCAGAAAGATGTAGCTTCCTTTTCTTTAAGCTCTGGGAAGTTTACAAAGGTATCCACACACAAACTACATGTACACATTTGTAATTTTGCTGAGAGGGCAACACAAAAGCAAGGTAGATTGAAATAGACATCAATAAATGTAAACATTTCAGTTTGAGAAGTCAAAACACAAAGGAATCCAAAATATAAACTTTGGGAGAACCTAAACAAGATCAGAGTGAGTAAATCTCAAACGCAAAATGTGTTGTGTAGATCCAGGACTTGGGAGAATCTAAAATTTCTTATAGGCATTTTTGGCTTTTTTGGAGAGTTAGTGAGGTCAGAGCAATATTCTAGGTTCAAACAATTCCTAATAATTTAAAACTAACAAAATAATAATAAGTTTTCCAAAAAATGTAACAAAACATTTTCCATAAACATTTATCAAATATCTACTACATGATAGGTATTGTACTAGGCACTAGGGTTATAAAGACCAAAATGAAACTATACATCAGGGTAGGCAGCATATACATTTATAAGCAAAGACAAAATTAATAGATAAATATGAGAAAAAGGATATGGACAAAGTTAACATCCAAGTGACCTAATAGGAGAATAATGAGAAGACTGAAAAGGAATAGAACACTCTTAGCTAATGAAACCGAGGAAGGAATTACAGAGAAGATATTATTTGAGGTTGGCATTAAAAGAAGAGAAGAATTTTTACAGGTGAATATGGGAAAAAGTATCAGTTTCAGGTTTTTGGTTGAAAGGATACTTGAATTGGAGTTGGATTTGAACGTTAACTCTAACTCTTATTTGCTACGTGACTCAAAGCTAGTTATTTAACTTGACAGAGCCTCAATTTCCCCATCCATAAAATTGACATATCAGTAAACCTTACACACAAGTCTATTGTGAATTTCATTATTTCATAATTTCTTCATTTCATAAATATTTAACTCCTCTATGATGCTAGTTATTATTTGAACATGTTTTTTGTGCTCTTGCTTAGAAGACCATAAGAGCATTTCAAGTTTTGACTGACTGGACAATTGTTTGTAAAGTTATCCGTTTTTCCTACATATTATGGGTATAGCACAAGCTATGTTGATGCTGGGACCACTGTTCTATTCTGCCGTTGTTCAAGGTGCTCATAGAGAGAATTATACTAGTTCTAAGTAATCCACATGTAGGAAATGCTTTCTTTTTTAAACTCTTTCAATAGTCAGACTGTAAAATTAAAAAAAAATCAACAAACCAACTTTTCTGGTGTTCTTTAGATAGAATAATTGATGGGATTTTTCTCAGATCAACCAACTATGATAACATTATATAGTCATTGCTCATTCATCCTCAAGCTTTCTTAGCTGATACAAAAATAAGTAAGCAGTAATGGGTAGGGAAATTGTTTTATTGGTTTCATTTAAAGTGATGTGACAGTGAATAGAACCTTTGTGTATTTCCTGGTTATGTTGTCAAATGGATGAACACTCTGATACAAAAATGAGGAGTCTGTTACCTTGTCAAACTTTCCAGTGTAGAAATATTGAGCAATCAATATGCTCAGTACTTAAGCTTAAAACCATCAATGATTAAAAAATATAACATTACCAGAATGCCATAAGGGACTCTGAGAAAAGCATTGTGTCTATTTTCATGATATAGACTTAATGGTTTCAATAAATTATTGTGTTTAGATTCTTTCCCAGGGCACTGAAAGGGAGATTACATGACTTTGTCCATGACAGTATTTGGTCATACTTATGAGTCAATTTAGAATATTTATATTCTATACAGTATTTGAGAGATTCAGAGTCAATTCAGGATTCATATCTTCTTGACTGCAAGACTTACCCTCTATTCCTTACATCATGATAATACTTTTCTTTTTATATCTTTCCTATATCCAGTCAGACCTCAGGAAAAGGAGAAAAAATAAAGACTAAAGCGATCAATTTCTCACTTATCATTGTGTTAAGTAATCTTCTTATATCTTAATTTCAGTAAAGATGCATTTAATATCCAAATAAATATTCTACCTTTGAATTATTTTGTTCTTTCAACAATAGGTATTTTTATTTATTTCTCAGAAGAATTTTTGTTTAGTAGAGCACCCCATGTGACTTTAAATGGGACCAATGATTTTTATCATTGACTTTTCCTCTCAAACAAGGTAACATTGCTTATTTAGTCACTTGTTGGTGTATTCAAGATAGGCCAGGGATTTTAATACTTTTGGATCCTATAATTAAAGCATTTTTCTACATGCTTATATAATAGTATACCACCCTTCATTAGGAAGTTTGAGGGGATAAAAAACAAACCATATGTTTTTTTTTTGTTTTTAGCATTTGTTATGTGTATACTATGGTTAAGTGTTGTGTCTTATTCCAGCAAAATATATGGTCCAAGCATATAGAAATAGATTTGTGAGCTTCTTTTTTTTTTCTCTCTCTCTCATAAATTGTTTATGTAGAAACCAGATGGTGTTTGAAAAAAGTAAGTTCTAATAAGAAAGTCAGGGTGAATGTCAGCCAAAGAGCGGGGCAAATATTTTAATGTATGAAAGCCCATTCTTGACTTGAAGAATTAGTGAGTTCAGTAGGAATTAGGGGAGAACTCCCTGAAATCTATCCACACATTGTGGTGTCCTTTTTTGCTTTTTTTTTGTTTGTTTTGTTTTTTGGCCTGGAAAAATGTTATGCATCAGATTTAGATAATAACTTAAGGAAAACTGTCTTGACTATCTTGAGTCTTTTGCCTGAACTTCATCCTTCTTTGGTATATTTTCATTCTCTGGGAGGAAAACAGAGATTAAATCATTTATAGAGAATGATGGAGAACATCATTAAATAGGAAAACCCCATAAAATGTTTTCACTTTGATACTTTCTCAAAATCCAGTTTATATGCTCTGCAATAATTTCAAAGAAATGAAGAAATGTTCATCTCAGTGGTACATGTCTTCTTGTGTGTGTGTGTTTTATTTTGATAGATGGGACTGTAATTTTTCATGTACATAATAAATATTCTATAAAGTGAGTATTGCTTCAGAGAGTCAGATCCACCTATATTTTTAATTAACTTTCTCTCCTGTGCCACACCTTTGACTTTGGCCCCAAATTCCATTTTCTGCTCTATTTTCACTACTGATTTTATAGTCTTCTTTTCCTTCATTTTGTAATATAGATTTTTAAATGTATGACATTATGCTTAGGACTATATAGTAATAGTTTCTTATTTTATAAAGCAGGTTGTGATTCCATTATTGGGCCAGTAAGAGGAGATGTTGAGCCAGAAGATAAAATTAAAACACACACACACACACACACACACACACACACACACACACACACACACACACACACACATACTCACACACACACACTTAAATAATTAGTATTATTTTTCCAATAATTAGAAAGTTGAAGGCTAAATTCATTGATTTTTACAATGAACAGTCTCTTCTTTCAAAGGGGCCTCAATATAAAAATATTTCCATAAATGTTTTCTTTATTAGAATGAGTGTTTTGGGAACCATTTCATTTTACTTCTGGGCATAACTTTCATTTAGAGCCCATTCTTTGCTCCCCATTTACACACTGATTCTTAGCTTTGTAGAAGCAGAGTGGGAGGTGACTCAAAAGTTTTAGTTGTTCCAATTCACTGTAGCTCATCTACGAGGCTCTATGTGGGGAAGGAACTTGGAAGATCCAAGGCTCTGTTCCTTGTGAGGCCTCTCTCTGGTTGCTCTGGAATCCTCTGTGGTCATGCGGCTCTCTCCTGAGTTAACTTCAAAGCCTGCGATTTACTCATCCTTGAGTGAGAAGGTCCTCCAAGAGGAAATGTTCTTTCCTTTTACTATAGCCTTTTGTTGTTGTTCCCTAAACACGACTCTGGTACTTCTGAGATGTTCTCTAACCAGATCCCCAAATCCAACCAATACATCCTAGAGGTAGCCAGGTAAGGCTAAGGGCACAGTTGTTCTGCAGACACCTTTACTAAAAGAAAAGCTGGCCCTTCAGGGGATTTTCCATCTGGTACCCAATCACTGGATGTCTATAGTTTCTGTCCCCAGATGATATATTCTGTTGTCTGAGTCGGTGATTAAAACTTTCTCTTAAAATGTCCTCTGATTTTAATGTAATGACTGTAAATTCAGTAAACAACATCGCTTTGTTTTATTGTCCTATTTCAAAGAATGCATTTCTTGGTGGGCTAAAATTGTAGGCAGAGATCACATTACATTGTTCTGCAACTTGGTGTGTATTATTTTTGATGCTGATGCCCAGGATTCCTAGAAAATTTTCCTTATTTTCTTTAACCATCCCCCTCCCATCCCACCCCCAGTATTTAGTGGCAGTATTTATATGCCAAGCCAATCCTTCTTAAATCCTTGAAGCTTAAACAACCCTATAGAGGAAATCTGTCAAGTTCCCATTTCAAACTCTGATCAGCAGGGTGACTTAATTTTTAAGTCATTTAAAACCTTCAAGATGATTTTGTTTTCACTATATTTACCTTCCCCCTCCTCCCTTACCTCCTGGAATGTGGAAATTTGCTATGGTATCCTCATGACTTCAAAGACATCCTGCTTGCTTGCTGAAATGGGATCTTATGCTATAATCATTCTGAAGAGTAATGAAATGAATTTAGCTCTAGGTCAGTGTCTTGTTAAAGTTAATAGGCATGCTGGGTGTAGGTCACTATGATTTACTTTTTTTTTTAAACCTCTTTAAAGGAAAGCAAAAGAAATATTGTTTGGAAGAAGCACAGGCTTTACCAATGGCTATGCATTTTGTGAAAAACTACAGGAATTAAAGCGGGGTTCAACTGTAGAGGAATCAGTAACTGGGGATTATGCCTTAATCATAAATGGGCATAGTTTGGTGAGTAACTTTTGAGTTTTGTCCTTCCTTATTCTTTACCCCCAATAATTGTCTCTTTTGTATTGTCACAATGAACCCTTCTTTTATATTTCCCAAACTTCTGACATGTGGAGAAACACAGCTCGTACAAATTATGGTTTCACTTCTGCAAAGGAAATTTCTAATATTAATTTCATATTTATTGTCCTTTGAACTACCATGCCGTGAAATGGTGGGTCCATAAAACTAGCACATTCACAGAATCTCATTCTTGTCCTACTGAGCATGGGCCATTTAATGCTATTATTTAAGGGTTTGTGTAAGGGGAATATCACAAATCCCTGCCAATTAATTAACAGAATGCAAGGGGATGGATGGAATACAATTGTTTTTCTTGCTAATGTTTGTGATTTGAGGAGCACAACCTGACCTTCAAATAATTACTACACCAAATTATTGCCATTAAGATACCTCTGGTGGTTTTCCAAAATAGCAGCATTTTATAGTGATGCCAAACAATTTGCTTTGATTAGGAAATCTGGTTCTTGTCATAATAGAATAAACTTGCATTGTGCTTTTAATGTAGTTCAGGTTCTAAATCTTGAACAAGTATCAAAGTGTCCTTCTGAGCTTCTAATTTAGAAGACAAAAGCTCCTATTGCACTACAGAGGAATTATCATTTCTATGCACAAAAGAACTAATCTCACATCTTTCTCTGGCTTTGATGTGCATTTTTCACTTTGGGAGTTTGAAAAAGAAATACATCTTCCTGTAGACAGTTTCTTAGAGGACAAAAGCAGTTGGATGTGAGTATATTGTATTTTTTTCCCCCTGTGATCAGCTGTCTGTTAGCTCTTAGTGTTTAAAGCATTATCCAGCTGGATTCCAGACGTAATGATGTGTTGCCTTCCACACCATGGAAAGTTACAGAGCTCAGCTGCAAGCCAAACTCAGTTGAAAGGTTGTAGAGGCAGCATTACCCTCCTCTCTTGCATAGATAAGCAGTAACCCAAGGTTGTAATATGGCAACTGGACGTTGAATTGAGCTGGATGTTGAATTGATGGTCTTCTGATTGGGAAGGTGACAGTCCTGAAAGTATTCCTACATGGCAGTGGTTTGATTTGCTTTTTGTAAACCTAAAGAGACCATGAATAGTGGAGAAAAAGAAACTTAGAATTGAGCAATTTAACATTTTTATATCTGCAAATTCTACTCAATCCAAGTTTATTTTCAAGAAGAATTGTTCGTGTTTCAAGTGGTATGACTGCAAGTTTTCTTTAAAGGAAAAGGAAGTCACTCACCTTTACTTTGCTCAAAATCTAAATCTCTAGTTTTATAGGGTTTAGATGAGCCCACTCCATCACACAGGTTGCTCACACTCCTCTTTCAACCTTTGATTACATAGTGAGATGGCCAGTAGTTGTAGACTAAACTGAAATGCATCAGCCATTCCTAGAAATGTTGATGGGGTTCTCAGGATCACATTTTCTTTAAGGCCTTGTATCATAGCCTACATCAGGTCCATAGATCCTTTCATTTCTTTCATAATAAAATACTTCTGATTAATGATTCAAAGGAATCCGATTTCAACCAAATCTTTATTTGTTAATATTCTTATTTTCTTTTGTAGTAGGATGCTAGATTAGAAAGAGTAGGGATTAGGAGGTTTGGTTTTATTATACATTCTCTTTGTTTTGTTGCTATTCAGTCATTTCAGTGGTATCTGATTCTTCATGGCCCCATTTGGGGCTTTCTTGGCAGAGATATTAGAGTGGTTTGCCATTTCCTTCTCCAGCTCTAGCTCATTTGACAGATGAGGAAACCAAGGGCAACAAGATTTAGTAGCATGCCTAGGGTCACACAGCTAGTAAGTATCTGAGGCCAGATTTGAACTCAGGAAAATAAATTTTCCTGGCTCCAGGTCTGACATGACAGTCTATATACACTGCACCACTTGACTGCCTCATTGTAAAGTACTAAAAATGTGAGAAATTATTATTATATACAGAACTATATCTTCTAATAGGAAATAAAGTATTCAATAATTTTTAAAATATTTTGTTTTTATTGTACTTTTTCCTAAGGCTATTTTATGTCTTTGACCTTTAATCTGAACTATTTCAGGATGTGTAAATTTATCACATTTATTCCATATTTAACACACACATATATTTATGAGACACATTTTTCTCAATTCATAGACTTTGTAGCAAGGGTAGGACTTTGGCTTAGACCATTGTCTTCTTGAAGATGATGTCTTTTAAATCAGAGCATCTCTAGGCTATGTTCTATTTTGAGAAGGATAGGTTGGATTTCAGGTTTGTGCTTGTTCACAGTTTTTCACATCTAGAAATGCAACTTGCGTTGCTAACATAACAGCATCCTTGGATTGTCTATAAACTAAGATAACATGGCATCATACATGAAGACAGATGCTCTTGGTGCCATTGCCATCAGCAAAATAATGCCATGTACATGAGTTTGTGAATGCCTCTGTGAGAAAGAGTTTAAACTTGGGAAGGAGTAATGGGAAGGGAGGAGGGATAGGATTTGATTCTGAAAAGATGGCTATATAGGAAAAAGAGGAAAGAAAGTACTTATATCTATCTCCCCCCCCCCTATTCTCAGTCTGTTCTGTTGCTTTGCTTCCTTGAATCCATGATCTCATGAAAATAACTCATTCTTCCAAAGGCGTAGATCATACCCATCCTCACCTCTTTACATGCAACTTGGGTATATTCTGCCATTAATCCTTCATTGAGGGTTTACCAGTGTGCTGAGATCTTCCTCTATGTCTTTTAATATACAGGGGCGACCAGTGTGGTACTCAGACTGGGCTGTACATCTGTTATTCCTCAGCCTTGCTATATGACTGGACCCCCTCCTTTTCCTATCATGCAGAAAGTAGATGACATATTTTTGCTACTTCTTGTACACATATTGCTGTTTATATGCTATAATTACATTTAGAATTACATTTTTTTTAATAATTTCAGGTAATTACAAATACAATTATATATTCTAATTACAAATTATAATTATAAGCCCTTTTGGTGATTTTATGTATATATGTATATATATATATATAATTCGTGTAATTATATATATATTTAGATAGGTGAAATATCCTTGCTTATACACACTTTTAAAAATGTATGTATTTTTTTACCAATTAACATGTAATAACATATTTCCACACAAGTTTTCTCAAGTTAAATGGTTGATTTTATCTCCCTCCCTCCTTTCCCTTCCCCCTCATTGTGCTGGCAGGTTATTTGATCTGAGTTATACACATATTATCCTGAAAAATATATTTCCATATAGGTCATTTTTATAAATGAATAATCTTATAAAAACAAGACCCCAAAACAGAAAACCAAATAAACAGTGGAAAAAGTGTATGCTTTCATCTGCATTCTGACTCCAACAGTTATTTTCTCTGGAGGTGGATAGCATTCTTTGTCCCAAGTCCCTCAGAATTGTCCTGGATCATTGTAATGCTTATAATAACTAAGTCTATGGTGATTATATTTTGGATATTGGAGTATTCTGTGATTTGTAGCCATGTGGCATTACCAGAAAAATATTGATATTAAGAAATATGGGAGCAGCGTGGGATCATTGAAAAGACTTTATAGTTTTCCAAATTCAAACTGTCCTACTGGACTAGATGTCTTCTGAGTTCCCTTTTACCTCCAGATTTATAATTCTTTGATTCCAAGATCTAGATCAAGTGGACATCAGAACAGGCTTCCTGCTAACTTATTTTCCTCACTGAAATTCTTGTTATCTTATACTATTCCATTATCCTCGATGTTAAAGCTGTCCCCAAACTGACCTATTTAACAGTCTACTTGACCAGGAAGTCAAGTGTTTGCTTGCTCAGATGATTTTTCAGGTTTGGGGGAGGCGGGTTTCTTTGCCTCCACTTCCCAGTAATTTACTAAATTGCTTAAACTTTTGTATTGCCTTGGGAATATCACTCAGTATACATTAGCCAATCACAAGTTTGAACTGAAACTGCAAGGAAGAGTTGCGGGGGTTTTGTTTATTATTTTGGAGAATTCTGGGGAAAATATATCATAAAGGGAAGAAACAGGGTCAAAATAATAATAAAAATAATAGCTTACATGTATGTAGCACTATGTGTATGGCACTGTGCTAAGCACTTTACAATTATTGTTCCATTTTGTCCTCATAATATCTCTAAGAGGTAGGTATTATTATTATCCTTATTTTACAGTTGAGGAAACTGAATAAAAAAAAAAAAACTTAAGTGACTTGTCCAGGGTTATATACCTAGTAAATGTCTGAGGCTGAATTTGAACTTAGATATTCCTAATTCTAGGCTTAACATTTAATCAATTGTACCACTCAGCTGCCTTTATGCTCCTCTGTATTTCCCTACACAGATTCTGAGAAATCCTAAAAATTAAAGATGAGATTAACAAATTTGATTGTAAGAAAACCATTGAATTAATAAATAAAACTCATTTGGATTTATGTAAAAACTTCAACAAACTAGATAAACCATTGGTTAGTATGATTTCAAAAAGAGGGAAGGACAAATGACTAGTATCAAAAATGAAAATGGTGAATTTACCACTCACAAATAAAATCAAAGCAATTATTCATTGTTATTTTGTTCATTCATATGTCAACAAATTTAACAATTTAAATGAAATGGAAGAACACTTACAAAATATAAATTGCCTAGACTAATAGCAGAGGAAAGAGAATATCTAAATAAACCTATTTTAGAAAAAGAAATTGAACAAGCTATAAACTTCCTAAGAAAAAAGCAGCAGGACCAGATGGATTTATAAATAAAGTTTACTAAATATATGAAGATAATATAATTCAAATTTTAAATAAATTATTTAGGATAAGTCCTTCCGAACCCCTTTCATAAAACAATAAGGAAAGAAAATTATAGCCAATTTCATTAATGAACATAGATGCAAAAATCCTAAATAAAATATTTTGCAGGAGACTACAACAATATGTGTCAAAGATTACACATTATGGACAAATAGGATTTAGATCAGGTATTCAGGGATTGATAAATATAAGGAAAATTATTAACATATATGATTATATCAATAAAAATGTAATAAAATCATTTGATTATATTAACAGATGCATAAAAAGATTTTGACAAAATACAACACTTATGTCTATTAAAACACTTGAGAGTGGGTATCTGGGTGTGGCTCAATGGATTGAGAACCAGGCCTAGAAACAGAAGGTGCTAGATTCAAATCTGGCCTCGGACACTTCCTAGCTGTGTGACCCTGGGCAAGTCACTTGACCTCCATTACCTAGCCCTTACTACTCTTCTACCTTGGAACCAATACAAAGTATTGATTCCAAGATGGAAGGTAAGTGTTTTCCAAAAATAAAGAAAGAAATAATAAAACACTTGAAAGCATAAGTATAAATGGATTTTTCTTTAGGCTAATAAAAGTACATACTTAAAACCATCAGCAAACATTATCTATAATGGGGATAAATCAGAATCCTTTCCTATTAGATCAGGAGTAGAACAAGGATGCCCATTATCACTAATATTATTTAATATTGTATTAGAAATGTTAACAGTAGCAATAAGAGAAGAAAAAAAGTTGAAGGAATCAGAATGGGCAAGAACCCATTTCTCTTTTTGCAAAAACTAATCTACTTATTCAATACCTTAATTAAGATATCAAAAAATCATTTTATTATGCTAGAAAAATAATAACAAAATTAATTTGTGAAAATAAAAGGTCAAGAACATCAGAGGAATTAATGAATAATGTAAAGGAATGAGGTATAACAGTACTAGATTAAAGTGGTAATGATCAAAATTACCTGGTACTGGCTGAGAAATAGAAAAGTAGATCAATGGAATAGAATAGACATATAATAAAGAGTTGTAAAAGATTATAGTAACCTTATGTTTGACATAAGTAAAGATCCAAGTTTCGGGGTTAAGAATTCATTGTTTAGGGAAAATTGTTGAGATGGAAAGTGGTGTGGTAGAAATTAGATATAGACCAATATTTTATATCATTTACCAAGATAAGATCAAAATCAATGCATGATCTAGACATAAAAAGAGATATCATAAGCAAATTAGAAGAACAGGGAAGATATCACCTATCAGAACATTATATATAACAACAGAAATATTATTTGAAGAATTACGTGTAATGTTCACCTCCAGAGAAAGAATGTATAAAAGAGAAATAAACATAATTTTATACATATTTATATATTTTTGTCAATGAGGTCTTCTCTATTAGGGGAAAGGGAATGAGGTAGGGAGTTGATTGAATATTTTAATGTCACAAACAAATAATTAAATAAATTTAAACTTAAAAAGCTACTCTGAAAGATGGCTCTGGTTAATAATACAATTGATAATGGGTTGAGAGAGACTCTGGCCAATTGGTGTGGTGCGGATAGCACCAGGTTTGATGAGATACCGGAATTGCACTTTAAAGACAATACATCTCTTCCAAAGTTGGAGAAGGAAGCAAAGATCTTCACCTCTCCCTGGGAAAGGAAGGAATTAGAGTGGTTGTCATTCTTTGCTGCAATTTGTAGCATCCCATTTCTTTTTCCCTTGCTCCTCTGTTATTTCACTATCATTTATGCTCATTGTTACACGGGTTGCAAACTTTTATGACATCATATGTTGCCTGGCAGTAGAAAATGGGAAGGATGGGAAGTTTGAGAAAAATGGAGGAAACATTCATCAACCCCTGTGAGGCACAGCATGAGAGAAATGAATGATGTTATAATAGCTAGGGAGATGGAGGGGAGAATGACAAATCTTATGGTGGGATAATATTACTTAGCCAGCTCAAGGTGATAAGGAGAAGTAATAAGCAGAGAAAGGTTAATAATCTAAAATAAAATTTTTAAAAATCTCCTAAACCAAGATAAAGATTCTCCTCCTTGGGCCAAATCAGTCTAGAATGAAGTAAGAGAAAAAGGTTGCATTTCAGGTACACCACATATATCCTTTTTTGGATTCTTTTGTACACACCATTGCTCCCCTTTAGCTACCTGCCTTGATAGCAAATTGCAGGATGATGAGAATTTTTAGAGTAAAGGAATCCTCTCCACTCTTTACTCCTCACCCACACTAATCATTGGTCTTTATCTTATACATGGAAACTTCTTCACAGTGGATTTTACTATTCTCAACAGGACGGACCTCCCACCTCCTTACTGTATTATGGGATATTGTATCTAAAGGGCAGTTGGGAACATTTCATCAAATCTGGTCCTATTTGTGCTGTGCCTATTAATAACATTCTTTCTCAGCCTAGTGTCAATCACATTATTAACCAGAACTGCAGCCGCCTCTCAGTCTTTGTAAGGAAGTCCAGAGAAACATAAATCTGTAACCAGACGACTACTTAAATCCTGGTATCAAGATGAAAGATTAAATTCTCGTCCCTCATTCTCAACTTCCCTTCTGACATCTTTTCTGTATGACAGTAATTATGTTTCTCCTTTATAAAATATTACCAATTTCTCTTTTGTGTGTGACTTTATACTTGGCGTATCTAGTTCTTTTTAAAAATATTCATTATTTTAAAACATAAAACTTCTAGGTATTCCATGAATACTATCATTTAAAAATTTTTTAATTGCATATTGGTTCCAAGGCAGAAGAGTGGTATGGGTTAGGCAATGGGGAATCAATGAAGTGCCCAGAATCACACAGCTAGAAAATATCTGAGGGTAGATTTGACCTCAGACCTATTTTTAGGTCTGACTCTCAATCCATTGAGCCACCTAGTTTCTCCCTCCTATTTATTTCTTAATATTATACCATATTTTCATAATCTAATGCCCATCTTTGCTTTGAAGTTTCTGAGAATTATAGAATGTAAGCTCTTTTAGGGTAAAGACTATTTGTATTCTCAATGCTTAGCCCAATGCTGACTCCATAGCAGGACTTAATAAATATTTGTTGAAAGAATGAACTGAAAAGATGATTTAGTTGGAAGGACCTTTACTGAATTAAAAAAAAAATTCTTTACCTGTTCATCCCCTGAAACAAGTGTTGGTACTTAAGCTTCAATGATCTTCATAAAGATTGTTCTGCTCATGTTTACCATGACCAATAAAAGGCAAGATGACCATTCATGAAATGATGTTTCTTTTGATTTTAGGCACAAGATAAAACAAAAAATCCATTATTTCCTCTCCAAGGAGAACCTGTGAGCCATTAGTTTCTTCAATTTTCTGATTTGATTTATAGCACAAATTTCAACACTGATATGGTTCAGTTCTTCTAGTTGTACTGGGGCTCTCACATTTAGAATATCAGCAATTAAGTTAAAGTTTATAAATATTCTAATAACTGAGTGATTAACTTTTTTTAGCACTTTCTGTTCCCTCCCCTTTCTGTTAGTCTGCCACCATCACTACAGATATGTAATGGGACCTTCTAGAACCGAGGGCCATTTTGTATTTCTTTCTTGTTCACCATGGTTGGAGAATTCATTACTTGTTAGAGTCATTCACTTAGCTAATCTGGTCCTTGGAGAGCAGACACAGCTTATTACTAGAATCCTACCTGAAGATGTTTCAACATAATAGAAATTTTCTGAACTTGGCATTTCACTGTCATAGCCATTGAGAAATTGAAGTTGGGTTGCCTACTTGTCACCATGGCATATGACTTTTATAGAAGCCTCTAATGCCATCTGAATAAGATACAGCAATTCCAGAAAATCAAGGTTACTCAGAGAGGGGGATCAGATGGAGTAGTTTAGTTTTTATTCCTATCATCTGGTTCCTCCTTAGTTTCTTGGTAGCAGAACTGGAATGGTTTTCCATGTCCTTCTTCATTTCATTTTACAGATGAGGCAAACAGGGTCAAGTGATTTGTCTAGTGTCACAAAGCTTGTTTTGGGGCCAGATTTAAATGTATGAACATATCTTTCTGATTCCACACCTAGTGCTCTATCTATTGTTCCACCCAGCTGCCCTTGCACAGAAGATAATGACATGTATTAGAATAGTTTCTTAACAAGTGTTTTCCCTTTATCAGGGCCATCAAAGGGCCAGTTTTTATTTACTCTTCATGGTACTTTGAAAAGTAGTCAGACATGGATTATTTGTATTACTCATCTCTATGATTATAGCTTTGCATTCATATTCCATCAGATTATTTTGTTTGAGCTGAAAATGATCTTTCTTTAGTTAAGTCCTTAAAGGATTTTGTATGGATTTAGAGGATCATTGGTTTAGAGCCAGAAAGGACATCACAGGCTATCAAATTCTGCTCCACATTTTACAAATTAATGAACTGAGATCCATAGAAGCAAAGTGAATTATCTAAGATTATAAAACTAGTAAGTAGATGAGAAAGGATTTCAATCCAGGTTTTCCTGCCTCCAAGTCCAGTGCCTTCTTTAATAGACCATGCTACTTCTCTCTCTAGGTAATGAAAGAGTCAGAAAACCCAAGTCAGAATCTTCACTTTAGTATCTACTACCTTTAGTAAATCACTTAATCTCTCATGGTCCTTGATATGCTTCTGCTATGGACTCAATGATCAGAGGTCTGAAGTTTCAGGGAATCAAGATCCTGGTGGGGGGTGAGGAGGGGTGGGCAACTGGGTGGCTCAGTGGATTGAGAGCCAAGCCTAGAGACAGGAGGTCCTAGGTTCAAATCTGGCCTCAGATGCTTTCTAGCTGGGTGACCCTGGGCAAGTCACTTAACTCCCATTGCCTACCCCATATCACTTTTCTGCCTTAGAACCAATAGACAGTATTGATTCTAAGATGGAAGGTAGGGTTTATAAAAAAAGATGCTGGGGGTCTAAAGGATGATTCCATTCCTTTTTGAAGGATTCCAATGAGAGCGATCCATTATGTTCTGAGATAATACATTCCACTTTGGGGTAGCTCTAATTATTAGGAAGATTTTCCTGACATCCAGCCTAAATTGACCTCTTTGCAGCTTCCATCCATTATTCTCAGTTCTGCCCTCTCTGACCAGATGGAGTAAATCTAATTCCTTTTCCAGATGACAGCCCTTAAAATACTTGAAGACAGCTATCATGTCCCTCCTCCCCTACATTGATTTTTTTCTTCCCCATGTTCAACACCCCCATTTCCTTCAACTTATCCTCTTTTGTTAAAGACTCAGGGTTCTCCACCATCTGGATTGGATTGTCCTTCATTGTATACTCTCCAGCTCATCTATGTCCTTCTTAAACTGTGGTGCTTATAATGGAACATAATATTCTGGATGCAGTCAATAGGGCAGATTGAATAGAGACTATGACCTTTTTATTCTTGGAAGTTATGCTTCTTTTAGTGTAGCACTAGATTTCATTAGCTCTTTTGGCTGCCATTTCAACCTACTGACTCATACTAAATTTGCAGTAGACTGAAACCCTTAGACTTTTTTTCAGAAATACAGCTAAAGAACTATGCCTCCCTATTCTGTACTTGAGGAGCTGATTCTTTGAACCCAAGTGGAAGACTTTACATTTATTGAATTTCACATTATTAGATATAGCCAGAATTCTAGAATGCCAAGTTCTTTTGGATCCTGATTCTAACCTCCATTGTGGTTGCCCTTCTTCCTTAGTTTGAACTATGCAAATTTAATGAGATTGGAATCTATGCCTCTCTAATACATCATGAAATGATTCTTTTCTGAAAACTTCTTCTTAACAGGGCCATGCACTTGAAGCTAATCTACAGAGTGAATTCCTAGAAATTGCCTGCATATGTAAGACTGTGATTTGCTGCAGAGTTACTCCTCTTCAGAAAGCCCAAGTGGTGGAATTGGTTAAAGAGTACAGGAAAGCAGTCACTTTGGCCATAGGAGATGGAGCCAATGATATCAGCATGATAAAAAGTAAGGGGCATAAAATAAAGACTGTAAGTTTATATATATATATACATGTGTGTGTGTGTGTGTGTGTGTGTGTGTGTGTGTGTGTGTGTAGCCATCAAATGATCTAATGGAAGAGGGAAACTAACCCAATTATATAAAATAAAGGCTGCTTGCTATAAAATTTAAATGAATATCCAATAACTCCAAGCATTATATTTTATAAGATTTATTAGTAATCACTTGAAGTGGAATACATACAAGAACAAAAGTAAAAGTCTGAGTAAAGCCACGTGAATAAAATTCTCCTGCCTGGCACTCACCGAACCACCACAGTTGCATTCCCGGGAGCAGAGAATGAGGGCAGAGCTACACAAAACTTATATCTCCCCTATGTTAGTACATTAGCATAAATACATAAATGGGATTCTGGGAGAGAGAGTCTCTAGGGAGAAAATTCTAATTATACACTGCCCATATGATATAGTAGTTAGAAAGTGGGTCTTGTACTGATAGGCAGACTTGGCATTAAGCCCAACCTCTTACATGTATTGGCTTTGGGACCCTGAGAAAATCAATCAACTCCTCAATATTCAAGGTAACTTTTTCAAACTAATTCACAAAACAGTTTATGATATGCATGTGGCAAAGAGGGAGATTTCTTTACTATGGGTCTCCCTTTGCTGATGGAAATAACTAAGTCTAGACCAAACTTTTAAAAAATGCATAAAATCAACTTTTTCTGTTAATAAAATGATTATGATTATATAATCTCCATAAAATAGATTATTTTATTATTATATCTACTACTAGCTTTGACGTATTTTAAAAATTTTGTCATTTTTTTAATCAATGATTGCTAATAGAATGGGAAGTTGCTTGAAATATATTAGAAACATATGTAATTCACCTTGGGTGATATAGCTTTTAGTGTCAAAGATGGGATGTGAAACTAGGTCTTCCAGACTCAAAGCCCAGCATTCTCTCCATGAAATTGAGCTGCTTCAAGTGATGCATTCAGGTCTTTAAAAGTTGTCTCACCAAGCTGACTGTGTGGTGCTTGTTGACTGATTCATTTCTAAAAGAGTTAAATCAGCATTTTACAAAATTTCTGGATCTTCATTTCTATCTTCTTCACTTCACAGGTGCACATATAGGAGTTGGCATCAGTGGTCAGGAAGGAATGCAAGCAGTTTTAGCCAGTGACTACTCCTTTGCACAATTTCGATATCTCCAGCGACTCCTCCTGGTTCATGGAAGGTGGTCCTATTTCCGCATGTGTAAATTTCTGTGCTATTTCTTCTACAAGAATTTTGCTTTCACCCTTGTGCACTTCTGGTTTGGATTCTTTTGTGGTTTCTCAGCACAGGTTGGTAATAAGTATTTTTCTTTCTTTGACTAGATCCCTAAACTGAAGAAAACCCTTCCATGTGTTTTATTTTGAGTTACTAGGATCTGTTTTTCAAACTTAAAAAATTTTGTGGATCTATTACTAAAAATTATTTTAAGTGCTGAGTGAAAATAACAGTAAATTTTTGGAATGATAATTGATAATTGACAAACACTGAACATAAGAGAAATATGTTTAACTTAATTGTTATTTGTATTGCCCAAAGAATCATATAGTCATGGTACCTTCACACCAGAAAGGAATGTGGAGATCATTTGCTACAACTGCTTTTTACATAGAGAGAAATTGAGGTCCATAGAAATAAAAGAATATGCTTTGGGATATATAATGATTTATAGGCACTTAAAGTAAATGGTAGCCACAGTGTACCTTTTCTTTCTTATTCATTAATAAAATCTAACTTACTTTGTTATATGATGGGAGGAAAATTTGATTTTTGTACTATAGTCTAAATACCATTGAAAGAAAATCTAATCATGAGTTCTAACACAGTATCCAATAGCAATTTTAGGTTTTATTGCCTGGAAAGTAAGAGTGTTTGAGACTGGGATTCGGTCATTAAAACTTAGCCATCAGTATTATTCTTGATACAGTTTTTGGTCATCTCCATAGTAGGTTTTCTTCACTCATGTTGTCAATTATAACTCCCTTCTATCTCCCTCCCCAGTCCCCTTTCCTGCTAGAGCCTTGGACTCTGCCCCTACCAGTTTAGTCATCGAGTATTTATTAAACTTTTGATTTGGTTCAGGACTGTGATGAGTGCTAGGGATACAAAGAAAGTGAAAAAAAAAAGTTCCCTCCCTCAAGATACTCATAGTCTAATGGGAAAAAAACGACATGAAAACAATTATGTACAAACATAAATTAATATGTGTATTTATCTGTCTATCTATCTGTATACCTGTCTATATACCTGTCTGTCTGTCTGTCTGTCTGTCTGTCTATCTATCTATCTATCTATCTATCTATCTATCTATCTATCTATCTATCTGTCTACCTATCTGTCTTTCTATCTGCCTATCTCTGACTGTCTCCGTTTATTTGTCTATCTGTCTGTCTGTCTCCATTTATCTATCTCTGTCTTTTTGTCTGTCTGTCTGTCTGTCTATCTATCTATCTATCTACCTATCTATCTATCCATCTATCTATCTAATAAATTGAAGCCTGTGAAAGACTTCCTTCAGAAGGAAACATTTTAAGGGAGACTTAAGGGAAGTCAAACCTTAACCTCTTTTTTGCAGAAATACCCATCCCATGCCTTTAGGCTTATATCAATTCTTGTTTTCTCTTTCCAGTTACCTTTTATGAATTCTCTTCCCTCTTTAGAGTATGTTTCTCAAGAGGAGGGATAATCTTCCTTACTTATGTTTCTATTTCCAGTGCTTAGCATAGACCCTGTTATATAATAAACTTTTTTTTAATGTAATAAACTTTTAATGAATTATCTATCTTTATAATTTAAAAGTGATAATATTCATATTACTTCTAAAAATTGAATTGTGGTTAATGTCTTCATCAAGGAAGAGCAATCAATAAATTCATTTATCAGTGCTTATTATAAATAAAAACTCATTAGATTAAGGAAGATATCATATCATGAGCTACAAGTATCAGTATAGAAGAATTTTGCCTCTGAATCCTTACTGTGAAAATGAGACCTGAAATTCAAGTATATCAGTGAAACTGGAAAAAAAAACCCAACACAATAAAACATTTTTCTATAATGATAACTATCCATGTCAATCTTGATTTTTTCCATGATAAATGAAAACATAAGACAAAAGGAAATTGCGATTAAATGAAAGGATGGCTCATCTTTTCCTTAGATAAGCAAATAAGGAAGCTAAGGGAGTTAGGTCACATACCCAAGTCAATAAGAAATGTCATTTTCATAGGACACTTGGTCATAATGTCTTTCAGTGCTTGTGAAGAGAATAAATAACATGAAGATAATAATTTATATACTAACAACTGTGAGGATGAAAAGGCAGAGAAAGTCTAATTTGCCAAAATTTTCCAATCCCAGTTGACATTTATTTTGATACTTGGTTATTTCAGTGCCAAGGTAGTCCCAGAGGAGGATATTGAAAAACACATTGAAAAATATGACTGAGATTTGAGGAATAGGTCAGAAACCTTATGCTTTTTAAAAAAATCATTTTTATCATTATTACTTTCTTCCAGAAGAGAACCTAACAGCATACAATGAAGTTTACTTTGACAGCAGACATGAAAGAACTGGTTACTGATGATATACACACACACATATATGCACACATACACACACACACAGACACACACACCAGAATCAAATTTTTGGTGCAATTAGACCACTGACTAGTTAGATCGAAAGTCAACATTAATATCAAATTGAAATAAAACAAATATAATATGCAACCACCTCATTCTAACCCACTCAATTGAGCTGAGGAGAATAAAAAGTGGGAAATCAAAATAATCACCATCTTGTGCAAAACTTTAACTTATGTAAAGGAGCTGCCAAGGTGCTTGCTTAGCTGGCAAATACTTGATTTTTTGCCAAAGATAGAGACATAGCAGCCAAGGACATTACCAACATAGAAGTCAAATGTGCTTGTAAAAGACTATAGAGGAATATGACAGAAGAAGCAAGACCTCCATATTAAATAACGAAAAGCAAATATAAATGAAAATAAATCCATAGAAAACTTAGCACGAGACCTAATTAAGCCAAGGCCATATAAATAGAAAGTGCCAAAGCAGATTTCAAACCCAACAACTCTTGACTCCAGTCAGCAGGCTTCCCATTGTACCAAGATATTAATGTTCTTATTCTACAGATGAAAAAAATGAGCCTCAGAGAAGATTAAATGATTTGCCCAGGCTATACAACTTCTAAAGTGGGTTTAAAGTCCTTGTCTTCATAATTCTATCTACTATATCCCATTTTCCTTCATGCACAATGGAGAGATCCCTGTTGGGCATAATTAGTCTATAGCATATTGCAGAAGATGATGTGCATTAAAGAAATGAGGGGACTTATGACCAGATATGGAAGAAGGGAGTCATGGAGTGAGAGGGAGGGAATAACAGATAGAGACCAAGTTCTTGACTAGTGCTGAGGAAATATATAAGAATATAGAGGAAGACTTCTAACATGGTAGATCCTTTGGGAAAATCCATGGGAGAATGATGGCAAGCACCACAAAGGATGAGAAATAAGGTGGTGTTATTAAGTAAATACCCCCATTGACAAGATCAAAAATCCGTTTTAGGACTGAAGCATTATGGAAACATCTTAATAAAATTACAGCCAAACACCTTAAAGCAACAAATAATCAGCTTTCACAAATAGAAGTATAAACAATGCATATTAAGTATTTTTCTAATCAATTTCCCCTGCTATGGATTTTGCTTGTATTTGAGCTTTATTTAAGACATTACTATCCATGACAAGCATTTTTCTTTTAGAGATAAAAGGTTCCTTAGGGATCATCTAGTTCAGCTTCTTCATCTAACAACTGAAGAAACTGAGACTCAGAGAAATTAAGTAATTGAAGTCATGTAGATGGTAAACTACAGAGAGAGATTTTGAAACCATGTCCTTTGACTTCAAATTCAGTCATCTTTCTATTGCACCAATGTGCTTCTCTGATCCAGGAGTGTGTGAGTTAATGTTAAATGATGGACTCTTCAAAAAAAAAACAAGGAGCTTATAACTTTTTGTTATTTTTTATGACATACTTTTAAGTTTAATCTATGTTGCTAACATTTTCTTCAATGCTTTCCTAAATGTATACACTTAAAACAAAATATCCTCATTTGTAGCACTTCCTGATTTCCAAGGTATATAGGCTCACATTGAAAAGAGCTGACTCCAGTCTAACCCTGGATTTCGTTATGTACATTTTGCTAAATTTTATTAAATCTAATAATATTTTAAATGTACTAAGAGAGCTTGATATGCAAAAGAATCCTGTGAGATCTTTTGTAAGGAGAATAACAACCCTCTAGTTTATTCTTTTTATAAGGTTCAAATGTTTTTTTTTTTAATTGAGTATTCTAAAAGTGAGAAAGACCTGCATGTCCTTGACCTTTTCCCCTTAAAACCAAAGTAATCTAGAGAAAACTAAAAAAATAGATTATGCCCATATTAGTCCCCTCTCATTAGAGCTCTTTGCAGGTAGGAGAAGAGAGAATAAAATCTTGTTTTCAGATTCTGGTTGATACAAGAATTGATCCTGTTGATATTTCTCAAGTTCCCATTCACAAATTCACAATCAAGATCTCCTTTTTAAGAGTGGGAGTAGAGAGAAGTGGAACATTTGTGTGCTCATGAGTTTTGAGTTGTACTTTTTCTGTACTTTAACATGGAAAAGTATCAAAATTTGACCCATTCAATTCATAGCTGTCCAAATCCTGTTTATTTAGGGGTTTCTCTGAGAGACTAAGTTCCATCCTATGCTAGTCTGGGGTACATGAGGTTTTTATGTCACATAGGGTGGAGTAAAAAATGAACCTGGAAAATCCCTGTTAACTGGCAGAGGTACAGGTTGACCCCTCCCAGTGCCAGCTCCACCCCCCCCCCATTTGGCATTCTATGTGGGCACAGATTTCTGATGGGCTGTTAGTGATTTATACACGGTGCTATGTGACATATAAAGCCAAGCATACCATGATCAGTGCCATCTCTAAACCAAACCGTGAACTAGAAGAAATGCTAGCCTTAGTGCAAGCGGGGAATGTGACATCATCTAGGCTAATGCTCTTATTATCGAGATGTGGCAACTGAAGCCCAGAGATGTTGGTGACTTACACCTCACCACACAATAGCAGAGCCAGGATGCAAAATCAGGTCTGCTGACTCAAAATCTAGAACTTTGTCTAGTACTCCAAGCTTTTTGTCATTCAGGCGGTCTTCCACAATTTCCCATCTCCTAATTTTGTACCAAAACACCACCCCCCTTTTCAGTGATCTGATAAAATAATTTCTACCAAAATGTTATTGATTCTCAGAAGTTTTTGTATTTTTTAACTCAATTTTATTAATATCTTTTGTTTTTATATCATTTTCTGTCCAGAATATACCTCTCCTCTTGCCCTTTCCAGTGAGCCATCCCTCATAATAAAGACTTTTTTTAAAAGAGGAAAAAAAAAAGTAATACAGCAAAACCAGCCATCTATGTCTGATAGTCATACAATCTGATATCCTCAGAAATCTGGCCTATGCAAATAAGGGAGAGAGTTCCACTTTGTCAACTCTTCATGATCATTATAATTATACAGCATTTTCTTTTATTATGATTACTGTTTTTGTTTTTGCATTGTCATTGCATCTTTTTTTTTAATGATTAGTTATACTTTCTCCAGTCTTTCGTTTTAAAAGAAGACTTCTGGAGAGAATAATGCTAAAATCAAAGGAATGAATTTGTAAAGGTGGAATTTAGGCAGGAGATTCTAAGACTTTTTTTGCCTCTCTGAATGAGGTAGAAGTTTTATTGTTGCGATATAGCCATAGAAGTGGGCATGGTGCATACATTATTAAGTCTATAAATTCTCTTACCTTTCTCCAACCCCTATTTCTCAGGTTTTTATCAGGAGTCTAAGCACAACTCACAGTTTCATCCCTAGATATGCCATTTAGCCAGAAATTTTATTTCCTTTCCTATCCTGGTGAACTAGGTTAAATAATTTGGAGGGAAGCATCAAAGCCCACTTTACATCTCTTCTATGAGCTTAGGGTTAGCTTTAAGAAGAACTCTCTTGGAGGCAGTGGGTACAGGTAGGTGGCTCAGTGGATAGAGAGCCAGGCCTAGAGACAGGGGGTCCTGGATTCAAATCTGGCCTCAGATACTTCCTAGCTGTGTGACCCTGGGCAAGTCACTTGGCCCCATTGCCTAGTTCTTACCTCTCTTCTGCCTTAGAAGAGTTTTTAAAAAGAACCCTAATTCTTCTTGGCTCCATCTTGGTCCTTTTGTCTGACTCTTCATGACCACATTTGAGGTTTTCTTGACAAAGATACTGGAATGGCTTGCAATTTCTTTTTCCAGCTCATTTTACAGATGAGGAACCTGAAGCAGAATTGAGTAACTTGCCCAGGATCCCAGAGTTAGTAAGTGTCTGAGGCCAGATTTAAATTCTGGAAGATGAATCTTCCTGATTTGCCCCTAAGTCCCAGAGATTGGCCTTTCTGACTTTCTAAAACTAAAGCTGTCTTCCAAACTTTAAGGTATTTCCCAACTTGAAGGTTTAAAATCCTTCCACTTCTCCTGGCTTGTGATGTATGTATCTAACAGCAGCATCGGGCATTACTTTTACTTTTTCTAGCCTCTTCCATGCCCCAGATGGCTCTTTAACCTTTGTTCAGCCTGATTGTGTTTCATTGGTGGCTTTCCTACCAGTGTCTTTCGTATGTCCTTTGTAACACTGTGGATCATAGTGGATTAGAGTGAATAAGATGGGATGTGAGGCTCATATCTGAAGAGTGGAGATAGCATGGGCAGAAACCCTAGCAGTTACCACCAATATAATTGGTATCTTCTGTTTCCTAATGATTTTGTATAATCATGAATAGACTGACTAATCTTTAAAACACACACACACACATACATCATGGAAGTGAGTATTTAAATTTAAATTTAATTTTTAATTTATCAAAATTGCAAAAATAAAAGAAGCCTTTATTTTAAAAAATTAGGATGGTTTTCCTTAAATTTAAACATTATTGTAAGTTAAAAGTGCCACTAGTATATATGCTCTGAGTGTTGAACATTTCACATAAAATATTTTGAACATAAGTCTACTATATCTTAAAGGATAACCTTATTGGACTCACAATTGAATAACTCTGAAGTTTAATTCCAATTTGTACTAACTCATGATTTGTTAAAATTGGATTATTGAGAGATATGTGTGTGTAATTTTTCTTTTAATTTAGCAATTATTTATTAAGAGGCAGCATAATATTGTAGATAGAGGATAACCTCAGAGTCAAGAAGACCTTCATTTAAATGTTTCTTCTACCCACAAAAAGATCCACTGGATCCAAGGTAGAAGGAAAAGGCAAAGCACTCCAGTATCCTTGCCAAGAAAACTCAAATGATGATTATCATCTGTGGGATCACAAAGAGTCAGACATGACTTAACAACAACTAAATTCCCCCATGGGGTTGATTGATAACTTAACCTCTAACATAGCAATAGATCTCAGAATTTTTGGTCTCAAGATTCCTTTACACTCTCAAAAATTATTGAGGAACTCCCCTCTACCCAAGAGGTTTTATTTGTATACAACATCTATTGATATATTTAAAAATTAAATAATATTAGGAATGTAAATAATTTTGACCTTGAGAACCTAAGGTGTAGGATGGAGACCCTCTTCCTTTTCCCAGTCTCCAGTTCTAAAGTATCATGCGGAGGGGACAGCAAGACATTAGGTGACTTTCTCATGGTAGATTTTAACAGTTTGAAACTCTTCAGGTAAAGCCTCTGTAGGATCAACCAAGCTTAGTGCAGAGATGTTCATCACTAGAATTTTAGCTACAGGTTTATGAATATTTTCAGCCTAACTAACTCAAAAAACTGTACTAAAGTTGAAGAGTTGCCATTTGTTTTTTAGACAGAATATCTAAACTAATGAAATTATAAATCTTTGAAAATTCAATCCTCCATTGAATTGGAAACTCCTTGAGAACAGATGATTTCGTTTGTATTAATAGCACTTAGCCTAGTGCCTGGCATCTAGAAGGTGCTTAGTTAAATGTTGTTGATTTGACTACAAAGATAATAACATAGATGACCTGAAGTTTTGGTCTCATTGTTTCAAAAGAATTATCGTGTGTGTGAGATTATTTGGCTGATTGTTCCTTTGTTTAAGTTTTAAGTTAAGTTTTAAGTTCCTCTTTTCCACTAGAGATGGACACCTCTCCAAACTGTACTATGTGTATGTGGTCAGAAGATCTAATTGTTTCACTTCTTTGTAAATCTTCCAACACTTTGGCTGTATCTACATAAGACAAACATTTACAGATGTCTGACCCCAAATGTTTTATTGCTGCTATATTGTTTCTCTTCATGGAACTGGTGAAGGTGCCAAAGATAAAGCAGTCTAGGAATGTGACTAATAGTCAATTAGGATGTTTTAGTTCAGAAATTTCTCAGGACAGCTGAAACATACATTTGTAGAGACAGGGGAAAGAACTAGTTTGGGCATTAAGGCATTGCTTTTCATGTCTGTTGACTTTTGGTTATTTGCTTTCAAATATGGTTTTGCTATTTTTTGGTATGTATATTTGCTATATACATGGTCTATTTAGGGGTTTAAACAATGGAAAATGGTATGTAGATGCCATAAAAATCAGTTGGTAGAATCTTTTCCAATGTTCTGCCAAACCTTTAGATGACCACTTTGTAAAATGGTGCCACCACATTTGTTTGGTGTTGGAAAGGAATTTAATCATCTCTTAATGATTTTAATTGATTTGGCAGTCCCCTAAATGTGAAATTTTGTGAAACTTTTTAAAATGTCTATGATCCTATTATAATTATGGGATATTAGAGCTGGAAGGAACCTTAGAGATTATCTATTGCGATATCATAATTTTATGAGTAAGAAAACAGTCCTAGAGAGTTAACTTCTTGTAACTTGTTCAGAATCACACAGTTAATGAATATCAGAACTGGAACTAGAAGCTAGGTTAACTCTTGTCTTTCTAATCCAAGGTGTCTTCTACATCCCTTATTAAAAAAGGACTTATGAGGGTAGAGGGCAACATAGTACAAGACAAAGCTCACTGACTATACAAATTGAAGACCTGGGCTCATGACCTGACTCATTTATGACCTTTGGCAAGTCACTTAAGTTCTCTGGGCTTCAGTATCCTCAAGTGCAAAATGAGAGAGATTGGACTTTATGTTTCCCTGAGGTCTTTTCTCTAAATCTTATCGTTTTATATAACCCTTATACTTAAAGTCATATGGCACTGATTGTAATTCTTGTTTAAGTAAACTATTCTGGCCAAGAGAAATAATATTTTTGTGATCAGGCATTTTGATTAAATGAATATTGGTTCTTTACTCTTAATTTCCAGGCTTTTAGAAGGTATATCACTATGCTAGTAGGACCATTAAAGAGAATGTGTTATAAATTTAGTAAAATATGTTCAGATTTTAGCCATTAGTGGGGAGTCCACACCCAACTGCCCCAGTTGGATGGAAATAACTCCCTTCAGGGTCAGTTGAACAACTTGTCCCACCTCTCCTCTGTTGTATAAGTGGAATACAGTAGCCCTTACACTTGCCACAAAGATTACCAAGGAGTAGTAGCAGGACCTTTGTTCATGCAAGGAAAAAGATGTTAGACTATTGTCAGAGGTTTGATTGTCCCTTCTCTGCTTAACAGATGGTGGGAGGAAGTAAATGATGAAGGAAGGAAAAACAAGGCTCATCAGTGATTTGTTGTCTCCTTCATTTACTTCCTGATTTACATTACTGAATGCTGGTTTGCAACAGTCTGGACTGAAAAATCTTTTGGTTTCCTTTCTTTGTCATTATCACTAGGAAAGGTGAAAGAAGGGAAATGGGGAAAAAGAGAAAAGGGTGAATGGGAAAAACAGATAAAAGATGGAATCAGTTTTTGATAGATGTTTTCATAGTACCAATTTTCCTTCAAATGAAACTAAATTAATTTTAGTAGCTTTGGGGAACATAGAAAAATGCTCAGGACCTAGGCATCTGAGATCCCTTGAGCTCAACAGAGCATTACTTTCTTCCCATCCAGTTAATGTCAGCAGTTTATGTACTTATCATCTCTGCAAATGTTCAGCCTCATCCCTTTTCTCTACCTTATACCATTCCTCTACCAAGTTTCTTCAGTAGAGTTGAAAGCCCCATGACAAGATGGAGCTAGCTAGTTGTAACAAAAATTGTAAGCTCTGGCAGATTGGGTAATAATAAGCATCTGTTTAGAGGCCCTCCTTGGGTAGTCACAGTTCCAATTCCCAGTCACTTTTGCTGTCTGATCCTGAGAGGAACAAGTCTCACACATGCAATCTGAGAATAGAGCACAGTTGGAAATCCATGGGTCTAGCCTGAGAATGTCAAGGGATATCGAGCTATGCCATGATTACCCCATTCTCTTGTTTTCCAGCTCTAGTTTCCTTTTCTGAAGTGAGCTTATGATTGGAATAGCCATCTGGCAGAGTCTGTTATAGAACAATAGACCAAACCTACAAAAACCCACCATGATTCATAAACACCTACAGTAAATATTTCTTTCGTGTGCCTCTCAACAAATTGCTTTGAGGTAACCCACATTGCTGCTCAAACATTGGAGCAAATGTAAACAGAATGGGCTTAAAAAAAAAGACAATGTTGACTTTAAAAAAAGCAGTTTAATTACTTAACAAAGTGGCATGTGGTATTTCTTTACTACCTTGGACTCCCTCTCTGGTCCTGTTGAATTTGATCACCAGCCATTGTTCTTTGATGCTGGGCTCCAGAACATCCCAGCCAAGAGCCTGGCCTTGTAGGTGGGCTGCTACAGATGTGAATTCCTGAAATGTGCTTGGGTGATTGTGGCATGCAAGGCTCTGAGATGGTCCTTGGAGTGGGGCTGCTGTCTGTTTCCTGGAGCAAGGCAACTAGAATTCAGGGCATGCCAATGCTTTATGGGCTGTGGGCATCAAGTAATTGACTTATGGGGCATCATTTTGTAGATATGACTTACTTTCAGAGGTATGAAGGGGAAAGGGGAAGAATCTACAGAAGACTTTCTGTTTAGCATTCTTGCCAAGTAGAGGTAGAGAAGATCCAGGACCAATGACCAACAAGTCCTACTGGCTTAGAATCATAAAATCTTTTGAGATGATTTAAAATGCCCTCCACCCATTCCCTTCATTTTACAGATGTGGAAACTGGTTAATAGAGAGGCAGTATTTTAATGAGTAGAGCACTGGACTTGTAGTCAGGAAGATACAAGTTCAAATCTAGCCTCAGATCCTTCTTATGTGACCTTGGGCAAATCTCTTAACTTTCTCTCCTAAATTTTTTCCTCAATAAAATGATAAGACTGGATTTAATGGCCTCTAAGGTCCCTATTGGCTCTGACTTCATGATCTTCTACATGCATCTATAAGAAAGCATCTTCTATGATGCAAGATCATAGAACTTGTTGCTGGTAGGAGATGGGAGTAGAAACTGAGACTCTTGACTCTTACTCTAATGCTCTTTCCAATACACCATGCTAAGTTGCCACAACTCTTGATGAAGCCGAAAAATGGAAAATATAATGTCAACATGTTTTTTGCTTCCCCACCCCTTGAGTTTTTGTTTGCTTTTTTTTTTTAACATGGAATCAAAAATAGCAATGTCTGGGGAAAACTATTATGATATGTCTGTGGAAAGGGAAGGAAATGTCCTACAGAGGATTGATGCCCTTGGGGTCTGTCTCCCCCATAGTTTGGGCATTAATAAAGCTCAGGCTTGGCTTTGCATAAGCAACCTTGTAGTATCTGGAAACTTGGGGCCAATTTCTGCCCTCAAACACTCCAACCACACTCCCATTGATGAGACAAAGTAAAATATAATCTGACCTCATGAGATTTCCAGCCAGATTTCCAGACCAGAGGGGTTTGGATAAATGTCAGATAAGTCTCTAGACTGAACCACGGATCCTTTTAAGGTGCACGCCTCACTCTGATGGATTGTTGCAGCCTCCCATGATTCTGACAAAGTCCACCGTGGACTCTTGTTCACTATTTATGGGTTTGATTTATTTTAAAAGCACCCTGTGCCCTCCAGCTTCTTAATAAAGATGAGCTGTCCCCACAAGGATTGTGCCAAGAAATTGGTTGAGACCTTATTTAGGAAATTTATGTATGAAACTATGCAACTACTGGCACTGTGTACTTTTGAAATGAGATTATCTGATGACAATTTATCATTGTCAATGAGATACAGGGCTGTCTGTGTGTGCGTGTGTGTGTGTTTTTTATCTTGCTCTGATATGGAAACAATTATCTTGTCAAGGCATAAAAACTTTGGTCATGTCAAACAATATAAGAAAAATCACAATGAAAAGTTTGGAAAGTGACATGAAATAGTGAGACTAATCTCAAGGCTTTGATGACTTCATTGATTTGGGTTACCTGTAATCCAGTCCCACCCTGGGCTCATTGATCTCCAGGTTTCCTTACAGATGTGGTTTGCAGAAAGCCCAGGAAGAAGAGAGCTCTCTGTTAAACTCTGGACCATTCCTCCTGGATTTTGCTAGTGTATTACTGCTAATTACACAAATAAATAACAGATGTGGTGTAGCTGAGCACCTCATCTTTATTCCACAATGTGCTTTCCCTAAATGACACATGTTTCCTAAGAAAAGAAGTTGCTCTGATATAGCTTTCCTCTAAATCACAGAGCAAAACTAGGGATACAGTGGACATTCTCCCTGGCCTATTATTTCATCCAAGCATCTGAGTAGGAAAGAGATACCAAGGGCCTCTGGAGAGAAACCATACTATTTTGTTATCTTTTTAGAAATCACAGAATATTCCATTTAAATGAATTTTTAAAATTCGATTTCATTAAATGTAGTTCTTGGATAGAGTGCTGGCATGAGAATGAGCAAGACTGGCATTTAACTCTTGCCTCTGATGTTCATTAACTGTGTGACCCTGGGCAGGTCATTTATATTTTCTTACCCTCAGTTTCTTCATCTGTAAAATGGTGATAATAAGAGTTCCTATTTCAAAGGGTTGATGTAAGGGGCAAATGAAATAACAGTGATTTGTTTTGTAGACCTTAAAATGCTATATTTTAAACTTTTTGTTGTTTAGTCAGTTCAGTTATATCTGACTCTTCATGATCCCATCTAGGGTTTTCTTGGCAGAGACACTAAAGTGGTTGGTTTACCATTCCCTTCTCCAGATAATTTCACAGATGAGGAATTGAGGTAAATAGGGTTAAGTGACTTGTTTAAGGTCATATAGCTAATAAGCATTGGAGACTATATTTGAACTTAGGAAGATGAGTCTTCCTGGCCAATTCTGACACTCTATCCACTGTACTACCGTAATAAACATTAGCTATTATTTATTTTATTTTACTTTATTTCTATTCATATTTTTATTTTAGACCATAATAAAAGCTAGCTATTATTTCATAGGAAATAGTTAATAAAAGGAGATCAATTATTTGCAAGAATAGGAATGAAGGAAACTTTTAAATGCAGGCTGACATGGGTGAGGAAACCTTTTTCAATTAGGAAAAAAAGAAAATCATATTTTCATGCACACCAGTGGCATCAGCCAGCTGCCTTGTTCTACTCCCTTGCGTTTCTCCCTCTTTGACCTGAAAAGCTGCAAAAATGAAGAACATGTAAGTCTCTGGAAATGCAAATAAGAGAGACTTGGCTCCAACAAGTTTTAAGAAGACACTCTAGGGAGAGATCTCTTCCTCTGTAGAAAGGCTACAGAGTTTTTGATACCGGATTGAACCATAACCCTCAAAATAGGCTTCATGTCCACACATTCTAGAAAGATTTTGATTCTTAAAATTAAACAATTCAGGGTGAATTGGCTCCACTCAAGCCTGGGGCAGACTGGAGTGGGGGAGACTAGTTTAGTTTAAATGTGATTTATCATATATAAGGATTAGTGGTAGGAGTACTTAATTACTCTGGGTTTACTCTTTTTCCTTTAGATCTTATTTTGAAGATTCTTAAATACTAAGATTGATTTATGATCTCATTAATAGGCTTTCCCCTCCACTGCTACTGATTGAAACCTGTCCAGACTTTCTCATCCTTTGAAATTTTCAACCATGTGTTTCTATAAATCCTCCAAAGTAGACCTACCCAAATGCTAGAGACCTCCCTCTGCTTCTTTTACTATCTCTTTGTTGTTGTTGCTTAGTCATGTCCAACTCTTTATGACCCCATTTGGAATTTTCTTGGCAAGGATATTGGAATAGTTTGCTATTTTCTTCTCCAACTCATTTTACAGATAACAAAACTGAGGTAAACAGGTTAAGTGACTTGCCCAGGGTCACACACAGTTAGGGCATGTCTGAGGTCACATTCAAATTCCAAAAGATCTATCCACTGTACTGCTTAGCTGTCCTCATGGGTCCCGTCATTCCACACTGGCACTTTCATGTATTGTCTCTCTTTCTCATCACGTGACTTGTTCATGGTGGCTCCCATGAAAACAATAATATGGATGGGGTTCAGTTAATATTTATTTTTTTTTTAATTTGGAAAATTGTATTTAATTAATTAATTTAGAACATTTTTCCATGGTTACAGGATTCATGTTCTTTCTCTCCCCTTACCTCACCCTCTCTCCTAGCTAATGTGCAATTCCACTGGGTTTTACATGTGTCATTGATTAAGATCCATTTCCATATTATTGATATTTGCACTAGGGTGAACACTTAAGAGTCTATATCCCTGATCATATCCCCATTGACCCATGTAATCAAGCAGTTGTTTTTCATCTGTGTTTCTATTCCCACCATTCTTTCTCTGGCTGTGGATAACATCCCTTCTCATAAGTCCCTCAAAATTGTCCTGGGTCATTGCATCCCTGCTAGTAGAAAAGTCCATTACAATTGATTGTAACACAGTGTATCAGTCTCTGTGTACAATGTTCTCCTGGTTCTACTCCTCTCGCTCTGCATCACTTCCTGGAGGTTGTTCCAGACTCCATGGAATTCCTCCATTTTATTATTCCTTTTAGCGCAATAGTATTCCATCACCAACATATACCATAATTTGTTCAGCCATTCCCCATTTGAAGGGCATCCCCTCATTTTCCAATTTATTGCCACCACAAAAAGCACAGCTATGAATATTCTTGTACAAGTCTCTTTCCTTATTATCTCTTTGGGGTACAAACCCAGCAGTGCTATGGCTGGATCAAAGGGCAGGCAGTCTTTTGTCACCCTTTGGGCATAGTTCCAAATTGCCCTCCAGAATGGTTGGATTAGTTCACACACTCCACCAGCAATGAATTAGTGTCCCTACTTTGCCACATCCCCTCCAGCATTCATTACTTTCCTTTGCTGTCATGTTAGCCAATCTGCTAGGTATGTGGTGATACCTCAGAGCTGTTTTGATTTGCATTTCTCTGATTATAAGAGATTTAGAACTCAGTTAATATATTTAAATTAACATTTAGAAACAGCTCAAGAAATGTGCAATACTTAGCTCCTTCTTCCTCATCTACTACTCCATAACTGTTGCTTCTACCACATAGGACATTTTCATTGGCTATATCCCTGCCTCGTGCCTAGAGTTCTCTCCCTCTTCATATTCATCTCCTGGTTTTCCTTGTATCCTTCAAGTCCCAGCTAAAATCTCACCTTCTATAAGAATCCTTTCCCGATTCCCCATAATGCTAATGCCTTCCCTCTGTTGATTATCTCTAATTTATCAGGCATATATCCATATATATATATATATATATATATATATATATATAGAGAGAGAGAGAGAGAGAGAGAGAGAGAGAGAGAGAGAGAGAGAGAGAGACAGACAGAGAGAGAGAGAGAGAGAGAGAGAGAGAGAGAGAGAGAGAGAGAGAGAGAGAGAGAGAATATTAGTACATAGTTGCTTGCATATTGTCTTCCTCAGTAGACTGAGCTTCCTGAGAACTGGGAATGCCTTTTGTCTCTTTGTATCTCTAGCTTCTATTACTATGCCACATAAATCATAAGTATTTAATAAATTTTTATTGACTAAGAAAAGGTTGAGAATTAGTTTATATTTTTGTATAGCATGAGGGTCTTACATTTTACAAATATAATAGTGATATTAGTAAATGTTTGTGTTTAGTCTATTAATTGAGTTTTATTTGTGCCAAAGATAACTGCGGTTAGCCCTTTTTACTCAGTTTACCACTCCTGTGGGAAGTCTAGCTGTTTGGACCACGATGTCATAACCTAGAAAGCAGGGCTCACCTATTGACAGTTTAACTTAACAGATAAATAACAAGGAAGAAATAGTCTTGGGGCTGGCCCCGGAAACCCAAATAAAGTGGGTGACAAAGCATCAGAGTCCCTTTCCCTAAAATGTATTGCTGTTTCCTATTTCTGTTGACATAGATTAGTGGAGATTCACATAGTATTTGAAGACAAATTGAAGCCTATGAAGGAAAATGCCCAGGTAGTTGGTCTAGAGCTGTGGTTGCAAATATATGGCACATGTGCTAGAAGGGGTTACTCAGAGCCCTCTCTTGTGGGCACGTGCGCCATTGTCCCAGCACAGAGTTCACTGGAGTTCATTACTAGAAAGCCAGAGTGACACAGTGTGGGCTGTTCTCCTCTCCCTCTCTACACATGCCTGAAGATATTTCTTATATCACTTGCCCCTCTAAAAGGTTCACCGTCACTTGTCTAGAGAAATGATCTTAAGTATAAAGAGAAAAGATATTTAGTAGTTGATATGATTTCAATGGTTCCTGGAAGATTATACCCAACTGAAAATATCTCTGCTCTCTTCCTTCCATGTTAGTTCTTTTATTTATTTTTAATTTCATTTCATTAATTAATTAAGAAAATGTATCCATGGTTACATGATTCATGTTCTTCCCCCCCCTTCTCCTACCCTCTTCCCATAGCCAATGCGCAATTCCACTAGGTTTTATGTGTGTCATTGATCAAGATTTCCATATTATTGATATTTGCACTAGGGCGATCGTTTAGAGACTACATCCCCATCAAATCCCCATTGACCCATGTCACCAAGCAGTAGTTTTTCTTCTGTGTTTCTGCTCCCACAGTTCTTTCTCTGCTCCCACAGTTCTTTCTCTGGATGTGGATAGTGTTCTTTCTCACAATTCCCTCAGAAATGTTTTGGATCCATGTTAGTTCTTTTAAATAAATATTAACAGATTAATCTCATTTCTTTTTAAATGCATGTACCCTTGGGAGGGATAACTGACTACAAAGGATTACCAATTATTTTTACCTCCTAACTCCTTGTGGGGCAACTAAGTGGCAGAGTAGATAGAGTAGGCTTGGTATCAGGAAGACTTACCTTCATGAGTTCAAATCTAGCCTCAGAAATAAACTAGTTGCGTGACCCTAGACAAATCACTTAACCCTGTTTGCTTCCTTATCTATAAAATTAGCTGGAGAAGGAAATGGCAAACCACTCTAGTAACTTTGACGAGAAAACCCCAAATGGGGTCATGAAGAATTGGATACCACTAAAACTACCAAACAATAGTAACAAAAAGACCTTCCTGAGATTACCTGTCTGAAGGAAACAGGAATTTCAAGAATGAGTATTGGGAAGAAAACATTTGATGTGTTATATGGGGGGAAGGACCAATGGAGGATTCTTCAATGGAGAGAGCACCCTGAAAGACTAAAACATGAGGGTATTAGAGACCAAGAAGGATATAGAGGAAGGCAGACAATGAATACCTTCCAGTAGATGATAAATTCCTTGAAGACAGGTAATGTATTTGTCTTTGTATTCCTTCCTAGTGCCTGGCGTGTAATAGGCATTTCATAAGTATTTTGTGATTTTGTGACTGAAGTAAAAGAAAAAAAACAGAATGGAGAATTTAGAAATCTGATTATGACGTGTTCATAGCGCCATAGTTCACAAGTTTAAAGATGGGTGTGACTTTAGAAGCTATCAGATCTAACAGATGTGGAAACTGAGACCCAGAAAAATTCTTGACTTTGTCCAGGATATCACAATTACTAGGTATCTGAGACAGGGATTCAGGCTTAGGTATTCTTGACTCCATGTCTATCACTAACCATTGTATAATACCACCTAATTGCCTCAGTTGTTAGCCTGTATACCTAGTTTCACAGTGGCTAGAGCACAGGCTCTGATATCACTGAGACTGCAATCAAATTTGGCTTCAAACACTTACTGGCTGTGTGGCCCTGACAAGTCATTTGACTTCAGTTTGCCTCAGTTTCCTCAATTATAAAATAAGGACAATAATAGTGCCTACCTCATATGTTTTTATGAGGCTCAAGTGGGATATTTGTAAAAACACTGTTAAATGAAATAATACATAGACTTTAAGTTGGAAGATCTAAATTTAGATCTTGACCCCCTCACCTACTAACCGTGGGACCCTAGCCAACTCATTTTAACTTTTTATGCCCCAGTTTCTGGTCACAGTAATACTTATGCCACCCACCCTACCCTTACCTCACAGGGCTGTGAGGAAAATATTTTGTAATCCTTAAAATGCTTTAAGTTGTTGCTGTCATTGTCATTATTATCATTATTAGCTATTTGTTAGTTTCAAATCTAGTTCTTAACTTGGGCTGTACCCCAAGCAGCAATTCTAAGGGTTCAGAGGGTAGAGGAGAGAGTTGACACATAAGCTAAGAGAGAGTGGTATCTGAAGATTTACATGAACTCATTCTCTAACCATGAGTCAGAGGATTGGGCTCACTGTGACTCACTGGCCAATTTGAGAGACCACATTTGGGAAACTTCAGTTGTATTTTTGTCTAGGATACTGTGTTTCTTCAGCACACGAGACAAACACTAGGGGTCTTAGTTGTTGTTCAGCTGGCTATTTTTACACTAAATATTCTCTTTTCTTTTTAGACTGTGTATGATCAGTGGTTCATCACCCTTTTCAATATTGTCTATACATCACTGCCTATATTAGCCATGGGGATTTTTGACCAGGTATGTGTTTTTTTTTTTTCTCTTTGCATGCTTAGGTTGATCCTGAGTAATCCTTTTTGTTGTTGTTGTTGTTGTTGTTGTTGTTTATGCCGCTCTAGGCAATCTAGCCATTCTGGTTCAGGCACAAACATAATTCTAACATGAAGCAGACATATATTTCTAAGTAGAAGATACTCTTAGAGTCTCAAAAGGTCCCTAGATGTATATTTCCTTTCAGATTCCACTTTTCTGAGCATCACAAGGTGTTAGGAAAATCCTAGAATCAGATTGGAATAGCAGAGAAAAACATCCATGATCAAACTTTCCTAACTAATGACTGTTCAGCCAGTTAAGTCAATCTCTTGCCAAAAAGGGAAGTATTTGGAATTGTTCTCAATAAAGGTCTGGGTTCATGATTAGCCTGGTTAGGGGAATGGTCATAGGACAATGATGGCAAACCTTTTAGAGATGGAGTGCCGGGCCCCACTTCTACCCCACCCCAACTTGACCAAGGGCTGGGCCCCTCCTCACCAGTACATGCTGGGTACACCCTGTTTCCCCTTACCCCACACAGGGGAGGGAGGAAGCACTTCCATTGGACTGCTGGGCAGAGGGGCAGGTGAAATAAGGAATATCTTCAGCAAGCATAGAGAGGGAAGGGGAGTAGCCCAAATGCTCTGCTCCCCTCCAGCTCTGCTGTCTTTGAGTCACCCATCTTCCCCCCTGTGCGCTCCCATTAGGCTGCCAGGCAGAGGGGCAGGAGAATGTGAAAAAAAATTCTCAGGTATGGGAGGGGAGCAGCTCTGTCTGAGTTCCTCTGCCTTTCTAGTAAACAATTTTGGGAGAGAGGACTGGGGAGAGAAAGTGGCTGAGTGCCCACAGAGAGCACTCTGCATGCCATCTTTGGTACCCGTGTCATAGGTTCACCATCACTGTCACAGGACAATAAATTTTAGACTGGGAAGAACTTCAGAAATCATCCCATCCCCTCCTCTCATATCACAGATTAAGAAATGGAAATCTAGAGAAGTTATGTGATTTTAAGTGAGAAGATAAGCATTTGAACCCATGTCTTTTGACTCCAAATTCAGTACTTTCCCCTGTTTGTTTGAAAGAGTAGATGAAGGAGTCAAAGCCAAAATGGTGGATCCTTGGCACTCTTAGGGATTTGGAAGATATTTCCTGGAGAAAAACAAAATACAAAGTCTCTCTGCCTGTGGGGAAATGGAGGGCCAGCCAGAAGAGTTCCTGTGGCACAATTAGTATGCATTTATTAAAAATGATTTTTTTCTAAAACATTTTGAAAGAGACTAGATTTTTTTTCAGGCTGTTGTTAGACCTGATTGCTGGGCCCCATATTCTGGCCTGGAGCCAAATGTTGCAAAATACAAATCTTCACATTATGAGCTCATTTCTCTCTTGGATCCTCTTGGCCTTCTAGTGATTTGTGAGGCACTTTCCAAATATATATATACATATAAAAAAGTTTATGGACTGTGTATTTGGGAGACTTGCAGAAAAACATAGTGAAGTGATGAAGAAAAGTTATGTAAATGAGTTAGCATGGCCATTTCCATATTTCTCTCCTCCTCTTGGCATTTGAGAACAGCAGAGAGTTGAAGAATAACAGAGATCTGATTCTCGGAAAGATGGTTACTCAATTTGGGAAAATGTAAGAGCATTTACCTCATCAAGTCAAATACCTTTTACACTGACATCTTTGGTCCTTATCAGAGTTCTGCACAGGAAATGAGTAAGTTAGCAACTCTTGGCTAGAGCATCAGTTATGCTTAAAAGTTATTTTAACTCTTTCAATCATAGGACCATAATAGAGCAATAAGGCAATTTAGGGGCAGCTAAGTGGTGTAGAGGATAGAGAGCAGGTCCTGAAGCCAGGAATATATAACTTCCTGAGTTCAAATCCAGACTCAATTCAAATCACCGACACAACTAGACAAGTCACTTAACCTTGCTTGCCTCAGTTACCTCATCTAAAATGAGTTGGAGGATGAAATGGTAAAAATAACTTTGGTATATTTGCCAAGAAAACCCCAATTGAGGCCACAAAGCCTCAGACACAGCTGAAATAACTGAACAATAATAACAAAAAGGGAACTTAGATACCATAGAGTCTTGCTTGTTTATTTTAAGGATGAGGAAATTGAGGCTCCAAGAGATTAGGACTTGCTCAGGACCACACAGAAAGTGTCTGAGGAAGATTTGAACTCAGTCTTTCTGACTCCCATTCCAGACTCCTCTATGGTACAAAATTGACCTTAGAAAGAGTAAGTTATTAGACTCATAGGTCAAAAAGAATCTTGAAAGGTTATTTAGTTCAACCTGAAGCATGGCTTTTCTATGTAACTTCACAGACAAGTGGTTATCCAGCCTCAGATAGAATATCACCTATTATGGAGACCTTCTACTGGATAGAATCCTGAGGGGAGAGTGAGATCTGATTATTTCTATGCTTACTTACTTCAGTAGTGCTTCATTCATCCCCAAAGAAGCTACTGGCTGACGAGGCTGGATCTAGCTCCAGTGACAGTAACTAAAAGTGGACATTTGAGAAGGCACTCCATATTCTGGGAGACACTGAATGAAATATAGTGCCCTATGCATTTCATTAATTCAAAGTCTAATAATTTTTTGTTCAACTAATTATTTGCAGGATGTGAGTGAACAGAACAGCATGGACTATCCCAACCTCTATAGACCTGGGCAATTGAATCTACTTTTCAACAAGAGTAAATTTTTCATCTGCATTGCACATGGGGTGTACACCTCCTTCGCTCTTTTCTTCATTCCATATGGTGTATTTTATAATCTAGCTGGTGAAGATGGAAAGCATATTGCTGACTACCAGTCTTTTGCTGTTACCATCGCTACATCTCTAGTCATTGTTGTTAGCGTACAGGTAACTCCAATGTTTGTTTTGAAGGGGCAAAAAAGATGCTTTATCTTGATGTATTTAATACTTTTCAAATATTCCATGGCAATCTTGGAATATTTGCTCCTTTGTGTGAGAAAAAATTATCTTAAGAAATACCCTAGTAAATTTGATGGGGCTTTTTAGTGTATAATATTGAAGATGAGAAGCATTATAAACAAACAAACAAACAAAATGACTTACAAACTAACACAGGGGAGTAGAATCAGCATTAAGCATGCATGCTGGAAAGAACCTATACATAAATCACTTATTTGGGTGGAATATATAGAAAAGGAATAAAATTACTCTGAATTTTTAATTCCAAGCAGAAAAAAAAATCCCAATGGTGGCAGAAAGAATTTCCAGTGATTTATATGGACTCTAATGAATTTCAGACTTTAGAGAGAGGGAAAACTATTATTCCAGATCTAAATTCTGAAGTGACTATTCAAGAAGCCAAATGTGATGTATATAGTATGTCTGCCACAAATTCATATAGCAGGTTGGACATAATCACTGCCTTTTATGCCTTTAGTTTGCAACCAAAGTTTGATATCTTTTTGCTTGGTGAATGTCTTCTGAAGGACTGACTTCATTAAGACCTCCTTTTTTGTTATGGAGGCAGTAGTGTATGTAGTCAAAAGAACCTTGGATTTGAGTTGGAAAACCTGTGTTTGAATACTAATTCTGCAAATGTGTGACCAGGAAAAAGTCATCTAATTTCTCTTTACAGGTGAATAAATTTTAGTTTTCTCACCTGTAAAATGGGCAGACTGTATTTGACTATTTCTTCGATTCCTTCTAACTCAAAAGAGTTGACAAGTGAACATTTCAGGTCTTTATTACTGAACATGATTTTTGACTCCATGTCAATTCAGGATAGTGCATATAATCTTCAACTATGTGTGCCAGTTTTTAGCAACAGAATTAATGTACACAAGTATATAGATAGATAGTAGATAGATGGAGATAGATAGGCATACATATATGTATAGATATAGATATGCATATTTATATGTATATGTGAATATGTGTGTATCATTATCTTATCTATCTGTCTATCTATCTGTCTATCCATCCATCCATCCTTCCATCCATCCATCCATCTGTCTAGAGAAGACGACAATTACTTCCAGGCTTTGGTATCTTAGGAGAAATGCTATATCACCCTAATAGATATCATTTCCCTTTCAGACCTAAGAGGTGAAAGGTACAGATTGTTTAATAAAGAATCCTGAATTCTGTAAACCTTAAAATTTCTTAGACTTATGAATGTTGGAAATTTCCCCATTGGGAAATTTCATACTTGAAAAAATATCCTACTGATAGTAAGAACTCTATTGGAATATGAAACTCCTTGGCATGGGAGGATCCTTCTCCTCCCTGCTTAAGACTACTTTAGGCCAGAAACCTTTTGCTAAACAATCGAAAGGGGTTTGACCTATGCTTAAGCATAGAACAGGAAGTTCTTTGAGTCATGATTGATTTTAGAATTGATACAATAGAGATACTTGGAATGACAGAACCAGGTCTTGGAAACTACAATCTCCACCCTACTCAGAGTAACAGGATTTAGGAAGGGCTGCAGCAAAGATCAAGATTTAATTATTTGAGAATATGACCTTCAACAGACATGTGCAAAGGGGACAGACCTCTGGGCATTGGCAGAGGGGAGAGATCGACAGTGACTGGTAGATGGGAGAACTGAGGGGAGGGAACTTAGATTTTTGGCTTAAAGATAGCGGGGTCTGAGGACTGGAGGAGGTGGATGCTCTGGAGGAGGGCTGAGAGGAGAGAGGTCCTGGAGGGAGAGCTCCTGGAGAGGTCTGAGAGGAGAGAGGTCCTGGAGGGAGAGCTCCTGGAGAGGTCTTGAAGGAGACTGTGGAAGGAGAACTCAGGAGGAGTCAGGAAGAGAATTCTCTGGAAACATTTCTTGAAAGGAGGCTCTCTTGAAGGTGGAGCCTGAGGTTGGCATGAGAAGCCTTACCTAGAGAGATCTTGGGTGAGTGATAAAACCAACTGACTGATTTATCTCTTAGGACTGAGGTCTAGGCCTTATTGGCTTGAGGCCCTTCATTCTTATTTCTTTCTTACTTTCTCTCTTTTTCTATTGATTAATCAGTGTATTATAAATTAAACTTCTCTATAAAACCCAGTTGGCTTGGGCATATTCATAAATTGGGAATATATTCCCTGGCGACCATCTTATATTTATATAAAACCAAGACACAGTAGAAAACATATTTCAGCGGTCATAATTGTTATATATTTCCCTTGCTCCCAAACATTTTAATTATCACAGTTTATGGCTCCCACTCTCTTATCTACAACTATTTAATGCTCAAAACTATTTTAAATCTAACAGTTCACCAGGGAAGGATGGGGTATGTGAGGGGAAAGAAGTAGCTGATATTACTGTATCCACTTTGACACTGATGTATCTATGATCTTATTGGTGTGGCTTCAGTCTCTAACAATATAAATCTCAGCCCACCCTTGCTTTTTCATCTTATGCCAACTTTTCTCAATTTTTTTCCTGTTAATATTCTTTAGGGACTTACCTAACCTCCTGAGGACTTTCTTCTAAATCTCTTGACATTCATTTTGTAAACATGAATTGACACATGTTCTCTGTTTTATTCCTCATCATTCTATCCCCAGTCCATTTACTTTTAATTTGTAGATATCCTTTATGCCACCATTATGGTACTCCATTATTGACTAATAGTATACTGTAATATATTTATTCTCCTTCATGCATTCCTCCTTGCCCTTTGGAAGACTTAGAACTTTTAACTGTTTAGATATTGTCATGTTATGAATATTATCAATTAAGATAATATTTGTAAAGCACTTAACATAATGCCTGATATACAGTACGTGTTCTATAAATTCTAGCTCATTTTTTTTGTTAATTTCATAATTCGTAGCCAGGTAGCATTACTAGAAGAACAATATGATTTAAAAAGATGAGCCTTTGTTTCAGGGAGAAACTCATGGGCATTAAAAGCCCTTTAAATGAAATCCAGTTCACTTTTTCCTCCAATTCAAAGTCTCATTTATATACTTATCTGTGGTTCCTACCCAAGATATATGAACTGATTGACCAGCCAAATGGTTTTCTATCATAATCTATGCCAGAGATTCTTCATTGGAGGACCATGGATCATCAAGGGTAGATATCATGGGGTCCATGAACTTGGATGGGAAAAATTACATGTTTATTTCAATATAAACTGGTTCTTTAAAAATCCTCTATATTTTATTTCATGCTCTTAAAAACAATATTCTAAGAAGGGGTTCATAGATTTCAATGAACTCTGAAAGAGGTTCCTGACCCAACAAAAGATAAGAAACTCTGCTCTATAAAAGGTATTTTTCGTCTACTTGCTTTCCCCTTCCTGGACAGTTAAACCAAACTCTTTAAGAGGATATAATTTTCTTTTAGGGGACTGTGGAATGTCCTGGGATTTAGCGCAGTTAACCCAGTATCATTCATAAACAGGAGCAGTTAGAGCAAGAATGCTTAATTTTTTGTGTGTATCATGCAATCCTTTGGCATCAATAGTTTGAAGGGACTCACATTCTGAGTGACAGAACAAAATTTTGCGCCTATATTCATATACAAAGGAAATGTATAAATTTCAGTTAATGGGTAATGAAAATGTAGTTTCCACCCCCCATCCCCCATCTAATTCATGGACCCTCTGAAAGGTTAAGAATCTCTAATTTAGAGGCCCTTACTTTCTAGAAGTAATGCCTTACCAACTTAGATGCCACACTAAACATTCATCATGATAGCAGTAAATACCATGGCTCAGCATAAATATTTGTATTTTATGCCTAGCTTAGTATTAATAACCCAGGGGTCAAACATAGTTATATATAATTGTACATGTCAAGAAATCTTGTATTATTTTAACATTTTCTTGAGCAGTGACTTGTAGAACAGTCTTTTAAGGTAGTATTTTTTGTTCTACAAAATTTGAAAAGGTAAACAAACAGTAAACACAGGGAGTTCTCTTATTCTTTACCCATTTTAGTTTCTAAAAAAAAAGGGTGTTATTATAAAGAAATGGCATGGATCAGAAAATGACTTTAAAATATTATTGATCTCTTTTCATACATTCATCAAATATGCCTTTGATATTTGTGTAGGCTATTTTTTACAAATATTTTATTTATGACCCAGTGGAATTGTGCATTGGCTATGGGAAGGAAGGGAGGGAAAGAATATGATTCTTGTAAACAAGGAATAATGTTCTAAATTGACTAAATAAAATTTTAAAAAATAAATAAAAATAAAAAATAAAAAGCAAAAAAAACAACAACTATATTCTTTATGGTGCAAGGAGAGTAGGCATGTAGAAAGGTAATTATTACTTACTTGAGATTTTTCTTGAGGTCCTTTTTTTAATAGTGATACCCAGTACTTCTCTTCCCTACCCAAGACCATTTATTATGCTTTCCTTTTTCATATATCTTCAGAATCTAACTCTCAATGTTTTTTAATCAGTACTGCCTCTAACATGAACCTCCTTTGGGCACATTGGGCTAGTCCAGTTCTATCTTTGATTTCTGTGTCTTCAGATATTATGCTGTAGATTGTGATGCTGAAATCCAATATGTGACTTCACTGTCATTATTGGGGGAAATAGTTTGTTTTAAAAATCTCAGCATATCTCTTTCATTTTGTTTGTTCCTATTCCAGTTTCTATGCTTTCTCTTTCTCACATGTGGAATAAGTTGGAGCACATCTCTAGTCCCTATAATTTTTTTAAAGTTTCACATCTTAATTAGTCTAATAAAACCAACATGAGTTTGTGCAAAATGAGGAAAATCTTACCTCTCACTATTTGATTTGTTCATCCTTCCCTCAAAAAAATATTGATTCACTTATAAATCATAGGATTTAGTCCATTTAGTTTGTTCACTTAGCTCCTTTTCCTTTCTAATTCTTTAGAATTATAAAAAAAAAAAAAAAACCTTTTGCCTCTTTGGCCCTTTTTGTCCCATAATGATTTTTTTTTTCTCTTTTACCTTTCAACTCTTGGACTGATCTTTCTCAATTCAATATCTTTCATCAGCTTCCCCTGAAAACTTTTACAAACAAATTTACATTATAAATTTTTTTTCTCTTTGGTGCCAAGTAGGTCTGCTTGGCCAGCAGATCAAGCTTTTGCTGCCATAGTGCTTCCTGTGCTCTTTTGGCCTAATCACAGTGACTGATTAACTTATGTAAACTTCCTAAGGAAATATTTATGACATGTATTGATATCTACACCTCTGTCTATTTCTATAATTTGAGGAAGGAATTATTAACTTTTTAAATAGGTCATATTAGAACCATTTAAATTTAAAAACCTTTCATTTCTTATTCTATTTTTTCTTTCCAAATTTGGCAACTTTTAAAGTTTATAAATTGCAACGAAGGATGGCAACTAGAATCAGTATTCTCAGTTTCCCAATTTCTGAGTTCCTTATACCAGTGGAATTGATTCCCTATGTCTCTCCATTTCTAATTTGCTACTGATTTTGATCTTTGTTTTAATGATGCAATCTCTACATGGACAACTTGGAAATAACTACTGCATAAATATATAGACCTGTGCTTTTCCATATATATAGATTCACACACACACACACACACACACACACACACACACACACACACACACATATATATATCTGTCCAATATCAAAGCCAGGGATATCTTTGACACTTATTACCTGCATGACTCTAGTCAAGTCACTTCATTTCTTGGTGCTTAAGGTAACTCTTTAAGACTATAGTTTGGAATGGGCAGCTGGGTAGCTCAGTGGATTGAGGTTCAAATCTGTCCTCAGACACTTCCTAGCTGTGTGACCCTTGGTAAGTCACTGAACCTCCATTGCCTAGCTCTTACCACTCTTCTGCCTTGGAACCAGTACAAGTATTGATTCTAAGACAGAAGGTTAAGGGTTAAAAAAAAAAAAGAGTATAGGTTGGAGTAAAAATACTAAACTGTATTGCTAGAGGGAGTACCCTTACTAGGGATTCCCTGGATCTGTAAAACCATAACTTCAAACCCTATCCATGTAGATGCTGAGTTATCTTCTACCCACTAAGAGATATTCAGTTTTTAGGGCTTTTTATAATGTTGTTTGGTGTTGTAATAATTAAAATCAAATTATGAGGCTGTTAGTAGCTTTAATAACTGGATTAAATCAAAGCAGTAATAATAAAAAGAGGGAAAGTTGGGAAGAGGTAGAAGGGTATTTAGTTTACTAATCTTTTGGCCATCATGATGGATAAAATTCCCCATCAACAAGAGTTCCTCCAGATTCCTTCATTCCAGCCAGAAGCCCCACTCCCCACCCCCCAAAGACTTCCTGGTTACTGCTTATAAGCTCTTTTTTCCACCCACTAGCTCTCACACATCACATCTCAGGAACCAACCATAGTTTCTTAATTTGCTTGGACTGCCCAGAGAGGCAGTGCCTATTGAATCAATTTTCTATCTTGTTGGTTCCTTGGTTCTTTAACTTCCTTTCTCTGAGGACTTAGCTATACCAGAATTTACTCAGTGGTCTTTGACTGCCAGGTCACTGAAAGATGACATTAAACAAAGTGACATAATGGAGAGAGAAAATCTCTTCCAACAGTGTTTATGTGTTTAGAGCCTCTAAAATCTCCTCTTGATGAAAGTATTTATAGTATATAAATAGAAATCAAAGCACAAAATATTCAATTTGGCAACTATAAGAGTTAGGAGATTTGTACATGCACATATGATTGCAAGTGTATGTTACTTATAATTTATGTCATACATACTGAAACTCAAGGCATAATGCATCACAGCATTCTCTCTGAGAATCATTGGTAGATGAGCATGAAACTTCCGTGTGCTATAAAAGTGAGGTATATAATTGGCCCCTCTTGTTTCTAAAACGTAAGACATATTTTCTATTACCTTTTCCAATGTGTAACTTTTCATTGAAGCCATTGAATATTAAAGAATAGGTTGAATTAATTTGGAAGATTTTTTTAATACCTCACATAATTTTATGCCTCCCAATTCTTTAGAACAACAATAAGCTATGGTTATCTTCATGGGGTTTCTTTCACAAAATCTCATCATGAAATATGCAAGGCAAGATGATGAAACTTCATATAAAATAAGTTTCTTGGTTTCTTTAGATCCCTAATAAAACCAAAGTCTAGATACATATTTATCGTTTATCCAAAGAGAACCAATGAACCACTCTTTCATTTTCAGGGGTTCCTAACTTAGGGATCAGGAACTTCAAAAATTGTTTGGCAATTATATTTAATTATAATTGGTTTCATAACCTTATGCATTTTATTTTATGTATTTAAAACTAATCTTCTGAGAAGTCTATTGACTTCACTAGATTGTCAAAGGGGTCCTGGTACAAAAAAAATTAATAGCCTCTGATTAGATGTAACTTTCCTTTATCCTCTGCTTTTTTATAGTGAGACTATCAAGACTAATATGATTCCATTTCTCTAGCAGTGTGTCAAATTGGCAGTCATTGAACAAGAAGAGTACCAAAGGGATAAACATTTAGAAATAATAAAAAACAAAGTTTTTGACTATGAGGTTCCTTTGTCCCCTTTTCTACCACTTGATATATACCATTATGTTGGCAATAGAAGGAAACTGCATGGACATGAGGAGAACTTTTAGATTTTTCTTTGTCTCATGGTTCGCAGTGGCCCAAAGAATCCACCACTTAATGGCCAGTCTACTACTCATGAAAATCTACATACAACCATACAGTGGTTGGCTCGTCCTCAGAAAGCAGACAGTTTGAGTCCTGGAACATACACCAAGCCTTTATAACATGGTACACCTTGCCAAAGCTTATGGCCTTCTGTCGTTGCCTTGGAGAAACCAAAGTCATATCTCTGCTACAATAAGATATTGAAGTAGAACTCTTGTGTAATGCACATTCATGTTAAATTTCACGAGCTAAGTGAAAAAATAGCTTCCCAGAGTGAAAATCTTCTTGAGGTTTGCTCCTTGGCTATTCCATCTTTTGCAAATAATAAAATGGCTTTACCTGGGTAATTAGTCATCAATAATATCTTTCAGAGGCATTTTCAGTAAAACCTACTTTCATTGCACAATCAAATGACCACCTCATGATTTTAGGTTTACCTTTAGCATTACGGCAATCCATATTACAATAAAGAAAAAAGACACTCTTAGACAATAAAATTACTCATGAAATGATGAAAATGTAGTTACTTAACAATGTTTTCTTTCTCATAACAATCAGCCAAAGATATGCATTAATATTAAGCCTGTTATTTCTTTGCTTTGACTATGAAACATCTACTTGTATATCAGGTGATGAACTCAGACTATACCATTCACAAGTTGTAGTTTGTAATAAAGGCTTAACTTTTAACGCTTTGCTGTTTTTAAAGGATTACAGCCACATTTGGTGCTAAGTGAAGGGACTACTTTGAGAAATTCAGTGCTCCTTCCTTGTAAATTGTGTAAAATAGCATGCATATGTCTTGGTTTTTGATTATGAGGCAAGTTTTCATAGATCCATGCTTCCTACTATCCAAAGCAGGCTTCAAATATAAATTATAAGTCATTTGTTCCAGTCACGTTGTGGTCTATGCACTTAAAAAAGTACTTTGATAACTATTTCATGTAAATTATTTCCTTTGTCATCACATATATTTTATTTTGGACATTTAAAATTTTTCTTTCTAAGAAGGAATCTATAGCTTCTACTAAAGGAGTCCAGAACACACAAAAATCTGTATGGACATGAGGAACACTTTTAGTTAAAAAAGGTTAAGAACTTCCAATTCAGATTCCTTCTTTTGCAGATGAGGAGACAGAGCTATAGAGGTTAAGTTACTTGTCCAAGGTCATGCAGTGAGCATCAGAACTAGTATTTAAATCCGAGTTTAAACTCACCCTAAATCAAATGCTTAATTCACTATGCCATAAAACCTGTGAAACTTGTATGCCTCTGGCCTTTGAGTTTCACTAATTTTTCTTGCCAGATTGAGTCAGACTGTTTTGGTTTGAACAAGGTCTTCCTGAGGAGATCAAGTCCTCAGATTCAGAGAAATAGTTAGCAAACAGGGAAAGAGAAAGTGCTGCTACAAATGCTGTTATATAATCAATCAACAATCATTTATTAAGCATTTACTATGTCCTAGACAAGTGCTAGAGATACAAAGAAAAAGCAAATCAATTCTTGCCCTCAAGGATTTTATGTTCTAATGGAGGTAAACAACACGTATGTAAATCTGTACATATAAGATATAAAAAGAAGATGGAAAATAGCCTTGAGTATTATATAGGAGCTTGTGCTTAAGCTAAATCTTAAAGGAAGGCAAAGATTCTAAGAGATGGGAGAGGGAAAACATTCCAGGCTCAGGGTACAGCCAGCACATATAGGTCCAAAGATGGGAGATGTAGAATTATGTATGTGGAAAAGCAAGCTGGCCACAAAGTCCACAGAGGGAAGTAATGAATAGAAATCCTGGGAAAATAGGAATAAGTCAAGTTGTGATGAGCTTTAAATGTCAAAAAAGTGGGGGGGGTTCTATTGGATTCTAGATAGATCCAATGAATTTGAGTAGTTGAAGTATGATATGCTCAGACCTATGGTTTGAAATTCACGTTGACCTCAGTATAGATGATGGGTTGGCATGGGGAGAGGCTTGAGGCAGAAAGTCCATTTAGAAAATTTAGTTCAGGCAGCAGGGGAATTAGAACCTGAACTAAGGTGTTGGTTGTGTGAGAGGAGAGAATGCATATTATTTATGGCTCAGCTCCTATTTGTAGGCTATATCCTGAGCTCCATTGCTCTTCAGAACACATTATTCCATTTGCACCTACATTTTCTTATGGGTGTAGAATAGTATTATGTTCATCAAATTTCCATTCCTTTATATTTGAAGATCTTTCATCTGATTTCTTACAGAACTGATTTCTGAATTAAATCACTGAATTTAACCACCAAATGTCTTTGGGTTTTTCTTCCCCTTCTGGAGGTGATCTCTAAAGTTTTTCAATTGGCATTTCATTTTCCACATCCAGAAGTTCTTTTCTATCATTTACTTCACTAGTATTGTTCTGGAAGACCTATGATGCAAATGCAATGTAATTGTATTTTGTTTCTCTTCTTCTAAACCTCTTTTACTTCTATATATTTGTGTTTCATTTTCTTATTCTTCCTGATGATGCTTGTATCATATAATCCACTGTTTCTATTCTGACCATTATTTTTTCTGTGCAGCCCATACATTTTGTTCTTGTAATTCTTATTTCTCTTTTGAACTACTCAGAACAGGGTGTTGTGGTTCCATGTTCTCTTCACGTTCTACAAGGTCCTTCGACTCAGCAAATGTTGGATCAATTTCTTTTGTTTCTATAGTATTTATTCAAAGATGCCCAAACTCATTTACTAGATCTGGATGCCATATTTCCTTCTGTTAATGTTTTCCTTATTGATTTATCTGCTTACAATCGAGGTCTTTGAATTTTCTTCTTCTTGAGATCTTTTGTAATTTTATCCTTTTTCTGATTCTCTGACTCCCTTCTCTCTGCTGATGGTGGTTTCTTTGGGGACTGAACCTCAAAGTATTTCGGCATCCCATGATTTATGGTTCATCACCTGAAATCTTTGCCCCAACTGACTTTTGAGTGGATAGAAGTAGCCCTAGTAGAATACTGTCCTCAGGATTAGTGACATGTGAACAGCCCTACCCTACCACCCCTAACACCCAGTCGTTCTGTCCTGCTATCTTATCCCTCTGCCTATGTTATCTGGCCCAGAAGCAGCAATTCAGAGCTTTATAGAACTGATACTACAGGTCTGTCTGGCTTCACTGTCCAAGCAAAGTTCTACTGCCTGGAGCTAAGATCTCCACAGCTCTGGAATGAGGAAGTGGGGACCAGAGTGAGAGAGTGGGTTTTGTTGTAAGCCTTGGGTCTCCTTTTGCAGCCTCACTGCTCATAGTGTGGGTGCTGAGGGAGAGGTGCTAAATAAGCTCAGGAGCTTTGATTCAGGTTATTTAAAAAACCTTCTTTTGATTCAAGGGGTTCTGGATCATGGAGATAGCTGCAGTTGCTTTATCTTTGACACATTCTTTCTGTTTTGAAGAGGTTTGAGAGGTGATGGAGATCAGAGAAGATATCTGGTCTCCTATCTTGTTACTCACATGTCTTCAGGAGTTTACTTTATAGCAGGGGAAGACAACATATAAAAAGAAATTGAAAAGAGGGGCAGGATGAGTGAAGGTAAACAGAGGTGGGACATTGTTTTGAAGGCTAGAGGAAGTTAAGAGCAAGACTAAGAGAGAATGAAGGCATGCCGGCTCAGCCCTTCCACAAAATATATAGAAGATCCAAGTGGAACTCCCCAATGAGAGAAGGAGGATGGACCTTCTGGAGGGATCTTTCATAGTGTATCCACTGCAAGGATATTAGGTTGTTACAGGGTGAAGAAGCCTCGGGTACCTGATAGAAGTTCCTGGAAGAATCAGCAATAGAAGGGCCATGATTTTGAAGCCCAGAAAAGGTTTCAAAGAAGGCCAGGAGAAAAATGATGAAGAAATAGTATCGGAGAGGTTAAGTGACTTTCTGAGGGTCTCATAGAGAGCTCAACGAAATCCAACTCTAGGTTCATCATGCTTCTACTACTTTGGTCTCTACTGTATGAAAAAAAAAAATTGCCCTGACTTTAGCATTTTTCTCTGGCTTGTCTCCATCTACAAAGATAAGTAGAAGGTAGTACTATGCATCTCAGTCAAATAGCATCTTCTGGGGCAGCTAGGTAGCACAGGCTGGAAATGGGAAGTCCTGGGTTCAAATGTGATCTCAGATACTTCCTAGCTGTATGACTCTGGGGAAGTCACTTAACCTAACCTATACCACTCTCTGCCTTAGAATCAATACTTAGTAATGTTATTACAGTTTTTTTTTAATAGCATACCATTTTCATCAGTAATATCCCTTTTTCACTGGGAAGATGAGACTCTGCATCTCAATGGCACCATTCTCCTTTCTGATGTCATTCACTGTTTTTGCACTAATATTTTTAATTACTTGTTATGGACTTGACAACTTGGTTGGACTTTCAGATTTCTTCCTTTGGAAGACTAAGATGTCTTTCTGAATTAATTTCTCTATGGAGACAATCTTCTTTGTCATCTATGCTACCCTGAAAATAGTTGCTTTTGAATGCTATAGAAAGCACCAGCCTGCCTGTCATGTGCATTTACAACCATAAAAGCTTACCATTTTTTGGCTTCAATCAAAAACTGCTGTCTTTAGTATAAGGAATAATAATTCTCAGGAATTCTGTGAATAAGTTCAATTTGACAGCAGCATTAATGTCCTGTCCTCACTGTCTAAGCCTGACTTGTCATGGCTGCTAACAACCCTTGTGAAATTTCAGTGGTCTGTAATTGAAGTTATAAATCTTGTCTGTATATGGTGCTAATACCATAGACCAAACTCTGGCTGTCTTTGATTTTAGTTAGTTTTGTTTTTTTTTTTAAAATAGACCCAAACATGTCAAAATTTTTCTTTTGGTAGTCAAGGTTTTATAATTGGAGAGGTAATAAGATTTGTTGGAGTGGACTACGCTGTCCCAAATGGATTGACATTTTAAAAGATAAATATTTTCAAAATTATGCATATGTATAATGACCAAGAATAAGGGAGACAGAGTGGTAGGATGGAAAGAATGCTAATCTTTCCCATTGAACTTGAAATCCTAGGTTGTTGTTGTTCAGTTATTTTAAGTTGGTTCCAACTACTTGGAACCCCCTTTTGGGGGCTTTCTTAGCAAAGATACTATAGTGGTTTGCCATTTCTTTCTCCAACTCATTTTATAGATGAGAAAACTGAGTCAAAACAGGTTAGATGACTTGCCCAGGGTCACACATCTAGTATGTATATGAGGTCAGATTTGAATTCAAGAAGATAATTTTGAGTTCAAATCTGACCTCATATACTGGAATATACTCTATGCCTTACTCCAGTCTGAGTACTATCCATTGAACTACTTAGCTGTCCAGTAATGGGACCCAAGTTCAAATCCTGGCTTTCCTATTTACTACCTTTGTAGTAAAACAAATCACTTAACCCCTGTGGGAGGCAGGGTCAAGATGGCGGCCTAGAAGGAGCAGAAGTTCAGACCTCTGAATACCCTTCCTAACTGATCACAAACTGAATGTTCCCAGGGAACTGAAAAACAAACTTAACAATAAGACAGAGCCAAGGAACCCTCCTGCTGGACTGAATTCAAAAGGTATGCCCGCCAAAAAGCCAGAATCCAAGAACATTCAGTTTTAAGGGGAAGACAGAAGAAAGGTCCCAGGACCCCTCCCCCCTCCCACCCAGAGTGCTGAGGCTTCAGCGGCAACAGGAACTTCTGGGTGGGCAAAGGCCCTGGTCTGAAAGGCATACCTTGAGAGCAAGGCTGTGCCAAGTTCAGAGTCTCCAACACAGATGGTGGGGAAGGAGCTAGAGAGGGAGCATAGAACTGTCAGCCTGGCCAGAGCTGTGGAGATCCTTCATATTTCCTCCAGGCTTCCAGGAAGTTTTGGACTCAGAGCACACCCAGCCCAACTAAGCTGAACTTAATCCCATCAAAAGTGTCCAGAACTCAGGGAAGCCCAGGCTCCACACCCATCCTCATTGACTGCTGGACTTTAATCCAATCAAAAGCCTCCAGAGGACAGGGAAGCTCAAACCCCAACAAACCTCCACCAGAGACTACACCAAGAGATCTCCTGTTAAAGCTCCAAGAGGGGAAACTGACAGAAGCCCCAAAACAAAAACAACAAAAAAAATGAGAGGAGCAAGAGCACAGACAAACACAGGGAGTAACAAAGGGGTGAATTTGAGCAAAAAAAAAAACAGAAAAAGAAGAAACTACAATAGACAGCTTCTACTCAGCAAACAGAACAGAGGGGGAGAGATCAGGAAATGAGAAATGAGAAATCCCAGCGAATCGGATACAGGCTGTGGAAGAACTCAAAACACAATTAAGAGAGGCTGAAGACAATTGGGAAAAGAACTTAAAAATTAAGATAAGTCATCTGGAAACAGAGGCACTTGAACTAAAATGAGAAAATAGTGTCTTGAAAGCCAAAATCAACCAGCTGGAAAATGAGGCAAAGGAGATGAAAGATGAGACAAAGGAGATGAAAGACAAGGTAAAGAGGATGAAAGATGACCTTCAAAGAAAATCAGACCAGAATGAAAAGGATGACCAAAAAGCCAGGGATGAAATCCAGTCTTTAAAAACCAGAACACAACAACTGGAATTAAGTGACCTCACAAGGCAGCAAGACACTATAAAATGAAATGAAAAGAATGAAAAAATTGAGGAAAATATGAAGCATCTCATTCACAAAACAGATGATTTATAAAATCATTCAAGAAGAGATAATTTAAGAATCATTGCCCTACCAGAAGACCATGACAAAAGAAAAAGCCTGGACATAATACTATATAGGCAATTATTCAGGAAAACTGCCCCAATATCCTAGAACAAGAGGGAAAAGTGGAGATTGAAAGAATCCACAGATCACCTCCTGTATTTAATCCCCAACTGACAACACCCAGGAATGTTATAGCCAAATTAAAAAACTATCAGACCAAAGAAAAGATATTACAAGCTGCCAAGAAGAAATCATTCAGAGACCCTGGGACCTCAGTGAAGATAACACAGGATCTGACTGCATCCACACTTAAAGACCAAAAGGCATGGAATATGATATTCCAGAAAGCAAGGGAACTAGGTCTACAACCAAGATGGAGAAAAAAAAAAACTATAGGCCAATCTCCCTAATGAATATAGATGCAAAAATCTTAAATAGGATACTAGCAAAAAGATTCCAGAAAGTCATCGCAAGGGTTATCCACTATGATCAGGTAGGATTCATACCAGGAATGCAACGATGGTTCAACATTAGGAAAACCATCCACATAATTGACCATATCAACAAGCAAACCAACAAAAATCACATGATTATCTCAATAGATGCAGAAAAAGCCTTTTATAAAATACAACACCCATTCCTATTGAAAACACTAGAAAGTATAGGAATAGAAGGGCCTTTCCTAAAATAATAAATAGTATATATCTAAAACCATCAGCAAACATCATCTGCAATGGGGATAAACTCGAAGCCTTCCCAGTAAGATCAGGAGTAAAACAAGGATGCCCATTTTCACCTTTATTATTTAATATTGTACTAGAAACACTAGCAGTAGCAATTAGAGAAGAAAAAGAAATTGAAGGTATTAAAATTGGCAATGAGGAGAGCAAGCTGTCACTCTTTGCGGATGATATGAAGATTTACTTAAAGAATCCTAGAGAATCAACCAAAAAGCTAGTCAAAATAATCAACAACTTTAGCAAAATTGCAGGATACCAAATAAACCTGCATAAGTCACCAGAATGTCTATATATCTCCAATCCATCTCAGCAGCAAGAATTAGAAAGAGAAATTCCATTTAAAGTCACTCAAGACAATATAAAATACTCAGTAATCTATCTGCTGAGACAAACACAGAAACTATATGAACACAACTACAAAACACTCTCCACACAACTAAAACTAGATATAAACAATTGGAAAAGCATTGATTGCTCATGGGTGGGATGAGCTAACATATAAAAATGACCATCCTACCCAAACTTATCTATCTATTTAGTTCCATACCCATTGAACTTCCAAAAAACTTTTTTTACTGAATTAGAGAAAATCATAACAAAGTTCATTTGGAAGAACAAATGATTAAGGATATCCAGGGAAATAATGAAAAAAATAATACAAAGGAAGGTGGCCTTGCAGTTCCAGATCTCAAACTATATTACAAAGCAGTGGTTATCAAAACAATTTGGTACTGGCTAGGAGACAGAAAGGAGGATGAGTGGAATAGAATTGGGGTAAATGACCAGCAAGACAGTCTATGACAAACCCAAAGACTCCAGCTTTTGGGACACTAATCCACTATTTGATAAAAAAAAAAAAACTGCTGGGAAAATTGGAAGACAGTGTGGGAGAGATTAAATTTGGGTCAACACCTCACACCCTACACCAAAATAAACTCAGAATGGGTGAAATACTTGAATATAAAGAAGTAAACTATAAGTAAATTAGTTGAACACAGTATAATATACATGTCAGACCTTTGGGAGGGGAAAGGCTTTAAAACCAAGCAAGACTTAGAAAGAGTCACAAAATGTAAAATAAATAATTTTGACTACAACAAATTAAAAAGGTTTTGTACAAACAAAACCAATGTAACTAAATTAGAAGGGAAGCAACAAACTGGGAAACAATCTTCATAACAAAAACCTCTGACAAAGGTCTGACAAAGGATAGAAGACTGTCTGCCCTTTGAGCCAGCCATAGCACTGCTAGGTTTGTACCCCAAAGAGATAATAAGGAAAAAGACTTGTACAAGAATATTCATAGCTGCACTTTTTGTGGTGGCAAAAAATTGGAAAATGAGGGGATGCCCTTCAAATTGGGAATGGCTGAACAAATTGTGGTATATGTTGGTGATGGAATACTATTGTGCAAAAAGGAATAATAAAGTGGATAAATTCCATGGAGACTGGAACAACCTCCAGGAAGTGATGCAGAGCAAGAGGAGCAGAACCAGGAGAACATTGTACACAGAGACTGATACACTGTGGTACAATTGAACGTAATGGACTTCTCCATTAGTGTCAGTGCAGTGACCCTGAACAATCTGCAAGGATCTATGAGAAAAAACACTATCCACAAGCAGAGGACAAACTGTGGAAGTAAAAACACTGAGGAAAGGCAACTGCTTGACTACAGGGGTGGAGGGGATATGATTGAGGAGAGACTCTAAATGAGCACCCTAATGCAAATACCAACAACAAGGAAATGGGTTTGGAGCAAGGACACATGTGATACCCAGTACAATCGCACATTGGCTAGGGGAGGGGGAGAGGGGGAGGAAAAGAAAATGATCTCTGTTTCCAATGAATAATGTATGAAAATGACCAAATAAAATAATGTTTAAAAACTAAAACAAAAACAAAAAAACAAAACAAACAAACAAACAAAAAAACACTTCTCTGGGTCTTAGTGTCCTCATGTATAAATCAAATGGATTGTACCAGATGATATTAATGATTGCTTACAGATCTAGGTCTCTAAGCCTAGGAGTCTAACATGTCTGTAGATTATATGGATTAATACAAAATCATTCTTCAAACAGATGTCTCTTCCACAGTAAAATTTTTGAGACAGATTGAGATGTTAGAGTTCAAATGATTTTTCACCTCTAGACCATTTTCCTTTCTGTTAATGCAATCATTTTTGAATTTGCATGAGTATTTTCATGTGTTCTCTGTGGGCCAGATTTAGTTGATAGTCAGGAAATCTTACCATTGGAAATCATCTACATTGCCTGGGTTGAATGTCAAAGAAAATGCATATATCTTTCCCTAGCAAATAAATTAGCCTTTGTCCTGGTGCAATGCTAGGAAAATGTTACTCACTAAAATGGTAAAGTCTAAAATCTAAAGACTCTCTTTTATATCTGATTTTATTTGCAGATAGCCTTAGATACCAGTTACTGGACAGTTATTAACCATGTTTTCATCTGGGGCAGCGTTGCCACATACTTCTCCATTCTCTTTACAATGCACAGTGATGGCATCTTTGATGTCTTTCCAAATCAGTTTCCATTTGTAGGTAAGTAACCATGTCAGCCTTCTTTTCCAATCATGTATATGCAGTGTCTGCTGTGATAACATTTGCCCAATGAGTTAAGGGCTGTGATGTGGCTGAGTAGGGCTTCTGATAGTCCTTGGGGGTTTGGGGGATTTTTTATTAGCATTCTCTGAAAAAACCCCAGCATTGTTGTTTTCTCATGACTTCTCTGCACTCTCCAAATACAACCATTGCTTATAACAGGGAGGTACAGTTAAATATAACAAATAGCCATGTCTAAAAGCATAAGCTTCATTCCCCATACTGGTAGCTTACCACTTCTCTGCCAAGAAGCAAGAGATCATCTTCATGTTAATCCTCTGAAGTCAAATTTGAACCCTAAATCGATTCATTTTGAAATATTTAAACATTTTTGTTCAAAAATATGAACTCAAGAACCACAAATATTTTAATATAGAAGATCAGAAAGAAGGATTGTATCAGAAACTGTAATTGTTACTGTTTCTTTTTTCAAAAATCTTCAATTTAACACAATAGTAATGAAACTGTAACAGCTAGGTTACATAGCTAGAGGGCCTGGAGTCAGGAAGAATCTCCTTCCTGAAGTCAAATCTGGCATCAGATACTTAGCTGTGTGTCCCTGAGCAAGTCACTTAACCCAGTTGGCCTCAATTTCTTTGTAAAAAGGGATGGAGAAGGAAATGGCAAACTACTCCAGTATCTTTGCTAAGAAAACTCTAAATGGAGTCTGACAAAACTGAAACAATTGAATGACAACAATGAAACTGCTCTCCTTGTGTTCCTTTCAGAATTTCCTTCTGCTCTTTTCTGTGAATTTAAAGGTTTTCATGGATACTTAAAAAAAACAAAAAAACAAAAAAACAAAAAAAACCCCTTACCTTCTGTCTTGGAATCAATACTGTGTATTGGCTCCAAGGCAGAAGAGTGGTTAAGGGCTAGGCAATGGGGGTTAAGTGACTTTCCCAGGGTCACACAGCTGGGAAGTGTCTGAGGCCAGATTTGAACCAGGACCCATCTCTAGACCTGGCTCTCAATGCACTGAACCACCCAGCTGCCCCCATGGATACTTTTTAATGTTTTTTTTTTTTTTTTATCCCTGTCACTCTTCACCAATTCCCCTGACTCTAGTATATATATTCAACTAGCTTGGAAATCTACCAAGTAAATTTAAGCTCTCTTGGTAGACCTCAAGCTATTGATTATAGATTCTTGTAACTATACAGTTATGGAAAGAACTCTGAACTTGGATTGAGGAGATTGTGGTTCAAATCCTTGCTCTGGCACAGTGATTTTCGGGTATGTCACTTCTCTAGGGCCTCTTTTTCCTGATATATAATAGAGAGAAAATATTTTAATACCTATTCACAGGATTATGAAGAAAGTACCTTGTAAACCTTAAAGGGCTAAATAGAGATGTTGTCCTTAATGTTATTAATACATTCTAATGGCAGCAATCTTGCTGCTAGATATAAACCAATGAAGGCAAAGGCAGAAATTGAGGTTTGTCAGATGCCAAATTATTTATGACAACCTACCTGGGGGGGAGGGGGAGCAAAACAAAACAAATGTTCATCAGTTAGGGAATTGGTAAAGAAAAAACCATGGTATATGAATGTAATTAATTATTGTTATACAGCAAGAAACACGAGAAATTCAAAGAAATGTGGGAAGATTTGCATGAACTAATGAATATTAAAATAAGTTGAGAATGATATCTATATAATATATAATAATATATAATAAAGATATATATAATGACTGCAGCAAGGTAAGGAAAAGATCACCAAAATTAAGTCAAACTCAGAATAATGGAATAAACTTCTTTCTAGAGAGCAGATCAAAAAGCATTTCTCCTTCCCCACAGAAGAGGAGTTGGGGATTTCTCAGAAAGAATAGCACATACCTTATGAAATGTGGTCTCTGCATTAGACATTTTTCCTTCGTTTGTTTTCTTTGTCACAAAGCTTAGTTCATTCTAGAAGGGGGTAGAAAATGACCATAATATAAAGACAAAACATATCAATAAAACAATTATTCTTAAAAAAAACAGTTCAACTATTAGCTTGAAGAAGCAGTTGTTTAACCCCACAGATGAACTGCTGAATGTACTTCTTAGTTTTTCTTTAGCTGCATAATGATTTTTGCCTCACTGGGTGTGTTTGTGTATATGTCTGTGTGTAATGTATGGAAATATTTAAATTATACCACTGATATTTTTATGTAATGTTCAGACTTTTATTGTTTACTAAAGCATTCCAGCTGTGCAGAAGACATGTTGGTTATACACAAGAATAAGCATATCAAGAAAGTAAAATTTTTAAATTATTTTTCTAAAAAGTTCTTGGGTTATTTTTTGTTGTTGTTGCCAGTTATGAAAGTTCAGTGAGTTGGCCAGAAGCCCCCAAACCCTAAGAGAGCATGATAACGTGCATAATGGGGCTGGAACAACTGGATGTGAGAATGTAGTTTGTGTCGAGGCCTCCCTTTCCAGCTACAGAGCACATGCCATTCCAGGAATTAATTACTGAGCCCCAACGAGACTTTTCAAAAGTTAGATCAACATTGGGTTTTAAAAAAAAAAATCCCTCTTAGTAGCCAACAGCAAACAGGAGTGTGGTTTTCAAGTGAATCTTGTTTTTTCCAGGCATGCCTGAGGGCACTAAGCATGAAGGATCTCAGAGAGACATTTAATTTCTTGAGTCAAGTTTGTTTATGCCCACATCTGAAGACAGCTGGAGCCAGCTGCAATTTGGTAGGCTGATTCTTCCTCCCAAAGCCTGCAGAGTCAGACATACCTGTCACTACCCAAGTCTCCGGAGCCAAAGCCCACTCAAATGGTGTTGCCACCTCGGGAATCTGGAGGGACTCAGCTAATACCTAGCATCCTCCAAAATCCCTAGAAAGCCAATAGAGATGTGTTGGTATGCATGACTTAAACAGAAGGGGCACCTGCTCCTAAAAGGCTGATAACATCTCCAACTGTCACTTCCTTTATGAGAATGATCTCAGAAGTCAATCTGTTTACAAATCCATCAATCAAAAAGCAAAATCTCAAATAATAGTCTTGGTTTTTGGCTGAATTCACAGAAAGGTTATTCTCTTGGACTGGACTGGTGGGCTGGGGTCTAGGTCCTCAATTCTCCATTAACCAGCCTTGAAGGCTTGGCTCAAAAGGATTCTTGTTGGTTGATGTTATAAGACAGGGGGCAGCATGGAGCTAAAGTTATTCCCTTCCCAGAATGCTCAGCAGTTTGGGGAGATAGCCTGCCTAGGTCAGCACATGCTAAGATATACACACTCCCTCATTAAGATAGTTCCATTCATTAGTGAGATTGATTTTCCAGTGTGTCCTGAAGAATCACTTTCATTGCCTTCTACTTGAGATCACTCCTTATCCTCCTAGCTGTTAATGCTTCCCCAAGAAAACTGCCTTTTCTTTATTTGAAAATTATAGATCTATATTTGTTTTCTGCCCACCTCCTTGAAGACAGAAACTTTCCTTTTTTTTGTTTTTTGTTTTTGTTTGCCTTTTTCTATGTGTTTCCAGATGCTTAGCATATCATAGGTACTGTAGATAGTGCCTATCATATCATAGATACTTTAAAAATGCTTTTTAATTCTGAAAGAGTTTTGTGTGAGGTTTGTTACATAGAGTATAACACATTTTTAATAATAGCAAATATATATGGAAAATAGCTTGCCATTGGTGGCATTTTTCAGGCAAGCCTGACTCAAAGTCAAAACTGGATTAAGCTGGCCCAAAGCATAGCCCACCTAGGTTTGAATAACCGTCACAGTGTTTTCTGGGCAAATCCCCATGACGTCAGCCACTAGCTAGAGTTACTGGGGGAATGTTCTGAAGAAAAAACAACAAAAAAAGCATGTACCTTGCTCCACAGGCCTCAGAGCAATATCCAATTGACCTCTGGTTGCTAAATTAACCAGAGAAGGAAGTGACTTATAATTATAGATTTAATCTATCTGTTTTCATTGGCTTTTGAAAAAACTAACCAATATATTTTCTTTTCTTTACTGATAGGAAATGCACGCCATTCCTTAACCCAGAAAAACATTTGGTTGGTCATTCTTTTGACAACTGTGGTTTCAGTCATGCCTGTGATTGCATTCAGATTTATAAAGGTGGATTTATATCCAACTCTGAGTGATCAGGTAGGTTTGGATTGTGATTATATATTTAATGAATTGGTTCTTGGTCTCTTTTCATCCTTTCTTTAAGACCAAGCTCAGGTATAATTTCCTCTGTGAATCCTTAGTGGATCACTCCCCAATTTGAATCCTGTCCACCATATCTAACTCCTAATTGTAAGTGATCTTTCCTTTCTGGAATCTTTCTTACATTTCTCTTTGGATTCCTTCTATGCACATCACCTATTATCATTCATTTTTTTTAACCCTTACCTTCTGTCTTATTCTGTCTCTGAGACTCTTAGTTCTCCCTCTAAGATAAAAGGGCAAAGGCTACGAAAACAGGGTTAAGTGACTTGTCCAGGGTTACACAGGCAGAAAGTGTTTGAGTTCAGATTTGAACCCAGGACCTCCAAATTCTAGGCCTGCCACTTTCTCCTTTGTGTTACCTAGTTGTCCTGTTATTAATGGTAATAATTATTTTCACATATATATTTTCTGAGGGACAGTATGCCATAATGAATAGAGGATTAGCCTCAGAACCAAGAAGACCTCAGATTAAATCCTGCCTCTGAAACATACTGACTGTGTCACCCTGGGCAAGTTACTTAACTTTTCAGTTTTCCAGACAAGTGTCTACAATTCTCAAATTATAGAGAAGGCACCAATTTAAGTTTGTATAGAAAGTTCTTCAATGGATAGGTGATCCCATACAAAAGAAATAATAGATCTAGTCCTTAAGTCCTATCCTTTTTGCATTCTTCACCCTGACCCCCACTATTATAAACTTCAAAGGCAGAGATTATGTCTAATTTTTATAGCCCCAACCACAGTGCATTGCACATAATAGATACTAAATAAATATCTGTTGAGTTGAGGACCAATATTATTATAGATGATCTATAAAGAGAAGAAAGTTGAACGAAAAGGGGAAAAAAAAACTATCAAAGTGTAAAAAATGGCAATGTGTCTAAATAAGATAGGAATCACCTTGGGAATATAAGCAACAAAGTGGCTCATTGGAGAATGTGCTGGGTCTGGAAGACAGGAAGACCTGAGTTCAAATCCAGCCTCAGACCCTCACAAGGCATATATTCCTGGGCAACTCACTTAACCTCTGTTTGCCCTAATCCACTGGAGAAGGAAATGGCAAACCACTCTAGTATCTTTAGGGTTGATAGGTGGCAGAGTACCCGGCTTGGAGTCAAGAAGACTCATCTTACTGCATCAAATCCAGACTCAGAAATTTCCTACCTGTTTAACCCCTGGCAAGTCATCTAATCCTGTTTGTCTCAGTTTCTTCATCTATAAAATAAGTAGAGAAAGAAATAGCAAACCACTCCAATATCTTTGCCAAGAAAATCCCAAATGGGGTCTTGAAGAGTTGGACATGATTGAGAAACAACTGAATAATGACAAAGATATTGTAGATATGTCTTGGGGAAAATAGTCCTGGATACATGAAAATGGCAAGTATTGAAGGCTAAGAGGTAAAGGAAAATGGAGTTAGTGTGGAAACCTAAAACTACAGGAAACTGGGCTACTAGAATGGAGGGGGATGAATAAGAGAATCTTGAAGTTAAAAGAGGTCTTTGAGGTTTAGTCCAATTCTCTACCTGATGCAATAATCTCCTCTACCACAATTCTAAAAGTTTATTAGCCATCCTGTTTGACCACCTCCAATGATGGGAAGTTGATTCCCTAATGAAGCAATATGTCTTTTATCACAGTATCATCACATCACTACCCTTGGTTGGGTTTTCCAGATGCCCTTAATGGAAATAACTATCAAAAGGGCTCCTTGAGCCCCATTGTCATTTCTTTTGGACACTCTAGGCTGACTCCAATTATGGAAGGTAAAATGATGGATGACCTGAAGAAATGAAAGATGAAGTTCCTGTCTTCTTCAATTTAGAGTTAGGTCATGATTTGCTGTTTGAAGGCTTTCCCCTGATGTGAAAATCAGACTCCAAAAAGATCAGCAGAATCAGAGGAAAATGGGCACAGGACCTAAGCCTCTGATCTTTGCCTTCATAGTTTCACAGTGAAAGTAGGGGGCTGCTGACCATCCACCTAAATGATGCCAAAATTCTCCCTAATTCACAGAGTGAAATGAGAGAAAATCAGCTTTGCTAGACTGGGAGGTCACAAGGGCTGGGATATTCTGAGCCTCTATCATTGCTTTAAATCTAGTCTAGGTAGCAAGCACACAGAGGTCACTGACATCCTCAAGAAGAGAGGGAAGAGAAAAATGTAGCATTTAGGGTAAGGAAATTGCATTTTGAGTAGGAATATATAAATACATATATGTGTATATATACATACACATACATACATAAATATATAAACATATGTGCATAAAGTGTGTAGCTATATATATTGAAATCTTTCCTAAAGCAGATAGCACACATTAGATGCAGGATTCTTGACAAAAACATGTTCTTCCTTATTTAAATTGACTACATGGGGGTGGGGCCAAGATTGCATTTGCCTTAATAAAACCCTTGTTGCAATCATTCTGTTTTCTCTTGCCATGTTGATCAAAATTGGTCAATGGAGTATTTCTGCTATTAGACTGCCATTAACCTGAGTGATTAGCTTTGTGATGAAGGTGAGAAGCCAGATAGACTTTTGCTCTACGAGGAGAAAAAAACAGATGTAACAGCTGTCCTTGCTAGCCATAGTTTGAGCACATCTGCCTCATCCTGGTCCTTTTCTTTCTTAGATACGCCAGTTGCAGAAGGTTCAAGACAAGGCAAGACCCCTAAAGAGTCACAGACGTCAACCCCGGAGAACCAGCTCACGAAGATCTGGATATGCATTTGCTCACCAAGAGGGCTATGGAGAACTTATCACATCTGGAAAAAATATGCGAGTGAAAAATCTACACCCGACATCAGGGTTGGGAAAGACGATGTATAATAGCACTAGCTGGATTGAAAATTTATGTAAGAAAACCACAGACACAGTGAACAGCTTTAGCCTGGATAGAACAGTGAAACTCTGAGTCAAGATGAATTTGAACTAAATAGTTTATCTTTTAAAACTTCAGCTTGGGCTGAAAGTTGACTGGCCTCCAGGGGTTGGGATTGGGGAATGGTGGTGGGGCAGATTGCCTCATTTCATTTTGGTCCATGTCAGATGTCTGCTTTAGTACCAGATCCAGAGGGGCATGTTTCACTGGAAAACATGGGCCAGATGGGGACAGTATGCTTCTCTTTATTCAGTGGAAGAAACACTAGCAATGTAAATATACATATACACACATTATATCATTCCAGATACCACTTGCTCTTTGATTTTTAAGACTTCATTTGGGAAGATAAGATTATGAGTTGAGTTTTGTATGCACACTGAGTAGTCTTTCAGAAAGATGGAAACACTTTACAATATCATTAAAGTCATTTAAAAGGACAGCTGAGCACATACATGCCAGAGAAGTCACTTCTAAGATACAACTTTAGTTGTCCAAATTTGTACAAACCTTAACTAGAGATGATGCTAGCATGCCACATTCTCATCTTTTACCTGCTAATCCAGGACAACTAGCCATTCGGATCAGATCGTCACCAACAAAAATGAATGTTGACCATTCTTCACGTCATTTCCTTCATGAATTTATTCCTCTGGTCTAAGCAATATGTGTCTTATCGCACAACATGGCAAAAAGGGAAATATGTGTTATATTATAATATATGTAAAATTTATTTCATATTACTTGTTTTCTTGGGGAGGTAGGAAAAAAATGATCTCTTTCATTTTACTACCAGTAAGGTATCAAAGGGAAGGCAGACTGGTAACAAATCTGTATAGGCTGATCGTTAAGATTGTTAAACTGGAAAATGTTAGGGTCATGTCCAAAGAATATTTGAGTCTCCCTAAATATATATTCCAAATTCTTTTTACTAGCATCTGCAATAACTATAACTTTACTAAGTCATCAAAAATATTAAATATCTTTTCAAGTTACTACTCTCTCATATTGTAAAGGCAACTTATTTTCAGCAATTGTAATTTTTTAAAACAACATGAAGATTTAAACCTGATATTTCACCATCTGATTTTTGAAATTTTCATTTAGTTATTCATGTTTCAATCCTTAAGGGAATTTTGAGGTTTTTAAAAAATTCTTTTAGGACTTTGCTGATTTCATACTTTAATATCAATGTAGCTGTTCTTTCCACAAATCCAAATCTTCATGCCTCCATACTCAGTTTTTAGACCTAGAATTTGAGGTATCTTCTAAAGCTATCTAACCCAACCCTCCCATTTCCAGGAGAGGAACTGAGGCAAAGAGAACCTATGTGACTGAGCTAAAGTAATATGGGTAGTAAGTGTTGGAGGCTGGATTTGTACTCAGATGCTCTGATTTCAGAGTCACTGCTCTTTCCACTACAATTTTTGTTGTTGCTCTCAGTTGTAATGTTTACCATCCAAGTATATCTTCCTTGGGGAATGGTTAGTTGTCTCCAACCAAGAAGTGCCCATCTGTAAGCAAGAGTGCCTATATCTATCTGCCAGATGTGGACTAGTGGACAATGTCTCCTGTCCCTAGCTTTTACCATGTCAGTATTAAGGAAGAACTGCTTCTTTTCTTTTGTAATGTCTTTTGAAAGATTTAAAAACATTCAGTAAAAGTTTGGCATGTTTGATCTTTAGTTTCTTTTTTATTGGGAAGGAAACTGGGGACACTTTGTTGCTTTAGTAAAGGTTTTAAAATGATTTTTGTTGGGGTTTTTTCGTATTTTTTTTTCCTCATAAGTGCCTTGGGAGATGCATATAATTCTCATGGTCAAATTCAAAATTTAAGTGAACTCTTTGTATGTGTGTGTGGCAGGGTGGGGAGGATGGAAGAAGTCCAACCTTGTTAAGTTAAGGTGAAGATGAGGATGTTTATAAACTGATACTGTCAGTGCATGAGTGAGAGGAACACATTATCAATTTACAACTGCCTCAGTGGTCCAAAGGACTGCTACAAAAAAAGTTCACTTTCACACAAGGAAATTTGTTTCATTCTTGAATCCGTTACTGAGATGGTTATAAGGTTGGTTTTCTTTTTAACCCATGAAATTCTATTTTTATTCAAACTTCACTAGACTTTGCAAAGAAGACCTCTTTACAGACCAGCACTCAAATAGGAGACCTAAAGTAGTATGAAACTATTAGTAATGCCTTGGATTACCATGCACAACTACCAATTGAATTTTCCTAAATTTCCAAAAATTCCTAAATTCCCATGTTAATCACTCTTCCTGCTTCTTCTGTGTACTCACAGGCACCTAAAAAAATTAAGCAAATTCAGTTACCAAAGATATAGTTATGGAAAGAGCAAAGAGACTGATTTGCACTAAAAGTAATAAGTGCAAGTTCAGAAAGATTTTGTGCTTAAGTAAAGCTTGTCTTGCTTTTTTTTAATAGCTATGCATTTATTTAGACTTTGACTCTTTTTGGGAAAATGGGCCAAAAATATGTACAGTCTTCATAAAGTCCTTATACATTTTAAAACTCAAAAACTGAAAGTTGACAAACCACACAAGGACTTTTTGTAAATTATATTTATGTACCCATAAATACATAGGGGCACTTCAGATACTTCCTAGCCATATGACCCTGGGCTAGTCACTTAACCCTGATCACCTAGCCCTTGCTGCTCTTCTATCTTAGAATAGATAGAAGGTCATGGTTTTCAGGAGAAAAAATAGAGAGGAATACATATTGACTTTAGAGTTTCTGTATAATACATTCTATAATAATGCCTTTATAAACAATATCAACATTATAATATGATATACTGGATTCTTTATTAGGTACTTTGCAATACAGTTAAAGATGCACTAGCCTTTAATCATATTTCATTTGATTTTAAAAATCTGATTTAGATGTATGATTTCATTGACATAGAAAATTTCCAAGTAGGAAACCCATTTGACCAATGCAAATCAGCAACTGCTGTGTAACTAATATTTTTAATAATTGCCTGAGTTAACCTCCAAGTGATTAAATGATTTGCCCATGGTCACCTAGTCAGTCTATATCACAGGAAGTGCTCAAACTCAAGTCTTCCTGATTTGAAGACTAGTGAGCTCTCCCCCCTATCATACTGACTTTCATTTTATTTACAGGCAAAGAGTATTTTATAATGAGGTTTCAGTATACTTCCTTTACTGACAATCAAAAAAAGCAATAAAGAAGAGAAAATATAACACTGTGGAGTGTGGACTAGAAATTGAATAACTAATTCTTTCAAGGATTCAGTGTGAAATCAAAGAAACTTACTGTAAAGAAGACTGTACTATTTAGTCAGGAGACTTGGGTCCTACTCCAAATTCTACTGCCAACTAGCTAGCCAGCCTTGGAAAGTCTTTTTTACCCTCTCAGCTTCCTCATCTCTAAACTCAAGATGGTGGAACTAAATTATCCCTACATTTCCTTCCAGGTCTAAGATTCTCTGATTTTGCTTGTTTACCATCTTTCTTCCCTGTTTACTTGTTTTCTTGGTCTTTCAAGTATGTCATTTTGTAACTGAAGTTGGATGTTTCTTTATAGCTGGCTACAAAATCTTTTATTTGTTGTACATTGCCTAGATAGTACCTAGGACAGTGCTGAGCACTGTTGAATGAATGAGAAACCTTGTCCACAAAATAGAGAACTCCTTACATAATTGAACTATGATGTTTGGTCATAGTACTTCGGAGAGTAGGATAGTAGTAGATGGGTGGAGGAATAGATGAATTAGAAGATTGACCTTTTCCCTGGAGGTAACATTCAGAAGAGGACACAGGTCAAATTTATATGAAAAATGGGTATTTGGGGAGGATGCTTATAGAGCATAATTAATAAAAACTATAATATTTATATAGTGTTTATTATGTACCAGCACTAAGTATAATTTTACTACATTTAATCGTAGGTGCAATGATTTTTCTCCATTTTACAGATGAGGAAATTAAGTAACTTTCTCAAGGTCACACAGGTAGTCAGAGGACTGATTTGATCTCAGCTTTTCCTTTCTCCAGACCTTGTGATTGACCTATCCACTATTCTACTATTTGCCATAATCAGGAAGAACCTGTTTCTCTCTTTTTTTTTTCTACCTCCATTGAACTAACTGTCTTCTTTATAAACATTTTTTCCCTTCAGGTATTAACCTGGTATTTGGGAAAAATAAGGAATGACAGTCATGTGTAGGAAGCAATACTTTTTCCTATAATTTAGACATGAATCTATAACTAAGCAATCAGAACAAATCTCTCCTCTCTATGCTCAGAAAAAGATCAATTGGGCATCAAATACTTCAAAGTTGAAACTTTAAGGCTTTAAAGGTGTGATTCCTCACCCCCCTCTCCTTTCTCAAATCCATGGAACAACATTTCTATACATTTGGCTTCTCTAATTCATCTCAACTTCAAACAAAGGACAAGTCTTAAAAATTAAAAAAAAATATATTCCAAATGCCTTTGTTCTTTCTGGACAATGGGAAAGTTTACAAACAAAAAACTATCCATTTTGAACTTAGAATTCTGTGGAATTATAGTTGTGGAGACTATGTACAAGGGAAAAAATGGGCCCTCAAATGTTTATCCCAAATAATCTGTCATTATGAATTTTGTGCAAGTAAATTATTTTAATCTATTAGTGTGCATAGTTTTAAAAAAAAAAAACCTCTTCCATTTCTGAAATTGATCTGATTTTATTTTATTTTTGCCTTTCTTCGTATCCACAGTGCTTAACACATTGCCTGACACATAGTAAATGCTTAATAAATGCTTATTGGCTGACCAAGTGATTATCAGGCAAAAATCTCTCTCGTTTTTCTTCACTTTGTCCTCCTGTCCTTTCTTCTTTCCTCCATGTTTCCTTCCTTCTCTCTCCTCCCTTTCTCTTCCTCTTTTTCCTTTTTTCCTTCCACCTTTCCTTCCTTCCTTCCAAATAAAGTTTAGCTACTAAAAAAAAACACAACTAAACATAATTATGTTTCAATTGAAATAATATTATGTTTCAGTCTGTATAATGGGTTTGGAGTGGTTAAATATTAGCTATAACCATATAGGACCATGATTTTCTAATTTTTACATTAACATCTGGTGCTAAACATCTGCAATTCACTCTTCCTGCGTCATATCTCATTCCAAAGTGAGAAATCATGAACTTTTGCAATTCTCAGGCTTAAGCATTTCACTTAACTGCTTGGAAGGCTGAGCAAGACAACTCATATGCTTCAAAACTCATTGCAAAAGATTATATGGGTCTCATTGTACGTATTTGCAGGTCTGTGGCTATTCCTTAAATAGAGAAGTGGCCTCTCTGTCCTAACATTTCAAAATTTCCAGTAAGGCCTATGTTTTGTTTTGTTTTTCTTCCTGTAACTAGCATAAAATAGAAATCAGCTTAGAGATGTGTACTTAAATGTCCAGATTTCATTCTAAAAAAACAATAAATTTAATTGATGCATTGGCCAGGATTTTCTGACTAGGATAAATTGCATTCCTGTTGGGTTAATCATGATAATTTGCAATTAAAAAAAAAACTTGAACTTTGTTTTCATATAGGTGGGGGATATGCGGAAAATTTAACTGAGTTTTTGACCAAGCGTTCTTTTTGTTGCACCCTTTGTTGGAAATATTTCCAAGTTGTCATCCTTCCATTCAAGTTATCTTGGTCCATTTCCCCCTCGGATATGTTTTTTATAAAATCTAAGTGAATTTTAATTTTTTATTTTTTTACAATGTATTACTTTGTACTTTCAAAGAGTTCTCATCTTATGGATTGATCTATATTTGGACCAATGTTGAGGTATAAGGAAGGTGGAATAGGCTTAAGTTGTATGCTTTTCACTCAAAGAAGTAAATGGCTTTATTGTTAGAGGTACATTGAAACCCTAAGGTCAGCCACTTTTCTTTAGATGTCATTTAGATATTCTTTCTTCTAAAAGTAAAATATAGACTCCAAAATGCTAATTAAGGATTCTAAAGAATTATGTTATGGCTAAACAAAATTTTATTTTATGTCTAGAAAACATAATATGAAATTAAAATTTTAAATTGTAATTAGATTTTACTTTTTCTGTGGTACATAGCTTTATGAAATCATTTAGCAAAAATGCTCCTATTGAAAGCAAATTAAAAAATTGAAAAAGTTTTTAGAATGGAAATCAATATACTAATTATTGAATTATCTAGTTCAAATGCTATATTCCAAACAATCGTGTTAATTTCTATTCACATATTATATTTCCAAAATCCTTTTTGTATTTAAATGATTTTGCACTTATTATTGTATAATTGTCAATTCAGTATTTTGTACAAATAAAACATTTGCAAATAATAATGGCTCTGAGAATTTGGTGGGGTTAATGAAATGTGGGACTTTAGAAAAAAAAATCCTCCAAATTGACTATGATCAATAAGAGACACAATTACTAGTTTCTTGGAAACTAGTGGCTTTTAGCACACAGACACATTTAAAAATCTTTCCATTATCACATTATTTGTTCCAGAGCACATGCCCTTACTACTCCTGCCAAATTGTCACACTATAAAAGCCCAGTGATGACATTATAAAAGCAAATGACTTTATTAAGACAACATAAATGTGGAAACTAGGCTATTTGTAATTTTTCAACCTCAACCTACCCAAGTGCATAGAAAAAAATAAAGTGAAATTAAATAATAATAAAAATAACAAAAGCACTTTAGTGATTTCAAGAACAGTTAAAATAGGTACAGTTCCCCCCCCAAAAAAAAAACCCTTGCCTCTACCAATATGTAATAAAGTATAAGTTGACAAAAGAATTGTTTTTTTCTGAGTTTAAAAATGTGATATAATGAAAAGAAATAAAGAGATAAGGCTTTTAGATTCAGTTCTGTAACTATTTTTTTTGTGTGTGTGATCCTGGGAAAATCAGAAAGAATCATAGAATTTGTGAGCTGGAAGAGTCCAATGGCCCTCTAGTTCAATTTAATACATGAAAGGAATCTCCACAACACCACACTGGAGAAGTACTTGTCCAGCCTCGGTCTGAAGACCTTTAAGGAGAGGGAAACCATCACCTCCTGGAGCTACCCATACTACTTCTAGGCAATTTCATTTGTCCAGATTTTTTTCATGAAATCAAGTCTAAATTGACTTCTTCATAAATTGACTTCTGCTATTATGCTTTTGACCTCTGAGGCCAAATACAACTTTAACACTTCCCTCCTTTCCCTTCTCTTCCCTTCCTTTCCCTTCCCTTCCCTTCCCTTCATCTGGTCTTGTCTTTGTCTTTGTCTTGTCTTGTCTTCTCCAGGACAAATAGCCCCACTTCCTTCAACTGGCCCTCATAACTTACTGGTTCATTTTGTTTCTTAATTCTGAACGATAGCTTTCCAACATTTTTACTCTCCTCCTCTATGCCCATCTTTGTGGTGAAATCACAGAAGAGTAAGACATATATTAACTTAATTTGGAGGATCTTGTTGAGTTCTTCATAGAAACCCAATCCTCATAACATACTGGTGAAGCAATTGCAGATACTTTCACAGTAATCATTTAGCTTATACACATCATGAGCACTATAAGACAAGATGATCTAATCAGGCAATTAACATTTATTAAGCACCTGCTATGTGCCAGGCACGGTGCTAACAGTGTTCTTCCACATAGCTGCCAAAACAATTTTCCTGAAAATCTGGGCTGACAATTTCTCTCCTGCTCAAGAAATTCCAGTGGTTCCCTATTGCCTCCTAGAATAAAATACAAACATTTCTATTTGACATACAAAGTCCTTTATAAGTTAGCCCCAACCAACCTTTTAATTCTTGTTATGCATTATTTCAATTCTTGCCCTCAGTGGTCCAGTCAAACCAACTTTTTAGATGTTCCTTACACATGACTCTCCACTTTCCATCTTAGATCTTTCCATTGGCTTGGTCCCATTCTTGGAAAGCATAACTTCCTCATCTCAGTGGGATTTCTTGTGTCCTTCAAAACTTTCTAAGCAGTTGTGAGACATTCTCCATTTAGCTAAAGCTTTATTTTATCTTTTGGTTTCATTTATATGTCAGTGTCAATATTTATATGATCCAATTCTTCTAGCAACATGTGGACCCAGGGACTTTTAAACACAGATTTCCCATCTAGAGTAACAAGAGATAAGTTCATACCTGTAGATGGTCTAAATCCCAATGATTCTTAGCATCCTCTGTACTTTTTCTAAAACTCTGCTCCTATCATTATAGAAACAGAAATGAGCTACACATGACTTGGGACTATTATATATTGTTTTTCCTTATTTAATGGACTTTTAGAGCCAAATAATTCATCATTTAACAACCAATCTACTACAGACTGTAGGCCATATTTATATCACCTTTTGTCTATGTACTTACTAGCTTTGTGGCCATGGGCAAGGGACGTGGGCCTTCTGGACTCTAATTTCCTTATCTATATAGGTGATGAACCTTTCCAAACATAGCTCAGTCATTGCTTGTACAAACAATATCCAGCCCACCACTAGTCCTTATTTGAATCCTTTCCAACATGCCATGATCTAAAAGATATTGTGCCCCACTATAATAACCTTTGATGGTCTAGACATATCTTACTGCAGTGAAGCATCTGAGTAAGACTTTAGTGGATATTGTAGAGATTAGCACAGGGTAAAAACAGTAACTGAATCAATCAATCTAGTGACAGGGACTCAGTGCCTAATTATGTCCCAGGCACTGCACTAGGCACTGTGAAGATTAAACTTAACTCTCCCCTGACGGTAAAAATGAAATTAATTAACTCTTCCCTGATTGTGAAGATTAAATTATAACCCCTGACTATTTTTATATTTAATCACCAAAAGTGTAAACACCCTACTTATAAGTTGAGAGGGGAGATCTGCTCATTTTTATATCTAATCACGTGTGCAATAGTGGGTGACGAATCAGAAATGACTGACTGCCTCCTGGGCAGTCCTAAGCAAGGCTTTAGACTATAATTTGTCCACATCAAAAGGGGAAGACACAGGAAGTGACAGTTCTTTCTTTCTTTCTTTGGAGTGGAGGCTGGTGGAGAATCTGCTGACTGGATCTGAGACTTGGCTGACTCCTTTCATATTGGATTTTCTGAAAAGACTAGCCTCAGGAGAGACTTCCCCAGGTCCTCAGCTGTGCCAAGACCTAAGGACTAACTCTCCTTGCCCCGGTTGAATCAGGGGTCAGGAATAAATTATTTAGTGCTTAAGCTAGATATCTTACCCTAACCTCTCTCTGATTTTTTTTGTCACTCTTTCTGTATTTTGTAAATAAATTGTAAATAAATCTCTTTGGAATAAATTAAATTCCCATTTTAAATATAATCCAAACTTAAATAAATGACCCCTTTCCCCCTTACAGATATAAGTACAAAATGAAAAGATCTTTTACAAGAAATGAGTTTGTTAGGGTTTATTCTGTCCCTTGGATTCATCACCCATAGCAGCATTGTGAAGGTTTTCAAGATTCAAGTGCCCAGAGGGCAAAATCAAGCCGTTTATGAGCTCCCTAATTTACTTTAGAGAGCAGAGGGAAGAAGTGCTTGCTTTGGGAAACTGGACATAGGAATGCAAAAATGTTCTCAGTTACTAGAAAGAGGGTGAATGGAGCAGTTACCTGAGCATGCGTGCCAGGACTTTGCCAACACTTACCTATAAGAAACCTGGTACTCAGCTAAAAATGATTTCAAACTAGCTAACCCATAAGGCTAAACTAAAAACTACATTCATAATCTTGCAGGGCTTTAAGAGTTTAGCATGTATCTCTTTGGTCTGAGAAATAGGCCAATCTCTCCTCTCAAGGACTGGCTAATACAGTGTGTGAAAGGAAATTCTTTATTCTCTTTTTCTATTTTGAGTTAATCAATCAAGAACCCCCTACTTAACACTTCATTAGCCAGCAAGTAAAAGAATTTACAAGTCACTTACTTAGAGGGCTCCACCCTTTTAACTCAATCAGTCAGAATCCTGTGAGTCCTTTGACAAGAGTTTATACCCTCAGAGGATGAGAGGTGGATCCCACAGACATCACCCTGCTGAGCAGTGCTAGGCAATTTGGAAGCTGTGACTGACCCCTGTGAAGAGAGGAAGGAACAAGAAGTGATATGGAAAAAGGATTATAAAAAGTCCTGAACTTCCTGTCCAGGGAACCTTTGGCTTGGAATATCTCTTAATGACTTGGCTTTTGGAGGTGGCTTTTGGATTTGACCTTCAGCTTGGACCTTGACTTTGGCTCTTGGACTTCTCCTGGATCTTCTCCTTTGGACTTTTTCTTGGGTGAGTGAGTAGCTGGTCTTCCTTTCCTGGCTTCTGGAGAGCTTAGTTCCAGACAGACCTTCTTTCCTGTAGGAGCCTGCATTGGTGGAACCCTTGCATAAAATACCACCAAGTCCTCTGGCTGAGGGTTAAGGAGCTCTGCCTGGCCTCAGCTGGACACCAGAGAAGCATTTAGTGTGATAGGATAGACATTTTCTCTACTCTCTGCTTACATTTCTCTACTTTTACTCTTTCCACCTAAATAAATGCTACTAAAAGTCATTTTGACCTCTTTGTAAATAAATGTTACTAAAAGTCATTTTGACTTGAGCTATAATATTTTAAATCTGTGACCAAAATATTGCCTTAGGATTATCATATTTACATAAAAACCCAATTTTAAATAAGTCTTAACCATGAGAGGTGGACTTGAAGTACCTGGGAATATTTTTGTACTTCGCTGCCATTGTGCTCAATGCGACATTGTCTTTGCATCATGTTGAGTGATTTGTGATAATTCTGAAATTTTATGACCAGCTTTGTTATAGAGGGTTGTCATTAAACTATGATTTGCATTTAACCTTTTTGATTTTTAAGTTTTTGTAATTCATACTACAAAATAGCTATGTGACATAGGCTTAAACAAACTTTAAACCAAAAATACCAAAATGATATTTACTTAAAGCAATTTTAAAAGGGAAACAGATTCTAAAACATATATTTATATCTTTTAATAAGTTAAGAAAAGTATAGTTTCCTTGTTCTTTAGACTGATTCCTTCCCATTTCATTCTTTCTCTAATCACCTGTAATAGTATTGCATCTTTGAGGAATTTTCTCTAAGCAGATATGAGATATCATTTTAATTTCTAGCCATAATAGCTAGCATTTGTATAGCGCTATAAATTTTGACAAGTATTTTATATATGTTATCTCATGTTAGTTGACTTGCATTTATTTATTTTTAAGCCCTTTCCTTCTCTCCTGGAATAGATACCAAATATTGCTTCCAAGGCGGAAGAGCAGTAAGGGCTAGGCAACCGGGGTTCAGTGATTTGCCCAGGGTCACACAGTCAGGAAGTTCCTGAGGCCAGATTTGAACCGAGGACCTCCCATCTCCAGGACTGGCTCTCTATCCACTGAGCCATTTAGCTGCCCCTTGATTAGCATTTATTAAATGCCTGCTTTGTGCCAGTGATTGTGCTAAGTGCTGAAGATACAAAGAAAAAACAGCCCCTGTCCTTAAGATGCTCATAGTCTAATGGGGGAGACAACATGCATAAAATTATTTTTTAAAACCTTTGCCTTCTGTCTTGGAATCAAAATACGAATTGTTTTCTAAGAAAGGTAAGGATTAGACAATGGGGGTTCAGAGACTTACTCAGGGTCACACAGCTAAAGTGTGTCTGTTCAAATTTGAACCCGGGACCTCCAATATTTTAGCCCATCTCTCAATCCACGGAGTTATCTAGCTGACTCCGTATCCATAAAAATTATACACAAAAAAATATCGAAAGCAAAAAGAAAGTAATTTCAGAGGGAAGGCAGTCGAAGTGAGGAAGAAGGAGATATTTAGAAAGACCTCCAGCAGAAGTGAAGATTTGAGTTGAGTCTTGATGGAAGCCAGGAGACAGAGGTGAAGATTTGATCTTTACAATAATAACCTTGTGAGGAAGGTGCTATTTTTATCTTCATTTTACAGATGAGGAAGTGGAGAGCAAGAGAGAATAAAGTGAGTTTTTGTTGCTCAGTGACTGTCAGAATTGGAACTCAGATATTCCAGCACTTTATCTGCCATCCCATCTAGCTACTACTTGTTATGGCCACGCCTCCACCTGACCCTTTATCCTTGCAACGCCCCCAAATAACTCAGATTTTATAAGGCAATAGTGGAATTTATAAGTAGTGTGATTAGTTGTTTTTCAACTTCATTCATGTCCCCATTAGGTCTCTCTTTGTTGTGCATTTGTATAAGCAGAGGTCTTTAATGTCACAGACTATGAGCAGTTTAGTCATTGGAATTCAAACAGGAATTATGGAATTTCTCACTTTAATTCAAAGTGAATTGGCAGAAAAAGAATTGGTGTTCAACAGTCAGGAAAGAAAGATTCAAAATGGGCTTAAGACTGAATGCACAAATAAGGGAAGACAATCTTGAGCCTATGTTCCGGAGAGTTGAAGCCTCCTGGTGAAGAAATAGCCATTCTAGCCAAGTCTAGAAGAAACATTCAGATCTTGTTTATAGATGAAAAAGTAATGGAAAGTTTTCTAAACGAAGTGTTTCAGAAGATCTCTGGATGTTATGGTAAAGTGGCATGGACTGCACCTGTTTCTTCCCTTCTAATCAAGAATTGACATCTCAGTTAAAGACTATGAATAACTCTACCCAGAAGAGAGTCTCCAAGAGAAACTCCACAACCTTGTGACTAGTGTAGCCACACTTGGCATCAATGATGGGACTAGAGGGCCAATATCAAGTAGCACCAAATGAAACCAGAAGAGAGCAATGCCCAACCACAATACACCATGGCCAAAAAAAAAGACTACATACCTGAAAAGACTGCATTCTCTAGGAGAGCAGCTGGAAGAAAGCCCAGTAGAGGTAACACCAGATGATTTTGGTGGCCCTGCTGCATCTGAGATGTGAGTTGTTCCTTAGCCACTTGTGGGTTTTCTCTCCATGTGTGTTCCTTAGCATATGTGATGAGTCACATATGTTTATTGTGTGTGCTCATTCTTTCCACTCAAGGTATATTTGTGGAAGTATGTATAAGGTTTATGGGGAAAATATTTTCCTGCTACTTTTCTCACTATATCTTTTCATTAAATGTCTTTGCTTTTGACTAATTGTGTCCTCAGGCTGGAAAAATTAAGACACCTACATAGGGGCTTATAAGTTGTGAGTTGGACGGTTTATAGATCCATAGAATACCTTGAACCTTATATGGGAAATCCACTGGGGAAGTTGGGAGGAGAGTGATACCCTTGTGTTAATAAAAAGGTCAAAGTGCTACCAATTCACAGTGGTCAAGAGGGGTTGATGGCCAGTAGCTGATGGAGGCTAGAATTTGCTCTTTTTCCAATGGAAGATCAAAAAGAATAAACTCTGAGTGAACTAGGAAAGCTAATTTATGAAAGGAACAGAAACTAAATAGACAAAATGGGTCTAACTGAGATTAGCCCACATAGATGGGTGGTACGGACAAGTAGGAGGTAAGAATCACAAAGAAATTGACAATAGCTGAATCCAGGCTGCAGTGGAGGCAAATTATGAAATGACTAAAGCTTTCTGAATTTTAGTCTCTTTTTAATGGGGTTTGAGAAGTTTGGGAGCCACACCTGACTTGCTAGCTTTTTAAAAAAATAATAAATTTTTCAGTTCCATGGAGAAACACTTTTTGACAATTGTTTTCTAACATTTTAGAATTCAGGTTTTCTTCCTTCTTCCATTCTCCTCCCTTTTCGAGATTATAAATAACCTGATATAGTTTATGCCAGTATTTTCATACATATTTATACATATGGACATATACATATTTCCATATTGTTCATATTGTGAAAGAAGAAACAGATCACAATAAAATAAGAATCTCACAAAGGAAATAAAGTAGAAGAAGATGGCATATTTTGATCCATACTCAGACTCCAACAATTCCTTCTTTAGCTGTGGATAGTATTTTTCCTTGGGGTTCTCTTGGAAACTTGCTTTGCTGATCTAACTTACTCTCTTATAGGAGCTACCATATAGAAAAGTCCACATAAAATATCTATCAGTTATGTGGAACTTTGCATTTTCCCATGAAAGTGATATTATAAAAGGTTTTAGTTTCCTCTGCCCACAAAAGCCAGGTTAAAAAAATAACATACTGATATATTGCATATATGTAATAATGAGTGGGAGAAAGTAATAATGGAGCAAAACTGAAAAGAAATGAAATTTAATAAGTAGACATAAAGAAGTTTCTCGAGTTCTGATGCTTTAGGAATATGAAATTTAATTAGAGGTGAGAGATTGATGAAGAGCTTTTCAACATTGAAACACATCAGAATTCTGTGACCAGTCAAGACTTGGGAAGATTGATTAGAAGTAAGCTCCTTGAGGACAGAAACCATCTTGCTTTCTTTTTTGTATCCCTGATATCCAAGCACATTGCCTGGTACACAACAGTTGTTTCCAATAAATATACGTTGATTAATGGTAAAGCATGCTTCTTGGCAAAGAATGGGAGGCACCAAGTAAGATGCTGTTTTAGACATAGCCAGTATGTTTATTTTTTGTTGTTGTTGTTGCTGTTATAGTAGATCATTCTACTGTAGGTTGACTGAGTCATTGGGGAGTGACAGAATTTCTTTAAAAGCATATCAATAGAAATTTTTTTTTAAAAAAGATGTTTTTGTATTATTGATTCTTTGAATTTTTCATTTCACTTCAGACCTGATGACTTTCCTCTTTTTGATGCACATATATTCCTTGTGCTACAAAATCAAGTTTATGGTGAGTTGAGGGCTCATGAATAGAATAAATAGAAAGAGAATTTCTTACTGTAAACCTCATCTTTAATATTAAATCAATTCTGAATCCCTACCCATTGATACATCCAAGCTTTTCTTTCCAGCTCTTCTTACCATCAATGGGCCAGCTAGGTGGTACAGTGGACAGAGTGCAGGTCTGGAGTCAAGAGAATTCATTTTCCTGAATTTGAATCCAGCCTAAAACACTTACTATCTGTGTGACCTTGAACAAGTCCCTTAACCCTGTTTGCCTCAGTTTCCTCATTTGTAAAATAAACTAGAGAAGGAAATGGCAAACCACTCTTTTATCCTTGCCAAGAAAACCTCAAATGGTGTTGTGAAAAATTGAATGTGACTGAAAAAAATGACTAAACAACAAACTTACATTTCTCTGTTATCTCCAGTTTACTTAGACAACAAGTGTTTTGTTTATATATAGTTATTTGAATGTTATTTTTCAGTGGTATCATGAGATTCTTGAGAGCAGGAACTTTTGGGGGCTTTTATCTCTACTTTCAGCTCTTATTTGGCACAGTGCCTGACATACAACATAGCAGATGCTTAATAAATGCATAGATGTATTTTTTGAAAAAACTTTCTGGCTTAGAATTAATATTACATATTGGTTCTAAGAAAGAAGGTAAGTAAGGACTAGCCAGTGGGGGTTGCATGACTTGCCCAGGGTCACACAGCTAGGGAGTGTCAGGGGCCAGATATGAATCCAGGACCCCATCTCTAGTCCACTGAACTATCTAGATGTCTCAAATGTATAGACCATTGACTAACTCTAATACAAGTCTTCATTATCACTCACTTGGGTTATTTTCCAAAAAAGAATTCCTTCTCTCTCAATGGGCTGAAATTGCAAAGATGCCAGTTTAGTCTTAATAGCAGGAAAAGTGATGTTAAAAGCATTCCAAGTTTGATCTAAAAGAGATACTTGAACGTTGATTTTTTTTAATATAAGATTTCAATTTGGTTTAATTTGCTATAGATTTGCCTTCCCTAATATTTGTTTAAAATGTACTTAAATTTTTTGTTTTCATAAAGACAAATTCCATATTTCTAATTTCTTAATCAAGCTCTTTCAATTTAGAATGAGAGACTGTGGATTTCCTATCTGTGGAAGTCTTTAAGCAGAGTTTGGATTAAAACTTAGCAGGCACATTATAGTGGACATTCCTTCTGTTGGTGGAATTGGATTAGATAGCTACTGAGGCTCCTTCCAGCTCTCAGAATCAATGATTCTCCCCTCCTTCCTTTAAGCTTTAATGCTTTCAATATATCCCTGCCAGAGTAATATTTCTTCTGTACCAGATTGTTCTTGTCAGAAATATTTGCTCAAAAATCTTTGGTGATTCTTTATTTTTAACAAGTAATTTTAAAATTCTTTGTTGGACATTCAAGGCCCTCTATAATTTGGTGCTACTTTAACTTTTGAGCTTTATGTCATATTAATCCCCTCCTCATAATCCTCTTTTTTTTCTTTTCTTTTCTAAAAAACCTTCACTTTCTGTCTTAAAGTCAATACTAAATATCAGTTCCAAGACAGAAGAGTGGTACGGGCTAGATAGTGGGGGTTCAGTGACTTGCTCAGGGTCACACAGGGAGGAAATGCCTCAGGTCATATTTTTATTCAGAACCTCCCATCCCTAGACCTGGTTCTCTATTCACTGAATTACCTAGCTGTTGCTCACCACAATTTATTTCTTCTTTCTCTTAAAAAAAATCCTTACTTCTCTTCTTAAAATCAATACTGTGTATTGGTTCTAAGGAAGAGCACTAAAGGATCTGTAGTAGGGGTTAAGTGACTTGCTCAGGGTCACACATTTAGAAAGTGTCTGAGTTCAAATTTGAATCCAGGACTTTTCTTCTCCAGGCCTGACTCTATCCACTGAGTCACCTAGCTCCCCCCCTCCACTATTATTTCTTAAAAATGAATTTTTTTAAAGTTAACAAGAATTTGTTCCATTACCACACTCCACCCACGCATTGGAAAAAAGAATAGAAAAACAAAGCCTTTGTAACAAATATGCATAATCAAGCGAAAAAAGTTCCTCATTGGTCAAACAAAAATGTATATTCCATTCCTGCAGAAGGAAGTGAAAAGAACCAGGAGTGCAATTTGTTCAGTAACAACAAATTTGTCAAGACAAACAACTGTGAAAGAGTAAAGAACCCTGACCGATGTCATGGTCAATGGAGATTCCAGAGGAGCAATTACAAAGAATGTTACCCACCTCCTGAGAAAGAGGTGAGGGACCCTCTTTCTATTTGAGCTTGGTACCACTCCTTCAGAATAACTTAAATTGAATGAAAACCCAATTTTCAGAAATTCTACATGCAAATATTTCTTTTTCCTCAATTGCATTTTGAACACTTTAAAACTTTTAACTTTCCTTAATTTGTCCTCATAGACTCTTAGATTGTGTAGAAACTCAGGCTTCCAAACTTCTGGTCAGTTATCTCTTATTTATAAGCTTACATTTTTCTTTTGGGGATTCTTCAGTCTGAGTTCTTAAGCTTGTTAAGATGCCGTCTTCTCTTCAATGTTATTTTTCTCGTTGTCTACTTGAAATACGGTTTGCCAATGAAAATGAAACGAAAGAAAGAAAGAAAGAAAGAAAGAAAGAAAGAAAGAAAGAAAGAAAGAAAGAAAGAAAGAAAGAAAGAAAGAAAGAAAGAAAGAAAGAAAGAAAGAAAGAAAGAAAGAAAGAAAGAAAGAAAGAAAGAAAGAAAAGATGAAGCTAACTCACAAAACCATAGGCATGGACTAGTGCACTTTCCTGCCAGGTTAATCTTGGGTATGGACCCCAAGTCATTTGCGTCAAGTCACAAGTTCAATGTGTATGCAAAAGGAAATAGTGGGAATGACTCAGGCTTACAATTGACATGAAAACTGTTCTGCACGTAAAGCATTGACGATGTCTCTCTGGTAACATTAGACTTTGACAAAGGAGTCTCCTTCGTTGCCAGGGATAAATGAATAATATGCAGTAACCACATCCTGCAGTTTAACTCTAGAGTCCCACTGTTTCCTTTTATTTCTGCAGCAATATCCTGTATCGAACAAAAATGGATGAAATTCAGTAAGAAAAAAATAGGCTTTCACATTTTTCCCTTGAGTTCTGGTGTTTGAGGTATATAAAATTTCATTTGAGATGGGAGATGGATGAAGAATTTTCCAATAATTTGAAAGACATCAGCATTCTGACTAATGTAGTCTCCAATCAAGACTTTGGAAGATTGATAGAGTAGAATGTCTTTTGTCAATTGAACCAGACACCCTGAAGGAGGATATGAGAAATGGATCATAGGGGAAACTATTGCCATCATGGGGCACAATTCACTCTCTCCCAAATAAGGGAGGTTGCCATCACTGTAACATAGGCAGGATCTTTAAATTAAACAGTTAGGGTCTAGAAATAGACATCTATTCTTTTTTTTTTTTCAGTTCTATATCTCTGAGCAAGTCTTTTAATTCACCTCTGTGGATTGGCTTCTATTTGTACCCCTCCAACAGCAATTGGCCACTAGAAAATTAGAAATTTTGCCCTTCCAAAAAAAAAAAAAGAATTTAGGATCTGTGACACATCTCATGGGGCACAATGATTTAGGAGTGGCATTAGGAATAATCTTGCACAGTCATGCCTTCCTGGCTATTTTTCTGAACCCTTCCTAAGACTTTCTGGAAGTACACTCATCAGGGCTAGAAATCCAGGATACCAGGCAGTATGATATAGTAGAAGGAGGTCTAAACTTGGAATTGGACCATACGGATTTGAGTCCCAGCTCTGACAGGTGTTACTGGCTATGTGACTCTGGGAAAATCACTTACTCTTGCTGGGGCTTGGTTTCCTCATCTGTAAAATGAAAGGCCTGCTTAGATGACCACTAAGGCCTTTTATAACTCAAGGTTCTATGATTTTGCCTCTTTTAGTTTCAGTTTCCTTCTCTGTAAAATGGGGGCTTCTAAATACTACCTATTTCACAGAAATGAGAAAATCAAATCAGGTAAGATACATATGTACATATGAGTGCTTATTAACCAAAAAGATACTAATCAATTCACAGGAAATAGGTCTTGATCAATGACACATGTAAAACCCAGTGGAATTGCACGTTGGCTATGGGAGGGAGGTAGGAGATGGGGAAGGGAAGAACATGAATCATGGAACCATGGAAAAACTTTCTTAATAAATAAATTAAATTAAATTAATATTAAAAAATAAAAAAATATATATATGGGGGGATCAATTCACAAACAAATGAAAATAGAATGTCTGTGATATGTACCAGGATGGGGTGTTATGGAAGCTATAGAAGAATGTAGTTTCTATCCTCTACCCTCAAGGGGATGTAAGTTAGTTAATAATAGCTGACATTTATATGGAGTTTATAGAGAGTTTATAGAGAGTAGTACATACACTTTCTCATTTGATTCTCACAACAGTCTTTTCAACTGTTCTTCTGCCAGTTTTCAGTTGTGTCCAACTCTTCTTGACCCTATCTGGGGTTTTCTTGACAAAGATACTAGAATGGTCTGTCATTCCCTTCTAGAGCTCCTTTTATAGATGAGGAACGGAGGCAAACAGGGTTAAGTGATTTATTTGCCCAGGGCCACACAGCTAGTAAGTGTCTGAGGTCAGATTTGAACTTTGATCCTCCTGCCTCCAGGGGTAGCACCCTATCTACTATTCTACCTAATGGCCCCTCATGTCAGATAGGAGCCATTATTATTGTCACTTGACAGATGAGGAAACTGAGACTGGAAAAGATTAAATGACTTACCCAGGGTCACACAGCTATCTGAATCTACATATTTGAGGCAGGATTTGCTCTCTCCATTATGCCATCTCAACTCCCTATAAGGAAAAAGTTTAATACTCATGAAATACTCATTTCCCTGTCTATATCCCATGGTTTGGCTCAAATAAATTATTCTTTTTCACAAGGTGATAGAGAAAAAAAGAATCAGTGCAAATAGGGGCTCAGAGTACTTATTGACTCATCCACAAACCATTACAGTTATATAAAACCACATATTATTAAATACCAAGTTGTAGTGTATGAAAATAAAGGGAGAACCCAGGAGTCAGAGAAACCGATGAGGTGAAGGTTTCTTGGAGGGACATGATATATGTCTTGAAGGACAGATTAAACTCGTGTGGGTGGGATTGACTGATACTCTTCCTACATTTTTTCTATTACCCAAGAATAAATCAGAGAGGCATCCTTCATTCTCTTCCTAATCAAGCCATTAAGCAAGTGCCATTTCACCACGGCTGGCCCAAAGAACTATATGCTGCAATGTTAGAACCATCTGGGTGCTTCCTCTTGCTTCCCCGTGTAAATTGAGTCTACTCCTCCCCCACCTCCACCCCACCCAGGCACACAATCACTGAGGCTCACTGAGTACATTTGAGAACGGTTTTCATATTTTCCGAGAAAATTCCATGACATAGTCAATCTGTGTTGTTTTATGCCTAATGAGGGAAATGTGCCTTTTTTATTGGAAACACCTTGCCTGAAGAGAATATGGCTTATCCCTGGAGTTTGGCAGCTAAGAGGAGAGCAGCCAGCCATACCCCACCTGTCTCTCAAAGCTGAGACAGATTCAGCTTCCAATGCTTTCCATACGAGAGCCTTTGTGAAGTTTCACGTGTACCCAGAACACATTGGGACTCCGATTGTCAATTCTGGCCAGGGTAACTTAAACCACATGTCCAGAAGAGGATTGAGAATAAGCTATCAAAGCAAGTAGAATTTTCCCATGTTATCTCCACAGCCTGGTGATGGTCCTCATGAAAGAAGCGGAATTCTATCAAGTGATGGTGAATGAATGATCCTGAAAGGTGCCCTGGATTTGGGTCAGGCCACCTGAGGCTTGTTAAAATATGTGCCTCCTCTCCTAGTCTTTGTAAATGAAATACTGAACAAAAGTGTGCCTTCCGATAATAGTTAACTGAATATTTATTTGTGTTTTGTCTCATTTGATACTCATTTGAAAGTGGAGCGTAGATAGATAAGTAGTAGAATTTGGAATCAGAAAGACCTGAGTTCTAATTTTGCCCCAGACACTTAATAGCTGTGTTGTTGTTGTTCAGTTACTTCAGTCATGTTTGACTCTTTGTGACCCTTTTTAAGGTTTTCTTGGCAAAGATACTGGAGTGGTTTGCTATTTACTTCTCTGGTTCATTTTACAGACTGGGAAACTGAAGCAAACTGGGTTAAGTCACATGGTTGTATCTGGGGTCAGATTTGAACTCAAGAAGATGAGTCTTCCTGACTTCCGCCCTGGGGTTCTCTCTATTGATCTACCTTGCAGCCTTATAAAATGGGGATGATAATACCATCAGCTTCAGAGAATTGTTTTGAGGATTGGATGACTTAAAATATAGTTATAACTGTTACAGCTCTCTGTAAATGTCAGCTACTGTTATTTTTCATAATAATCTTCTCTAAGCCATTTAGTTCTAGAAGAGTTTCCTGATCTGAATCAGTGGCAAGTTTCCACACTGGGACCTCTCTACACAGATGCAGATCATCAATCACTATATAACTTGTGGTCATAGAAAGTAGCCCAGGGCACTGAAAAATTAAGCAAAGTTAAGTCTGTGGTCCCAGGACTTAGGATTGGCAAAGTGATATAGAAATGTCAGCTATCATGATTAGAAACACATCTACCTAATCAGTGGAGAGACTATTATTGTTGAGTTGTTTCATGACTCTTTGTGACCCCATTTTGGGGGTTTTGTGGCAAAGATATTGGAGAGGTTTGCCATCTCCGTCTCTAGTTCATGTTACAGAAGAGCAACTGAGGCAAAGAAGGTCAAGTGTTTTGTCCAGGGTTGCACAGTTAGTAAGTGTCTGAGAATGGATTTGAACTCATGGAAATTAAGTCTTCCTGACTCCAAGCACAGTGCTCTATCCACTACACCACTGAGCTCTCCCTACCTGTGCTGTTAAAATAATAAGATGAATGTGAATTAACCAAGCCAGGGTTGGGAGGTTATATCTCCATTACATAGATAGGGTCTCTGAATGCCATAGCTGGGGACTAGAAATAACCATTACTCCATTTTTACTGACTCCTTTCATGTCTCTGGTCAAGCTGTTGAATTGACTCTTGCTGCTTTTGTCAGAGAATTTGTCTGGAGATTAGGCAATTAGAAGCCAGTCCCATCAAGGGATGAGGAATAGAAAGACTAGACCTGTAATTTCTCTGGCACAAGAAAACTCCTGGGTGAGGGAATTCCTTCTACATTATAATGTTGGGTGGCAACTTTTTCTGCAATGTCTAGACTTAGGGTGTTTCGAAGAGTGCCGAGAAATTAAAAAGCTTGCCCCAGAGTCTCATGGCCAGTAGGTGTGACTGGGGGGTGGGAAGGATGGAAACCAGGTCTTCTTGGTTTAGAGGACAGCTCTCTAACCATTATACCAGACTCTCTCTCTCTCTGGCCATACCATGTTACCCCATCTGCATCAAATAAAAAGCATTTGGAACCTGGAGATTTCCCCCCCTACTGGGCTAGGGAGTTAGCAATTAGGTGGGAATTAGTCAACAAGTTTTTATCAAAGACCAGCTCCATACCAGGTGTGGGCAGCTAGGTGGTACAGTGGATAGAGTGCTGGGCCTGGAGTCAGGAAGACCTGAGTTCAAATTTGGTCTAAGACCATGTGACCATTGGCAAGTCACTTAACCTGTTTGCCTTAATCTACTGGAAAAGGAAATGAATGGTAAACCACTCCAGTATTTTGGCCAAGAAAATCTCCTGGACAGTATGGTCCATGGGCTCACAAGGAGCCAAACACAAGCTCAATGACTGAACAATAGCATTAATCTAAGTCTTGGGAAAACAACGAAAGGCAACAACCATTCCTTGTTCTAAAAGAGCTCACAGTCTAAAGGGGGAGAAAACATGTCAACAATTATGTGAAAAGAAAACATAACTGGGCATTGTCTTAGAGGGGAAGCACTAAGATTAAGGAGCCTGGAAAAGCTTGCAGAAGGTGAGACTACCTGAAACTTTAAGGGATCCAGGGGATCTAGAGGGCAGAGATGAGGAGGAAGATGAATTTGTAAAGACAGGAGAATGTGGGAAGTTTGGACGGTGGTTTTTTGAGAGGCATGGAAGGTGGTTTTCTACTTGTCATCTCTACCACTTTCTTTTTCCTCTCCTTCCCCACCAGAGTAATTCACACATGATTCTACTAGAATGGCATTCTGCCCTTGCACAAGACCTAGCAAAATCAAGGGCCAGGGAGCCCAGTAGCAAGGCCAAGTAGAGTGACCTCAGCACCACTAGAGGAAAGTCTGAGGCAAGACCTGACCTTCCTCCAGGGAGATGAGAAAGCATGAGAAGATTCATGTTCCATGGGATGACTTTCAGTCTCAGCCATATTGCTTCAGACCTGACACTGCAAGCCGGATTTGTTTATGCAGGAGGCCAGAGAAGATACAGCTGGAGGGGATCCTCTGATAACTGGCTAGCCTAGTAAGAGGCTCTACCATGGCTCCTTGGGTAATCAATCTGAAAGTCACGCTGGCATCACTGCAAACGGGATGAAGGTTAGTAAAAGCAAAAGGTCATTTCCACTAACAGAGCAACAACCAGGCCCTTCGTCCTCAAGGGAACAAAACCCAGAATACGGTGGAGTAAAAATAATGCAGGGCACTAGATCATAGACCAAGAAGAACCTTGGGAGTATGTAGTCCAACTCCCTCATTTTATAAATGAGGAACTGAGGTCAACAGAAGTTAATTGATTTGCCTAAGGTCATAGAGAAAGGGATGTCAGAACCAGGAATTAACATATATTCTCCAACTCCAAAGCTAGCACTTTCTCCACTGTTTCAAGTTCTAGATCCAACTTTGCCACTTACTATTTTCTGTGACCTTGAATAAGTTGCTTTTATTCCCTAGACCTCAGTTTCCCCTTCTAAGTAGAGTTTGGTTAGATGACACATCTAAGTTCCTTCTAGCTCAATTCTGTCATTCAATACCAATCACCAAACATTCTCTGACTCCTCTGTTGCTTTCAGGAGGTGGTGGGGTGGAGGTAGAGAGAGTGAATCACTGGTCATTTAACTTCTCTACTGACTTCATCCCTAAAAACTAGACCAATGAGCTCCTTTGAGCAGGGTATCCATCAGCAGGATGGGGGTCTGGGACCATGCTTGATGACCAAAACTATGACCATACTTCTGATGGAAAATAATTCAAGTCAACAAACATTGGTTAAGTACTTCTTATGTGCCAGCAATAACCATTTATGAAAGACTATATAGAGTACACAATGATATCCGCACTTTGTATCTTCCCCAGTACCAAAAGATCCTGTTCTTATTAGTGCAGAGCTTAGAGTCTAGTAGGGGAATGAGGCACCCACACAAATGGCTATATTACCCAACATTACATGACAAGAAGTTTGAAATAAATTGCCAAATGAAGTCCAGTGGGGAAAATCATTACCAACCAGGGTGATTGACTGACTATTCAGAGTACATTCTCTGGCTGATGGTAAATGATCTTTTTATGTGTTTGAGAATCTTTTGTTTATCTCACAAATAAGAGGCCTTGAAATCCCCATGAGTAGTTATAGGAATGTGGTATGTTTGGTATTTGTGGTTGGATTTTTGTTATTCACAGAGCAAAAGAATTTGAACCTGAAATTTGGTTTCTTGGGAGCTGGTGTATCTCCTGATGCTCTGAGGTTTGGAAGACAAGGGGGAAGAGAGGTCCATGAAGAACTGATGGCCAAAGGCAGTCATGAATTGAGGGAGTCTTCAGAACAGGCCTTTCATCAGTGGCTTTGATGGATGGCCTGTTAAATGGGGCTATGCAGCCAAAGAGTTGCTTTTAAACTCTGACTTTGTGCCATTCCAGATGGACCTGGGAGGTAGTCCATATGCTTGTAGCTTTGCAAGGTCAGTTAAAGTAGAAGGAAAAGCCCCAGATTTGCCTGGCAGTGAGACAGTCATTGACTCAAAGTCACCTTTGTTTGCATAACCTTCTTCTGTTGATCTCAGGGACAGATGAAGAGAGCAAAGCTGGTGGCAGCAAGCCCAAGGAAGAAGAGTACTGTTATCAATGGACCTTACTCGTCACGTATGTATCCCTCTTTTGGGGCCATATGCAAAAAGGGGAGGTGATCAAGGGACTTTCTAGATTAACTTGATGAACATATAGGGTTGTGAGCTGGGGTGGGCATGACCTGATTCAAAGAACTCTTGACTTAGTCTAAATATCAAGGTCTTATGAGATGGTATTTAAAGCTATATCTTAGAGGTCATGTAGATGAGTTATAGACTTGGAGTCATGGAAGCCCTAAGTTCAAATCACCCCTTTGCTTTTTTCTAGTGTGTGACCCCAGAGAAGTCATTTAATCTCTCTCAGCCTCATTTTCCTCTTATGTTAAGTGGAGGATAATTATAGTACCAAACTCCCAGCGTTTTCATAAAGACCAAATGAAGTAACATGTAAAGTGCTTTGCAAATCTGAAAGTGAAATAAAAACAATAGCTATAGTTACTATAATGTAGTCCAATTTTTTCATTTTATGAATGAGAGGAATCTTAGGTGCAGAGTTTATATATAGGAAGATAATGGTGGAATTGGGATGAAAACCCATTTTTTCTAACTCCAGATCCAGTGTTCTTTTCACTAAGTAGGTGGAGCCCTTGATCTCCATTGTGCCTCCTGAAGTATATGTTTCATTAATGAGTTCATTCCCAAGATGAGTTGATTGACTTCTAGGATTTTGGGTCAAATTAGAGCAGTGATGGCAAACCTTTTAGAGATTGAGTGTCATGCCTTGACACCCTCCTAGAGATTGAGTGCCTCCCTTCACCCTCGCCTTACCCCAGACAAGGGTTGGGCTACTGGGCAGAGGAGTGGTGAGCTGAAAAAAATGTCCTCTGGCACAGTAGATGGGGGATTGGAGCAGCTTGATCCTGAATCCCTCTGGTTTTCTAGTAATGAACTCTGATAGGCAACAGCACACCTGTCCACAGAGAGGACTCTGCTTGTCCTTTCTGGTATGTGTGCCATGGGATCACCACCACTGGACTAGAGGAATCACTGGTCTATACACCTCTAGACCCTTAAAAGAAATTCCCATTTTGATTTAGAGTTAGCCTTCAAGATTAGGTCCATTGTTAAAGCCAGATAAAAGTCAGAATGTGGAATACTTGATTGGTTACGATCCAGAGGTACAATTGTCAATTGAGATTGAGACGCTTACTCATCATATAAATTTTCCTCCTTTTTGTTTGGATGCCAGCAACAACAAAACATTAGTTTGGTTGCATAACCAATGTTACTTTGGCTATATTATGTATGACCCAAAAATAATATGTGCAGTTTGAGTTGGACTGCATCATAAAGACTAAAGTTGCTTACATTTATATTTCACTTAAAAATTTGCAAAATACTTTATATCTATTATCTCATTTAATCTTTATAACAACCTTGGGAGGAAATTATAATTATTATCCTCCATTTTACATATGAGGAAACTGAGGTTGAGACAAACTAAGTGACTTCTCTGGGCTCACATAGCTACTCAGGTAGGATTTGCACTTAAGACTTCTCTGACTCCAAGTCCAGAACTCCTCTATGTGACCTTTAAGATCCAGCTTCATGTATATATGAATTATACACACACATGCACATATAAGTAATATATACATATATGTGATGTATGTAAATTAGGGTACATATGAACATACATTCATCAGGAATAAAGTATCAACCAAAAGACTTCATGGGAGGGCATCTGTAGAGTAAAAAGATTTAGAGGGACGGTATGATAGTAAAATAACAAGAGAAAAGATGCATAGTTCAGTGAAGAGAGTATTATCTAGTTCTAGAATCAAATCCTATCTCTGATGCTATTCTCTGTAACCTCTGGAGGGTCACTGGGGTACAGAGGATCAAGCACTGAATTTAGTTTCAAGAGTCAGAATATATCAATTCAAGCCTTCGTTTTATTACTTACTTCCTGAATTATCAGCCCATAGTAAGTGCTCAGTAAAGGTTTGTTGACTGCCTAGCTGATTTTACCTCTCTGGGTCTCAGTTGTCTCATCTATGCAAGGAGAAGGTTGGATTAGATGATCACTATGGTCTCTTCCACCTGCGAATCTATGATCCTCTAGTTCTCTAATAGTCAAATAGAGAGAAAAAGTCTGGGAGGAAGTTTCCTCTACCAATGTTGAATTCAAGATGACCTAGATCACAAATTCTTCTTTGATGTAGTCTAGAGATTCTTATTCTGGGATCTGTGAACATATTTTTTTTTAAGTATTTTGACTCTTGCATTTCAGTAAAAAAAAAAATTAAAGGATCCTATATACTTAATTTTAACTATTTAAAAATGTTATTCTGGGGGGCAGCTGGGTAACTCAGTGGATTGAGAGCCAGGCCCAGAGATCAGAAGTCCTGGGTTCAAATTTGATTTGGGACACTTCCCAGCTGTGAGACCCTGGGCAAGTCACTTAACCCCCATTGCCTAGCCCTGGCTACTCTTCTCCCTTGGAACCAATACATAGTATTTTTTGAATGTTATTCTGAAAAGGGGATTCATATGCCCTCCCAGACTGACAAAGGACTCTATTAACACACAAAAATTGTGTAAAACAAAAAACAAACGAACTTCCTGCTCTAGAAAACCAGAGGTAAAATGACAGAGAATGGGCTCCATCTGTGCTCAGCCAAGAGGTGACCAGTTAATCTGTAGGAGATGGAATCCGTGTTTTGGGTTGAGGGGAGACAGTTGAAGGGATTAAGAGACTTGTAGACAAAAGGCCAGGAGTAAGCAGTAAGTAGCCTCTAAGTTTATTAGAGAGATGATCAAAGTCAATGTTATGGTTGGAGAGCCATAGAAAATGCCTCTGTAGGTAGGCAAATTATACGTCCTCTTTGTGCCCCTTATTACTCGCTCTCTCAGATGGACCTGACCTTGAAAAAATAGATGCGAAGGTACTTTGAAAGATCTGTTATATGACTTTATTGCCCAAGAAGATGTGCCCCACTGAGACATTGTTGGGCACAATTTCATAACTAGAGGACACAAAAAGAATTGTTTTACATGACAATCAACTATGCTGGAAAACAAAAGCGCGGGGGAGGATATACAACAATTCGTTGAGAATAATAGCCAGCCTTCATATGATATCTACTATGTGCTATCTCTTTTTTTTTTTTAAACTCTTACCTCCCATCTTAAAATCACTACTGTGTATTGGTTCCAAGGTAGAAGAGCAATAATGGCTAGTCAGTAGGGATTAAGTGACTTGCCCAGGGTCACACAGCTAGGAAATGTCTGAGGGCAGATTTGAACCCAGGACCTCTTTTCTCTGGGTCTGACTCTCAATTCACTGAGTCACCTAGCTGCCCCCATGCTATCTCACTTGATCCTTACAAAAACCATAGGAGGTGGGTGATATTATTATGCCCATTTTACAAATGAAGAAACTGAGGCAAACATAGGGCTTAGTGACTTGCCTAGGGTCTCTGGAATAGACAGTGAGACCTGTGCTTGTGAAAGCAAGAAGAGTGGGTTAAGGAAGTCTGCTAATAGGAAGATCTCACTCCCGTCCTGGAAAGAAGACTTTTAAGTCAAAATTCTTAATTATCTATGGCTATACACATAAAGGAGGAACCGACCTTACAGCATGTTTCTAAAGCATAGTTAAATTAGGCTGGTATGCTGAATTAATCTATGAGGTAAAGCAATGAAGTATGACAGAAAAAGTATTGGAAGGGGTCCTAGTCAGGCTTGTGCCGGAGCCTCAAACTCCACCTCTCAAGAACCAGTTACTAAAATTTCAAGAGCTGATTGTTAAATTTTCCCTTTAAGAATCTACAATGAAAAAATTGGCAAATGCCACAAATCAAATCTGGTTGTATATTGTTGAAACTTAAGTGATAGAGAAAATTAATATTAATGATGTCGATTAAATATAAGGTGTATCAGGGTACATTCCCCCCCCCCCCCAGTCTGTTGATATGTCACTGGCTTGCAGTATTTCTATGGGTAAATTTCCATACAACTAATTTTCCCTTACCTACAAAATGAAAGTGTTGGACTGGTTGACTTTTAAAGATATTTTCCGGGTCTTAAAATCTCTCACTCTGTCTTTCTCTGTCTGTCTCTCTTTCTCTATCTGTCTCTCTGTCTCTGTCTCTCTCTGTCTCTCTGTCTCTGTCTCTGTCTCTGTCTGTCTCTCTCTCTGTCTCTCTCTCTCTCTTTCTCTCTGTCTTTCTCTCTCTCTCTCTGTCTCTCAGAATCAATACTAAGTATTAGTTCCAAGGCAGAAGAGCAATAAGGGCTAGGCAATTAGGTTTAAAAGTGACTTGCCCAGGGACACATAGCTAGGAAGAGTCTGAGGCCAAATTTTGTCTCCAGGCCACTTAGCTGCCCCTCTATGATCGTTCAACTAGGTGGCCAACTTTTATTAAATACCTAATATGTACCAGGCACTGAAGATATAAAGAAAAGGTGTGACAGTCCCTGTACTCAAAGAACTGATAATGTACTAGCAGGGTAGGTATAAAAGAGGCTACTTCTCCCCCCTCCCCCCCATCCCTCTCCAACATCTGGGAATGAACCAATGGCCCATTGTCAGAAGGCAGGGAAATAAGAGAAGGAAGTACTGGGCTTGCACTCAGTGTTGGTTCTGCTACTTCCTACCCATGAGACCTCAGGCTTATTGCTTAGTGATTATCTCATGGCATAACCAATATTCAAACCTAATCCCTCACGCTGATACATTCTTAGGCTCATAGATTTAGAGCTGAAAGAGTAATTGGAGGCCAGTAAATCCAATCCCCTCATTTTGCAAATATGGAAACTGAGACTCAGAGATCAATTGCCCTGTCCATGCTGACACAACTAATAAAGACTGAGACAAGATTAGAACTCGGGTTTTTCCAGGGCTTGTGAGGTTCAAATGGCATAATATGTGTAAAACCCATAGCAAACTTTAACACTAAAGAAATTCCAGTTGTTATTCTTTGGGGCCCATTATCACCAAGACTGATGACTTCATTCCCTGAGTCTTTCACTGCATTCCTGCAGAGGTCAAACAATGTTTATAGAGAAATGTAGGGGTATGCTGGGAAATATTTAACAACTGGGCTCTGAATTTAATCTGCATTATTAAAGCTTTCTCAAATCTAGATAATTAAAAAAAATAAGCCTTGTTTTGTAGAGGTTGTAGATTTCTGAGGTATCAATGCACACCCTGAAAATTTGACAATCTCTAACAAACACATTGGACAACTAGGTGGCACAGTGGAGAACTTGCCAGGACTGAAGTCAGGAAAACTCATCTTTCTGAGTTCAAATCTGACCTAAAACATTTATTTTACTAGCTCTGTGATCCTGGGCAAGTCACTTACCTTATATGCCTCCATTTCTTCATCTATAAAATGAGCTAAAAAAGGAAATGGCACAGTATTCCAGTATCTTTGCCAAGAAAACCCCCAATTCTGTCACAGAGTCAGAGACACAACTAGAAACTATTGAACAACAATAACATGCTGGTTAGAGCTGGCTACAGCTCACCCTCGTGTCTTCTTGACTCCAAATTGAGTGTTCCTTTTAGCAAATGAAAGATTATCCTTCTTGGGGACTTTGGGTGCCTTTTTAAAAAAGAGGCCTGAGAGATTTCAAACAAAACCATTATTTCTGAAGAACCCATGTGCCCAGCAGATCAGCCAGATCAACCCCAAGTGCCTCTCATCAGCTCATTCCAAGGCTTAGAACCAGGGATCAAGTGCTGAAGTGTTAAAAAAATAAATAAATAAAAATAAGCAAACCAAATTCCTTCAGGCCCTAAATGAGGGGAATGCACTGAGAGATTGTTTATTTCCCTTTGATCCTGTTTCTAGTCAGTGATTTGAGAAATGAACCATAAATTCAGTCTTATTTCACTTCTTCCCACAACCTGCAGGCCACCCATTCCCCCTGAAGCCAATACGGGGCTACAGAACCCTAAAGCTCATCTTTCTTCCCCTAAGTTTCATCAATGTCCTTTGGATGTGGTCAGTGTATCAGTTGGCAGGCATGCGGCAGGGAACACGCTTTTCTAATAAGTGGTTAGGAATTCTTCCTTTGATGTCTGCTTGGCAGTTGTTCCTTTGTAGGCTTCCACTGAATACAAGCTCCTATCTGAATCAGATCCATGCCTGATAAACCTTTGGAAGCAAGGACAATGTTACAGGAGAAAAGATTTACTGGATACTCTTCTCTTCCACGGTTGGGATGAGGTGGAAGGGTGGGAGGGAAGGAGGGCTGAAGCATGGCGTGGGAAGGACTAAGGAAAACAACCAGCCTTTCCTTTGGTTAGCTGTTGTGCTGTCTGCTTTGTCTTGATCGGGTCTCTTGCTCCTAAGCTAGGGATGGCAGTAATAGACTTGACTGATCTCAGGATAACTCTTTCATCCAGGACATCTTCCGGGATCCCTGAGAGGGAAGGGAAGCAGAGAAACCAGCTAGCCCTGTGCCCTCACTTTTACTGATGAAAAACCGAGACCTAGAGTTAAAGCAATGAGGTGGTATAGTGAATAGAGCACTGGGCTTGAAGTCAGGGACACTCATCTTGACCTCAGACACTTACTAGCTGTGTGTCTCTGGGCAAGTCACTTAACTCTGTTTGCCTCCCTTTCCTCATCTTAAAATGAACTAGAGAGGCAAATGACACACCATTCCAGTATCTTTGCCAAGAAAACCCCAAATGGGGTTGAGAAGAGTTGGACATGACTGAACAGCAAAAGACCTTTTAAGGGATTTGTTCAGGTTTACACAGATAGGTAGTAGCAAATCTGAGATTTTCCCAATGTAGGAATTTTAAAAATCTAAGTGGTGGTGGGGCAGCTGGGTGGCTCAGTGGATTGAGAGCCAAGCCTAGAGATGGGAGGTCCTAGGTTCAAATCTGGCCTCAGACACTTCCTAGCTGTGTGACCCTGGGCAAGTCACTTAACCCCCATTGCCTAGACCTAACCACTCTTCTGCCTTGGAGCCCATACATAGTATTGACTCCAAGATGGAAGGTAAGAGTTTTTATTAAAAAACAAACAAACAAAAAAACACTAAGTGGTGGGAGCAACTAGGTGGCTCAGTAGATTGAGAACCAGTCTTAGAGATGGAAGGTCCTGTGCTGTGGGCTGTAATAATTAAAATTATTAGGCTGATAATAGTTTCATAACTTTATTAAATCAAAGTAGTAAAGAGAGGGAAAGGTAGGAAAGAGGTAGAAAGATACTTAGCTTTCTAATCTATGGCTGCCATGATAGGCTTATGGCTAACTGGCAAGGGTTTCTCTAGTCTCGCTGATCCAGCCAAAAGACCAACTTGTCTCCACTTAAAAGTTATTTTCTCTACCCACTCACTCTCACATGTCACATCTCAGGAACCAACCACAGTTTCTTAATTTGCCTGTGCTGCCCAAGGGGGCAGTATCTGTGGAATCAGTTTCCTGTATCATTGGTTCCTTGGTTCTTTAACTTCCTTTCTCTGAGGGCTTATCTATACCAAAATTTACTCAATGGTCTTTGACTTCCAGGCCACTGAGAGATGATATTTTAAAAAAAAAAACACAACATAATGGAGAGAGAAATTTGCTTCCAACAGGGCTGCTACTGATATAAGCCCAAAGGGAAAAAAATGCTGACTTCTCCAAGAACCAGCTCAGATAAACCAAAGAGGACAGACACACATAGGGAGAAACAGAGAAACAAAGATGGACAGGAGAGAGTGCAGGAGTCCTACTGACCAAATTATAAGGGCTCAAGGGGATAAACAGGCCTTCAAGCAACAGGTTTCCATTTTATTGAGCATATAAGTCCAATATATTTGTGATTTTACAAAAGAAGCATTACATCATTGAAAGCTAATCAGGACTCATAAGCGTTTCATCAGAATGAGCCAATGGAATGAGGAGAAGGGAACCGAGCAGGTGCAAATTTGGTCATATACAGAATACAAAGGATTTTTGGTCTTAGCATATATATGTCTATGAAGATACAGCTTCAGGGTCTCTTGCCTAAAATAGTGCAGAGCCTTTCAGATATTGCTTGTCTGAGGAGTCTGGCCAGACAGCTGGGGCGCACTTGAGGAATGACTTAATTTATTATCTTGGAGCTAACCTTGGCTCCTAACAAAGGGCTGTAGTTCTCTCAAAACCTGGCCTTGCCAAAGGATTTCAGAGCAGTTCAGGCCTATTTCTTTTGCTGCTTTTCCTCAGTTGGTCCAAAGGGTCTTTATGACTTTGTCAGTCCTGGGTTCAAATCTGGCATAAGACACTGCCTAGCTGGATGACCTTGGGCAAGTGACTTAACCCCCACTGCCTAGCCCTTACTCCATTTCTGCCTTAGAACCAAAGCAGGGAGTACTGATTCTTAGTCAGTGGTATAGATTACTTAAAGAAAAAAAAAAAGATTTAGATGGTGACCAATGAGTACTCTTTTACCTCCAGAACACCCTGACACAGTACTGTATACCTAACGAATAGCTGTTGGCTGATGAATTGATATTTCAAAGACTTGGCAACAAAAATTCCTTTAAACATTGCTCTTTTGTAGACCAGGCTGGAGTAAAGGACATTTCAATCCATGGGGTACATGTGAGCTCATGTGATCAAGTAGGCACAGAATATGCTTTTTTATGCCCCTCTTGGAGACTAGCTCATGGAATTTGAGCACAATTAGCAGTTCTCATCTAGGTACACAGTGGACACCATAGAAATGAGGAGATATGGTACCTGTCCTTAAGGAGCTATGGATCTAATTGAAAGCACACAATATATACACATAAAAAAGATGGACAGTGTAAAATTTAAAATTAGATCTCAGTAATAAAAAAAGTATATTTTTAGGAGATTTATTAATGATCATTAGAAATTAAGAAATAAAGAAGATACAAAATAAAGCCAGCATGCTGGCTGCAAGCCCAAGAAAAAGAGGCCCAAGAGGACCACCCACTCACTATATTCTCTGTCTACTGGAAGTACATAACAACAGGAAGTCAGTGGGCTCCTGAGAAATATGATTCTTTTTTTATAGGATAAGATAACATATTTTCAAGTATATACCCCCTCCCCCCACCGAGACCTGAGGAAGACTAGTCTCTCCAATGGATCTTGTAAACATAACCAACTTTGAAATTATAATAATTTGGAGATAAAAGGAAAAGAGAACAAAACCAATGATTGCTAGGAACATTGACAAAAAGCCAGTTAGGAGGCAGTCCCCTTCAGCATAAGGGTATACATACAAAACAAATGCATTCAACCCCACACAGTTCAAATCACCACATTCCAAAGTTCACTGTGGATCTTCTGGTGCAGCATGTAGTCTGTGCAGGCATCTTAATGGTGCCTTCTCCAAACAGTTCACTTTCTGGATTTGGAGATGTAGTGTGTTTCTTATCCTAAAATTACTCTCAAAAAGAAATTAAACTTTGCAATTTAGAATAATAATAATAATACATCCCCCCCCCCCCCGAAGAGGGTGTTGAAAAACACAGGGATCGCTTAGGAATGCATAGCTGAGTTATATGGATCAATTGATAAGAGAAATAAAAAACATCAAAAAATCTAAATAAAAGAGAAAATAATTTGTAGATGAAATATAGACTATCAAAGTTTTATGTGTAAAAATTCTAAGTAAAAGAAAATAAACCTATAACAGTATTTTAAACTTATATTACTGCAAAATCAAAAAAGTTAAAGAAAAATCTTCTCAATACCATTGATATGTTCTTCAAATACAAAAAGGACAGAAAAATAAAACTGAAATAGTATATTGCACATGCAAGCAAAACAATAATAAAAAGTTTTAAAAATCAAAAATATATAGCTTACAATCAGTGACATACTATGTCAGCCAAGGAGAGGTAGAATACAAAGGTTTCTCACCCAAAAATGAGATCCATTTCCTTTTCAAACTTGGCCATGATCCACTGTTTACAAAGTAACAGTTTTTATAAAGAACAATAGTACAACAGGTAATGCACATTCAAGAAGTATCAAAATCCCCAAAGTTATAATAGCCTATTTAATGACAATAGCAAACAAACACACTATCATATTTTACATGAGTCTGCTGTATTGCATTTAAAGCTAATGGATACTTGTCACAGGTTTTTCAGGTGTAGTAAATCGTTCAACCTTGGTTGAGATATTTTTAAACGAAGTAAAACTTATTTGGGTCTAGAACACTACTAAGAAATCTAGATTGTTCTGTTGGCAGTCAAACTGAGCATCGGCTATGGGAGGAGTGAGAGAAGGGGAGGGAGGAAAATAAAATGATTTTTGTTACCAAGGAACAATGTTTGAAATTAAAAATTGAAATAAAAAAAAAAGAAATCTAGATTGTTCTGGTGGAAGTAAATTAAACTGATGAGGTACAAATGAGAGATGCTCCTTCCTGGGAGCCATCCAAGGGTACCATGCCCTGGGATCAACTTCCTAGATCCTTTGTTATTAGACTGTTATGTCTCATCTATTCACATTTTTACAGACGCAGGAGGTGGGGATTATAATATTCTAATATTATAATGTCCTCTGTCTACAGCAGCAGTTCTCAACCACAATTTGTAGCAATGAGAATACATAATGCATATCAGGTATTTACATTCTGAATCAAAACTGTAGCAAAATTACAGTTTTGAAGTAGGCACCAAAATAATTTTTTGGATTGGGGTCCATGCAACATGAGGAACTGTATTGCGGGGTCACAGCATTAGAAAGGTTGAGAACCACTGGTCTACAGGAAGTATATAATGACAGGAAGTCACTTCAGATACTAAAATGGACCCTTTACCTCTTGTTGCAAATAACTCACAGGTAGGCAAAATGATAAGTCAGAGTTGTTGAAAAAAAATTTTTTTAATCATGTCTAAAGACCTCTTAAAATCAATTTGAGATATTTAGCTCATTAAATTTACCAAAGTTTGTTAACCAGGTTGACAGAGTCCATCCATCATCTGTGTGACAATTTACAATGCCAAAATGGAAGAAAAAGCTGTTTTTATATGGACATATTCAATAATATTTGTTCAGTATAGTTATAGGGGAAGCAGTCATAGTCTCTCGGTAACTGAGGATGACAATTGTCTTTGTGCCCTTTCATCTGTGATATAGATGAGTGTGCACAAAGATACTTGTGTGTGAAAGAGATTTAAGTGGAAAAGTAGATGCACAGAGACAGTCCCACTCTCTCGGCATTGGAAGCCTGGGTCCAGTGGCACGAAAGGTTGTTACACCTGGAGACTTCCTCAGCTGCATTGGATGGCCATGTTGTCCTTTGTGCTCCAACATGCCCTAAGCACTCCACGGTGCTTTGCTGCATCGCCATCTCAGCCGTTGAACCTTCTTATTGGTTTCTTCCATCTGTTCAGCCGAAGCAGTCTTCACATACTGGGTGAGCAAAGCCCTGGTTCACCAGGGGTGGATGACCCAATGGCTACCCTCACAAGGTTTAGCCGGCCTGTCAAAGCCGTTGCCCGGGGTGTGGCCGCTGCTGCATGCTAGCAGCTACTGGGAGCCACAAGTGAGAGCTGGGTGTCAGGTGGGGGTCAGAGGCTGGAGAGCTGCCCTAGGAGGGCACGACAAGCCCTCCATACCAGAGATACTACACCTCCCTGAGAACCCCATACACCAACTTGGGAAGGTAGGGAGAGCAAATAGGTACAATTCCCTGGAATCAGAAAAAGAGATATCCCACTCCACCCTCACTTCTGTTAAAAATCAAAGGAATATAGAAGAAGTCACTTGTAACAGAATATATCAATAGTTAAAGCACAGTAGCTTAAACTGATTCAGTGTAATAGAATAGTATTGAATACATTAATATATGAATTTAAAACAACAAAATTAAATCTTAAAACAGACAATCAGCAAAATACAATAAAATACAGAGACTTTCATAAAACAATGTAGTCTTAAAAGGCTTAAAATGTTCACCTCTAGTCTCTTTCAAGTTACTTTCTGTATCCCTCCAGATTCCTTTTGTCAGATTTTTTTTTGGCTCTCCCATAGTGAGGGAGTATTCCTTGGTGAACATGGTAAGGAGGAATCCCAAATTGGATGAATCTTAGAGACTGTGCAGGCCCAAATGGCAAAGGGTTGTAGGGAGATGAGTTCTCTCCCCTGAATCTTAGGCAAGATAAGTGAAAAAAACATGAAAAAAACATCCTAAAGCTGGAAGCTGTTTGAAATAGATAATGGGAAAGTAATTTACTTCCTGTTTGAAAGAGTAACTTCCTTCTTCACTTCCCTCCTGAGGTAAAACTCTAGTTTCCCCAGCCACTCAGAGAGGGAGTTAGGAGGCTAATAAGGAAAATATACTCCAGTTTTTACTAGCTAGTTTGTGATTCTGAAGACACAGAGGCAGCTACCAGCAGCCCAACAGGACTGGGGCTTGGGCTGGAGCAGGAGGATGAGTGATCAGGATCAAGAAGATCAGGAACCTGAGCAGGAGAAGGAGCAGGAGCAAGGAGCATGGAGGAATGAGGAACTCGAACATGGGCTTAAGCAGATGGGCAAGAGTCCTCAAACTGAAAACAGCCAAGGCCATAGGGAGGGCAACCAGGCAAAAAGAAGGGACCGAAGAAGTAAGGCAGGAGCTTCAGAGATCTCTCAGAGTTTGTGAGAGTGGGTGGGTAGGGTGGGCAAAAAGTCTTGGCAGGAGAAACATGGCTTGAAAATTTATCTAGGCTATCTTTAAAAAATTGAGAGTTTTTCCTCATCCCTTCTAGTTGCCCAACATGTAAAATTTAAAATTAGGTCTCAATAATATAAGTATATTTTAGGAGATTTATTAATGGTCATTAGAAATCAAGGAATAAAGAAGATACAAAATAAAGACGACATGCCCATGGCTGATTAGCCATTTCAGAATCCCCACACTTAACTTGCCACCACCACCATGCTGTCTGCAGACCCAAGAAAGAGGCCCAAGAGGACCACTAATATCCTCTGTCTACAGAAAGTACATAATGACAGGAAGTCAGTGGGCTCCCAGGAAATGTAGTTCTTTTTTAGGGTAACAGATTTGCAATTATACAACAGACAGTATGGATGCTAGTGCTTGGTGAACAGGGCTTTCATTCTCCCCATGCCCTGCTGTATTCTACCAACTCACACTGACATATGGCACCACCTTCCCACTCTCACCCTCAGCTGCCATTTTTAGAACCCCAGGGGTCACTTTTTACCCAACTCTTTTGGTGGGGAGGAAAAAATTCTAACTGTTAGACCTGTGCTTCCATTGTCTTAAAACTTCAAATGAATTTGCCCACGTGCAAGAATCTAGTTAGAGCTCTGCTTAAGAACACCTAATAATTAAGCACCATAAAGAAACGTGCAGCTAGCTAGAGTGGTAGATAGAAAGAGCACTGGTCTTGGAATCAGAAAGGCTCATATTCATGCCTTTGAATCTGGCTTCAGATACTTACTAGCTAGGTAATCTTGAGCAAAGTCACTTATCAGTGTTTTCATCAGTTTCCTCTTCTGTAAAATGAGCTGGACAAAGAAATGGAAAACCATCCCACTGTCCATGTCAAGAAAACTCCAAATGGGGTCAACAAAGAGTCTGGCACAACTGAAACAACTCAACAACAATAAAGGAATATAAGAGATAAATGATCTAAATCACTAACACTGGCAAACACAAAGTAAAGCCATGAGCCATGAGAGGTTAGGTAGGTAATAATTTAATCTGCTAGATCCCACATCCAATATCCAAGGTCCTCTTTGACTAACCTTATCTCTCAGGCCCTTGGAAGTATGTCTTAATACTAATATGAGGGGTAAAGAAAAGTATTTCTTATGGCTGAAATGGAAATGAATTTCAGTGAATGTTGAATGAGAAGAAGGAAAGAAAGAATATAGGAAAAGAGATGAGCATGATTCAGTGAAAAAAACTCTAGATTTGGAATTAGAAAGTCATGGTTCAAATTCTCATCTTGGGCTCTTCGTCTAGGAATATCAGCTTCCTTATTTCTTAACCTCTAAGATTACCTGCAACTCTAAATATATGCCTTTGGGACAATACCAGTAACTCTGACAAAGAAAATGAGACAACCGAAGAGTCCTATAAGGTTGTTTTATTTGGGCAATGTTTGTTCTATCCTACTGGTGATGTTATTTCTCCTTGGCTGGGCTCCAGTTCCTACTGCCCATATTCTTTTGGTCCCCAGAACATAGGAGAAGGAAAACATACTTCCTGTAGTCTTTGACAATATGGCAAATGCTCTTGCTTTGGCCTGTGGTTATTGGCAGCCTCTAGCACTGTCATCTAAGCTTAGGGATACCTTCTCATTGGGACTAGAGACCTTGCCCCCCTTTCTTCTGCATAGAGAACCATTGGCTACATAGTACCATGTTATTTAGAGTGCAAGACATCTTTACCACAGTGGGAAGAATCTCAGTATACAACCTATATAAAGTCACACACCTGGCATATAGCAATACCTCAAAGCTTTTATGCCTCCAAGTAAATAAGGCCCTTCATAAATTATTGTTAGTAGAGTTGTCTGCTTCTGGAGCTAAGTAACAAAAATATCTCAGGTCCCAGCTTCCATTTGTCTTAACTTTATTAAATCCTCTCCTGGTTTCTTTTTTTTTTTAATTGTAACTTGGGCTTCCCTCTGTGGGTCCCCCTGAAAGCCATACCTAAATTCATGGTAGCATCCATCATCAATTCAAATTCATAGCTCAGAACTCCTAATTCCAAAAAATCTTACCTAAGCTAGATCATATGAATCCAAAGCAAAAGACACAGGCAACAAAGTTTTTTGCCTCGCTCCCCCCCCCCCCCAGTCCCTCTCTCCTGTAAAAAGAAAATAATAAAGGGAAAAAAGATATACATTTTTAGAACTGGTTTATAAAAGCAAAGACTCCAAATAAACCCTCTGTTTTTAAACCTTTCTTAACCAGTCTCCTTCCTACCTTTATAGTCTTTTTATACTTTGTTCTTCTGCACACACTCTACAGTCCAGTGAATGTGGTTTCCTTGCTATTCCTCTCACATTACATACTGTAGCCCTACTTAGTACATTCAGTCTATCACCCCCATATGCCTGGACTTCTCTCCTTCCTCATCTTTATCTTTAGGCTTCCTTCAAGTCTCAGCTAAAACTCTAGGATTCAATTTTGAAGATGGCGGCTTAGAGAAAGCTAAAGTTCAGATCTCCTGAAACCCTTCCTTACTGATCTCAAACCGAATGCTCCTAGGACACCAAAATTCAAAATGATCAACAGCATAGACCCTGGGAGTCCTCCTCCTGGACCTGGACCTGGATCAAAAGGTATGCCCCCCCCAAAAGCCAGAACCCGAGACCACTCGGACCTAAGGGGTAGGCAGAAGGAAAGTCCTAGGACCCATCCCCCCCAACCCAGAGCGCTGAGTCCCAGTCTGAGGCAGCAGAGGCAACCTCAGAGCCCCACGGCCTGCTATTCTGAAGGCTGCTTCCTGAAAACAACCTAACCCAGTGGAGGGGGTACCCAGACAGCAGGGAAACAGAGAGGGACGGGGGAGCTCGTAACCCCCTGGCTGGAACCTTCCATCCGAATCTCAGTTCAACCCAGGGAAAGCTAATCTTCTTATCAGGAGCCCTCGCCCTGAGCCCAGGGAAGCCGAGGCCCCTCCCCCTCAGAGAGCAGGGTCTTCTGAAACAACAGCAACCCTCAGGACTGGCAAAAGGGCCTCGGGAGCCGGCTATTCTGAAGGCCACATCCTGAAAACAACCTGACCCAGTCGAGGGGGCACCCAGACAGCAGGGAAACAGAGAGAGAGGGGGGAGCTTGTAACCCCCTGGCTGGATCCTTCCATCGGAGTCTCACAAAAAAAGTCCCTGCCTCAAGGCATACTAAATTCAACCCAGGGAAAGCTAATCTCATTAGGAGCCCTCTGAGCTCTGGGAAGCCGTGGCCCCTCCCCTCACAGAGTGCAGGTGCTGGCCGGCTAAGGCACAGGAACAAGGGCCAAGCTAGGCTTAGAGCATGGAAGTAAGGCAACGGAGAAGCATCAGGAGGGTGCCGAGGAGAGGAGGGCAGTAACAGGGACACACCAGCAACTCCTGGCTTCCCGGGAAGACAGAACAACAACTGCATAAAATGGACAATCTGCCTAGGGCTAAAACCTCTGAACACCAGACAGAGATAAGAAAAGCTAATCCCCCCCCCCACTCAAATAGATATGGCAAATTCCACAGAAGCACAAAAGTCCCAAAATTAAAAAAACAAAACAAAACAAGAAGAAGGGGGCGACTTTGGACACATTTTATGGAGCAAAAATACAAAACACAGAGGAGATAGAAGAGGAAACACAAGCAAATGCTCCGAAACCTTCCAAAGGAAATGGAAACTCTCCACAAACCCATGAAGAATTTGAATCTGAAATGATCAAAAAGATGGAAGCCTTCTGGGAGGAAAAGTGGGAAATAATGCAAAAGAAATTTATGCATCTACAAAACCAGTTTGACCAAAGTGAAAAGGAAAACCAGGCTTTAAAGCAAGAACTAATAAAGCAAAGCCAAAAGACCAAGAAATTAGAAGAGAACATAAAATATCTCACTGACAAAGTGACAGATTTGGAAAATAGAGGGAGAAGAGATAATTTAAGAATAATTGGACTTCCAGAAAAGCCAGAAATAAACAGCAAACTCGACATTGTAATACAAGAGATAATCAAAGAAAATTGCCCAGAGATTCTAGAACAAGGGGGCAATACAGCCACTGACAGAGCTCACAGAACACCCTCTACACTAAACTCCCAAAAGACAACTCCCAGGAATGTAATTGCCAAATTCCAAAACTCTCAAACAAAAAGAAAAAATCCTGCAAGAAGCCAGAAAAAGACAATTTAGATATAAAGGAATGCCAATCAGGGTCACACAAGACCTTGCAAGTTCCACTCTGAATGATCGTAAGGCATGGAACATGATCTTCCGAAAGGCAAGACAGCTGGGTCTTCAACCAAGAATCAGCTATCCAGCAAAACTGACTATATACTTCCAAGGGAAAGTATGGGCATTCAACAAAATAGAAGATTTCCAACTTTTTGCAATGAAAAGACCAGAGCTCTGTGGAAAGTTCGATATTGAAAATTAAAGAGCATGGAATACCTGAAAAGGTAAATATGAAGGAAAGGGAAAAGGAGAAAAATGTTATCTTCTTCTTTTACTCAGCTAAAACTCTACCGTCTACAAGAAGCCTTTTCAGGTCTACCTTGATGTTAGTGCCTCCCCTCTCAGATCCAATTACACACCCATATGTATGTGCATGTGTGTATGTATACATGCATATTTGTGTGCTGCATATACATACACACACACATATATATATATATATACATGCATGCATAGAGATATTTAAAGTCTCATTTATTTGATTGTTGCATGTTATTTTCTTCCTTTTGATTCTGAGCTTCTCAAAGGCAGGGACTGGTAGTCATTGTTGCTGCCTTACCTTTCTTTTTTCTTCAACTTAGTACAGTGTCTGGCACATATCAGGCACTTGACAAATGCTTGTTGAATGGACTCTGACCTACAGAGAAATGAAATTATAATTGTAATTTAGTCTTGCCCTACTTACAGAGTCACTGACATGGAAACTTGGGGAACCAGGTGTTAAACAGGGATTTGGACCAGACTACAACATTTTCCTAGGGTAGTTGTGGTTTTATTCTTGATTTTGAACAAATTTCTGGAAAGAAAACCAAAGAAGAAATCCAGAGGTCAGCCAAAGAGGAGATACCTTATGTAGATGACAAACGGTGAGGACAGAGCATTCCTTGTACTCCATTCTCGATAAGATTTTAATTTGAAGAATATTAGAATCTATTCTAAGGAATTTATTCTATTGGTAATTTTTCTCTCCCTTCGCTATACCATGTTCTATCTCTTATTTCATTTCTTCCAGGTATTCTTCTGGTCTGTGTGGTTAGAACATTCTTTTTTCTGAGCTTCTACTTGGACTGTTTTTTTCTCTTCTGGGTTTATCTCTTGGACTTCTCTCAGTTTAAGGTATTTCTTCATTGCGTTTGGCACTTTTTTTCTCATTTACTCCTATCACCAGCCTCAAGTTCTAAATGGATACTTTCTACATGTGTCCCGTTCTATTCCCATACTCCCGTTAGTGTGCGTAGGTCTTGCTTGGTCCTGATATCAGCGGTGGGCCATACCTTTTGCTAGAATTGTCTGGTCTTGCCATGGCTCAGGCCCAGGCTTGCTGTTTGCTGCATCAGACAGGGAGTTCTTGGATGTCATTCTGGTTCTACCTCCTGCTATGAGACTGGGTTGACTTGCACATCACTTTCCACTCACTCCCTCCTTCTGCAGGATTCTGGCAGCCTGTTTTGGTAGTCCTGGACTAGATTGAGAAATTTATAGCTGCTCCTCTTTATTACTATTCCTCCTGATGTGTTTTTAAAGCTTTATTGGAGTGCTGGTGGGGAAACTGGGCTCCTCTTGTCCTAATACGCTGCCATCTTCCCACTCTCCTCTCCAGACTCCATTCTGAAGAGATTACTGATTCTGTCTACCCCAGACTCAGTCAGATACCTAGCTCACTGAATTTCTAAGGAAATGACTTTGAGGATGAGATAAACCCCTAGATTATCAGAGGAATGGAAAAGATGAAGGGCTAGGATTTGGGAACTGGTCTATTAAAATGGAGTGGTAAGCCAGGTTTGGTTATATGGAAAGATTTCACAGTCACAATTCTTTAAGAATAGTTGAATTTACGTAGTCCTTTAAAGTTTGCAATTCACTTTAAATATACCATATCATTTGGTCTTTACAACAATCCTGTAGAATGGGTACTGTTATTAATCTCCATTCTACAGAGGAAGAAACTGAGTCTCTCAGAGCCATGAAGTGACCTGACAAACTCCCACAGTGTAGGCAACAAGATTCAAACTTGAGTCTCTTTGATTTTTCTCTTTCACCTTACCATGTTTTCTCTTAGAAAATCACCCTTTCTCCACCTTGGTTTTCCCATTTGTAAGATGAAAGGATTGAATCACATAATCTTACCTGCCTTTTTTGGCTCCAAGGGTCTATAATCTAAGCCATAACAATAGTCAATAGTCAAAAAATGCTTTTATGTACCTTTTATATATCAGGCACAATACTAAGCATTTTAGGGATACAAAGAAAAGCAAAAATAGAATCTCTGTCCTCAAGGAGCTCACAATATAATGGGAAGACAACAAGTAAATAAATATGTACAAACAAGCTATGCACAGGATCAATAGGAAATGATTAATGGAATGAAGGTGCTAGAATTAGGAAGATTAGGACTGGCTTTTCTAGAAGGTGAGTTATAGTTGAGACTCTGAGAAGGCAGACCAGGAGGCAAAAAGGAGGAGTTGGAATATCTATTCTGTGCAAAAGCAAGAAGGCCAGTACCACTGTATCAAAGAATACTTCTCTTCTGAGATATTAATTCTCGTTGTAATTTTTTTTGGCGTAATTTTATAAGGTATAAGAAGATTGAAAAAGTGGAGAGGAGAGAAGGCTGGGTTATTAAGAACTCCGAATACCAAACAGAGGATTTGGTATGTGATCCCCAGAGGTGATGACTTTGTAGTAGGAGTAGGAGTATGACAAGATCAGACTCGTGCCTGAGGAAATCATTCTGTTGGCTGAACAGAGAATGAATCAAAATATGAAATGCACAGTACCTATTTGGGAGTGGTGCATTATACAGAGGATCATTGGGAATCAAGAGATCCAGATTCTTAGAACCAGCTTGATGATAAATTATTGTACAACTTTGAGTAAGCTACTAACTTTCCCTAGGCTTAAGTTTCCTCATCTGTAAAATGATGGAGTAGGAATAAATGATCTTTAAGTTCTCTTCCTGCTCTAACATTCTTAAAGTCTAATAAACACTTGCTGACTGATTTATTATTGGTTAGAAAATGATCTATGTGATGTGGGAAGATACACACCCAGATATATAGTAATTTGCTAGGCTGAAGCATAGGTTCTGAGCCTGACTGATTACCTTCCCATCTCCATTACTCCCACCACTCTTGCCAGCTGTTGTCCTTGGCTCTTACAGATGTGCCCTCCCACTTATTCCTTTCTCCAAGTGGATAAGGTCTTTCCAAAAGCACTCTGCCAAGGTGGCATTTTCCTTCCTGGACCAGTGCCTCTCATACCAGCACAGCCACCTAGGAGGGAGGAGTCTCTTCCCTCCAAAAGAACATTTTTAGTTTTCCAGGTCCTGAAAGTGATTTATCACTGTAGAGGACTTCCAGAAAGAGAAGGCTGGCAACAGCCCTGCAGGAGACAGATGGAAAAGCTGGAGCCCAATGGATTGTCAGCGATGTTCAGCTGACACATTTATGGTGCTTTTCACACTTTTCTGGTACCCTTAGCTATTAGCCAGAGACAATGAACTTGGTTCTGCTGCGTACCACATGTGATGGAGAACAGCTTTGTCCAAACTCCTGTAGCTCCTTGAGGCTGGTTCTCTCTCTTCTTTGACTTATTTGCTTTTCATTACCCTCTTCTAATTGGTTGGGCTTAAAGTTCTGTCCCATACTATGGAAGTTTCAACCAACCAATGAAACCAAAGCAATGAACTGAGATAACATGGAAGGGGGGATAGGGATACTTTTAAATCTCCTTGTAGACAATAATTGAGATTGGACAATGAATCAGCCAATATGTATCTATTTAGTGTCTCCTATGTGCCACTGAAGATACAAAAAGAGGCAAAAGACATTCCTTGCCTTAAAGGAATTCATTTTCTAATGAAAGAAACAACAAGCAAAAAAAAAAATGTATGAACAATCTACATACAGGAAATAATTAACTGCAATAATAATCATATAGTGCTTCAAATACATAATCTCATTTGAGGCTCACAAGCAATGCTGTGTAAGAGGGAAAATCATAAGATTGGTCATAAATGAATAATTTTGTTAAATCAAAAGTAGTAGAGAAAAAAGATGGAAAAATGAAAGAAAGAGAGAGAGAGAGAGAGAGAGAGAGAGAGAGAGAGAGAGAGAGAGAGAGAGAGAGAGAGAGAGAGAGAGATTACTTTACTTGTTGCTCCATTTAGCTTGCTATTCTGTGATCACCATTAGGGTCCTCTAGTCACACTCACAGGGAAGTCCAGCCATCCACAAATATGGAAAAGAAGAGCTCAAAATCCACTTTTGCCTCATTTATCAAACTTTTTCTCAGCCCACTAAGTCTCACACATCATCACTGGGGAGCCAACTGTGGCTTTCTATTTTGCCTGGGCTCCTGGAGGGTTTGGGGGTGGGGGAAAGTGTAGGGGATATCACCCTTCCCCCCTCTCATTATCTCTTGATTATTGCTACCTTTTTCCCAATGCCATTCTATCCTTGTGACCCAATCCACTCAATGATTTCCTTCACACATTCCTTGCCTCTCCATCAAGTTCTGGCTCATGCCAGGTATACACATAGCTGTGCCACCCCAGAAAAGGAGAGGATAAATAAATTTCCTTCACACACTTGGGAAGTGAGGTCCACAGGTATTATCATTCCTGTTTTATAGATGAACAAACAGAGACTTAGAGAGATTAACTGGCCCATCCTTTGTAACACAACTGTTGTCAGTGATGGGATTTGAACCCAGATCTTTCTGAATCCTGAGACCTAATCTCTCTCTCTTATACCAGTACCATATCTAATATCAGCCTTTACCATCACAAGTTTTAGGTTTAACTTAGATCATTATACATTCTTAAAATTTATTTATTTATAAGTATTTTTCCATGGTTACATGATTCATGTTTTCTCCCTCCTCTCTTCTCTTTTCCCTCCTAGAGCTGACAAGCAATTCTGAGTTATTCATATATTATCACTCAATACCTATTTCCATTTTATTCATTTTTATAATAATCTTTTAAAACCAACCTCCCAAATCATATACCCATATAAAGGAGTGATAAATCATATTTTTCTTCTGCATGTCTACTTCCACAGTTCTTTCTCTGAATGTGGTTAGCCTTCTTTCTCATAATTCCCTCAGGATTGCCCTGGATCATTGAATTGCTATTAGTAGCAAAGTCTATTACATTTAGATCATTATGTTTTTAACAAAGAAAGAAAACTTTAGATACCACTTAACCCAGTCTCTCTCATTTTACAAATGGGGAAACTGAGGCACCAAACATATAAGTGGCTTCTTGATAGGCAGAATGGTATAGGGCATACAGGGCCAGACTAGCTGTCAGTAGGATCTAAGTCTAGTACTCTACTTAGCAAGCCTGTCAATTGACTCATTTATTAATGTTCTTTGAGCTCATTGTACTGTCTTAGTCAGTTAAGATATGTGTAAATGATTCAGTTATGTCCTTGCCTTTAGATAGTTTATAACTAAATAGTCTATGAAGCTTGTTTAGGCACAGAACTTCATAAATGAATGATAATAGCACTGTGCTACAAAGGTGGTGGTGGTGGGGTTTCAGAAAGAAAAAGAAAAAACCTGGAAAGACTTACATGAACTGATGCAAGATGAAATGAGACGAACTAGGAGAACAGTGTACTCAGCAATAGTAATACTGTAACAATGATTAACTGGAAAAGATTTAGATACTCTGATTAGTATAGTGACCCAAGATAATTTGAAAGGGCTCTTGATGAGAAATGCTATCTAACTGAAGAGAGAGATTTGATGAGCTCTGAGTGTAGATGGAAGCATACTTTCCTCCCCAATTTCTTTGTTTCTTGCTTTAAAAATTTTTTTGCAACATGACTAATGTGGAAATATGTTTTACATTACTTCACACATATAACTGATATCATATTTTCTTACATTCTCAATAGGTATGGGAAGGGTGAGAATTTGGAATTCAAATTTTTAAAAAATGAATGTCAAAAAATAAATAGTAAAAAGAAAAGGTTAAAACCTCTTAAAATAATAATAATAGCTACCAATTATGTAGAGCCTTAAGTTTTGAAAAGCATTTTGCCAATGTTAAGACATTTGATCCTCACAATAATCCTTAGATATAGAGCTGGCATAATCTTCATTTTATACATGAGAAAACTGAGGCAGACAGAGGTCAAGTGACTTTCTCAGAGTCGCATGGCTATAAAGTGACAAAGGCAGGATTTGAACATGGATTTTCCTGAATTTCTAGTTTTATTGTTCTATCCACTGAACCTTATAGATATCATCTTTGTTGAATGAATGAATTAATGAATCACATGTCAAGCACTAGAAACTATGTAGAATCCAGCATGGTATAATCAAAAAGAATACCCAAAGACTGGATCTTTTAGTCCTGGTTCATTTCTTAACCTACTATGTGACTGTCACTGAATTTCTGTTTACCCACTATAAAAACTGAGATAATTATTGAATTCTATACGCACTGGGCTGTTGTGAGTACCAAATGAGATAAACAATGTACTTTTACAAACGAAAGTTATTTTTTTTCCTTCCCCTGAGGAAGTGGAATGAATATGCTGTACTAGAGTAAAATTTTTTACGCTCAATTACAGACAGCTAAGGTCTACATGGAATTGTCCAATATTTCTCAATTTCAATTTGCTAGTTGTTTTCAACAATACACTTTTAATTAAACTGCACTTCAGGTTTATATTAGCTCACAATATCACATTTGGCAATCGTTCCCTGGAATCCAGCAAAAAATCTCAACTACTGTTCTTATGAGGGTAAACTAAACAACATTTAATATGCTATTGTTTAGTAACTGTCAAAAATTAGGTAATCTCAATAAGTGAGCTGAGAAAATAGAGAAACCACTCCCAAACTTAGGAAACCCAAGTCTAGTATTCCCAATGGGAAGTCATGAGTTTCCATGTTTGTTTCATGAACTTGTAAAAGAATTCTCTAAGTACAAAGTGTGAAGTGTCAAGAGAAATTCAATGTGAAGAAATTGCAGAGAGCTATTTATTGAATAATTTACTACACACAAATAAAACTTCATTCAACAAGCATTTATTAAGCACCACTGTATGAGGTACTGGGGATAGAAAACACAAAAATTAAACAAACCTTGCCTACAAGAAATCTAAATTTTGCTAGCTTGTACTAAGGATTCTTGGGGGGAGAGCGGGAGAGATATAATATTTGCACAGATAAGTAAATACAGAATACATTTAGCTATATGTGGGGATGAAGGTTTTAACAATTTGACAGGGATCAGGAAAAGCCTCACATAAGACATGGCTGAGCTGAGACTTGCAGGGAACCAAAGATTCCAAATGATAGAGTCAAGGAAAGAGTTTTCCAGCCATGGAGGACAACTCCTTTAAAGGCACAGAGATAGGGGATGGAATATTTGTAGACACTCCAAAGTCTTTGGAGGTGTCACACTGGCAATTCTCTTCCTTCTCTAAGACTAGACATGGATATAACATTTTTAAAATCTATGAGACTGATGTCTGAACTTTTTAATTTGGGGTAACCCATGAGGCAAGCCCCAAGACTGGTACTGCCCAGGAAATCTACTCTGACTATGAGATTAGATTCTGGGATCCATACCTAGTAATTCAATCCTACCCACCAGATAAATGCTCGTAAAAGTTTAGTAACTAGCTCTCTAAAACTGGGGGGGGGGGGGGGAGGGAAATACAAACATGACATACTTTTAAGTTTAATCCATAATATATGCACTTTCTCTATCACTGTCTTAAATCAGGGTGATCAAAGGTAAATTCTTTGAAAGTCTTCCCTCCATTCCTGGGGGGCAAAAATCTTTCTTTTCTTTCTTCTTGGACAAGTATAACAAAAAAACAATAGTCTTTATCAGCCATCCTCCTTGGAATGATCCACTTCTTCCTCATCAGTATGACTAATAGCTTCTAAAATCCTCATGAAATAGACAGCTCAGTGTAAACTCTTTGGGAGTAGGAGGGATTAATTCTTTGTATTTGTATCTACAGAATCTAGCATAGTGTCTGACACATTGTAGGCAGTTAATAAGTGCTCAGGGAAGGGTAGTGTCTCTGGTATGGAGGGCTTGTTGTGCCCTCCTAGGGCAGCTCTCCAACCTCTGACCCTCACCTGACACCCAGCTCTCAATTGTGGCTCCTAGTAGCTGCTAGCATGCGGCAGCGGCCACACCCCGGGCAATGGCTTTGATAGGCCGGCTAAACCTTGTGAGGGTAGCCATTGGGTCATCCACCCCTGGTGAACCAGGGCTTTGCTCACCCAGCATGTGAAGATTGCTTTGGCCGAACAGACGGAAAAAACCAATAAGAAGGTTCAACGGCTGAGATGGCGATGCAGCAAGGCACTGTGGAGTGCTTAGGGAATGTTGGAGCACAAAAGACAACATGGCCATCCAATGCAGCTGAGGAAGTCTCCAGGTGTGTGACAAGGAAATCACTTTAAAAGACTGATATATATTAATTTAAGGTCACCAAGGAATTCAGCTATGTAATTCCTAAATGAAAACTCAAGTCAGCAGTCAACCTTTTATGGAGTTTAATTACAAACAGGAGGAAGAAAGGTATTAGAGAGAGAGAGAGAGAGAGAGAGAGAGAGAGAGAGAGAGAGAGAGAGAGAGAGAGAAAGGGGAGAGAAGGGAATAGGGCTTAAATACCCCCTCTGTTTAGGCTGGGCCAAAAGGCCCAAGCCCTTAGATAGCTGGGGCAAAGAAAAAAGATCAGTCCCTATCACTCACGTGACCAAAATGGAGAAACAGCCTCAGGGGCCTCCACCTCCAGCTTCCTTCAGAGCAAGCTTCTCCGAGCACAACCTCTCAGAGCAAAACCTCTCCAACCACCTCCCAGTCCTCAGACCCTGCTATCTTTAAGGAAACCATCCATGTTCCCTCCCCTCAGTTCTCACATCTACCAATCACTGTCCATGTCTTCCCTGTGCCAATGGTGGCTCTAGCTTAACCCAGGACCGCCCAGAGGTCTGTGGCTCTGCACATGTCTGTTGAAGGTCATATTCTCAAATAATTAAATCTTGATCCTTTGCTGCAGCCCTTCCTAAATCCTGTTACCCTGAGCAGGGTGGAGATTGGAAGTTCCAAGACCTGGTTCTGTCATTCCAAGTATCTCTATTGTATCAATTCTAAAATCAATCATGACTCAAAGAACTTCCTGTTCTATGCTTAAGCATAGGTCAAAGCCCTTTCCATTGTTCAGCAAAAGGTTTCTGTCCTAAAGTAATCTTAAGTAGGGAAGAGAAGGAACCTCCCATGCCAATGGAGTTCACATTCCAGTAGAGTTCCCACTATCAGTAGGAAATTCCCTACAAGCATGAAACCTTCCAATGGTGAAATTTCCAACATTCATAAGTCTAAGAAATTTTAAGGTTTATAGGTGTAACAACTTTTCATGCCACTGGACCCAGGCTTCCAACGCCGAGAGAGGGGGACTCTCTGTGCATCGACTCTTCCACTTAAATCTCCTTCACACACAAGTGTCTTTGTGCACACTCATCTATACACCATTGATGAAAACACACAAAGAAAATCGTCATCCTCAGTTACCGGGAGACTACTACTACTACTAATTGATTGATTGCTACTCTTTGCTTGCCATTTTATGGCTAAGCCCTTTAATTTCAGCTACATTATATACACAGGACTACCTAGCAACTTCTAAAATTGGAATCAGGTAAACAGAGTCCTTTAATACTACAATCTTACTAATACATTGCCTCTCTTAATTGAGGCAGAACACAGGTTGAGTGACTCTTCCTTCCTGAGTGCCCTTAATGAATTTAGTTTCAGTATTTATTTAAGCATACATTGTGTATAAATAGCTCACACTTTACCTTCACACAAGGTAAGGGCCAAAACCAAAGATGACACAGATCCTGACCCTCAAGTGGTCTATTGCCAATAATAGAAATAAGAGATATACAAATAACCATAATGCAAAAATGAAAGATGTATAAGGGATGGAAGTTTCAAGAGACAGAGGTTCTAGATATGAAAAATCAATTAATTAGCTGGAAAATAATCAGAAAATCAATAGTCTAAGACCATGTTGGTGAAGATGTGGCACACATGCCCCCTCACGCTGGAGGGGGGCTGCTCCGTTCCTCCTCTCCATCAAGCCTAGGGACAATGTTCACATGCCCCACCCCTGCATCCAATGTCAGCACTCCCTCCCTCTGCTGTGTGGGGTAATGGAGGGGGATCACAGGAAACTTGAAGGGGGCAATTTGGCATGTAATCTCTAAAAGGTTCACCAATAGATCTAAACAATTGGAAAAACATCAACTGCTTATGGGTAGGATGAGCTAACATAATAAAAATGACAATCCTACCCAAATTAATTTACTCATTTAGTGCCATACCCATTGAACTACCAAAAAACATTTTTACTGAATTAGAAAAAACCATAACAAAGTTCATTTGGAAGAACAAAAGATCAAGGATATCCAAGGAAATCATGAAAAAAAAATACAAAGGAAGGTGGCCTTGCAGTACCAGATCTCAAACTATACTATAAAGCAGTGGTCATCAAAACAATTTGGTACTGGCTAAGAGACAGAAAGGAGGGTCAGTGGAATAGAATTGGGGTAAGTGACCTCAGCAAAACAGTCTATGATAAGCCCAAAGATCCCAGCTTTTGGGACCAACATCCACTATTTGATAAAAACTGCTGGCAAAATTGGAAGACAGTATGGGAGAGATTGGGTTTGGATCAACATCTCACACCCTACACCAAGATAAACTCAGAATGGGTGAATGACTTGAACATAAAGAAGGAAACTATAAGTAAATTAGGTGAACACAGAATAGTATACATGTCAGATCTTTGGGAAAGGAAAGATTTTAAAACAAAGCAAGAGTTAGAAAAAAATCACAAAATATAAAATAAATCATTTTGATTACATCAAATTAAAAAGGTTTTGTACAAACAAAACCAATGCAACAAAAATTAGAAGGGAAGCCACAAATTGGGAAACAATCTTCATTACAAAAACCTCTGACAAAGATCTAACTACTCAGATTTATAAAGAGCTAAATCAGTTGTACAAAAAATCAAGCCATTCTCTGATTGATAAATGGGCAAAGGACATAAATAGGCAATTTTCAGATAAAGATATCAAAACTATTAATAAGCTGAACAAATTATGGTTTCTGTTGATGGTGGAATACTATTGTGCTCAAAGTAATAATGAACTGGAGGAATTCCATGAGAACTGGAACAACCTGGTGGAGTTGTAAATTGATCCAACCATTCTGGAGGGCAATTTGGAACTATGCCCAAAGGGTGCTAAAAGACTATCTTCCCTTTGATCCAGCCATAGCACTGCTGGGTTTGTACCCCAAAGAGATAATAAGGAAAAAGACATGTACAAGAATATTCATAGCTGTGCTCTTTGTGTGGCAAAAAAAAAATTGGAAAATGAGGGGATGCCCTTCAATTGGGGAATGGCTGAACAAATTGTGGAATATTTTGGTGATGGAATACCATTGCACTCAAAGGAATAATAAAGTGGAGGAATTCCATGTGAACTGGAATGACCTCCAGGAATTGATGCACAGTGAGAGGAGCAGAACCAGGAGAACATTGTACACAGAGACTGATACACTGTGGTACAATAGAATGTAATGGACTTCTCCATTAGTAGAAATGCAGTGATCCTGAACAACTTAGAGGAATCTATGAGAAAAAAAACATTATCCATATTCAGAGAAAAAACTGTGGGAGTAGAAACACAGAAGAAAAACAACTGCTTGAATACATGGGTTGAGGGGATATGGCTGAGGATATAGACTCTAAATGAACATCCTAATGCAAACACCAGCAACATGGAAATAGGTTTGGATCAAGGACACAAGTAATACCCAATGAAATTGTGTGTTGGCTGCAGGAAGGGTGAGGGAGGGAAATAATGTGATTCTTCTAACCAAGGAATAATGTTCTAAATTGACTAAATAAATTAATTCAAAAACTGTAAAAAATAAAATAAAATAAAATAAAACATTCACCAATGCTGGTCTAAGATTTCACTCAGTAACCAGAGATAAGGAATGCAGAGTCCTGAATCAATTAAATACAGTTCCAAAAGCTTAATTAATAGCCCCCCCCCCGCCCCATTAGAGAGCAAAAGAGAACTCTAATTGGTAGGCACCTAGTGAAAAGGTGGGCTAATATTTTCTAGCCCATTGTAGACATAAGATTCTAATAGCCTTTGATGACTAGACAGAAAAGTCCACCTCAGTTCGATAAAGCTTTCTCCTCTATGAACCAAATGCTCTACACTTCAATGGAGAACCTAAGGAAACAGTTCTCCCCACCCAGGACCTCAGGTCAGTTCTTGTTTTCAGAAACATCAGAATTCAAAATGTCAAACTCATTTATCCCAATTTTGGAAGATGTTCTGAGGCAAAGAATAAAGAAGACATTATAGAACTGTTAAGACAAAGAAATAGGGAAAGATTTGAACACAAAAGGCAGTGTTACAGATTAATATTTGAAATGAAATGATGCAATATTAAAAATAAATTTCCAAAAATAAAAAAATAAACTTCCCCAGATACAAGTGAGTAAGAGAGATTTAAATATAACAATTCTTGGGAAAGTGCAGGTTATGGCATCTTTCCTAATTGAAAAGTATGGTTGTCAAAATGTGGGGGATGGGGGAACATTTGTGTAAGTAAAACTGATAAAATCAACTTGTGAAAAGTTTTATAGATAAAATGTTGATGTGAAATGCTGACTATTTAGAGGACCAGATAGAGAACTGCCTCTCAGATGAACTTTACTGACTTGAAAACAGAAGAGTGATAACAATGATTTTAGGGCTTTGTGGTTCATCAGCCCATTTCTTCAAAGCTGTTTTTTAGAGTTTTGAAGTCTTTTATTGATAAACTGTAAGTCAAACAACTTTGCCGGAAATGTGGGAAGATTGTATAAGGAATGTTGAGTTCATACGTGATAGGAATGTGGATTTTGTATGACAGAAGACTTAGGAGCTAAATATAGAAACAGCAGTCATAAAAACTTCCAACTGAGGCAGCTGGAATTCAACTGCCTCATTGAAAGCCATCCATTGGAAGAGCTGATTGACTAAGGAAAGGCTTACTCACCTGAGGAAGTTCTTCAGTTTTTGTGAAGATTGGAGAAGAGCTGAATCTTGTTGTTGCTGTGAACAGAGCTAACATATTCCCTCTCCAGTGCCATCAGAGGCCTGAAAAAGAAAAAACCTCACAAGAGTTCCTAGTTGTCTCCTACATCCTTCTCAGGCTCTGAAGGGAGAAACAGAGAGAAATATAGGCTTTGCATTTGTTTTGCTGTGAATTGTACTTACTGGAGAAGAAATTTTGCTTAACTAGAAGCTGAAGAGAGAAAGCAAAATAAAGTTGAGTGAACAATCTTACTGGACTTGTCTGAATTATCCAGAGCGTCAATTTGAGGAGTTTCGCAGAATTCTGGCATAAAGGGAACTACTTGCCACTTAATAAACAATACTGATTTTAAACATATATGGGAACTTCTTGTCATTGTATAAGTGCAATGCTGGTATAAATGTATATATAATATATGTATGTGTATATATATATATATATATATATATGTTTCTATGAAGGGAGGGAGGGAGAGAGAGAGAGAGAGAGAGAGAGAGAGAGAGAGAGAGAGAGAGAGAGAGAGAGAGAGATATTGAGAGGGGGTAAGAGAGAGAGAAGGTAGGAAGAGAGAGGCTGTTAGGTAGAAATCAGTGAATAGAGTACTAGGCTTGGAGTCAGGAAGACCTGAGTTCAAATCTGACCTCACTTAGTAGCTGTGCCACACTGTGCAAATCACCTAACCTCTATTTGCTTTAATCTACTGGAGAAGGAAACGGCAAACCACTCCAGCTTCTTTACCAAAAAAAAAACCCAAGGAGAGTGATGATATGATAGGGTCCATGAGGTCACAAAGAGTTATATGCAATTAAATGACTTAAAAAATTTATATATATATATGAATATATATATACTCATACTGTATATATGTATATATATATACACACACTCATACTATAGCATATATACATTATATATCTTTATATTGTACACATAAATACATACTATATATTTATATCATATATGTACATTATATATGCTATATATTCCATATAAATATATGCTTTTATATAGTATATATAATACACATATAAATATAACATATTCTGTCTGCAATAATTTATATATTATGGCAGAGTCAAGATGGCGGCCTAGAAGGAGCAGAAGTTCAGACCTCTGAATACCCTTCCTTACCGATCACAAACTGAATGCTCCTAGGGGACTCCAAATCAAACTTAAAAACAAGACAGAGTCAAGGAACCCACCTGCTGGACTTAATTAAAAAAAAAAAGCCAGAATCCAAGAACACCCAGGTTTAAGGGGAAGACAGAAGGAAGGTCCCAAGACCCATCCCCCTCCCAACTAGAGCACTGAGACTACAGTGGCAGCGGGAACTTCTCGGCGGGCAAAGGTGCTGGTCTGGAAGGTGTACCTTGTGGGCAGGGCTTTGCCAAGTTCAGAGCATCCAACAAAGATGTCAGGGAAGGAGCTAGAGAGGGAGCATTGACCTGGTAGCCTGGCCAGAGTTGTGGAGATCCTCCATATTTACTCTAGCCTTCCAGGAGGTTTTGGACTCAGAGCACACCCAGCCCAAATAAGCTGAACTTAATCCCAAAAAAAAGTCTCCAGAACTCAGGGAAGCCCAGGCTCCACACTCATCCTCATTGACACATGGACTTTAATCCAACCAAAAGCCTCAAAAGGACAAGGAAGCTCAAACCCCCCAACAACCCTCCCCCAGAGACTACACCAAGAGATCTTCTGTTAAAGCTCCAAGAGGGGAGACTGAGAGAAGCCCCTAAAACTAAAATAATTTGAGGACCAAGAGCACAGACAAATAAGAGTAAAGAAGGGGTGAATATGAGCAAACAACAGAAAAAGAAGAAAGAAACTACAATAGAAAGCTTCTATTCAGCAAACAAAACAGAGGGGAAGAGATCAGGAAATGATAAATGAGAAATCCCAGCGAATTGGATATAGGCTGTGGAAGAATTCAAAACACAATTAAGAGAGGCTGAAGACATTTGGGAAAAGAACTTAAAAATTAAGATAAGTCATCTGGAAACAGAGGCACTTGAACTAAAATGAGAAAACAGTTTCTTCAAAGCCAAAATCAACCAGCTGGAAAATGAGGCAAAGGAGATGAAAGATAAGGCAAAGAAGATGAAAGACAAGGTAAAGAGAATGAAAGATGACCTTCAAAGAAAATCAGACCAGAAGGAAAAGAATGACCAAAAAGTCAGGGATGAAATCCAGTCTTTAAAAACCAGAATACAACAACTGGAATTAAGTGACCTCATAAGGCAGCAGGACACTATAAAACAAAGGCAAAAGAATGAAAAAATTGAGGAAAATATGAAGTATCTCATTCACAAAACAGACAATTTAAAAAATTGTTTGAGAAGAGACAATTTAAGAATCATTGGTCTACCAGAAGACCATGACAAAAGAAAAAGCATGGACGACATACTACAGGAAATTATTCAGGAAAACTGCCCCAATATCCTACAACAAGAGGGAAAAGTGGAGATTGAAAGAATCCGCAGATCACCTCCTGTATTTAATTCCCCACTGACAACACCTAGGAACATTAGAGCCAAATTAAAAAACTATCACACCAAAGAAAAGATATTACAAGCTGCCAAGAAGAAGCCATTCAGATACCACAGAAACATGGTGAGGATAACTGAGCATCTGGCTGCATCCACACTGAAGGACCGAAAGCCATGGAATATGATATTCCAGAAAGCAAGGGAACTAGGTCTACAACCAAGAATCAACTACCCATCAAAACTGACTATATTCTTATGGGGGAAAGTATGATCATTCAACACAATAGAAGAATTCCAAGCATTCATAAATAAAAGAACAGACCTGAACAGGAAATATGACGTCCAAGCACAGAACTCAGGAGAATCAGCAAAAGGTAATTTAAAAAGGGGGGAAAAAGAAAAACAAAACAACAACCAAAAAAAATTTTAAGAGACTCAATAAGTTAAAATGATATGTATCCCTTTCAGAAAAGAGGTCATTGGTAACTTTTAAAAACTGTTGCTATCACCTGGGCAGCTAGAAGAATTATACTTAGAGAGAACAGTGACAAACTGTATAGGATGAAAAGACAAGACATAAATAGGTACATAGATATAGGCATGCATAAATACATATACTTGTGTGTGTGTGTGTGTGTGTGTGTGTGTGTGTGTGTGTGTGTGTACTATAACTAAAAAAGAGGTTAATAATAAAAGAAATGGGAAAAGAAACGAATGGGGGTAAATTTATATGTCACAAAGAAGCTCATGGCAGGAGAGGGGGAGAACATCAATACACTGGAAAGGTAAAGAGGTTGGAGATAGGAAATACTCAACTCTTACATGCTTTGATACTGACCCAAAGAGGGAAGAACAATCCAATCCAATGGGACAGAGAATAGATTTGCACCCTATAGGGGAGTAGAAGGGTAACAAACAGACTAGTGGGGAGGGAAGCAATACAAGGGAGGGAGAAGGTGGAGGGGCAATTTTAGAAACACTACAGGAAAAATAAGGGGGGAAATAAGAAGGGGGTAGAAAGGAAAGTAAAATAAAGGTGGTAACTAGGGGGAATGATTATAAACAAATATTGGTGTAGAAGGAAATAGTGAAAGAAGAAAAGGCAGGACCAGGAGTAGAAATCAAAATGCTGGGAAATACACATTTGGTAATCATAACTCTGAATGTGAATGGAATGAACTCACCCATAAAACGCAAGCAAATAGCAGAGTGGATTAGAATCCAAAACCCTACCATATGCTGTTTACAAGAAACACATATGAGGAAGATAGATACGCATAGGGTGAAAGTAAGAGGATGGAGGCAAATCTAAATAAATCTTGTTAAAAGAGATAGGGAAGGTAATTACATCCTGATAAAAGGCAGTATAGACAATGAGGAAATATCTGTACTCAACATGTATGCGCCAAATGGAATAGCAACCAAATTTTTAAAGGAGAAACTAGAGGAGCTCAAGGATGAAATAGACAGAAAAAGGGGGCAGCTAGGTAGCTCAGTGGATTGAGAGCCAGGCCTAGAGACGGGAGGTCCTAGGTTCAAATCCGGCCTCAGCCACTTCCTAGCTGTGTGACCCTGGGCAAGTCACTTGACCCCCATTGCCTACCCTTACCACTCTTCTGCCTTGGAGCCAATACACAGTATTGACTCCAAGAGGGAAGGTAAGGGTTATTAAAAAAAAAAAAGAAATAGACAGAAAAACTATACTAGTGGGAGACCTGAACCTTTCTCTATCCAAACTAGATAAATCACACCAAAAAATAAATTTAAAAAATGTAAGACAAATGAATGAAAGCTTAGAAAAATTAGAGTTTGTACATATGTGGAGAAATATAAATAGGGACAAAAAGAATATACCTTCTTTTCAGCAGCACATGGTACATTCACAAAAATTGATCATGTATTAGGGCATAAAAAACATGGTATATAAGTACAAAAGGGCAGAAATTATAAATACAACCTCAGTTCATAATGCAATGAAAATAATAATTAGTAAGGGTACATGGAGAGGGAAATAAAAAATTAATTGGAAATTAAACAATACGATTCTCCAAAACTGGTTAGTTAAAGAACAAATTGTAGAAACAATTAAGAACTTCATTGAAGAAAATGACAATGATGAGACATCCTTTCAAAACCTATGTCAAAGCAGTACTCAGGGGCAAATTTATATCCTTGAATTCATATATTAACAAATTAGGAAGGGCAGAGGTCAATGAATTGGGCATGCAAATTATAAAACTAGAAAGCAAACAAATTAATAATCCTCAGATGAAGACTAAATTAGAAATCCTAAAAATCAAAGGTGAAATTAATAAAATTGAATGACAAAGAACCAATGACTTAATAAATAAGACGAGAAGCTGGTACTTTGAAAAAAAAAAATAGACAAAGTACTAGTCAGTCTAATTTAAAAAAGGAAAGGAAAAAAAAACAATTTGACAGTATCTAAGATGAAAATGAAGACCTCACCTCTAATGTAAAGGAAATTAAGGCAGTCATTAAAAACTACTATACCCAATTATATGGCAGCAAATATGGCAATCTAGGTGAAATGGATGAATACTTACAAAAATATAAATTGCCTAGACTAACAGAGGAAGAAATAAATTACCTAAACAACTCCATATCAGAAAAAGAAATTGAACAAGCCATCAAAGAACTCCCTAAGAAAAAATCCCCAGGTCCAGATGGATTCACAAATGAATTCTATGAAACATTCAAAGAACAACTAATCCCAATATTATACAAACTATTTGACAGAATAAGCCAAGAATGAGTTCTACCAAATTCATTTTACGACACAAACATGGTACTGATCCCAAAGCCAGGCAGGTCAAAAACAGAGAAAGAAAACTATAGGCCAATCTCCCTAATGAATATAGATGCAAAAATCTTAAATAGAATACTAGCAAAAAGACTCCAGCAAGTCATCAGAAGGGTTATTCACTATGCCGAGGTAGGATTCATACCAGGAATACAATGATAGTTCAACATTTGGAAAACTATCCACATAATTGACCATATTAACAAGCAAACTGACAAAAATCACATGATTATCTCAATAGATGCAGAGAAAGCCTTTGACAAAATACAACACCCATTCCTATTGAATACACTAGAAAGTATAGGAATAGAAGGGCCTTTCCTAAAAATAATAAACAGTATATATCTGAAACCATCAGCAAACATCATGTGCAATGGGGATAAACTCGCAGCCTTCCCAATAAGATCAGGAGTGAAACAAGGATGCCCATTATCACCCCTATTATTTAACACTGTACTAGAAACACTAGCAGTAATAATTAGAGAAGGAAAAGAAATTGAAGGCATTAAAATTGGCAATGAGGAGACCAAGCAGTCACTCTTTGCGGATGATATGATGGTACACTTAAAGAATCCTTGAAAATCAACCAAAAAGCTCGTCAAAATAATCAACAACTTTAGCAAAGTTGCAGGATACCAAATAAACCCGCATAAGTCATCAGCATTTCTATATATCTCCAATCCATCTCAGCAGCAAGAATTAGAAAGAGAAATTCCATTTAAAATCATCCTAGACAATATAAAATACTTGGGAATCTATTTGCCGAGATAAACAAGGACCTCTATGAACACAAAAACAAAACACTCTCCACACAACTAAAACTAGTTCTAAACAATTGGAAAAACATTAATTGCTCATGAGTGGGACAAGCTAACATAATAAAAATGACAATCCTACCCAAATTAATTTACTTATTTAGTGCCATACCCATTGAATTACCAAAAAACTTCTTTAAGGAATTAGAAAAAACATAACGAAGTTCATTTGGAAGAACAAAAGATCAAGGATATCCAGGGAAAACATGAATAAAAATACAAAGGAAGGGGGCCTTGCAGTCCCAGATCTCAAACTATACTATAAAACTGTGGTTATCAAAACAATTTGGTACTGGCTAAGAGATAGAAAGGAGGATCAGTGGAATAGACTTGGGGTAAATGACTTCAGTAGGAAAGTCTATGATAAACCCAAAGATCCCAGTTTTTGGGACCAAAACCCATTTTTTGATCAAAACTGCCGGCAAAATTGGAAGACAATATGGGAAAGATTGGGTTTGGATCAACTTCTCATACCCTATACCAAGATAAATTCAGAATGGGTGAATGACCTGAATATAAAGAAGGAAACTATAAGCAAATTAGGCAAACACAGAATAGTATACTTGTCAGATCTTTGGGAAAGGAAAGACTATAAAACCAAGCAAGAGCTAGACAAAAATCACAAAATGTAAAATCAATAATTTTGATTACATCAAATTAAAAAGGTTTTATACAAACAAAACGAATGCATCCAACATTAGAAGGGAAGCCACAAATTGGGAAACAATCTTCATTACAAAAACATCTGACAAAGGTCTAATTACTCAAATTTATAAAGAGCTAAACCAGTTGTACAAAAAATCAAGCCATTCTCCAAATGAAAAATGGGCAAGGGACATGAATGGGCATTTTTCATTTAAAGAAATCAAAACTATTAATAAGCATATGAAAAAGAGCTCTAAATCTCTTATAATCAGAGAAATGCAAATCAAAACAACTCTGAGGTATCACCTCACACCTAGCAGATTGGCTAACATGACAGCAAAGGAAAGTAATGAATGCTGGAGGGGATGCGGCAAAGTAGGAACATTAATGCATTGCTGGTGGTGTTGTGAATTGATCCAACCATTCTGGAGGGCAATTTGAAACTATGCCCAAAGGGTGATATAACACTGTCTGCCCTTTGATCCAGCCATAGCACTGCTGGGTTTGTACCCCAAAGAGATAATAAAGAAAAAGACATGTACAAAAATATTCATAGCTGCACTCTTTGTGGTGGCAAAAAATTTGAAAATGAGGGGATGCCCTTTGATTGGGGAATGGCTGAACAGATTGTGGTATCTATTGATGATGGAATACTATTGCACTCAAAGGAATAATAAAGTGGAGGAGTTCCATGGGGACTGGAACAACCTCCAGGAATTGATGCACAGTGAGAGGAGCAGAACCAGGAAAACATCATACACAGAAACTGATACACTGTGGTACAATCGAATATAATGCACTTCTCCATTAGTGGCAATGCAATGACCCTGAACAACTCTGAGGAACCTAAGAGAAAAATCACTATCCACATCCAGAGGAAACACGGTGGGAGTAGAAACACCAAAGAGAAACAATTGCTTGAATACATTGGTCAAAGGTATATTGTTGGGGATGTAGACTCTAAATGAACATCCTAGTGTAAACTGCAACATGGAAATGGGTTCTGATCAAGGACACATGTAATACCCAATGAAATTGTGTGTTGGCTGCGGGAAGAGTGGGTAGAGGGGAAGGAGGGAAATAATGCAATTATTGTAACCAAGGAATAATGTTCTAAATTGACTAAGTTTATTCAAATATATATATATATATATAATTATACAAATGTATTTTATAAAGCTCCACATTTCCGAGTTTTGAATTGCTCTCAGAATAGGAGTGTTCATGTGCTTCTCTCCTTTGTCTCTATTAGTGTATGTCTCTTCTTTGCACATTGCTGGGAAGTGGTGGGCAGCACATTGGTGGATTAATGATTTGGTTATTTCTGCTTTTGCCTTCAGCTGAGGAGAGGAGTAGACAGCCCACAGCAATCTCATCTTCTAAACCCTTATAACATCGAAGCAGTCTTGATCATATGGTAATTATTGCATTGCACTATTTAGTTTTGAGATAACTAAAGCATACCAGTAAATCAAGGACCTATGATTTCTAATGACTGTACTAAAACTTAAATAGCATGATTACTGTCATGTTGGAAGGCTACATCATTCAAAATGCTTTTAGAAATTCCTATCTTAGAACTGCCATTAAAGCTAGCAATAAGCCACATGAGAATATTGGTCATGCTATTTTATTGCAGCATCTCATTTATGATCAAACACATTATTTGCTAGCTTGATCAGCCTCATTGTCAAAAGGCTTGGCTCTAGATGACTTCTGACAATTTCCAAAAATTAAATCCACTCTCAAAGAATGAAGATTTATCACCACTGAGATAATTCAAAAGAATGTGAAAGAGCTTTGAAGACAATTCCAGAAGAAGAGTTCTAGATGCATCTGCCTTTCCCAAGGAGATTGCAAATTTCAGAGAAGAGAACATATCTTACATGTTGCCTGGCAGATTCAATAAGTGCTCAGTAAATGCTTGTTGACTGACTTGTTGACTGTTGCTATATTCCCCAAAGTATCTATGACACTAATAAATAAAAAACCTGTAATTTCATCAGTTTGTGAATTCCATATACTTAGATTAAAAACTCACTATAATTTAGACCCATGGAGATTGGTCTGAGCCTGGGAGTTTTAAAGAAAATTTGACAATGGTTTTATAGCCAGTTAGTATTTATCAGAGGCAGAGTCTGAGGCATGATCCAGCATTTCATTCCACTACGCCACATTGACTCTTATTCCTGCAAGAAGAAATACTAAGAGATAGCCCATTTAAACTAACCATAGATAGAATAAAATACCTAGAAGCATATCTGCCAGAAACCATATGAACATAATTGCAAAACATGTTTTATACAAATAAAGTCAGATTTAGATAATTGGAGAACTATTAATTGTCCATTGATGGACAGGACCAATATAATTTAAATGACAGTCCTACCTAGGATCTAAAAACAAAATCCAAAAAGCCTTGATGAATGAATGAATGAATGAATGAATGAATGAATGAATGAATGAAGCACGAATCATTCCTCACATAGTAAAATGATGCTACTGACTTGCCGCCACCACTAAAGCAGGTATTTAAATTGATTCACCAGGAGGTGAATAATAAAGGTTTATAAACCATCTGGACCTCTTCATTTAGTCTGCTTTATGACAGATGGCAATGTGCTTGTTACACATTTGACTTGGATATGGGTTTCAGTCAGTAACTGGAAGTTTACAGAAATTTTTAGTTTATCTTGTTTTCTGACAGGAGTCAGACTTATGCCTCTGGCCCACTTATTATTATATTATATTATATTATATTATAACTAAATTATAATATAATATAATAATATTATAATATTATAATGCCCTTGAATTAACTGGCTCAGATAGTAGCAGAAGATCTGCAAGAACTAAGAAGTCATTGTGTGATTATACCTGGCACCAATTAGACCCTTATCTACTGCATTTGGTTCTTGACTCCACCTTTTTCAAAATTATCTTTCGGGGCAGCTGGGTGGCTCAATGGATTGAGAGCCAGGCCCAGAGATGGAAGGTTCTGGTTTCAATTTCAGCCTCAGACACTTCCTATCTGTGTCACCCTGAGAAAGTCACTTAACCCCCACTGCCTATCTCTCACTCCTCTTCTGCCTTAGAACTATAGGTATATGTTTATATGTATATGTATAATGTATGTATATATGTATATGTATAATGATAACTAATTATTTTATTTTTCTCACCAAAGAGATGATTCACATTCTTTTACCTCCATCCTGGATCACCATGCATCAGTACTTGATGTTGACACATATTTTCCTTTGTCTTTTTTGTCTGTCTGTCTTTACCATTCCCAAAATAAGAGCTACCTCTCCAATCCAGGGAAGGAGTGCAGTGAATGGGTCTCATAAATGTCTTTGCAATCTTCTACACTCACCTGCAATGGAATGCAGCTTGAATATTCAACTGTTAAGTGACTGTTGAGACAGACAGCTTTCCTCATTAGGCTAGTGAACAGTCTTTTCTTAATACAAGTTAAAAGTGAAAAAATAATCCCCCCACACTTTTCCCTCCCTGCTCCCAAAGCTGACAAGCAGTTCTACTGGGTTATACATGTATCATTGTTCAAACCCTATTTCCATGTTATTCATATTTGCAGTAAAGTGATCTTTTAACACCCAATCTCCAATCATATCCCCATCAAACTATGTGATCAATCATATGTATTTCTTCTGTGTTTCTTCTCCCACCATTTTTTCTCCAGATGTGGACAGCATTCTTTCTCACAAGTTCCTCTGAATTGTCTTGGGTCATTGCATTGTTGCTAGTAGAAAAGTCTATTACATTCAATTGTGCCATAATGTATCAGTCTTACACGGCTCTTTTTTGTTGAATCCCTGTCTCTCCTGTCCCACCACCACTTTAACATTCACTCAGGCAGTTCCACGCCTTCATTGTACTCAGGCCCTTCATATTATGATCCAGGACCAGTAAGGCTAGGAATTTCATCTAGGAGATGGACTCAGAACCCTAGAACCCTGTCTTCTTACTCTTGCTTCCCTTAGTGAAGCCAGCAAGAGTTAAAAAGGTAGAATTCACATTAGCACAAACTATTATTGGGATGCCCACTAAGGAATTCAATACCAGGCAGAAAGAATTACTGGAAATATATCTTCTTTATATGCCAAAAAAAAGTGGCACTTTTATGAAATAATTGAATTTAAGATGATAGTTGGAGGGATGGGAAAGTTTTGCCCAACTTTAATAAAAAAAGAAATGCATTATGACTTCAAAAGTCTCATATATCTCATAAATGTGATTACCCTTTCTTCTAAAAAGTGAGGAAACTATATGGTGGTCCCAGGGCATTTGGAAGGAATCCTACACAAATGTAGAGTGATGAGAATTTTAGAATATTCCCTCCCATCACTCCTCACAATTAAGTAAGGGTCCCAAAAGAGCATGGAAGATCAAAAACTGCCTCTACACCCTAATTAAGATAATATATACATGAGGAACTACTGCTTTAGTCAGTCAACCAGCCAATGAACATTTATTAAGCACCTACTATGCACTAGACCAGTGTTAGTGAATCTTTTAGAGATTACATGCCCAAACTATACCCTCAAACCACCTATGAGCCCCCTGCATTATCCTAGACAAGGGAGGACAGAAGTTGCTGGGAAGAGGGGTGGAGAATGTGAAAAATGTTTTTGGGTGTTGTGGAAAGGGGAAATGGAGCAGTCCCCTCTGGCAAATGGGGGCACACATCCCATTAGTTCTTGCACATAAAATTAGGCATTGTGCTACAAAGGAAGGCAAAAAGTCCTTGCTTTGAAGGAGCATACAATCTAATGGGAGAGACAGCATGTAAACAATTCTATGTAAATAAGCTATATATATAGGATAGATTGAAGATAATCAACAGAAAGAAAGCCCTCGAATTTGAGTAAGACTGAGCGGCAAGTTACTAAATAATATTTCATAACAATATAAAAGTCTGTGGTTTAAGTTTAATTTTTGTCAATTAAAAATAAAAATATCATTGGGTCAAAAATGTCCATGATAGTAGTAGAAAGAAAGGAAGAAATGAACACTGATTAATTTTTTAAAATAGAGAAATGGGAAAAAGCAAAAACTTGTTGAGGGAGTAGAAAAGAACAATGTGCTTTCTTTTTCAGGCAAAAGATATAGATTTACTTCTCAGACCTATTTTATCTATATATTCTTATTTCTCTCTCTCTCTCTCTCTCTCTCTCTATATATATATATATATATATATACATATATATATATATGAATGGATACACCTACATATATGCACATGTACATAGACATGTGTGTATGTGTAAAGAGGTCAGAAGATGCAGGTATAAGAAGGAGGAGAGACCCTCGAATGGGCAGAGGGATCACCACGGTTGTGGCCAGAATGTTTGATGATTTAAGACATTCATATCCTTAAGGAAGAGAAGAAAGGAACATATACTTGCTTCTATGCTACCCAGATATGCCCCAGTGAATTCTATGATGGGATAGCATCCAGGGATATTCAAAGAGGCACATAGTCACTCTACAGTTTCAACGAGAGAATAAGGATCAATAGTTTTCCTGGTTAAGTTAATTTTTTCTTCTTCTTTATCCTTTGTTTGTTTATACATATCTTAATCATAGACAGCAAAAAGTCAGAAAAATCCCTTAATTTTCCCCCTCCTCTATAGTTTGACCAAATAATTCCCTGTTGGCAAAATTTGGGTCTGCCTTAACTCAGAGTAATCAGGGAATATTTATGGGACAGATAGGACTTTTAAAAATCATAAAATGTCCTATTCTTTTTAGATTCGAGCAAAATCTTTTTCCCCCTGCAAAGTATGAGCATAAACAAAATTGACAATGTCCCTTTAAACTCTGAGACCATATAAAGGAAAGGCTAGTGATGCTGCTAACTATATCCAGACTGACTGAGGCTGTGGAGAATTTGAATTTTACGGAGGAGAGGTTGATTTGGATGGACCAGTTACTAGTCATAAAGGATCTGAAACTCAGTGAGCAGCTGACAGCTGAAATTTAAATTGAAAAAGAAGGATTCAGAGAAACATTTATTGTGAAGACAGAACCAAGGAATAGATTCTGCATGGAATAAAATAAGAGGCACCAAAGATACCTTTAGAAGAAGGACTAATAGGCTTGCAAAAGAACCCACTGAAAAGAAACAAATATCTAAGCTTTAAAATATTTTAGTAGAAAATGAGCAATGAAATACATTGTAGATCAAATGCAGATGGAAGTTAGAGGAGGTTTCAACAACAGCAGATTGGCAGGGGAGGTTCAGAGACATTGTAATAGGTCCACCCTTCCCAGATAGGAATGCCAAGGAAGGGCAGGAAGTTCAGTTTCTGAAGATTGGCAATAGGCTTCTGAGGATAATCAATACAAGGAATGTTAAAAACTGATTCTTGGATTCTTATGAGCTTGTCAAATGAATCTTGGGCCAAGATATCCTTGCACTGGCACAAGATGGCTATCCTACATTGATGTGGAACAGAATCACAGAAGAGATTCTGGATCCTGTGAGTTCATATTGAAAACAAAGCTTATTTATCAGAGACCTTCTGGTGAAGTATCCTATCCTATGAACTCTGTGCCTAAGACCTGAGTACTCTGAAAGACCCACTTATTTGAGAGGAAGTCATTCTTTCCCTCCTTTTGGGGTTGACAGAAGTTTTGAGATCATTCACTTTGTGTCCATAAATAGGTAAGAAAGTAGGTAATTAACTTGATTTTTGTTTCTAGGAATTCACCCAGAGCCATACTCTAGGGCTACCATTTTATAGAGCTCAAAGCTATTCTAATTCTCTCCATCACTTGGGCACTATTGGTAGGGAGGGATGGATATACATCCTTAAGCTTTAATAGATTGTTCATTTCACATGCAACAACCAAGTAATGAGTAGTTCTAAAGAGCAAAATAGAAGGCAGAATGGGATGCAAAGAAATATAATAAACTGCTGGTTGGGGTATAATGAAGCATGACATATGGGCTTTGGCTGTTAGTCAATGATCATGCTACCAATCTGGGAGATGAGATACCCCTGCCCTTAAATAATAGTTTGAAATAGCATAAATATCCTCCCCAAATTGTTAATGCTCTCTCTCTTTTCAAATTATATTTTATTTATTTATCTGTTTATGTGTTACACTCTCCAAAAGGCTATAATAAGTTCTTCAAGGGCAAGAGGTATTTTATTTTTCATTTGTATCACTAGTATGAAGCATAGTACCTTGCTAAGTATAGCATTTTGCTAAAGCAGCTAGGATGAGGTTAGGGCTTTGTTTTTTGTTTTTCAGGAAAAGACCCATTCATGTTTAAAGGAAGAAGGGAAGGAGCCAGAGGGTAAAAGAGAAATCTAAGATGTTAAGTAGGGAGGATAACCAGAAGGGAAACCTATTGGGAGCAAAAGTGAAGGAATCAGTCTGTGGAAGGAGGAATAAAAGTCTTTTTCATTGTTGTTTGTTTGGAGACTAGAGGGAAACATATGTATGAGCTGAGGAGATCCAGAGAACAGTTTCTGACCTATTGTCCACATTCATTCTATTTTTTCCTTAGGTCACCTACTCTCATATTTTAATGTGATATTTTTTTCTTCCTGTCCATTTGATTTGGGCTCTTTGAGGGCAGGGACTATCTTGGCCCTTTGCTTTCTCCAAACTTAGCAAAAAGGCTGGCATGTGATAGGTGGTGCAAAAATACTTGACTACCTAAACAATTCAATGCCAGATTAAAGAATTTTACTTTTGTACCACAAATAATAGAAAGGCATTGAAAGTTTTGGGCATATGATGAAAACAGTGTTTTATTGGGGAGGGGGGAAGTAAGCTAGGTTCTCTAGTATTATAGTTTAAGGACATTGCTGAAACTATGATTTTTATTGATAATGATCTAATGAATGATGAATCTCCCAGGTGCTTGAAACACTGAAAAGTTAATGACTTTCTGAAGGTCTTATGACCAATATGTATTAGAAACTAGACTTGAATTCAGGTTTTCTTGATTCTAAGATTAGTATTCTATCTGCTTTATTATATTGTCTTTTTACTAAACTACATCTTGATGGAGTTTGATCAGATGGTATGTATGTATGTAAAGGCAGGCCTTTCTCTGCTTCTTCAGGCTTAAGTTCCTCTTTTCCTAATATGAATTTTCTTCCATATGTATGATACTTCTGTACGGTATACATTTAGGCAACTAGATGGCATCGTACATAAAGTGCTAGATCTGGAATCAAGAAGTCCCGAGTGTAAATCTGACTTTAGACACATTTTAGTTTTATGATCTTGGGCAACTCACTTAACTTCTGATTTGCTTCAGTTTCCCCATCAGGAAACAGGTTTAACACCAGCATCTTCCTAGTAGGGTTTTTGTAAAGATCACATGAAAAAATATTTGTCAAGCATTTGCAAATCTTAAAGTGCTGTCTATATAAAGACTAGCTATTATTGTTATTATTTTCCCACCACCATAAGAAAAAGAGAGTTGTATGCATGTGAATTCTGCCCTTACAACATTTGATAGGAAAGGGCATGCCAAATGTTTTGGGCAAATAAGTACCTGCTATTTTAGGGAAAATATAACATACTCCATGATCACAAATGAATTGCCATTGCAAAAACCCAATCTTGGTTTTTATCTTGGTTGCCAATATTTTCTGATTGATGAAATATGTCTACAGATTTTGAAAAGAATTAAAATGACTGCTAATCCAAATGGCAATGGCAAGACAAAGGAAATAATCATGCTCTAGTACGTTGCCAAGTATGTTGTCTCGTTGTCTAGTATGCATGCAAGACTTGGTATAATGAATGTTGTTGAAATTTTCTAGTATAGGAAAAGGAGGCAGGCCAGTTATATAATGAGGAAAAACCACAGATGGGCGGCTCCTATGGTATATTGATACCCCCGAAATGCCAACAAAACAACAGAAAACCCTCCAGATTGTTGCAGACACTCTTCTGGAGGTTTTATGATAAGATCAAGACCGCAGAATTGGAGAAGGGATGGAGAGATTATCCCCTATGTCCTCTGAGGGGACATCCACACTGATGAACTTGCAGATCCTGCAAAATATGAATGTCAGTGTAGTCATAGCTGTGAACTTATCCTCTAGCTTTATAAACATGTAGCAGAATTGCACACAGACCACCCCATGAATAATGGGACCTGGAAATCACTCCTAATCTTATGATTTATTAGAAAGTGGGTTTTTTTTTCTTTCCCAGAAGCCTTCTAAATTTAATCTAATCTAGTTCTAATCTAATTCTCTAATCTATAAAAGTATAATTAAATTACCTGGATGCCTTCCCTGATATAATAGGTGTCTCTGGTACAAGGGTGTTGAGTTTTACAAGAAGTCAGGATAGGCCAGAGTTATTGGGATGGCTTTGTGGATCAGGTAGGGGAAAAGGTGAACCTTGGAAGCCAAACCAAAAAGATCAGTGCAAGGATTTCATTCAGAGGAAATAACATTAAGGTCTGGAGGCACAAATAAGGAAAGTGTGGCTATTTCTGTTCTTTGTATATGCCACTGAAAGTGATGAGTTCAAATCCTGCCTCAGACATATACTAAATATTTTCTGTTTACTTTATTTCTTAAAAAAAGGGATGACCCGAGGTGTGATGTGGGATTTGTATTTGATGACCTTCATGTTTCCTTCCAACTCTAAATCTCCGATCCTGTGGTTTTCTGTTCTCTCTTTTGGTTGTCATTGCAGGCTTTAAGGATTGGCCAAAGTTCTATAAATCTGATGTTGGTAATCATGGCTAACCTTGGATTCACATTTCCTGGTCAAAAGGCCAGGAAAATTAGAGGAAAATGGGGCCAGGTCTAAAATGCATTAGTGCTGGAGAGATAGTGAACATGCTAGCAGCTATCATTAAATGGTGGTCAGTGAGAATAGGGAGGAGGCGAGACAGAGATGGGAGTGGGAAATAGGGTCAGACTACCCTGCCCCAAATGTCGCAGTAACCTAGCGTTTGAAACAGGTACATGCCTAGGAAGTAAGATTCCATTGTACCAGCTCAGTCCCTGCCTCTCTGAAGTCAACCTTTTGAGTTGCTAATTCAATGTGCATGTCTCTGTCTTCAGACTCTCTAAAGGTAGGGAGGAGAATATTCATGTTTTTGTATTTTGAAGGTTTTCATCACACTTGCCTGGGCTTACCTGCATCAGATGCCTTAACCCTGTTTTCCTAAATCCTCTGCTTCCACTACATTCTGGAATGGAAAACAAAGACCTCTGAGCTGTACTCTCCTCCAGAAATATTCCCCTGAGTCTGAGGTCTCCTTACCCTGGAGCATCCATCAACCATGCCAATTCCCTTCTCCTTTTAGTGAATTCCTTTCTAAGGCCTCCATTTTGAAAAGGGGCCAGAGAGGACCAGTCTTAATTCCCCTTCTAATTGAGCTTCTGACCTTCCAGACTTTAACATCATGACCTCTGAAAATATCTTTTTGCCAACTCCAGCCCCCTTTCAATTCCTTCTTCATTGTCATCTTCCATTAGAATAGGTAGGTACAATCTTACTTTTTGCTTGTATTTGTAGTCTTCAGTACTTAACACAGTGACTGACAAATAGCATAAAATAAATGCTTATAATTTTGTTGTCTCTCCAAGCTTAGTCTAGTCTGGAGACGAGGGCCCAGAAAAAAATGGGGCCAGATCTAAAAGTTGATCATATTCACAGTCTTTGCTTCATTTATATGAAAGGGAAATGGTTAGGACCAGGGGAGTTTCTTTAGGGAAGTTCTCCATTAAAGAACGAAGGAACCTTTGGATATTGGAGTAGCCAATCAGATGGCTCCAAAAACTTTGCCAAGGTTGCCCAACCTAGATTAGATTCCTGATGCTAGGTCTAGGTTCTACCCACATGGTACTCAGGAATGGTCAATAATAGAGAAAATACTGCTTTATATGACTTGTTTTGAACTGCCTTGTGCAGCCCTAGGAAGGAACTTTAGTGGTTATCAGTTTTTAAAAATAAGGAAAGAAGAACCATGATTAATGGGAGTGAGGACTGGCAGTGATTGCTGACAGGGATTAACCTTTCAAAACATAGTTGGGTATGGGGGTAGGGTGGGGTAGGAATTGGGGGCAGGCAGTGAATCATGCTTTGGAGGAAACTCTGGCCAAAGGTCTGACCAAAAAGCTGTCTTTCAATGCTTAAGAAAACAAAAACTCATATTCCCAACAGAAAAGAAAATACTTCCCAATCAGCTGGGTTGTTAGTCACCTCTTGAGAGCTCTGAAACTATGGCTGATGTACTAGCATGTGTACTAACAAACTTGGTATAGGGATTTGAATTGCTTATCATTTGGTCCTTTGCTCTTGCTCTACTTCTGTTTGAGAAGCAATATGGCATGGGAGAAAGACTAGTGGTTTTGAAGTCAAAGTACCTGAGTTCAAATCCCAGTTCTTCTACTTCTCATCTGTGTGATCCTGAGCAAATCATTTTGTTTTTCTGAGCCTCAAAGATCTTGCAAAATGTAAAAGGTAAGATGATAACATCTTTACAAGGTCCAATGTAAAATTGGACTAGAAAGTTTTCAAGGTCTCTTTTAGCTCTATGACCCTATGATTCTTCCCCTCTGTCCATTAGTGGAAGCAAAGCAAGTCTTCAGCTTTTCTGGACAATTTCAGGTTCTGCAATGAATCCAGAGAATTATGGGAAACTCCTTGAAAAGTTAGAAAATACTTAGTTTAGGTCAAGAAGCCATTAATATAAGTAGGGCAAGGGGGGAAAGGGGAAACTCCCTATGTATCAGAGACTTTATTGATAAGGAGACAAGATCCAAGTGTTTCCCCAGCCCCATTAAAAAACAACAACAACAACAACAAACCTAAAACACTTTCAAAAAGTGAAATAAAAAGAGAAAAGTTCAGATTTGTTTCCAAGACATGAGACCTTTAAACTCAGGCAAAATAAGGGAACATGGTCAAAAAGGGTTTCCTTTAGTTGCAATGTTGCAAGAGTTAAATCAGTGTTTTATCAATTGTATCAAGTTGCATCAGTTCTCTCCCCTGCCAAGTGAAGGGAAAGACAGAAAGAAGAACCATGTCTTTTTCTGGGAAGTAAAGACACTAGACCAACTTTTGGATTGAGTTAATAAAAAAAAAAAGAAAGAAAAGACAGAAATATGTTGGACAGTGGTGACTATGAGATCTCTTTCCTGTAATTTCTTGAATCCTAAGAGTAATAGTTGTCTGGAACAGAGCAGCATGTAGGAAAAGTAGAGCATTCCATTTTCCTTTGCCCAAGTATTGGTTTAACAAGCAGCTTAAGGAGTTGTTCAAGAGCTCTACAAACCTTTCTCATAACCCTACCTCTTGCAAAAATGACCATGGGCAGATTGGAAAGAAGAGACTAAATCTGAAATAACCTGGCTATTTGCCCTGTACAACTCTTCTAAGAGGCTATTTAGGAGCTCCTTGTTGCATTGTCTTTTTATTATTATTATACTTTTTCTAGATTATATATAGATATAATTTTAATAAGCATTTTCTGAAATTTAATGATTCATGTTTTCTCCTTTCCTCCTCCCCCCTCTCCCTCCCTAAGGCAGAAGATAATATGACATATTATATATATATGCTATCATACAATGCATATTTCCATGTTTATCATCTTGTGAAAGAAGATGTATGATTTACACAAGGAAAAACGTCATGAAGGAAATGAAGTGAAAAATAGTATGCTACAATATGGATTCAGACTCCATCCATTCTTTCTATGGTGATGGTTCATTGTGAATCACTTGGAGTTGTCCTGGAACTTTGCATTGCTAAAAATAATTAAGTCATTCACTGCTTATCATAGTACATTATTGCTGTTACTGGATACTCTTTGCTGTATCTTTTCAAAGACTAAATGATGGCATTTTACCTCCATTGAAACAATATCATCAGTAATATCTCTAGAATGGGAAAACAAAAGAAGTAACAAAGGAGACCACAAAGGACGACACCCCACCACCACCACCACCCCCGGCCCCACTAGAAACTAATAGTACGGGCCCACTCCTGCATTAACCCAAAGAGTCTTCTCTCAGTGACAAACAATTATCTTGATGATTGTACAAATGTGACTAAAGGAGGCCACATGTTTCCATGCTACTATGAAGCAATTTTTCCTGGCTCTACATTTTTACAGCATCCATGGTTTCCCTTTAGAGCAGGAGTTCTTAACTTTTTAGATATCATGGACCCCTTTGTCATTCTGGTGAAACCTATGGACTCTGTCTTGGGAAAAAAAAGTTATTAAATGAATATGCACATAATAAATATTTAATAATATAAAAGAAATCAGTTATTTTGAAATAAATGTTTCTCTCTATATGCCATGAAACATATGTGTATACCTTTACATATATGTGTATAATATTCATGGAATTGGATGTTGGCAGTCCTCAGGTTTTATATAAAAGTGGTAACTGTGCAAAGGTATGACACTGGGCTCTTCGTGGCAAACTTTCCTCTAATGGAAAAGGATATGCAATTTTTGAATGTAAGTGGAAGCATTCACTCAGAATCTCTTATATAAACATCAGGGTGGGATGTTTTATGGTCATTTCTTGTACCTTTTGTGCTTGGCATTGCTGCTGTTTTCCCAATATCTTTGCAAGCCAAACACACAGACAGTGATTGAGTAAGTTCACATACCTGTCCTCAGAAACAAAATGGAGACACGGTTTGGAATTGGTCTTTTTCAGGGGCACATCATTCTTCTGTTCACCCATTGGGTCCACACACCATGTGAAGCACCTATTTGATGATACACATTCTTAAAGAGAATCCTGTTTTGGGCAGCACAATATTTTAGTTGACTTTGCAGCTTGATGTTGGTATGTGAATTAAGGAGTGGGTGATGCGTCTTCTACAAGGTAACAGAAACAAGTGACTGTGGCATAATCTATGGAAAATGGGGGGGGGGGGTAGAGACCAATTGGACCATGTTTGATATGATATGCAAAGACAGACTTCATCTATACACAAATTCTACGTGACTTTTGGCAGCTGGTCAGAAAATTCAATTCAACAAACTTTGATCAAAAATCTAGGAGGTGCCAAACACCAGAGAGTCTAAAATATAGATGACATGGTCCCTCTGCCTTCACATTGTTTATATCCATGAGTTGTGAATAGATATGAATTTAGAACAAGATAAATTAAGAAAGGAGAAAGCATTAACAACCATGGGGGCCAAAGGATTAGAGATGACATCAGAGGTGGGGGAGATGAGGAGAGATTGTAATCCAGACAGAGCTGACAAGTATTATAATCTGGCAGGTGCAGACTGTTGGTGTGAATGTGCAATCAAATCATTTTTTTAAACTAATGACTTCTTGTCTGAGAGCATTATGTCCTGCTCAGCCAGAAATGGCAAAAACGAAGGAAAAAGCCAGAAAGTCTTTCTGACCATATTTACCTTGGCTGTTCTCTTTAGTGAATACTAAGTATTTCTAAAACATCCTATTTGTCAGACAGGCCCTCTCAAGGCTGTTTATAGTATTCAGACTGCTTCTCCAATACATAGGTCAGAAGTTGACTTTGACCATCATAATAACCAGTTTTGAATGAAGATACAGCCTGAATTTTTGGTTGATTAATCATTGCTTCCCCCACCCCCATCCCCAACTTCACCTCCCTTATATGCACACACAGAAAAACATGCACAAAAATCTGTGAAGGTTTAGTTCTGTGGGTTAGATATTCTAGGGGTTAATAGGGAGGAGTAGAATGTGAAGTCCTAACCAGGCCTGAGTTCAAACCCCAGCTCAAACACTTTCTAGCTACATGACCCAGCTCCAGTCACTTCACCATTATTTGGCTCAGTTTTCTCATCTATGAAATGGGGATCATAACACCTGTGACACTTATCTCACAGGGATTCTATGAAAATCAAGCAAGATGAGGTATATAAAATGCTTTTTTTTTAAACCCTTACCTTCCGTCTTGGAGTCTTGACTCCAAGGCAGAAGAGTGGTAAGGGCTAGGCAATGGGGGTTAAGTGACTTGCCCAGGGTCACACAGCTGGGAAGTGTCTGAGGTCAGATTTGAACCTAGGACCTCCCATCTCTAGGGCTGGCTCTCAATCCACTGAGCTACCCAGCTGCGCCCATAAAATGCTTTTTTAAAAATAAGCCTTACTGTATTATATAAATGCCAATTATCAGTGTATTAATCATAAATATGCAATCCTCTAGACCTGACCTTAAAAAAATATTTTATAGACTTGTTTTATATCTCTACTTTAGTACATTGGTTCTCTCTGATCTGGTCTTCCAGTTCTTTTAAGTTATTCCAGCTTTATTGCTAAAAGTAATCATCCTGACTTTCTTGATCTATTGCCTAGGTTTAGGAGACAGTTTTGGAAGATCAGATAGGTTGTTCCTGAATTCTACTAAGCATGTAGTCAAGATTTTAATATAATATTTTAACTTTTTACCAATTACAAGTAAAAACAATCTTTAACATTCATTTTTATAAAATTTTGATTTTTAAATTCTTCCTCTGTCCCTCACCCCTCCCGAAGACAGCAAGCAATATAATCTAAGTTATACTTGTGTGATCATGCAAAACATATTTCCATATTGGCCATGTAGTAGAAGAAGGTAGTCAAAAATTTAAAAACAATATTGCCTGCAAAAGTTCTACCTTCATATGTTTGCCCAGCCTATCCCCTGTGCCTGGAATGAGTTCCCTACCCCTCACCTAGAATCCTTTGCTTCCTTCAGTGTGTATATATATATATATATATATATATATATATATATATATATATACAAAAGAGCCATTGAACAGTGCCAAAGAAGCACAAAGCTAAACTGCATAGTGCCAATCAAGCACAAGGTCAAAGAGACCAACCAATCCCAATGGGATTGATGAAAATTTTGAGCCAAGACAAGAGGACTTGAACTTGTTTGGGGTTTGAGGCTGCAGCTGTTTAAAATGTGTTAAAGGCAGGTCTTCCTTGTCCCACATTCTACCAAGTATTTCAAATTTGGCTCCTACCTGGCTCCTATAATCTATCCCTTTTCTGTCTTTCATGGTGTGGCAAACTTTCTGTAGTCTTGGCTACTGATTGGGTAAATGCATAATTGCTTAAATCATTTTAATTGGGCCCTGATTCAAGGTCCTGTTGTACATTTATTTTTTCTTTACTTAGAATTTTTTCACATAAGACTTTGATAGTCTATATTTTCATCCAGAAATAATCTTTTTTTATTTGGAGTTTTTTTTTTTAGTGTTTGATTTCTCTTGCCAATTGATTCATACACCTCATAACACAGCCATCACTAAGTGATTCCTGTGTTTTTCAACACCCTTTTCAGGATGGAATGTATAATTATTCTAAATTGCAAAGTTTAAATTTTTTTTTGAGAGTAATTTTAGGTTAAAAAAATGCTATCTCTCTGAAACCAGAAAGTGAACTGTTTGGAGAAGGCACCATGAAGATGCCTCCACAGACCACAAGTTGCATCAGAAGATCCAGATTGAACTTTGGGATGTGGTGATTTGAATTGTGTGGGGTTAAATGCATTTGTTTTGTATGTATACTCTCATGCAGAAGGGGACTGTCCCCTAACTAGCTTTTTGTCAATGCACCTAGCAGTCATTGGTTTTGTTCTCTTTTCCTTTTATACCCAAATTATTGTAATTTCAAAGTTGGTTATGTTTATAAGATCCATTGGAGACACCAGTCTTCCATGGATCTCAGGAGCAATGCATAATTGAAAATCTGTTATCCTAAAAAGGAACTACATTTCCCAGGAACCCGCTAACTTCCTGTCATTATGTACTCCCTCTAGATAGGGGATATTAGGCAGGTATGTGGAAGGTCCCAGCTCTTTACTTCCGGTACCAAGCTTGGTGGTGGTAAGGAGGGTGTTTGAACTGACTGATCAACCATGGGCACGTGGTCTTTATTTTGTATCTTTGTTATTCCTTTATTTCTAATGATCATTAATAAATCTCTTAAAATATAATATTTTTATTTAGATTTAATTTTAACTTTTACACTTTGAATTTCAGTTTCCTCAGAATAACAAATGAAGAAGTTGACTTAGTAATTTCTAAATCTTTCTCAGTGGTAAATCCATGACCTTATAGATTGTAAAGGCATATTTTCTCTCTCCTTTTCTGTAAGATTCTATCCATTTTTCTTTAATAAACATATGTAGGCATGAAGTATCTATTAGACTACTTATGGACACCCTTTCTAAATAGTAACCCCTCTAAAAGGGGTCATAAGGTTTAGAGATGGAAGAGGTTTTTAGAGACCATTTGCCTTAACTTTCTCATTTTCAGATGAGGAAACTGAGGTTAAGCATCTTTCCTACAATCACAGAGGCAGCAAGTGGCAGATACCATATTTAAACCCAAGTCTTTAGACTCCAAATTCTTTACTCTTTTTACTATACCATAATATAACTTTAGACAGAGATTCTTCTGTTTTAGTTAATACTTCTCTGTAGATTTGTTTTGGTTCTAGTTGCTAGAAAGGTCCAGGACACTGGCACCTAGATTAAAATTTGTCTGCCCCTGAGAAAGGTAAACCATATCACAGATTTAATTTATTAAATATGTACAGACAAAATTAGACATAAGGATTATGTGTGAACCAAATTTGACAAGTAATAAAGTTTTCCCATATCTTCTGCAAGAGTAAACCACATTTCTTCTTTTTTTGTTCTGTTCTCCAAAAAGGCCTAGAATTCTTATGGGTGTTAATTAACCTATTTTATCCAGGTGTTGAAACTGAAGCACAGAGAACCTGTGACCAATTTCCTTTCCTTGGATTCCACAGAGCAGAAAGGAACAGATGAGGCAAGCAAGCATCCTCTCTCTGTTTTCTCTAGATTCCTCACACAAGTACAACTTGAAATTTGCTACAGTTCTTCTATTGTTAGCAATTCAAGTTTTATTCTTCCTTGAATTGAATAAATAAACTTGTTGTGGTGGGTGGCAGTCAGAAAAGTGACTTTTCGGGGAAAAAAAATCAATCCATTTTATCCACTTTGGTTCACATTTGTTGAGGAACTTTAGCAAAGTTAAATAAATGTCAGATCTCTCTCAGGATCATAGGGGGAAAAAAGAATTTAAAAGCCCCAGGTGCTACCACAAACATAGAAATCTGTTTAGTTTGGATACTACCAGTAGTAAGGAGAACACAGAAATAGGATGGATGAATTAGAATAATTAGAAGATATACCATTGGCATGGATATGACTTAATACCTGAGAAAAACAGAGCTAGACATTATGTGGATTCCTTTTAGGATCTGATATTGGGACTTATCCCCACTCCCCCAGGAGTGGGAATAGCATACTAGAAAATATTTCCCTCAACTAGCATGAGAAGACTGTATCCCATTCTCTAAGACGCTGAGAAAATTTCCAAATGACTTTATGGCCTCTCCTCAAACTAGCAGAAACTGGTCTATTTAAGGGATTCCCTACTCCAATGAGAACATGATAATGCACAAAGACAATTGTCATTCTCGGTCACCGAGAGACTACCACTACTCCAATGAGATCATTGTTCTAGATCACTTTCCATGCATCCAAACCAAGAGTCCAGACTATATCCCTGTTGGTAAACATATAGAACCTATGGCACACATGCCAGAGAGGGCTGCTCCCTTCCCCCTCTCCACATGTACCTGAGGACATTTCTCACATCACCCACCCCTGAGCCCAATGGGAGTGCTTTCTCTGTGGGATAAGGTGGGGTGGGGTGGGATCTCTTATGCAATTTGAGGGTTGTAGTTTGGGCACTCAGTCTCTAAAAAGTTTGCTATCACTGAACTATATACAACACTTATAAAGAGGCAAATTCCAACACAGATTGCCCTTCCCTTAATATTTTGCAAAGGCTTTGACCACATCTGAAACAGAAATGAACTCAACTTGATAGGAACACCTTATATGGTCAACCTTAACTAATTACTTTTGATCTTCACCTACCAGCTTTATTAATTGTCCAAATTCTCTGATCACTGTCAGTCAGAACAATACTAAGGCTTGGCTAAGAGGGCTATAGAGCAGCTCTGTTTTCGAATACCATAGAGAGCGTTAATGGTGGCATCTTAGGATCATCTTAGATCTAGAATTAGAAGGAATCAAAGAGGCCTTCTGTCCAGCTCTCATTTTCTAGAGAAGGATACTAAAGCTCACAGAGTTTAAGTGATCTGTGCAAGATCACACATGTAATCAATGTCAGAGAAAGGATCTGAATCCAAGGCTTCAGTGTTTTGTCTACTATAGCATTTGTAACATTTATGTCTTTTGATTTGGAAAATAAATTGATTTATATAATTTTGTCATTCTCTCACATTCTCATTGTTGATGAAGTCAAAATATCATTCTGTTTCACTCAAAGTTTAGGATGATCCATATCCTACTCCCTCATCATGAGGATAGTAGCCTCACTCATCTGGAATGGAAAATGATCCACCAGGAACAAAATATAAAAAGAGAATAAAATGTCAAGAATTATTTGTGGACAAATCAGTCCAATCTATTGGTAATCCCAGGATTTCAAATCTTCGTAAAGACTTTACTAGGTTTCACTAGAGATCATTCCCAGAGGCTGCTCCTGTCATCCCTAACAGCTGTAGGAGGTATCTCTCCAAGAGTATACTTAGCTCTTTTACGCTCCAACTGCTGTTGAATTCATAGGCCAAAATTAGTTGCCCACCCGTTCCAGTGGTAATATGTAGGAAGTGTCAGAAAGCCCAGAAAAGGTTTTTAACATGATCTTCACTAGATGAAGATTCAGTCCCAGTCTGAGTCTTAATTTCCCCCTTAAAGATGGAAACTTTGGAGGTAAACTCTGAGAAATGCAGTTTGGACCTCCCTTCTCTTCATTATGAAAGGATGGGGCTCCATGACTGGGAGCAGCAGCAACAAGGTGCTCTCTGGTCTCTCAGAAAAGGGATCTTCTTCTTTGTGACTTTTAGCCTCTTCCAAGAGAGGTGAAAGGATATCCTTGCTGGTCTTGAACTCAGCCCTCCCACATAGCACCACATGGCTCCACCAGGCAGAGCAGCCAGCCCGTCATCATTCAGAAATAGTCACAGTTTGAATCAATTCAAGCTTGGGAATGATTTCAGAGCCATTTGGATTGGGGTAAGGAACTCATTAAATGAAAATCCAAACTGGTTTAAATGTTGGACCAATTATGGGCTGATACAGGCTACATGCTGAAATGGTTTTGGATTTGAATCCTTGCAGACCCTGAACAGCTTCAGCTCAGTAAAAATATGATACACCACTGAAGTGTTTTGGGAAAAACAAGAGGCTCTTCCTCACTGCTTTTTCTTCCTGCTCTCCTCCACCCCTTCATCAGCATGGGTGTGTTGTCTCCGAGATACTCTGGCTTGGCCCATTCTCTGGGATGCCAACCACGCCCTGTCACTGACAAGGCACAAGGAGCCCTTTCTGCTCAATGGCTCTCAGCAGAAAGCACATAGTTTTGTTTTCCATCTGTTGGTCACTTGTTTGTATATTTTCAGAAAATGAGAGAATCCAAAAGCTGTGAGGAGGTCAAAGAAAGGCCATGTCTCCCCCTTCAAGCAAGTTATAGCAAAGCTGTTACCTACAAATAGTGCCCCTTTTATGGGTAAGGTTCCCAGGGAAATATACTAGCCTAAATCAGTTCAATAGTCTCTGAATTCTTCTCATCAGATTCTTTATTTTTAATGTGTATCCCCTGAGACAATATATTCCTGCTATTCAATCCTCAGTTTAGAACTGGAAGATTTATTGACACTTAGGCTCTTTAATGAGAAATGTATGCAAGGGAAAGCTTCCCAGACAGTTTGCTCTGGACAAATGGTGACAAAGGTAAACTTTATCTTTGGAAACCAATCTTGCTCTTTTTTCTCTCCTCCACCCAGCCATTCATTGTTCTCTGGATATGGAGAGCACTCACCATATAGTACTGCATTCAGACTTGTCCTTCCAAAACGTGTGCCCTGCACTCTGAAATAACATCTCCTTCCAAACTCCCTTCCCCACAAAATCACCTTTCTCTTTTCTCAGCCAGCTCCCCTCCCCCAGATGTTTGGATTAAAGCAATTTGATTATACTTATTTTTAGATAGCATGTTCATAGGATTTAGAACTAAAAAAATAATGTCTCTAGGCTTCACTTTTGTATTTTGTAAAATAAAAAGGATGTGCTAGATGACCTTCTTGCAAAAGGTCACTGGGTTATTAAGTAGAAGAGTTTGTTTCTGAACCTTGATTCTTTTTTTGTCAGTAATTTTAACCACATCCTGTATTAGTTCCTACATTAAATACAGGGAATATACTTTGCGTTTCCTAGTCCCCTGAGTATATTGATATCGGAATTCCCTAACCCTTATCCCTCAGAAGAAGGACACAGGGTAAAGAGGGGATCTTTGGTCAACTTCCTGTAGTGGATTTGCAAGACTGCAGGACTATTTATTTCCATGGTAAGACATCTAGACCATGAGACCATTCTGACTAATGTAACCTTAGCAACCGAAAGGATTTCCAAGGAAATAGCCATGGATCTGGAGGACCTCCAGGAATCTCCAGATTCCCTGATAAATGTGGTTATGGACAATCGAAAGGCATTGGACTATCTGCTAGTGGCAGAAGGCAGAGTCTGAATGGTTCAGAATATTTCTTGTGTTTATATCAACAACTCCTACAAGGTGAAACTATAGATTCATTCACTACATGAAGTGTTCACCTGGGTGGCAGATACCAGCAAACAATTGTTTTCTGGCTTGTCCTCCAGGATGTCATGGTTATGTTCATTGCTTTCCTCTTTTATTCCTATCATCTTGATAATCATGGGCATCTTGATATGTGGATTCTGCATTTGTAATGCTGTGACTTCTCTAGTTGCTTCTAGGGTAAAAAACTTTCATGGGAAACACTAAAATGACATTGCAACCCCTACAACCTTTTTGGCCTGAACCTCTGGATTATGCCTAGCTCCAATTATCCTTTCTCTCTCCTTAAGAAATTCAGGGACAGCTCTACATTCCTTACCAGCTTTGAAGAAGCTACTGAAGACAGACATGTTCTCTCTAGAAATTTGGAGAGGTGGGGAGATGGCATAGGACCCAGAGTTTTCCAAACTCCAGAAAGGTTCCAGGTCAAAAAGGAGGTAGGAAATTCCTTTCCGATAACATTTCCCTTGGACTTTTCCCTAGATCATATATTATCATAGACATGCACCCCCCAGTTCTACCCTGATATGCACTCCACTAATCATCCCTTTTGCCCTTGGGGACACACAGCATCACCAGACAATCCTTACACTCCCTAAGCCAATGAATTACCTCATTCCTGATTTCACCCATTCCCCCATCTTGTAATCCCTGTTGTTAGAGGGGTATAAAAAGTCCAGATCTCATTTCCTTGGGGAGGCAATATCTACTCTTGCACCTGTCTCACAGCCTTTCGACATTATTTTCAAATTTATAAATCTTTCTTTTATTTTTAAGCTGATTATTGGAGTTGTCATTCTTGACAAGGGCACCTGTCCAGATTCAGGGCTTTACTTCAAAGTTCTCCCACGTCATTTTGACTTCAAATTCAATGCCCTTCTACTCTCCTATGCTGCTTCATACTATACTGTGAAGGATTACCTTAATGTGTTCAGTCTCCCTAATATAAAAAGTACTTCTTAATTCAAAAGTAATAAAGTTGAAGTTGCAGGCAATATGATGGTCCAGCTTGGGGGGGGGGGGGAGAGGAAGGGGGGCATTTTGGATCATGGTGAGCTAGTTGCCTATTAATTCTCTTCCACAAATCTTACCACAGAGATTGACCTCCCACCCTTCTGTAGAAACCACCTTCTACAGATATGTATAGTATGTAGTCTGGGTGTGCCAATAGACCTAGTCTATAGTTTATATAAACCTATGCCACCTTTATTCTTCTAAATGGACAAGGTAGGCACTCGTCCATCCCCAACTCATTCATGAAAGTAAGAGTTGTTTGTCTCCATGACGACATGGCAAGTATAGAGACAGCTGCTCTCTAGTTCTTAATTAGCTTCAGATGGGCACAGGGAAGGAGCCATCTGCTGAAGTTGCTTGGGGGTGGCTTGGCCAGGCCCTATAATATGTCCATTTGTGACTGTCCATTTCAAAGATGCTGAAGGGGGTCATTGCTTTTGGTTTCTTGTAAAGCAGCTTCTGAATGAGTCTGTTTTCAGATCATGGTACCATTTTATCTTTATCTATGGAAGTGCAAAGCGGGTCCCGTTCTGGTACATAAAGGCTAGGCTTCACTCAGATCTCTTCTCTGTTGTTCAGTCATCTTGTCAGGAGTAAATGGGCCAAAGCCTTACTTAATGAAAAAAAACATGACATAGGGCAGAGACTTTCAGTGGGACCCTGAACATTGTTTTAGTTTATTTTAATAACCACTTTAAAAAATACCTCTTTTATTTTCAGAATTAATGCAAATAGTTTCTTTTCCAAATAAATGGAGTGCATTGTTTGAGAGACCTATTAAGCAGCAACAGGAGCTCAGAACTATGATTCTGATATTCTAAGGAGACCACTTCACAATAAAGCATAATCATAGCCATCACTATTGCCTTCCTTTGTCTGACCTTCCTCTCACCTTCCAAGGCAGTTAGTCTTGGTTGGGACACTAGACTCCCAGGAACTGGATAGAGTCCACCAACTTGTTTTACCATGACTGCAGGAAATTCATCTGATGCTAATGAATTGTCTAGCCTGCCAACCTGACTGGATCCTAGCCAGTGACTTAGAAGCTAAAGGTCCCTCCACCATTCTCTTGAGTCATGCCCCCTCCGCCTTGCCTCCAGGCAAGTCGGTTTCACTTAATGTTTGTACTGTTCTTTCCCAGACAGCCTATAGAGCTTTGAAGAAATCAGCTCTTGGATTCACCAGGCCTTCTACATGAACCCAGAGGCAAAACTGGAAGGTAGACAAAATTAAGTTCTTCTATAACATCAATCTTTTCTATGCTGCTTGGGCCTTGTCTGCATTTCCCTGGTCACTACTGGACACATTGGTCTTCAGGTGCCCCTATCAAAATGAATTTGCTTTTCTCTGGCCTGGCCCCTTCATGTACTTCTCCCTGACCATTCAGGGTTTGTGGTTACCATGCTCCATTTGCCCAGTGGAATTGAAGTAGAAATCAGATTCAAGACCCAGCTCTGCCCCTTATTCATTGAATGACCTCTGGCCAATCATACTCCTTTGTTTGTTTCTTGTCAAAATGAGAAATTTGTATGTAAATAACTTCTAAGGGTCTTCCATTCTAACAAGCTATGACTTTTAATTCAATATGTAGTCTCCAAGATTAATTTTTAATTATAACAAATTTAACTCTCTACCATAGTCCTCCTTTCATAAAGATGTATAGACATAAATATGGATGGCTGTGGTTATGAATGTGAATATGAACATGGATTCAGATTGATATAGATCTTTGGTGATAGACTATATATACATAGATGGAGAAGATGAGAGAAAGAGAGGAGGGAGTAAAGGAGAAGAGAAGAGAGCAGTAAAAAGGAGGGAAGAGGGAGAGAGGGGTTGATGATGGATAAAGAGAGAGATATGTATGTAGCAGTCATTTTTTGAAAGCAATGTCTTTGTTCTATAATCAATGAGTAGTTCTAACTGGATATTTCAGATGAAATAAGAGTTAGGAGACTGGTACCAGTGAAAAAATTATTTAGGACCTTGTGATGGTTGTCAAATCACTTTGGGTAAGCAGTTGCCTATTTAATTAATACATGGAGTCAGCTTAATGTCTAGATTCTCCCAGTTTCTTTATTTTGGCTTGGATAAATTCTAAAATTTTGTGGTCTTTGGTATGGACAACCTTGTTTTAGGAAAAAATTTGATCCTTGTCCCTGATAACTTACCTTCAAGACATTCTTAGAGACTATTGTCCCAGACTGAACTATAAACCTTTAAGCACCTCTTCAATGCTAAAATCAAATCTTAAATACCCTTTGTCTTCTTAGTTTCTATCATTGTATCTAGGCTTCTCTCAAGTATCCTAGCCTCTGGCTACATCCTCTTTCCAAGCCTCTATATAACCAATCAGTTGTTTCTCCTTAACTATTGTAATGTATGGGCCTGAAGGGGACTCACATACACAGGGGAAATGGAGGGAGAGAGGGAAAGACTTGAGAGAATGGAGACGGGTAAGAGATGGACCTTCCCCTCTATTCCCTTGGGGAAGGTTGCCCAGTCTTGTCTCCCTGAGAGGAGTATGTCTCCTCAGAGAATGGTTCTAGGAGATGGGGGATAATAGCTAGAGGTATAAGCTTTGGTAAGATGACCCAGAGATGGTTGCTCCTTGCATCTGATTGTTTGAATCCCTGGGATGCTGAGCTAAAGTATGGGTCTCCCCAAATCTTCAGCCCCCTTTCCTAGTATCAGAAACTAGCCAGACCTAATTCTAAGTAGTAGACACTTTATTTGAGTTCCCACAGGGAGAGAAGAGGTAAGGGTGTCAAGTAAGGGAAGTAGGTGAGCAAGAAGCCCTATTGACTTGTTCCCTCTAGTAGACTGACTATCCCCCAAGGTCTCAGGATTCAGGCTCTCTGCCTTGACCCCTCTTCTGGCCAGCTGCTGGTTTGGTCCCTACTCCTGAGCTAACTAGCTTGAGTATTGGAGCCCAGGACAAGTTAGGGTTAGAGATGGAGAATAAATCTTTGGAGAGAGACTTTCTCTGTGGATTGCTTCATCCCAAGTCCCAGTCCACAATAGTCTCAGATGGCTCTTGTTAACTAAGTGAGAGTTATCCAGGGATTCAAAGGGAAAGCAGTTGATCTCCAAAGAGACCCAAGCTTCATCCCTGCTTAGGAGATCAGCCCCTTCTCTCTTGCTCCCAGCTGAAGAAGTGAAGGAGCAGTTGGACTTCTCCCAGCTTCTGTTCTCTGACTGGAATCTTGAGTTTTTTCTTCCTGCACCTTCCCCACTCTCTCAATACAGCTGATTTCTGTCAAAGATTTCTCCTTGCATACATTGGATAGATTCCTCTCTTACACTATATTCTCTAAGGTATATATATATGACCTCAAGTTCTTTAGTTTGTGGGAAATTCTCATTATTAGTGTCTTTCATGAGACAGTGTCCCAGAATAGTGACTCTGTGTAGTGGCCATTTGAGCATTGTCTCCCTCGTCCTGATTAAAGAAGTCTTTCATTATAACTACTTTGGTAGTTTTGTGTTTTGTTTTGCTTTTTTTCCAGATTTATAATGCTAAATACTTCTGAACATCTCATGGTAGTTATTTTTCTGTTAAAAAAAAAAAGAGAGAGAGGAATTGAATGGGGGAGGTCCTGGACATCAAAGAACTCAAAAACAAGTACCAGATTATGAAGATCTAGGTTTCATTTTATATATTGCACCTAGGATTTTCAAATATAATATCAGAGTGATGGGACAGAGTTTTAGAAATAAAATGACTGTAGTAGAATGCATCCTAGACTGTATCTGAATGGCTTTATTAGCAAGGACTTGGCTTTTAATATGAAAAGGACCTCCTACTATTGGGGAAAGATCTAGATAATGCCATATGAGTTGGGTGACCACCAACTCAAATAAATCTTCCAACACTGGCAGCATAGTAGAAGCTCTTTTAGGTGCCAACTCTTTTATTTCATTCTATGGAGAATAGGCACTCACAAGTGTTACAGTCAGTGAGCTCGAAATATGTGGGCTCACAGCCTTCCTTTTATCCTGGTCCCTTTCTCAAAGATGGTCCCTCCTCTTATTCACCATTGGCTGGTTACTTGAGAGTCACAATCTTATCTCAAAATCTAGCTAATTGGAATGTGGAGTTTATAAACCAAATTATATGAATTATTCAAGCAGGGTTTAACCAATCAAAACAACAAAAGCAAGTACCATTTCAATCCTATCTATCTGAAATACTATAGCTTTTTTTAACCAATCAAAGGAAAAGGTTATATATTACTCTTTTCAAGGAAAACAGAACTTGGCTTGTTTATCTTGTCAGTCAGATATACTTCCCTGAGAAGAGTCCATGCTATCTCTATTCCCCACACCATAGCATACAAAATACCCAAGGAAATTACATGTAGATACAATATATTCACTCTCAGTTTCTATTCTGCCTGGTAGTCTACCAGGGGAAAGATAGACAAGATGCGGCTTCATCTTTCCTAAGTCCCAAAGTCTGGTTAATATTGTCTCTGTGAATAACAAGGTTGTGATCAATGTGTTGTGAAAATAGGATTAACTCTCCACCCTTGCCTATTTTTAGCTAATCAAATCAAGAACATAAAGTACCTCACTTGATACTAAGTAAGAGAGTTGCAAGTCACTTGCTAGAGTGGGGGACAACTCTAGAGGCCACTCCCCCACTCCTGGGCAGTGGTAGTCAAATTGAAAGACTGTGATTGGTTTCAATAAAGTGGGAAAGGGACAGGAATTGATGTGGGAAAAGGACTATAAAAAGTCCTGAACTTCCTGTCCAAGGGTCTTCTCCTTTGAACTTCTTCTTTGAAGTTAATCTTTGAGCTCTTTATATAGGTGAGCTGGCCTGAAGGAGAAGACTCTTTCCCCTGGATCCTGCATCAGCTTGTTGAGTGAGTAGCTGGCCTTCCTTCTCTAGCTTTTGGAGAGATTTGGTTCCAGAGATTCCTGCCTTGGCTTTAGAGGAGGCTGCAATGGTGGAACCCTGGCTGAAGATACCACTAGGACTTCTGGCTGTAAAATGGAGATTTGAACCCCATAATTCAATCCCCAGAAGTCCTTGGCACTTCCCAGAATGCTCTATAATCTCACCTGAGATCCCCACCTGGGATGAGAACAAAATTTGTATTTAAACTGACTGTACCGCCTACTTGGTCTCTCCTCTTCTGCTTCTAAGCACACACAGGCAAGATGTAAGTGGTTGTGAATGGGCTATGTGCCTTAGGCGTGTTCTTTATTATTTTGTATTTTCTTTATCCTTCATTTCTAATAATCTTTAATAAACCTCTAAAAATATAATACTTTTAGTAGAGAAACTAATTTAAATGTTACAGTTAATGATGACCAAATGGGAAAAACTCTCAATTAAAAAAAAAAAAAAGATAGCCTAGATAATGATTTCTAAGCCATGTTTCTCCAAGGCTTTTTAGCAAGCCTCTTGACTCATCTCACTCCTGCCTGCAATCCGGCTGCCGGATCCTGGCTCCTGGTCTTTCTCTCGCTCACCTGGTTCAGCTGATCCCCGGCCCCAGCAACTCTGGTCTCTGACCCAGATCAAAGATCGGCCCAGGCTGCTGGTAGCAGACCCAATTTCTTCAGGATCAAAAACCAGCTGGTAAAAATGGGGGTGGGGGTGATTTTCCTTAGGCTATGATTAGCCTCCATGTGGCAAGGGGCAGGGGGCGGGGGGGGGGGGGGGGGAGAAAGAGGAGAAGGAAGAGACTTTTCCAAACAGGAAGTTACAAGCATGACTGCTTTACAAGGATATCTTTTGAGTGCAGTGGTACTTTTATTTATCTCACCTGAGATTCAGGGGGAAAATTCAACTCCCTGCAATTCTTTGGCAAAATTTGAGATTCCAAAAACCTACCCTCTCTTGGGGAGGCAGCTCAGTGGCTCAGTGGATTGAGAGCCAGGCCTAGAGATGAGAGGTCCTGGGTTAAAATGTGGCCTCAGACACTTCCTGGTGCTATGGCCCTGGGTAGGTCATTTAACCCCCATTGCCTACCCCTTACCAATTTTCTGCCTTCTGACAATAGGCATCTAAGTGGATAATTAAAAAAAAACAAAAACAAGGGGCTTTAAAGAGACTGGAGGTTATATTTTTAAGGCATTTCAGACTCCAATGTTTTATAAAAATCTCTGTGTTCTATTGCATTTTACTGATTATTTCATTTAAGATTTAATCTTATTGGGTTTAAGTTCATATATTACTGCATTCAATACTATTCTGTTATACTGAATTATTTTAATGTACTAGGTTTTAACTACTGTTATATTTTGTTGCTTTTCCCCTATAACTGTGCTGAACAAATATTATTGAGTAAGCCCATATAACAGCTTTTCTATTTTTGAATTTGTAAATTGTCACATAGAGGATAGATGGACTCCATCAGAACATTGCTACAATTGTATAACAACCTTTGGAAAATTTAATGAGCTAAATATCTCAAATTGATTTTAAGTGGTCTTGTAGACATGATTCTTAAATTTTTTTTTCCAACAACTCTGGTCATTTTGCCTGCCCCTAACAGGAGGTAAGGCCCATTTTAGTAGCTGAAGTGAAATACAATTATAATCCCCACCTCCCACATTTATAAAAATGTGAACAGAAGCTGGGAAGTTAATCCCAGGGCATATCATACCCCTGGAGCACACCAAAATAGGAGCATTTCTCGTTTTATAACTCTTCAGCTCACTTTACTTCCACCAGAATGATTTCTAGAATTCTTGATGATGTTCAAAACCCAAAATCAGCTTTACTTTGTTTAAAAATATGTTTACCAAGGTTGAAATATTTGGTACATTTGTAAAAATTGTGACAAATATCCATTAGTTCATAGGCTTTTAAAAATCCCATACAGCAACTTATGTGAAATATGATAGTGGGTTGCTATAAAGTCAATGCATGCCCCAAAAGTTTGAGACCATAAAAATGATGCCACTAATTATTTAAAATAAATTATGGGACTTTGCTTAATGATTCTGTCTGATTCCAGGACAAGATATACAAAAGAGCCATTTCACCAGGTCAAAGAAGCAAAGCTAAACCTGAATTGTGCCAAAAGAGCACACAGGTCAACAAATAAACCAATTCAGGAAGGATTGATGCACTTCTAAGCCAATACAAAGGACTTGAACCTAGTGTGAAGACTCAAGGTTGTTACGCTTAACCTAAGTTAAGATGTAGGCCTTCCTTGTATCCACACTCACTCTGAAAATACTTACAACCCAGTATCCCTAACTTGGCTCCTAACCTGGCTCCTATAATCTAGTCCCTTTTCTGTCTTTCATAGTGTGGCAAACTTTCTGTAGTCCTGGCTACTGACTGGGTAAATGCTTACTTGCTTATATCATTTTAATTGGGCCCTGATTCAAGGACCTGCTATAAATTTATTTTTCCTTTACTTAGAATTTTTACACATAAGGCTTTGATAGTCTATATTTTTATCCAGAAATTATCTTTTTTATTTGGATTTTTCTGATGTCTTTTTAATTTCTCTTGCTAATTGATTCATATACCTCATAACTCAGCTATGCATCCCTAAATGATCCCTGTGTTTTTTCAATCACCCTCTTCAAGGGGGGAATATAAAAATATTATTATTTTTAAATTGCAATGTTTAAATTCCTTTTGAGAATTTTAGGTTAAGAAACATGATACCTCTCTGAATCCAGAAACTGAACTGTTTGGAGAAGACACCATGAAGATGCCTCCAGACCAGAAGCTGCACGAGAAGATCAAGAATGAACTTTGGGTGTGATTGAATGAACATTTATTTTTATGTATACTTTCATACCAAAGGGGACTGCCCCCTAACTGTTTTTTTTTTGTCAATGCATCTAGAAATTAATGGTTTTGTTCTATTTTCCTCTTATCCTCAAATTATCGTAGTCTTTAAGTTGATTATGTTTTCATGATCCTTTTGGGGGAAACTTTTCCCAATAATGATCAAAGGGGGAATGTAAAAATGGAGATTTGAACCCCAGACTTCAATCCCCAGAAGTCCTTGGCACTTCCCAGAATGCCCTATAATCTCACCTGAGATCCCCACCTGGGATGAGAATAAAATTTGTATTTAAACTGACTGTACAGCCTACTTGGTCTCTCTTCTGCTTCTAAGCACATGCAGGAAAGATGTAAATGGCTGTGAATGGGCTATGTGCCCTAGGCACTTGCTTTCTTATTTTTTATTTTCTTTATCCTTCATTTCTAATAATCTTTAATAAACCTCTAAAAATATAATACTTTTAGTAGAGAAATTAATTTAATTGTTACATGGCTGAGGATTACTGGAAAAATCCACATGGAAACAAGAGTCATGGGGAAGCCCTGCTGGAGCTGAACCTGGCTTCTAGAATTCATCCCTTTATCTACTTTTTTCTACTTTCACTCTTTTCACCTCTTTGTAAATAAAGCTGATAAAAGTCATTTTGACTTCAGTTGCAATATGTTTTAAATGGTGACTACAATATTACTTTACAGTTTTCCCATTAGTATAAAACTTAAATTTAAATTCTTATAGTGACAATGGCAACTTTCAAAAGCCCTTGATCCTCCTTAGCTCTCCCAGTTACCCAGAGACCCATTTTCTACAAAAGAGTGGGAGAGGGGATACTCTAAATGCTGCTTTGTGAATGGGACTGCATCACTTGTCTAACAAGATGCCATCATATATATCTTTTTGTTGATGTTTTAGTCATGTTTGACTCTTTGTGGCTCCATTTGAGGTTTTCTTGGCAAAGATTCTACAGGTGTTTGCCATGTCTGTCCCCAAGATGGGAAAAGAGTTAAGTGACTTGCTCAGGGGCATACAACTAGTAAATGTCTGAGGTCATATGTGAACTTAGGCAGGTGAGTCTGACTTTAGGCCTGGCAATCTATCCACTACTTCACATAATTGTCCTCTAACATATCTTAGAAGGGAACAAAATGGTGCAAATTTTATTGGAATAAACGGGATTAATCTTTTAATCAGTGGAACTTTATGCTCCAGAGCTGAATTTCCCTCACCCTTGAACAGGCCATTGTGGTTTATGGATTATTTCCCCTCCTAAATTCTTATCCACTAAACTAACTTTCAGAATTATATATACATATATATAAAATATATGCATAAGAATGTAACAAAAGCATTCAAACCCTTTGAACCAAAGATATTATTGCTAGGCATGAATCCCAAGGCAATCAAAGATTTAAAGAAAGGTCTCATCTGTACCAAAATATTTAAAGCAGCACTTTTTGTAGTAGCAACAAGGAACTGGAACCAAAGTAAATGCACAATGATTGAGGAATGGTTATTGTGCTGCATGAATAGAATGGAATATTGCTGCCTAAGGAACGATGCATATGAATAATTCAGAAAAGCATGTGAAAGTTTATATTAACTGGCCCAAAATGATGTAAGCAGAACCAGGAAATCCATATAAATAATGCCCACAGATGATCAGCTGTGAATGATGTGACTATTATCAGCAATGCAAAGATCCAAGACACCTCCAAAAAACTAAAGATGAAAAAGGCTATTCACCACCAGAAGAAACTGAGAGTCTGAATACAGATTGAAGCATACTATTTTTCATTTTATTTCCTTCCTGAATTTTTTTTCTTATATAAGCACGTCTGTCTTTTTTTTTTTTTACAAAATTATAAGCATGGAAATATGCATTGTATGTTAGCATATGTAGAACCTATATATCTTGGGGAATAGGGGAGATGAGAGGGAAGGAGAAAATATAGATGACCAAATACCAGAAAAAGTTTTTAAAAATTGTGTCTATATATAATCTGGAAAAGAAAAATATACTGAAAAAAATTAAAAACAATGACCACAGCAATGTAAATGGAAAGAACAGAGAAACCAAACCATACTATGTGATTACAACAGTTGGCTTTGACCCAACAGAAGAGAGGAGAGACAGCTTTGTATGGTGGATGGTAAACTCGACTTGGAATCAGGAAATCCTCAGATACTTATTAACCAGGTCATTCTGGGCAAATCACTTAATTTATCTCACCTGCAGCATTTCCACTGGTAAAATGAGAACAATAACAGCACTAATCTCATGAAGTTAAATAAAAGAATATGTGCAAACATGGATTACAAACATTAAAGTACTATGTATTAGCTTTTATTATGAGAAAATACATCTCCCTCTCTTCTTTGCAGAGATGGGAGACTATAAGACTATAACATTGCATATTCTGTCAAATTAGATGATATCCTCTTTGGTTTTGCTGAACCACTTCTTAAAAAATCGTCTTTCTTTTTTAGCCTTTATTACAAGGGATTATTTTATGGGTAAAAGGTTGGGAGGGATTTATTTGGAAATGAATGTTATGTAAAACCAAAAGATAGCAATAATTTTTTGAAGAAAAGAGAGAGCTAAGTTTAGTTTGAGACATACATATATGTGTACATACATATATGTCTCTCCTTTCTCCTTTTCCCTCCTTTCATGAAGAAGACTCATGTTCCTGAGCTCAAATCTCACCTAACTGTGTGACCCTGGATAAGTCACTTAGCACTTCCTCATCTGTAAAATGAGCTGTAGATGGAAATGGCAAATAACTCCAGTATCTTTGGCAAGAAATCTCTAAATGGGGTCATGAAGAGTCAGATGTGACTGAAATAGCTAATCAACAACAATATCAAAATATACAAACATGTAAACAAATCATATTATCCTTCTTTAGATGTCTTCAAGTGAAGGCTAAATGATTTCTTATTGGGCATATTGTAGAAAGGATTATTATTTAGGGTTATCAAGTTAGATGTTTTCTGCTGACCCTTTCATCTCTGAGATTCTGAGTCTATGTCTGTTGCTCTCTACTTTACCTGCCTGTTACTTCTTTCTCCTCACTATCTATACTGCACAGTGTGATTTGTTGAAAAGAATAAAAGTTGTTCAACTTTGTTTATTGACTGGACTTTTCATTTTCTATTGTATTTTTATAATTATACCCTTCTCAAGTTAAATGGCTCCACATGAGCTGTAGTTCTGCTTTTGCTGTCATATGGACATGTGGTTATATGAATCACTCCTATATACTCAACTACAAGAAAAGAGGAAAAAATTACCAGCCATGGTAATGCCAGCCCCATTGATATGGTTAGACTTTGTAAAAACAAACAAAATTAGAAAGAAAACTTCTTCAAAGATTTTGCTGACTGTGCTGGTCTATTCCAGGAATACGGGTAAAGAGCTATATTTTGCTATTACCTATATATCTCTTTTGTTTTTGGTCTGAAATACTATTCAAAAATTTTAAAATCCTTTAAGCCAGAATCTTAGACTTTGGAACACCTCCAACCAGGTTCTTCAGTGAGAGGGCCCCACCATACCAAGGTTCTTAGAAACTTCCCTTCTCACTCTCTTTTTTTAGCCATTCCCCTCTTTTCTTTCCTACCTCCCAAGTCAGGCAGTGAAGGATTATGTAAAGATGACTGTATTTGGAGTCAGAGTATTGGAGTCTAAATCTTCTCCCTCTACTTACTATGCTTTAGACTTTTGGCAAATCATTTAACCTCTTTGGGTACTAGTTCCTCGTTTATTTTTTTTTAATGAAAGCTATGGAGAATATTATTTTCAAAGTTCTTCCTACCTCTAAATATATGATGCTATTCCTCAATATAGTATAATTCAACAGGTATGATCTAGAAGTGGGCCACAAGGTGCTTTAACATGGAGATATCATCCTAATTAGGTTTTTTTTTCAAGGACTGGAAACAAGACTAATAATCAGTCAATATAGGCAAAATGACTAGGATTATGATATGGTGACTATAAATAATTTTTGCTCCCTTTGCTCCATGTGATCACTATATAATGACTTTTTATCTTCATTATTGATCAGGAAACCAGCCCAAATTAACATGATATGTCCTAATTTAATAAGCATGGGGCACATTGTTCAAAGATACCTAGAATCAAATCACTTTTACAACCAATGTTTCCAAAAGGTATCAGTATGACAAGACCAATATCTATCTATTACTTTCTTCTTTTCCACCCCATAACATGGATTAAACTGATTTTTTCCTATAAGGCAACAAGTTCAAAATTTGATTGTCAGGGGAATCTAGGTACCTTAGTACATAGAATTCCAGGCCTGGAATTAGGAGAACCTGGGTTCAAATGTGGCCTTAGACACTTTCTGGGCAAGTCACACAACCTTAGTTGCCTAGCCTTTATCACTTTTCTGCTTTAGAATCAATACATAAGTGCTAAAACAGAAGGTATGGGTTTTTAAAAAATAAACTTTATTGGCCCAAGGGTAAGTCAAGGTTCAAGCTTTACCTCCCTACCTGTAGCCTCCTCATAGCTTCTGTCAATATTGGCATGAATTTCTTGCTCATCTAAGGGCATAAAAATGCCTATCTACTCAGGGTCACTTAGTGCATGTCCTAAGACCATGCAAGTCACAACACCCTACTCTGCTGACCAGGCATATTTCCAAATGGAGATAAAAGGTGGGCTATGTCTACTCAACCTAGGTCCAACTACACTCTTGTTGAATATTCTTTCTAGGTTAGAATTAAGTGAATTCCTTTTTTCTTATGGGTTCTTAATTCTAATAATCCTTAATAACCTCATAAAATATAATACTTTTATTATTAGAAACTAAATTTAACTTTTACAGTTGGTGACCAAAAAGGATGAGAGAAAAACCCTAAAAAAAATTTTTTTAACAAAGATAGCCTAGATAATTATTTTTAAGCCACCTTTCTCTGGCCAAGGCTTTTTGCCTACCCTTGCAAAGCTGTTTCTAATTCAGCTCGTTTCAGCCATCTGCTCTGGACCTTCTTGATTCAGATTGCTCACCTGGTCCCAGCCCCAGCCCAGGCTGCTGGTAGCTGCCCTTTGTGTCTTCTGAATCAAACACCAACTGGTAAAAATGGGGGTGATCTTTCCTTAGGCTATAATTAGCCTCCATGTGGGGGCAGGGGACTACAAGGGGGAGAAAGAGGAAAAGGGAGAGACTTTTCCAAACAGGAAAGTTGATTACAAGCATGGCTTATTTCAAAGAATATCTTTTGACTGCACTGATTCTTCTATTTTTCTCACCTAGGATTCAGGGGGAAAATTCAGCTCCCTGCAATTCTTTGGCCCAATTTGAGATTCCAAAAACCCACCCTCACTATGGGGAGGTGGCTCAGTGGCTCAGTGGATTGAGAGCCAGGCCTGGAGACAGGAGGTCCTGGGTTAAAATCTGGCCTCAGACACTTCTTAGCTGTGTGGCCTTGGGCGGGTCATTTGACCCACATTGCCTATCCCTTACCAATCTTCTGCCTTCTGACAATAGGGATCTAAATGGATAACTTAAAAAAAACAGTGAACTTTAAAGAAACTGGAGGTTATATTTTTAAGGCTTTTCAGACTCCAATGTTTTATAAAAAACCTCTGTATAAATTGCATTTTGCTGATTGTTTTGTTTAAGATTTAATTTTGTTTGTTTTAAGTTCATATATTAATGCATTGAATACTATTCTGTTACACTGAATCGTTTTTAATGTACTGGGTTTAACTACTGTTATATTTTGTTGTATATTCTTTTCCCCTATAACTATACTGAATGAATATTGTTGAATAAGCCCATATAAAAACAGCTTTTTCTATTTTTGACTTTGTAAATTGTCACATAGAGGATAGATGGACTTCATCAAACTTATTACAATTGTATAATAACTTTGGAAAATTTAATGAGCTAAATATCTCAAGTTGATTTTAAGGGGTCTTTAGACATGATTTGTAAATTTTTTCCCCCATCAACTCTGGTCATTTTGCCTGCCCCTAACAGGAGGTAAGGCCCATTTTAGTAGCTGAAGTGAAATACAATTATAATCCCCACCTCCCACATTTATAAAAATGTGAACAGATGGGACATCACAGTCTCATACCAAAGGACCTTGGAAGTTAATCCCAGGGCATTGTACCACTCTGGATGACTCCCCAAAGAGGAGCATCTCTCATTTATAACTCTTCAGCTCATTTTACCCAACATCAACAGTACAGAGGTTTTAGTTTTTCCTAGACTCTGTTGCCACATTTTTCAGTGATATCTAGATTTCTTGATGATGTTCTAGACCCAGATAAGTTTTACTTTGTTTAAAAATATGTTTGCCAAGGTTGAAACATTGCTACACCTGAAAAACTTGTGACAAGTATCCATTTTTTCTCTAAATGTCATACAACAACTTATGCAAAAAATGATAGTGGTTTTTTTTTTTTTTGCTATTGTAATTAATTGGGCTATTTAGAATTTGGGGGATAGTGATACCTACATATTTGTACTACTGATCTTTATAAAAAAAAAACTGTTACTTTGTGAAATTCATTTGCTTGTACTCACAGTGGATCATGACCAGATATGAAGAGGAAATGGATCTAATTTTTGGTGAGAAAGCATTGTATTCTATATTTTCTTAGCTGACACAGTGTGTCAATGATTATAAGCTATATTTTTGAATTTTAAAAACTCTTTTACTATTATATTTTCTTGCATGTGCAATATACTATTTCAGTCTTTTATTTTTTTCTCCTTTTTGTATTTGAAGCACATGTCACCACTATTAAGATTTTTTTAACTTTTTTTGATTTTGCAGTAATATAAGTTTAAAATACATTTGCTATAATGTCAATGCATGCTCCCAAAAGCTTGAGACTCTAAAAATGATGCCACTAATTGTTTAAAAAAAATTATGAGACTTTCCTTAATGATTCTGTCTGATTCCTGGACAAGATATACGAAAGAGCCATTTCACAGGGCCAAAGAAGAACAAAGCTAAACCTGAATTGTGCCAAAAGAGCACACAGGTTAAAAAAAGTCCAGGAAGGATTGATGCAATTTTAAGCCAATACAAAGGACTTGAACCTAGTGTGAAGACTCAAGGTTATTACGCTTAACCTAAGTTAAGACGTAGGCCTTCCTTGTATCCACACTCTGAAAATACTTACAGACAAGTATCTCAAATTTGGCTCCTACTTGGCTCCTATAATCTAGTCTCTTTTCTGTCTTTCATAATGTAGCAACTTTCTGTTGTCCTGGCTACTGACTGGGTAAATGCTTAATTGTTTATATAATTTTAATTGGGCTCTGATTCAAGGACCTGCTATAGATTTATTTTTCCTTTACTTGGAATTTTTACACATAAGACTTTGATAGTCTATATATTCATCCAGAAATTATCTTTTTTTATTTGGATTTTTCTGATTTTTTTTTTATTTCTCTTGCCAATTGATTCATATACCTCACAACTCATCCATGCATCTCTAAGTGATCCCTGTGTTTTTCAATCACTCTCTTCAGGGGGGTATATAAAAATGTAAAAATTATTATTTTAAATTGCAAAGTTTAAATTCCTTGAGAGAGTAATTTAGGTTAAGAAACATGCTACCTCTCTGAATCCAGAAACTGAACTATTTGGAGAAGACACCATGAAGATACCTCCACAGACCACAAGGTGTGCACGAGAAGATCAAGAATGAACTTTGGGTGTGGTTGATTAAACATTTACTTGTATTCATACTCTTATGCCAAAGGGGACTGCCCCCTAACTGACTTTTTGTCAATGCACATAGCAATCATTGGTTTTGTTCTCTCTTCTTTTTACCCACAAATTATTGCAATCTTTAAGTTGATTATGTTTCCATGATCCTTTTGGGGAAACTGGTTTCCCAATATGATCACAGGGTAGATGTAAAAATGGAGATGTGAACCCCAGACTTTAATCCCCAGAAGTCCTTGGTACTTCCCAGAATGACCTATAATCTTACCTGAGTCTCCACCTGGGTTAGTTCACAATTAGTATTTAACAGGCTCTCTGCCTCCCAAGAGCTCTCTTCCTGTACTCAGAGATTGCAAGATGTAGTGAGTATGCTAAGTGCCGGGATTCTGAATTGGCTAATCAGTCAAGGGCACGTGGTTTTCTACTTTGTATTCTTAATTCTAATAATCCTTAATAACCTCATAAAATATAATACTTTTATTAGAAACTAAGTTTAATTTTTACAATGGTAACCACAATATCCTTTTATAACTCATAAATTTAGTCAAGAATATATTTGTTGTGTATCTTGTATATATAATCAAAAGGGCTTTCAGTTGAGGATCACTCAAAGAAAAGATCATCTAAGTTAGATGCTATGGAGAATAGTATTACAGATGAGAAGCTGAGACACTCAGAAATTCACAAGATACAAACTCCAAGAAGGGAGCCAGTGGCAAAAATTTATAGCCTCAAATATCAATCAATTCATAAGCATTTATTAAGCTTCTACAAAGTGCCAAACACACAGCATAGGGATGATAATAGTATTTACCTCCCAGGGTATTTGTGAAGACATTTGTACAATGATTTGCAAACCCTAAAATACTATATGAATGCTAGCTATTATTAAGTGTCTGTTATATGCAATGTACCAATTATAGAGACTACAAGATAAATATGATATGGTATCTGTTCTCATGGAGCTTACAAGTAGAATAAGACATACACCTAAATAAAAATAGAGACTAATATAAATGAAGATCAAATATTAAGTGCAAATGAGACAGAGTACAGTGAAAGATTTCAATGAAAGAGTAACAGAGAGAGAGAGGATAGAAAACTTAAGTTTAGTCTCTAAGAATTAGTAGACTGGAGATATGAGGAAAGCAGAGGTTGGGTGGGGAGGTAAAGGAAAGAGCTGGAGAAAGAAGGAATTCTAGGCAGGAGGAAATCTGAAAAAAAAGGTGGGAATAGTGATTATGTAATGTTCTCTGGACAATCTGGGAAAGTTTTGAGTTGGGAAGAAGTAAATGAAATCTGAAAAGCGCATTGGAGCCAAATTGGAGGACTTTAAATTTTAGGCTAAGAATTTTGGACATGACAATTGGGAGCCATTGAAGATATTTGAGCAGGGGAATAATATGATGTGAGTATGAGAAAAGAAATTACTTTTCCCAATAAACAGCTTGATACAATATTGAGTCAGAGCCAAGCTCTGACAAGAGTCAAGATCATGTGGAAAAACATACACAACCTCCATGTGTTTTTAGTATAATGAAGACACCGCACCCAGGGGTATGCTTGTTGACATTTTGGCAGATGAACTCATACACATTCAATGGTCCAACCCACATTTGTCAGTGGAAGAAATATAAGTCACCAAAGGGGCAGAGTTCCATGGCTTCTGGAAGTAGCATCTCTTCTCTCCTTGTTTCTGATACACAATTGACCTTAACTTTAAACTTTCACTGAGAAAAGGATGGAAACATCTTGCCATGCTAGAGCATGAAATCAACACATCATGGAAAGAAGGAATTTCCAACTCCCAGGCACCAGAATGGCAGGGTTTATCAATGATATGATGTACCTCAGTTAATAATGAGATTGGTTACCAAACTTTGAATTCAGAGGCTAAATTTGAATGAATCTTTCTTGGGTTCTCACCAGTTCTCTGAATAGAGAACAATAAATTTTAAGTGCTTTTTGAGTAATAACTCATTGGAAAGGCTAAATTATGAAAGAATGTATGAATTAGACAAAAGAAACCCACAACGATGGATGCAACTCAAGTATTTTCCAACATAACCCTTTTGAGAGCAAATGAAATGTTTGTCTGTCTTCCCATCACATTTATTTGTGACATTCTGGGTAATTAAATGGGGGTAGGGGAGACGACAAAGAGGGAATCCCTATGGTGTAAATTCCAGGAACAGCTGGAGACTCATTCAAAGGCCATTTGCAAATCTGAACAGGCCCAAATCCATGAACTTCTTATCCTGAATCCAACTGTGGACAAAATCACAATAGGGATTATTTCCATCTTCTTTGACATATTTATAAAACTTTGATTCCATTTCCTCAATCAAGCAATTGCTAAGAAGAGCATTCTTTAACCATTAGTATAAAAGCGAAAACAAGGATATGTGAAGCACATTCATTTGCTTGAGTCTTCCAAGCTCTGTGAATTTTCTCATGGCAATGTCATCCTAACTTGTATATCTAGTCAGTTGGCCTGAGGAGAAATGGTGAAGTAGCGCCAAGTTTGCCCAAGGTTCTTTCTTTTAGGGTTCTCTTTCTCCTTGAGTGTTCTTCCAATTATCATTCCCCCTTCCTAAGACACTTAAACCAGGCTGACCATACCCTAGTCTTCCCATACCAATTCTTCTCCTCTCTCTATTCCTCTCTGTCTACTTTGCCTACATTAAACAAAAACATTAATATTTAATATTGCATGAAAGGTAGCATTAAAGGAAAGCACAGTATAGTGAAAAGAGTAGCAGTTTGAAGTCAAAGGACTCACTGTGTGGTATTAACCTCTTTGAGACCTCAGTTTCTTCATCTGTAAACTGATGGGATTGGAGCACATGGGCTTTAAGGTCCTTTCCAGCTATACACCACTGGACAATAGTTTAATGATTCTATGATTTGCTAAATATTTATTTTGCATAATCCATTGATGTTGCTCCAGGAAATCCAAGGAAAAAGAAAATGTGATTGGTCCCTGCCCTCAAGGAACTTACAATCTAGTTGGAGAGTCAGAACACACAACCACACACACACACACACACACACACACACACACACACACACACACACACGTACTATGCAATAAATGAACAAATAAGATCCATAAAAATATGTATTATGGAAATTCATTGTAAAATTGAGCAATTGGGGAGAACTGGGTAGAGGAGATGGAATGTGAACTAGCCTTTAAAGGATAGATGACTTGTATGGATAAGGAGAAAAGATGTGCATATTTTAGTAAAGTAGTTAGGTACTGGAAAATCATTTTAATCCCATTGTACTTATTAAGTACCTACCATGTATGCAGACTATACTAGTTACCAGTATGATCTGGATACATACATAGTAAGAATCTATGGTAAGGGTTGGACTAGATCAGAGGAGTCAAACACAGGCCACAACAATCCACAATGCAGCAGGAATTACATTAAAATATAGTTGGGAGATATTTAATAAAATAAATAAAATAAAACCTAGATAATATCAATATGTGGTGTTCTAAGTCAATATGTGCCCACAGCGATTCTTACATATGATTTGGTGGAGTGGTCCCAATTTGTATTTGAGTTTAATGTTACTGGAATAGATAATCTCTAACATCCCTTCCAACTCTAAGATGCTACCATTATGAGTTATAGAGGCACAAAGGAAATATGTGTCTTGGTCACTGCATTTAAGGTCTCTTCATTTGATACAATAAAACAATATATGATTTTATCAAGTACTAAAGTATATATTAACAATAATATGAACTACAGGAAGTCAGTGAAGGAAGAAATAAATATAAATTGATACTAATATCTAATTTTTGCAGATGGAAATGATCCTGGAGATTATCCTTGTGCATCTTGTGTGATTATCCATTACAAGACTGAGCTTCCTAGCCAAAGGCCACCTTCAAATAGCCTAATCCTTGACAGGAGATAGCATTTACCTTCATGCTAGTCACTCTCCATGCTGTATGTGGAAGATGGGAAATGCAATTCAGAGCAAATGATTCTGTCCTATTATTCTACTTGAATAGAGCCAATAGTGCCACAACAGCAAAGGGGACACAAAAATGCCATGGTAGACCATGAATTTCTCTAAAAATGTCTCTGTCCTCTGTATTTTTAGCCTCAAAGTGGGGAATTGGGCTTCTACTCTATTTTGTTCATCACAACCATATACTTTGTTAGTTATTCAAGGGATTTTCTAATTTTATCTCTTTAAGGCACTGTGGTTTGATGGGTAGAGAGCTGGCCTAAGTCTAGAAGAACTGAGTTCAAATCCTACTTCTGAGGGGTACTGACTATAACTTTGAGGAAATTCCTTAATATCTTAGGGTCCAGGGAACTCTTGAAACCATATGCTGCAGAATAGCATTTGGATTTGTGTTTGGAAAAGAAGTAACTGCACTGGAAGTTCCTTACACCAATGAAATCCTAGGTCAGGTTACTGTTGCCTCTCCACTCTCCTTCTCCCAAAACACACACACACACACACACACACACACACACACACACACACACACACACACACACACAAAGCATTAAGGAAAATGGAAGAAGAATTGTAGCTTTTTGTCAAGACTGAGATCTGTAGCTCTAAGATCCTTTGTAGCTCTAGACAATGATTTTATGGAAGCAATCCTGTGTCCTCTTCAGAGATGATGCACACAGACAGGTATGGCATGACTTTGTGTTCTTCCCTAAGAGTTATTTATTTTGGCTTATGTTGCTCTGGCTCTCAATGCTGGCTTGCTATGTGAGCACTACATTTAAAAACCCTTTTCAGCATTCGATTTTCCAAGGTTCCCAACTGGTATATTCGGACTCTTGACGGAGGAAAAAAGTCATGAAAGTAGAAATCAAGAGACTAGGAGTTCTAGTCCTGGTTTAGTAGCTAACTAGTTTTGTGATCTTGCTCATGTCACCTGATTTTTCTGTACCTCAGTTTCCTTGTCTTACAGATGAAGAGGGGTATCATGGTGCTATGGAAGGAGCATTAACATTGAAGCCACAAGATTGGGGTGCAAATACTACTTCTGCTTCTAACCTTTGTGACCTCAGGCAAGTACCTGAAACTCTATGAGTCTGCTTTGTAATGTGTAAAATAGAGGAGTTGAATGAAATGGCTCCTATGATCCCATCCAACTTTAAATCTACAATCTTAGTATAACAAGAAGGCAGTTAGATGAAGAAATGTACAGAATACTGGGCTTAGAGTCAGGAAAACATATTGAATTCAAATCTGTCCTCAGATACTAGTTATGTGACCCTGAGGAAGTCACTTAAACCCTGTTTGCCTCAGTTTCCTAATCTGTAAAATTATTTGGAAAAAGAAATGGCAAACTACTTCAGCATCTTGCTGAGAGAACCCCAAATGGGGTCATGAAGAGTAAGACATGACTGAAAAAACTGAACAACAAAAGGATAATGAATTTGTTGAATGTTCCTTCCAACTTTATAATTTGCTGTCTATGCCTGTTGTCCAGATATAGTTCAAAAGATTAGACAGAGCTTAAAAGGACCCAATTTGCCTTAATGCAATATTTGCTATGAATCTGCTCCTATATGTAAGGCCTTGGGGAAACAAAAGCAAAAACTTGATCAGTCCATTTCCTCAATAAACTTAAAGATATAAGTCATTTATCCATCTGTCTTCTGGACTCTGCTGGTATATAAGTAAACCAGAGATTCATCCAAATGTCATTGAATGGCCTACCCTCAAGAAGAAGAGGCTGCTGAATAATAGAGCACAGACTTTGCTTATGAAGCCTATGTAGAGGGATTGGATCTGTGATTTCACCGGTATAGAGAACTCTCAGAATGAGGAAACTGCCTCCTAACAAGGGAGATCAACACTTACTCTGCAAATCATTGTTCTAGAAAGTTGTTTAGGTTAAGAGGACTTGCCCAAGGACCCACAGTCTATATAAGTCAGAGGAAAGACATGAATCCATGACTTTCTGACTCCAAATGGCACTTTACCCTCTATGCCACATTATCTGGTTTGGGAAGGAAACTTGGAAGGATTGTATTGTTAATCTGCTTAGGTGACCCAGGAAAATAGGTAGCTGGTTGTCCTAGTGCAGAGAGTACTAGGTCTAGAGTTGAATACTCATCTTTCTGAGTTGAAATCTGGTCTCAGACACTTACTAGCTGTGTGATCCTGGGCAAATCACTTAACCCTATTTGTCTCCATTTCCTCATTTGTAAAATGAGTTGGAAAAGGAAATGGAGAATGACTCTGGTATCTTTGCCAAGAAAACCCCAAATGGGTTTATGAAGAGTCAGGAAGACTGAATAACAACAAAACAACAAAGACCTAGGAAATGCCAATATTACCTTCCAAAAGCTGATAGGGAACAGTAGGTAAGAGGTTAGGAAGCTTCTTTTGCAGACTATGGCAGAACAGACTGTTAGACCTGTAGAGGATAACAAACAAATTCAAAGGAGTAGTCTTCCAAGTGTGTCAAGGCCAGTACCTAGGAGGGTCACACCCATCTACACTGGGGAACTGGAGAGAGGGAGAGAAAGAGTTGAGAGATTGAGAGGGGAAAGAGGTTGATCTTCCCCTTTCTTCCCCTTTGGAAAGGTAACCTGGTTTTGTCTTCCTGAGGGACTGAATATGTCTCTTCAGAGAGTGGGTCTGGAAGGTGGAGGTTAACTTAGAGGCAAGAGCTTCGGTGAAATGACTCACTGCCTCCCTTCTTGGTCTCAGCTATTGCTGAGAACCAGGATAGACTTTCCTGCCCCAGGATCCTTCCAGTACCCCAGCTGCCTCTTCTTCCCCTTAAAGCCTGAGGTTATTCCTCAGCCCAGGGTAAAGGATTGCTCTTTGAATCTAGCTATTGGATCTCTAGGGTTTGAGTTAATCATCCTCTTTGGGGAAAGGTATAATTCCCCCCAAATCTTCAGTCACCTTCCTCAGTGTCAGAAACTAGGCAAACCTGATCCAAGTATTAACACTGTAATAGGGATTACTCAGGGAAAGGAGAGATGAGGGTATATGGTGAGGAAATGGGTAGCAGGAATCCCTATGGACTGGCAGACTGACCCCTCCCAAATCTTGGAGGTCCAGGCTCTCAGTCTTGACCCCTCTTCTAATCAGATGCTGGTTTGTCCCTGCTTCTGATCTAATCTAGTTAGAAATGAAGTTCAAGACAAGTTGGGGAGAGAGAAGTGGAGAATAATCTTTTGAGAATCTTTTTTCAGTAGATAGCTTCTTTCAAAATCCAGTCTACAATATTTGAGCTGAGTTAGAGATTCAGGGGTTCACTGGGAAGCAGTTCATGTCCAGAGGGACCTCCAACCGCAGAGATCTTCTCAAGCTGGAGGAGTGAGTTCAGCTAGCAATTTCTGAGTTCTCACAGCTTCTGTTCTCTCATTGGAATCTTGAGTTTTTTCCTTCTGCCCTTCCCCCACATGGGCTACACCTTGCACCACTGGATCTGATTTCTCTTTTTTGCAAATTCCTTTCTTACAGTAGTTCTTCTCTGAAAAAAAAAAACAACAACTTATATTTGAATATCAGTGATTAATGTGTTCAAATACTTTCCCCAAAGTTGTACTGAGGTGGAGGTTCAAGACAAAGGAACACTGAGACATAGCCTAGCCCTTGAAACTCTAAGACTATTTTTCATCAGAAGTACATAAATAATCCTTGTATAGAAAGTCCTTATTTGAACAGTTTAGGTTGAGGTAGGGCAGAAAAAAAGGGAAAATATTGTTCCCATTTTTTAAGACCTTTCCTTTTTTCTACTACTTCTGAAAACCTGAAAAACCATTCCCCAAATGCCTTCATTTGTGTTTTTTCATTAGCTATGTTCCCTCTCTAGTTTCTGTGTTCCTCTAGAGGAAGCCAGGTAGTACAGTGGATAAGAAGCAACAGACCTGGAGTCAGGATAGACCTGGGTTCAAATTTGATCTCAGTTTCCTCAATTTCCTCAATTTCCTCAGATCCTCAATGAATTCAATTCCTCAAAAGTAATTTCCTCAATTACAAAATGAGAATAATAAAAGCATCTAACTTTCTAGAATTGTTGTGAGGATTTAAAGAAGTGTTGGTAAAGCACTTGGCACACAGTAGGTTACTAACAAAGGCTTTTTTCTTCCTTTCAGAGAGGACCAGGAAGTAGAAGGAACCCAGGAATGATGGTGATTGGCAAATTAGGGTGAGGAAGAAACATTTTTTTCATTCCCTTGTTAAGCTTTGACTAGAGCCATAAACTAGAGTTATACATACATAAAGTATAGTAAAATAGAGACCATAGTTTAATGTTTAAGCAACTTGAATAAGCCTCAGAAGACCTTGATTCATCTTTTGGCTATGATTCAATTACTTAGCCTTTTTGTGTCTTCATTTTCCTGTGAGTTAAAAAAAAATAATACCTATCAGTGCCAACTTTGTAGGAAAATTGTGAGAATTCACTAGATTCAAAATTGCAAGGAATTTTGCAGAAGATGTAATTATGGAAATGCCCAGGAAGGAAACCAAGTAACTTAGAAAATATATTCTATTTCAGAATTGTAACTTGAATCCTAGAGTTAACACTGGAGAAGTAAATTTAAAACATATCTTCAGATATTCGGTTGGTATTCTCACAGATAAAACTCAACAAAGGTAGACAGGAACATTCTCTCCAAATGGGAGAGAAAGATAGAGACACAACAACACAGAGAGATTCATTATCACTAAAAACCTAGAGAAGAGAGGATATATCATTGTATTTGTCAACTTGAAATCTGGAGACACCAAATCTGCCTCTGTCCCCTGAGAATTCACCCTGAGGGAAGTCTCAAACAGAACAATAGACTTAAAGGTAGACCTACTCAGATGCTAATTTCCCTTTTGTCCTAGTACTTTCTCCCATTGTATCAAAGTCCCCCTTTTGGATCAATTGGAAAACATCAGCCTCTCCCTGATAATCCTGTTTTGGACTTCCCATTTCCTTGTAACCATGGTAATACCAATCAATCATATTTCCCTGTCCTTCATTCCCCAAAAAGGTATATAAGTTCCCCAAATTCTAGTGTCTTTTGGAGAAATCATCTAGTGCCCTGCATTCTCCCAGAGATATATCCAGGAGCCCCAGGGTGTAGACTCTGTGAAGTTTTTTTGGCACTGGCCTCTGTGATAGCCACCATTTACTGGACCTATCTCTTTCCTGATTAAAGTTTGACTTGGTTTTTCTGACAAATTTAGTAGTTCTATGCTATTTCCAAGTTAACAAATTCAATCAGTCAATCAATGAGCATTTATAAAGTGTCTATTATATGCCAAACAATTAGGAGAGTCCTAAGCATGATTTTTTGAGTCTACTCAGAAGAAATATTCAAGCTATAGTTTTCAGTTTTCCTTGATTTCTGCTATGTGGAATATATATGAAGGAAAGCATTTAGTCAGTCCACAAGAATTAATGAAACACTTACTAAGTGCCAAGACCTGTGCAAAATATTGATGGTACAAAGAAAGGGAAAAATAGCTCTTGCCCACAAGGGGATTAGAGGGCATCTCAGTCTCTGGAATCACCATCAATTTTAGGGTGTGGGCCATTGGGCAAGCTTTTGGGGTGGTGACTACAAATGCAGAGTGGGAAGGGAGACGTTGATATTCCTGGAGAGGTACCTCATGCTGCTGCTATTACCCACATTAAGACATGGTTGCCCACAACTCTATACATACTGGTTTATCCTAGGCCAAAATATGGAGACACAAACTTACAGTTAATGGCTTGCCTTGGGCAGATAGGAGGTTCTGGCATTGTTTCCTGGATTCCTTTCACTGACTATAAAAGATGTGACTGCATAATGATGCCCAGGGGACTAGTCTTATTTGCTGCTGTTCTCCCCACCCTTGCTGCTATAACCTGACAACTTTTCTTAGACTTACCCTGATTTAGAAAGTGATTGGATGTCAGATTGGGAAGAGAGAGCAACAGGAGTTATAGACCATCTGCCAGCCTCAGGCAAGGACCTACCAATGTAGACATTTGATCAGTTTCTTCACTTTTGGTTAAAAAAACAAGTGAATGTCTAGAATTTAAAGTTTTTCAAAGATTATTTATACCCCCTATCTTATTCTCACATCTATTATGTGAGGTCAATAGAAGACATATAATTGGTTCATTTTTACTACTGGGGAAACTGAGTTTTCAGACCACTGCTGTGGCATTGGCTAATGTCAGAATCAGGACAAGTACCACTTCTCTTAGCTCACTGGAGCTCTCTAAATTCCAATCCTCCATCAGGGAAAAGAGCCCAGCTTTTCTTCTGTGTTTATTCCTCTTACTGCCTGAAAGTATATTAACATTTTATGTTATTAAAAAGGGATTTACTACAAAGCAACACAGGGCAAACATTCAATAGGCTAGGTTCAAACATGGTAAATTAATGTATCAGCAATCCCCAAAATGAACTTGGCAATAAATACTAAGATCTATTTGCAGATAGTAAATGGGATAGATAGATGTGTCAACTTGAAATTTAGAGATTCCAAATTTGCCCTTGTCCCAGGAGAATTCCCCTGAGGGAGGTCTCAGACTCATGGGTTTCCTACTAAACAATAGGCCTTAAGGGCTTGGGTAATCCTGGTTTAGGTGGGGCTAGCTGATCTAATCAAATGTTGAGTACCCTTTTTGTCTTAGTAGTTTCTCCCATTGTATCAAAACCTTCTCCTAGGAAGCTCAGCCCTTGACTGGACCCTTACCTTTTTCATTCATTGTAAAGCATCAACCTCTCCCTGATAATCCTGTCTTGGACTTCTTGTTTCCTTTATAGCCATTGTAAAGTCAATCAATCATACTTCCTGGTCCCTAATTCCCCAGGAGGTATATAAATTCCCAAAATTCTATTTTCCTTTGGAGAAAGCATTTAGCATTGTTTCTTCTCCAAGAGATACATTCCCAGAGTCCCCAGGGTATAGGCCTTATGAAGTCTTTTGCGCTGGGCTCTGTGTAGCTACCAATTATTGGACCTATCCTTTTCCTGATCAAAGACTTGGTTTTTCTGACTACTTTAGTAGTTCTGTGTTTTTTCCAAGTTAACATATGGTGTCCCATACAGGGATTTGAAGTCGTATCCCCCTAAACCACCTGCTAGCAGACTCTAGACATGTGGTATCCATGGGAATCCATTGAAGTTTCCAGTTGGGATTCAGTTTCACAGGTTGGCTGGGTAAGTGGTCTCTCTTGAATAGAGAGAACTTGTTCTTGTGTGTTTGGAAATATAAACCACTCTTTAATCAGGAAGTAAAATGGGCAACCATAGTTCTGTGGGGGCCCTGGAAGACTCCTTAGTGGAATTTATGCCCATAAAATATGGATTAGGTACCTGGGGGATTTTTGAAATATAAATGTGCTCATGGTTGGCAAAAGTTGCCTAACTCTGACCCTGAACTTTTATTTTTCTTTTTTGGCCAAAATGGAAGTGTCTTGAGGTCAGGTTTGAACCTAGGACCTCCCATCTCTAGGCCTGTCTCTGAATCCACTGAGCTACCCACCTGCACCCTTCATAATGATATATTTAGTTAATTAAGCTGGAATCGTGCTTATCCCTGAGAGAAAGCTAGTATCTGTTGATAATTCATTTGGTACTGTGAAGCTCTGGGCTAATAATTATATATCCTATCTGGAGCTACCTCTTTCTGGTTTTGCAGATGGATTGGAATTTCAGTCATTTCCCTTGGCATAACTATTCTGTCATTTATTAATTTTATAATGCATACATTTTCTATTTCTTGCTTAAACCAATTTGTTTTCTCATGTTGGACTTCATAAAGCTATATAGTCTATCAGATATTTCCCATATCTTTTTTTCTTTAGGTAGAAAGTCCATGATTTTACCACAAACAAATTAAGGAAAAAGTGAAAAGTTTACCTGTCAAGACTTATAAGAAAGGCAAAGATTTATGACCACACAAGCAAGGCATAGAGAACATTATGAAAAATTAAATAGATAATTTTGATTACATTAAATTAATTTTTTGTAACAAACAAAACCAAGGCAATCAAGATAAGAAGGGAAACAACAAATTTTGAGGGAAATTTTTAACTAGTGTCTCTGGGAAGAGGTCTCATTTCTCAAGGGTAATAGAGAACTGAGTCATTCCCCAATTGAAAAATGGAAACAGGATATGAATAGGCATTTCTCAGAGGAAGAAATTAAAACTATCTAGTTATATTAAAAATGCTTCAAATCACTATTTATTAGTAAAATACAAACAAAGCAACTCTGAGATATTACCTCATACCTATCAAATTAGTTAACATAACCAAAAAGGAAATGATAAATGTTGGAGGGATTATGGAAAAATTGGGTCATTAATACCTTGTTGTGGAACTGCAAACTGATACAAGCATTCTGGAGAGCAATATGGAACCATATGATGGAGCCATTGTGTGAATTAAATATCTGGGGGATCTCTAAAACAGTCACTTCCCAGAAAGACTCACTATAGAAGTCACAGAGTCACATGTCTGGACTTAAAGCAGGGTAGGATAGATTTCTGACCAATGAATGTCCCAGAGGTGGCAGAAATATGAGGCCAGGGGTGGATAGAAGGATAAGGGGAGAGACTTAGATAATGCTTGAAAAGCCATTGGGGGAAGCTCACATCTCTCTCTTTCTGGTCTCATTCTCTCAGCCATTCTATGAGCCATCTCTGCACAAGCTTATGTATGTAACCTTCTCTGAGAAGTGAAGGAAAGTGTGGAAAGGAAACTAAAACAAGTTCTGGACTTTCTGTCACTGTGTTGGAACAAGCAACAGTGGGAATATTAGAGAGAGAGAAGAAATTAACAAGACTGACAGTTGGTGGGGGAAGGGGAAACTGAGAGTGGTTGTTGGTCTCGTGAGGAGCACTTTCTTCCTGGCCTTGGAAGTGAGAGGGGTTTTTCTTATTTGTCTCTGGATAGAAGTGCCTCTGTTTTCTTTAGCCCGAAGAGACAAGCCCAACCAGCTCTGAAAGTCAGAACTTTCTTGTTACTTGTTGTCTACTACTGAGATTTTGAAATTAAGAAAACTAGCACAGATATAGCATAGACAGGAATAAGAGAAACATTCCACCAGCCTGTGAGGCCTGGCCTCAGCTCCAAAGCTGAGAAAGACTCAAACCTTATCTAGGGAAATCCCTCTTTCCTCTTCCTTGATACCTCTCCAATCTGAACTGGTTATTAAAATTTATCTTATTTGAATATTGTAGTGAGATAAAAGGACTATTTTTTCAGGGGCCATAGAGGGCGCTGAACCTCAGGACAGTCATTCAACTACAAACAGTCCTTATCGGACCCCTGCTGGGCAACCAAAGTCTGGGGAAAGGCTTGTCCCTCAGGAGGGTCCATGTTTACCTGCTCTGGGGCATCTTCAGCATGAATCCATAGAGAAGACATCCCTGCAGGCTATCATAAATGACCCATTTCTCAGACACCCCATTTTGTTCAAAAATAGCCTCTTGACAGGGGGCATCTCTCTCCTTTTGCCTCACTGGCAGTCATATTCCCTTTCTCCCTTCAACTCCTCCATTCCCTGCTACAAACCTTCCGTATCCACTGTTCTTATCCACCCATCTTTCCCTAGAAATATTACAAAAGGAGAGAACCACCAGTCTGGAATCTGGGAACTGTTCTTTAAGCTAGAAAGGCTAGAAACCTTATTTCTCTCTTTCTTTCTCTTTACTAATAAATACTTATAAATTTACTATAAAGTCTCCAAGATTAATTTTTATTCATAACACCATAAAACTTTGTATATCCTTTGACCCAGCAATATGCCTCCTGGGTCTATATCCCAAAGAGATCCGAGATAAAGAAAAAGGACTTACTTGGAAAAAAAATATTTTTGGCAGCTCTTTTTAGAGGGACAAAGAATTGGAAATTGAAGGGCTGACTATCATTTGGTGAATGGTTGAACAAGTTGTGGTATATGGTTGTAATGGAATACTGTTGTGGCATAAGAGATAACAAATAAGATAAGTTCAGAAAAACCTGGAAAGACTTACATGAACTGATGCAAAGTGAAGTGAACTGAACCAGGAGGACAATGTATACAGTAATGGAATTCTTATAAAATGATCAACTGTGAAGTACTAAATTACTATCAGCATAGCAAGTTCCCCAGATACTCACAAGGGAAACATGATTAAAAATGTTATCCACAGCTAAAGAAGGAACTATTAACATCTGTCTGTAGATCAAAACATGTCATCTTCTACTTTATTTCCTTCATTATTTTTTTATTATATGTATAATTTGTAACTTCTATTGTAACATGAGCAATACAGAACTATGTATTACATGAAGGCACTGGCATAAGCTATACCAGACTATTTACTACCTCAGGAAGGAGAGGAAGAGAAGGAGATAGAAAATCAGAATCCTAAAATGTCAGAAAACAATTGTCAAAAATTATTTCTACATAACAAAAAATAGACTGAAAAAAAGAAAGTCTATGACCTTGAGACTGTATAAACTATCAAAAATGTTCTATACCTCTTTCCTCATACCCCTGATTTCTCTTTGAAACCCAGCCTCCTTTTCCTACTTTTTTTAAGTAGTAAAGTTTTTAATTGAAGTATTCATTTTATTCTTTGTACTACTTTGCCACTTTGTATCACTGTAACCTTTTTAAGTTTTCCTTTCAATTTTTGCTAATTATGGTAATTAAAAATTTCTGGTGTGCCCTTCTAGATTCTTTTCTGTTTTAAATGGACAATGTTCTTTTTCTTTCTGTATATTTCAGACTGATATTGATATAATCTCCTTATGCTTTCCCACAGAAAGCAATAACAATTTAACATTTACATAGTGCCTACTATGTGCAGGGCATTATGCTAATTATTTTTTAATTATTATCTCATTTGATCTTCACACCAACCCTGGGTGGTAGGTGCTATTATTCCAATTTTACAGATGAGGCAAACAGAGGTTAAGTGATTTGCCCAGGGTCAAATAGCTAGTAAGTATCTGAGGCAGAATTGGAACTCAGTTCTTTCTGATTCCAGGTCCAATGCTATATCTACTGTGACACAACAGTTCTCTCAAGTTGTCTCCACCATGGTGATGTTTGATACTTATTCCTGGGGGATATTTCTTGACAATGCCACCTTTCTCTTAGAGTTCATAACATGCAGAAGTGGCCATGTATACTATTGTGTTAATTTTACTCACATTTTCTGAGTAAAATAAAATCCTTTCTGTATTTATCTCCTTGTTTGAAATTCCCCCATTTTAGCATGGCTTTGAGAAAGTTAATATTAATATTACTACTAGCATCACCATTGGTTTTTAAATCATCATCATCATTAGCTATTGAAAGAACATATTCTTGTAGTTTCTAGATGTACCTGCCCTTACTATTATTTCTTATACTCAAAGGAATCATTTGTTTGTGACATCTGAGACAATTATGAAGGCAGTAATCAAATTGTCTCTGGGTTACATGTTTCACATGGGATGGAAATAGTAATGGCTCCAAAGAGTAGATTCTGCAAAGGTAGACTAAAGCAAGTCAGAGCCAGTCTATCATCCCAAATTATTAGCAGTTTACACATGTATACCATATGTCTATGTGAGCCTGGATAGTTCAGCCCAGATGTGTGTGGCTGCCATGGCTACTGACACTCCTATTCAAGAAGGTTGGCCCTGGGCAGGGTTATAACCAGAGCTCTAGTCATATGGTACCCTTTTCCTTATCAGTCATTGCTCAAGTTCATGATCTTCTTTTATTGCTCTGAAGGCTGCATGGGGATATGGTTTCCCTTAAAGGTCAAAGACACTTTTGCAAGAACACTCTGGTAGTGCACAAGTCAAAGGATCCATTTTTACATGTTTTTAGGATATGTGGGCAGAGTCCCAGAAATAAGAACTGCTTGATTGTGGACCCCAGCCATTATCCCTCTGGAGATGCACACGGGGCCAGGATGACCACAGGGCTGCCACATCAAATGATAGGAATGGTGTTTGATTTGTCCTTGCCCAAGAAGGAGCATATGCAAAACCCAGAAACACACTTTCCAGTCTTGGTGTGAGCTACGGATTATGCAGACACGTGTGCTGGCCGCCTGTGGTTTTTGTGGGAAATACACTCCAGCCCTTGGTAGCTGGATGAATCACATTTTTCCATTTTAAAGAAAATTTGGTGTCTTTATTTCTAGTCTGACTGGGCACAATGTACTCCATGACCCACATTCTCTTCTTTTAAAGTGATAATCCATATGCCTGTTTTCTGGGGCCATCCTATTCCACCAACAGGTTCAGTAGTCACTCAGAGGTTATAGCAACCCAAATGGAACAAAAGGAAGATTGAAGCAATTCAAGGGAGATCCTTAATTAATAGGGGAATGCAACCTGATAACAAAAGGGTTTTATTGGCTCCCCTCCATTTTGAGCCAAAAGACTTAGAAAGAGGGCCAGACAGCATTTTTTATACTGAGGTGAGTTTTCCTTCTGATTGGCCCAAAAGTACATCATTTGAATCTCCCCCAGGAAACATAAGGCATAAATGGTGGACATTTTAAAGAGGATGTAGGCTATGGGTTCTTAGTTCCTCCCGATTACTACATCTTTTTGGGGTAAGGTGTTTGCCAGAAAGCCAGGACAGTTCATTCAGGACAGGATTAGTTCAAATTGGGGTGTGGCCACTGTGCATATGCCTCAGCTTCTTGGAATCACAAGTGAGAGGTGAGTGGCCAGGTAGACACCAAAGCTAGAAGAGCAGCCCTAGAAAGGGCTCACATTGATGCCTGAGGTCAAGTTTGAACACCCATACATCCCCAGTGATTAGTTTATCCTGTTATTGAACCTGTCACTTGGCAGGGAATATGTAAAATAAATATATCTCCTAAAGGAAATCTGCCTAAAGAAAGTGAGTTTTTAGGGAGTAGAGAGGTTTGGACAATGAAATACTATGCAGGAGGGCAGGTTCAAGTGTGACAACAGAAGAGAGGGCCCAGCCTTTGGCCAAGAGAGAGTACGGGTTTCTATAGATAATAACAAAAAAGAGTAGATCAAATAAAATGGTTGTGACCACAAACAACTTCATCTACTTCACATTTTTTCCTCAAGCTAGCCCATTTCCGCCCTTGAACTCTTGCATCATGGTCCTAAGGGCTCTAGACAACTCCCTAAGACTTCAGAGAAAGTGGCAACTTGCAAAGGTAGAGTATCTTCATCCAAAAATTCCCAACATTAATGAAATCCAGTTCTTTCTTCTATCCATTGAGCCCATGTCTGGAAGAACAACCATTCACCTCTCACTTGTGATTCCAAGAGGCTGTAAGATTTAAATTAAAATTCAGCAACTCCAAGTATTAATTTTATAAAGTTTATTAATAATCACTTAAAGTAGAATGAATAAAAAGGAAATAGAAGTTTAAAAAACACCTAATTATTTAGCAAAATTAAGACCACACGACTAAATTCTTCTTGCCTGTTTAAAAAGCCCGCTCCACCACAGCCCTGACAGGAAGACAAGAGAGTGAGAGGTGGGACTACACCAAATTTATATCCTGAGGTGAGTGGGGTGCTGGGAATTGTAGTTTTTATGGTGACAGATGCTAATTGCACAAGGCTAAGCCATCACAATGGCTACATTCCAGTTTGAAGGTCCTCCCCAGGAGATATTCCGGCTTTCTGTCCAAATCCTTACCACACAAAGATGTAGTAATAGGGAGGAGCTAAGAATCATAGCCTACCTTCCTTTTCTCTATACACTTAGGCTTTGACTCTTATTAAAATATATGTTGAAGGGGGCAGTTGGATAGCTCAGTGGATTGAGAGTCAGGCCTAAAGAAGGGAGGTCCTAGGTTCAAATCTGGCCTTAGACCCTCCCCAGCTTTATGACCCTGGGAAAATCACTTAATCCCCATTGCCTAGCCCTTCTGCCTTGGAACCAATACACAGTATTGGTTTGGAGGCACTTGGATCCTGACTTAGGTATTTAGCTAGGCAATATTTTCTACCTCCTTCCTACATTTCCCTCTCTTTACTATCTCTACTTTGCTGTAATAAAGCTACTAAAGCTACTAACAGACTCATAGTTTAAGTTTTTAATTATTATAAATGGCGACCACAACTGTTTGTAACTCTTAATTTGACCAAAACCAATTTTAACTCTTATACTTCTTTTATACCTTTCTTTCTCCTTTATAACCCTTCTCTGGAAGCATTCTTCACTGGTAATATAGTAGAGACCACTCAGACTTATCATTATTGCTTTTTTTTTTTAAACCCTTACCTTCCGTCTTGGAGTCAATACTATGTATTGGCTCCAAGGCAGAAGAGTGGTAAGGGCTAGGCAATGGGGGTCAAGTGACTTGCCCAGGGTCACACAGCTGGGAAGTGGCTGAGGCCAGATTTGAACCTAGGACCTCCCGTCTCTAGGCCTGGCTCTCAATCTACTAAGCTACCCAGCTGCCCCCTCATTATTGCTTTTTAAAGTCACCTGTATCTTTGGTTACTCTGAGAATAACTCGCAGCCATATAATACTACTAATAATGCAATAAAAATCATATTAGTATTTTATATATAGTATAAATTGTAAATTGGAAGGAACCTGAGAGGTCAACTAGTCCAACCCCTCCATTTTACAGATGAGGAAAACGAAACCCCAGTGAAGTTACCTGCTTTGTCCAAAGTCACCCAAAGGAAGCAGCAGAGTTAGAATTTGAATCAAGCACCTCTGACTCGAAATCTAACACAAAGCAGTTTATGGCACAGTGGCTAGAACACTGAGCTTGAAGTCTGGGAGATCTAATTTTAAATATGGCCTCTGATGCTTGCTAGCTAAGTGATCCTGAGCAAGGCACTCAATTTTTGTTTCCTTCAGTTTCCTCAATTTTAAAATAAGGATAATTATAGCATTCACTTACAGGATTGTTGTAAGAATAAAATGAGATAATATGTTTCTTAAACCCTTACCTTCCATTTTAGCATTAATATTGCATTTTGGATCTAAGACAGAAGAGTGGTATGGTTTGGGCAATGAGGGTTAAATGACCTGCACAAGGTCACACAGCTAGAAAGTGTCTGGTTGAATTTGAATCCAGGACCTCCTGTTTCTAGGCTCTCAATTCACTGAGCTACCTGGCTGCCTTTCTGAGATATTATTTGTAAAAAGCCCTTATCACAGTGCCTGGCACATAGCATGCATTATATAATGCTTATTCCCTTTCCTTTCTATTATTATTTATTTCCCTCAACATTAACTCCTACATTTTAAAGGAATTATTATTAGTGTTGTAAAGTGTTTTGCATACAAGTTCTGATTCAATCCACATAGCTCTGTGAGGTTTGTTGTTTGTTGTTCAGTTGGTTTTTAGGTATCTGACCCTTTTGTAACTCCATTTGAGGTTTATTCAGCAAAAATACTGGAGTGGTTTGCCATCTTCTCCAGCTCATTTTACAGACTGGTAAACTGAGGCAAACAGAATTAAGTGACTTTGTTCAGGGTCACATAGCTATTAAGGGTATGAAGCAAATTTGAACTCAGGCCTTTCTGACTACAGGTCCAGCACTCTAGCCACTTGTGTCACCTAGCTGCCCCAAATGGGGATAATAATACAATTTGTTGATTTTCAGTCCTTTAGTAGTGTCTGACTCTTCATAACCTTGTGGATCATACCCTTCTTGGCAAAGAAACTGGAATTGTGTGCCATTTACCTCTTTAGAGGATCAAGGCAAACTCAGATTAAATGGGGTTTTTTTGTTTGTTTGTTTTGTTTTGTTTTTTTAATTTTTGCCAAGAGCCACAAAGCTAGTAATAATCTGAGTCTGGATTTGAACTTGGGCCTTTCTGACTTCAGGCCCAATACTCTAACCACTGGGTCACATAAATACCTCTTTCCGTAAGGTTAGTGAACAATTTGTTTTTTTAGTAAAACAATTATTAAAGATTTTAAAGATCAGGAAACCAAAGATTAGGTATCTTCTGATGAAATGAAAAGACCATATTTTCTAAAAAATTTTCCCTTTCAGGTTAACCTCTCTGAAATTTCTGTGAGAACAAAATATAATTAGATCTTAGAATTAACATATTCCTGACTGTGGGAGTGAGTGGTGCCTTATCTCATCTTCACATGGTTGGCCATTGTCCATCACTAAAGTGCTACATCATGCACTCTTGGAGTGAGTCCTGGACAGCTGTGAGATTCCTGTAAGCCAAGTTCTCCACTCCTCTCTCAAGAGAGTCTTGTTAATTTAGAGAAAGATCTTTAGTCATTTTGGGGGTTGGGAGAGAACAGTTTTCTAGGATCTTTAAGAGCTGCTGAGATATATGCGCCATTTACCTGAGTTAACTTTTATCAACTCATTTGAGTATATGACAGGGGGCAATGTAGAGGTTGGGTACACAGTAGCATTCCCAGTTTTATGTATCCTGCCTCCTTCTTCTTTTCTTTGGGACTGTCTATTCCTCCTTCTTTTCCCCTTTCCCAGTTCAGAATATTCTTTTGCTGCCATGGGATTGCTATCCACAGTGACACTCCATCTAGGAATGTGTACATATACATAGCTGAATAGTTCTCAAATGTTTTAGCCTCAGGACTCTTTTACATGTTAAAAATCATTTAAGACCCTAAAGAGCTTTTGCTTATGTGCATTATATTTATTGATATTTACCATATTAATATTAAAACTGAAAATGTATAAATATTAATTCATTTAAAATAACTACAATAAAATCATTACTTGCTAGCATAACAGTTTAATGAAAAATAACTACATTTTGCAAAAACAATTAGTTAGAAGAGTGGCATTGTTTTCTATATTTATGTAAATCTCTTTAATGACTAGCTTAATAGAAGACAGCTGGATTCTCATATCTGCTTTGGCATATAATATATTGTGATAAGTTGTTTAAAATGGTTTAAGAAAATCCAACATCATACAGTTATATAATTGGAAATGGGGGAGTATTTCAGTAGATAAATAAAATCTTAATATTATTATGAAAATAATTTTGACCTATCAGATTCCCTGAAAAGGCAGTAGGGGACCCCCAAAATCTATGGATCACTTTTGGAGAACCACTGACCAAGACCATTCTTGTGTGGATCGCTACCCTCTCTCTGTAGCCTCTTTCAAAATTAAAATGCTCTTGGGAAGAATAACTTAGGGCAGCTTTGGCAAACTTTTTCCAAGTTCAAGTGCCCAGAGGGCAAATTCAAGTTGTCTAGAGACCCCAAATTACCAGCAAGATATGAGGGAGGAAGTACTTGCTTTGGGCAACTGCTCAGAGGGGTGGAGCATGCAAAAAAAGTCCTGGGTGCTAGGAAGAGGGGGAATGGAGCAGCTCTGCCCCTCCCCTTGAATGTTGGCTCTACACATATGCCATATATTCACCAATTATGACCTAAGGCAATGGTGAACCTATGTCATGCATGCCAAAAAGGGCATGCAGAGTCCTCTCTGTGGGCCCACTTGCAATCATCCACCAAAATTCATTACTAAAAAGCCAGAGGGACTTGGGGCAGAGCTGTTCCACCCCACTTCTCTGTGTACCTGAGGACATTCCTCAGTTCATCAGCCCCTCTGCCAAGTAGCCAAATTGGAGCACTTCCTACCTCCCCTGTCTGGGGTAAGGTGCTGGGGGAGGTGGGGGTTCACATGCCGTGTGAGGGTGCAGTGCAGGTAGCAGTCTGTGAATCTAGAATCTGTGGTGAAGATTATACCCATGGTGGAGTCAGAGAGGAGCTAGGTTTGAGGGGAGCATAGCTCACAATGTGGCACATAGCTGGAAGGGAGAAGAGCACTTGGACCACTCTCCTCCCCCTCTCCATGCACATCTCTTATCACCTCCCCCTCTGCCCAGTAACCCAATGGGAGCTCTTCCTCCCTCCTCTGAGTGGGTTAGAAGGGGTGTTGAGGGAGAGGGAAGAGCACAGAATTCCATCTCTGGAGGAGACAGGCATGGCACTCAGCCTAGGAGTGGGACGTGGCACTCCATCTCTAAAAGGTTCATCATCATTGACCTAGGTTCAGAGTGCACAAAAGAGAACTTGAAAAATCTTCCCAATTGTTCTCAGTTGCGTCTATACACTTGTTTGTCATTTTTGTTGTTTATTTTAACATTCTTTAAAAAAGATTTTTTTTTTAGTTCCAAATTCTCTTTCTCACCCACCCATTGAGAAGGCAAGCAATGTTATTTCAATTATATGTGAACATACTTGTTTTTAAAAATATTTTGAAGACTATTTCAGTCCAATTGGTTTCCTTTTTAATACTATATATTTTACATTAGTCATTTTAAAACATTCTGAGGAGTCCACAGGCTTTACCAGACTACCAGAGGGCTCCTTAACAACAACAACAAAAAGATTAAAAACTCCAGAACTATTTGAATCCTCTCAGTTTACTTATGCAGAAACTGGCATCTAAAGAGTTTAAATGACTTACTCAAGGTCACTCAGGCAGCAAATAGCCAATTAAATCATTTTTTCCCCATGATGGGGACATAAGTTGGCTATCTAGATGTGAGTGAAGACTCAATTTGAAACAAAAAACTGAAAGAGGAGCAAAGAGTTTAGAGGTATATGTGTAGGAAAACAAGGACAGATTGGACCTATTTTAAGCAAATTATTTAATACCAACATTGTCTTTTGTAAGGAAGCCAGGAGAATACATCTTCCACTAGCGTGACAGCAATATAATATTACACACAGATAATTTTCCTACAGTATGTGTGGGGCCTATGCCCTTTTCCAGACCTTCTTCTGGAAAGCAAGTGTTAGTCCCTAGTGAGCCATCAAGATTATCACTACCACCACCAAAATCATAATCATAATCATTCTCTTCTTCTTCACTACCAGCACATTTACAGGGCTGCTCAGTTATGTAGATTCCTGACTTGGAAGTTATATTTTTCCACTGGCACTGGAGTATAGGCTTGGTTCTGGGATAAAACACAGGGAGAGATGAGGAAAGGGGAAAAATTAATTTTATTATTAGACCTCTTTTGAGCCAAGAGGATAGTGACATTTTAGTTCATCAATATAAATTTAGTCAATAAGAATTTATTAAATGTCTACTATGTGGGCTGTCTTATATATTAAAGATACAAAGAAAGAAGAAAGACAGTCCCTTTTCTCAAGGGGGTCACAACTTAAAGTGGGAGATGACATGTAAACAACTATGTATGAACAAGATATATGCATTTAAAAAAGTTGGAGATAATTAACAGAGGGGAAGGTATTAAGGAGGATCCTGAAAAGCTTCTTATAAAAGGTAGAATTTTAATTAAGATTAGAAGGAATCCAGGGAGACTAGTTGGTGGAGGTAAGGAGAGAGAAATCTGGAGATAGTTAATCAAAACCCAGTCATGGGAACATAGAATTTCTTGCTCAAGGAACAGCAAAAGCATCCAATGTTACTGGATCTAATAGTATGTTGGGGGAAGGAAAGGGGTAAAATGCCAGCAGATTGGAAAGGTAGGAGAAGACTTCAAAAACCTTATTTAATCCTGGACATGAGAAGATAGGGAGTCACTGGAGTTTACGGAATAGAAGAGGGGCATGTGCTAGTTTAGGGGACTGACTAGAGTGGACAGACTTGTGGCAAGGAGACCATTGAGCACCCTATTGTATTAATTCATGCAGGTAGTGATGAGAACCTGCACCAGGGATCAGATGCTTGTTGCCATCTTTTGTGCACTTCCAGCTCATTCTCTCTCCTCTCCAACAAGCTTAGCACCTGTCTTGAAGTATTCTCTACCCTAACTTTACCCTTTTTGAAGAATGACCTTTCATTTCCGTGAAGTAATACTCAACCCCCACTTCCCAAACACTATACCTAGTCTACCTCAACTATGCCAAACATCCTATTAAATGGGATTTGCCTCCGGTGTCAGAATTCCTACCTTTCACTCTGAACTTACTATCTCCTCTATCATTCTTTGTCAATATCTCCTCTTGGTTCAACATCCATTTCCCACTCCCTAACCATGCATGTCCACTAAAACTTTTTCCTCTTTTGATGATCTATGTATTTAAATCCCATCTCTTTTCAGATTAAGGCTAAATATCTATAGTTAAACTTAATCCCTCTCTCTTTAACACAAATTTGGCTCCATCACCAATGTGCAAAATATCTCCGTCTAGATGTCCCACTTCAAACTTAGCAGATCCAAATGGAACCCATGACTCCATCATCTGCTCCTTTCTCCAAAATTCCCTATTTCGGTTGAGACTACTATTATCTTCCAAGGCAAGAATTTCATGATCTGAGAGTCTTCCTTCACCTTTCCTTTCTCACATTTCCCCTTAGTGAATCAGATGTCAACTCTAATCAATTCTACCTCTTTGATAGCTTTCTTTTTAAATACTTGTTCCTTTTTGCTTATGCTGTCAGAACTCTAGCTGAGATATTTATCAGCTGAATTACTGTAATAATCCTCTAATTAATCTTCCTATTTTCAGACTCTTCTTACTTTCTACTCATCATCCACATAGCAAATAAATAACATTCCTAAATAGAGATGTGACCATATCACTTCTATGCTTAAAAAAAGATCCAAGTGCCATAAGAAATAACAAACAAGAGGATCATTAAAAAACCTGGAAAGACTTGAAATGGTGCAAAGTCAAGTGAGCAGTAACAACAATAATGCATGTGGACTAGCTGTAAATGACTTAACTATTATCAACAAGTCAAGGATCCAGAACAATTCCAAGAGATTCATGAGGGGAGGAAAGGATATCCACTGTCATAGAAGGAACAGGATCCCAAAGCAAATTGAAACACATTATACTTTATTTTCTCCCTGAATTTTTCTCGAGGGTAAGCAAAATGTGTCTTCTTTCACAACATGACAAACATGGGAGTGTGTATTATATGATAACATATGTACAACTTATATCATATTACCTGCCTTCTTGTGAAGGGGGGAGGTATAATAGGGAAACAGAGTATATGATGGCAAAATATCAGAAAACTAATATTTAAAAATTGTATTGATGTTATAATAACTAAATTAAACTCCAGTTCTTAATTTCTATATAGTTTATTAATATTTACATGAATAAGAAAAAGCAGACAGAGAGAAAAAGCCTATGTCTAACTAGTCATGTTGGGGGCTCTCCACGTGGTTCCCATAGCTACCTTCCTTTCACTACATGCCTGAGAGAAATAGAGAGAGCGCCTACTTCCTGAAACCCCATCTTTTATTCCTTCTTTTTTTTTTTATCCCAGATCAATATTCCAATCATTTCCAGGTCAAGTGCCTAGGTCACTATCTCATGACTGAAGCCCACTGACATGATGTAGCTCTAGCAGTAGTCAGGACACAGGAAGGGATCCAAAGGTGATCCTGGGAGGAAGTTCCATTAACACAGTATATAATCTGGAAAAAATTAAAATATCATTAAAAAAAATCCAGATTGGGGTGGCGGCAGAACCAAGATGGTAGAATGAACCAGAGGTGTTCCATCTTGCCACAAGAATCCTCTCTGACCAAGATTAAAATACTGCCACAAACTGAATACAGAGGCAAAAAACAACAAGGAGACAGAGTGAAACAACTTTCAAAAAAAGAAACCCCCCCCCCCCAAAGTAGGCAAAGAACATTTGGGGCATTGGGGTGAGAGGAGAGCAGAGTCAGCAAAAAGCTGTATCAAAGAGGGAAGAGCAAGTAAAGAACAAGTCACATACTCCCACCCCACATCTGCTGTCACAGGTTTGGAACCAAAGTTCAAGCCAACATTCATATCTTAACATTCTGCATGAGCAAATAGTGGTACAAGCCAAGCCACACCCCTTGAAATTTCAAACCTGTGGAGAAGTCCAGAGGCACAGCCCAGAGCAGTTTGGGCTGAAGTGGGCTGATCCTTGTGGGCCCAGAGCAAATACAGGAATCCCAGTCTGGGTTTGGGATGAGGGCATAGTTCACACTTTGGGGTGAGGGCACAGTTCACAGGGATACCCCCACCCCACAATCTTGTTGCCCAAAACTAAGAGCAGAGCTCCAGGATAGGGCAATCAAGGGTATGCCTGATTAGATCAAGTACATAGTGAGACCAAAAAATTGAGCCTAAGCCAGGGCTAGAATTTGATTAGTCCCTGACCTGATCAAGTTCAGAGTGAGATCAAAAGATTATTCCCAAGCCTGAGACAAGTCTTTAAGCCATCAACATCTCAAGAGTCAATTGAATCATTAGGGGGAGAGGGCTCTCAGATCTCTCAGCCTTCAGACCATCACATTAGCCTTCAAGAACTGAAACTGGTAAAAACCCAGAAAATAAGCTAAAAATACCATCAAGGAAGGACTGAAGTTTAAGAAGGTCCCCCAATTTCTCAGAAAACAGAGCCTATCTATAGATGATCAAACAACAAAAGAGCACCTAACTCTAAAGAATTTTTATGGAGACAGAGCAAACTACAGACACAGAAGGGGGCAGTGAAGGTAAAGGAATCACACACAAAGTCCAAAAGAAAAATATAGATTGGACACAGATTCTGGAAGAGCTCAAAAAAGACTTCAAACACCAATTAAGAGAGGCAGAGGAAAAGTAGGGAAGGTAAATTAAAATGATCAAGAAGAAATAAGCCAAAAAAAAAGGAGAACCAAAAACTGGCATTAATCAGGCCTTAAATATAAGAACTGACCATCTAGAAACTAATGACTTCATGATAAATCAAGAAACAATAACAGAATCAAAGGAATGAAGAAAAAAAAAAGAGGAAAACATGAAATATTTTATTGAAAGAACAACTGACCTAGAAAATAGATCTAGGAAAGACAATCTGACAATTATTGGGCTACCTGAAATCCATGATCAAGAAAAAACCTTGGATATCATATTACAAGAAATTATCAAAGATAACTGCCCAGAGATCCTTGAACAAGAAAATAAAATTGAAATGGAAAGAATTCACAGATCACCTCCAGAAAGAAGTCCTTAAATGACAACTTCCAATAATGTAATAGCTAAATTCAAGAGCCACCAAGTCAAGGAGAAAATACTTCAAACAGTTGGAAATAAGCCATTCAAATACCACAGAGCTACAATCAGGATCACACAGGACCTAGTGGCTTTTACATTAAAGGATCAAAAGGCATGGAATATGATATTCAAGAAGGCAAAAGATTTGGATTTACAACCCTGAGTCACCTATTCAACAAAACTGAGTATATTCTTTCAGGGGGAAAAATGGATGATAAAGATTTCCATGCATTCCTGAGTAATAAGCCAGATCTATACAAAACATTTGAAGTCCACACATGAGACACAAGAGAAGCCCCAAAAAGTAAATAAGAAAGAGAAAATTTAAGGGATTCATTATGGTAAAAATGTTTATATATCTACATGGAAAGAAAATTTCTGTAATTCTCAAAAATTACCATTCATAGTATATAAAATAGAAGGAATTTAATCACAAAGAGGGTGGAGAAGTAAATTGATTATGATGATATGATGTGTATATAAATATGATGATTTGGAACAATATGTATGATATAATATGTGACAGAGGGTTTGCACATAAGAAAAAGTGCCAGGCTGAAGCATTGTGGATCTGCTCACCTTGATGGGGGAGGGTTCCCAGGAGGTCTGGAATGTGGAGGAGATAGAAGATTCTGACTGGGATTTTAGTTGGATAGCTCTCAACCTTGAGAAACCTAGGAGGAGAGGTCTGGCTAAGCCTTTCTCCTGGGATTTACCCATCTTTTCCATCTCCTGGTGACTAGATATTATTCCCCCCTCCCCACAATTCCCAAACAAAAGGAAAATTTGAAGAAGACATTTTGAGCCTTTGTCATAACTTTACCTTATAGCTCCTGGTACCCTGGGTCTGAACTGAGTCCAGAGGACAAACCCAGGGTCAGTCAACCTTTCATCTTTCAGGGGGCTTGGGCTGCCAAAGCCTGAGTTTCCCCAAACTCAAGGAGGGAGGGAAAGGAGTAATTAGGAAAAAGGATCCCCTTTCCCCATTTTCTTTTCCCATTCTTTCCCCTGCCAGCCATTTCTTTGTATTACCTTAATTGTATTAATTTACATTAAAGTGGTTATCCTTTCCCAAATTTGAAACAAGTGTGAGTAGAACAGCTTGAAGGGGGAGAGACATCTTCCTAAGAAGAAACATTTTAGGCTCTAGTAGTGGAGGGAAACAAGAGCCGATCTGTGAGAGCAGTCATATCTGAGGACAGAAGACTGAAGGGGGAAATTCTTCAAACCCCCTCTCCTCTCTCTGAGCCAACCTTAAACATCAGCTATCTTTCCTAGATCCTGTTTCTTTTACCACCCACAAACCTTCTCCATTAATGATATGTATGCATATGAATGATATATTAAAAATCAATCAAGGGCTGAAAGAGAGGGTTGCACTGAGAGAAAAGAGAAGGGAAGAGAAGAATGAGGTAAATTATATAACATAAAGAAGCATGAAAAATCTTCATAGAGAGGGGAGGATGAGAGTGGTAACAGGCAATGCTTTACTTTACTCTCATTGTAACTGGCTCAGAGAGGGAAAACAAGTGTATTCAGTGGGGTATAGAATTCTCTCTTACCTTATAGAGAAGTAGAAGGGGAATAAAACAAGGAAAGATAGAGGTAATTAGAGGGAAGGGAAAGTGGAGGGGTGATAAAAAAAGCAAAACACTGGTGAGGAGGAATGGAGTAAAAGGGAATAGAGCAGGATCAAAAATTAAAAATAAGATGGAGGAGGATACATAGTAATCATAACTATACATGGGAATGGGATGAATTCACTCATAACACGGAAGCAGATGGCAGAGTGGATTAAAAACCAGAATCCTACTATATGTTGTTTACAAGAAACATATTTGAGGCAGGGTGACACACACAGATTAAAGGTAAGAGGCTGGAACAGAATTTATTATGCATCATCTAAAGCTAAAAAAAAAAAGCAAGAGTAGCAATCATGATACCAGACAAAGCTAAAGTAGAAATTGATCTGATTAAAATAGATAAGGAAGGAAATTATATTTTGCTAAAAGGTACTATAAACAATGAAGTAATATCAGTACTAAACCTTTATGCACCAAATGGTATAGCATCTATATTTCTAAAGGAGAAATTAAAGGAGCTTAAGGAGGAAATATAGCTAAAGCAGTATTTAGGGGAAACGTTTATATCTCTGAGTGCCTATATCAACAAAATAGTGAGGGAGGAGAACAATGAATTGGGCTTACAACTTAAAAAAATAGAAAAAGAACAAATTAAAAATACCCAGATAAAAAATGAAATTAGAAATCCTAAAAATTAAAGGAGAAATTAACCAAATTGAAAGTAAAAGAACTATTGAACTGGTAAATAAGACTAGGAGCTGGTACTCTGGAAAAAATATCAATGAAATACTGGTTAATCTAATAAAAAAAATAAGAGAATCAAATTAACAGTAGCAAAGATGAAATGGTTGATCTTACCTCTAATGAAGAGGAAATTAAGATAATTATTAAGCACTATTTTGCCCAATTATATGGCAATAAATATGACAATCTGGGTGAAATGGGTGAATATTTACAAAAATATGAATTGCCTAGATTAACAAAAGAGAAAATAGAATAATTAAATAATCCCATCTCAGAAAAAGAAATGAACAAGTCATCAAGAAACTTTCTAAGAAATAATCCCCAGGGCCAGATGGATTCACAAGTGAATTCTATCAAACATTTAAAGAGCAATTAATCCTAATATACAAATTATTTGACCAAATAAGCAAAAAAGAAGTCTTATAAAATTCTTTTTAAGACACAAATATGGTACTGATTCCAAAGCCAGGGAAACCAAAAACAGAGAAAGAAAACTATAGACAAATCTCCTTAATGAACATAGACGCAAAAATCTTAAATAAAATACTACCAAAAAGACTACAGAAGTTATCACAAGGATTATTCACTATGACCAGATGGGATTTATATCAGGAATGCAAGGATGGTTCAATATTAGGAAAACCATCCACATAATTGACCATATCAATAATCAAACCAACAGAAGTCACATGATTATCTCAATAGAAGCAGAAAAAGCCTTTGACAAAATACAACACCCATTCCTATAGAAAACACTAGAGGGAGCAGCTGGGTAGCTCAGTGGATTGAGAGCCAGGCCTAGAGACAGGAGGTCCTGGGTTCAAATATGACCTCAGACACTTCCCAGCTGTTTAACCCTAGACAAGTCACTTCACCCCCCCCATTGCCTAGCCTTTACCACTCTTCTGCCTTGGAGCCAATACACAGTATTGACTCTAATATGGAAGGTAAGGGTTTTAAAAAAAACACACTAGAAAGCATAGGAATAGAAGGGCTTTTCCTCAAAATAATGAACAATATTATCTAAAACCATCAGCAAGTATCATCTGCAATGGGGACAAGTTAGAAGCTTTCCCAATAAGATCAGGAGTGAAGCAAGGATGCCCATTATCATCTCTATTATTTAATATTGTGCAAGAAACACTAGCAGTAGCAATTAGAGAAGAAAAAGAAATTGAAGGGATTAAAGTAGGCAATGAGGAAACTAAACTATCACTCTTTGCAGATAATATGATGGTATATTTAAATAATCCTATAAAATCAACTAAAAGGCTAGTGGAAATAATTAACAACTAGCAAAGTTGCAGGGTACAAGAGAAAACCACTTAAATCACCAGCATTTTTGCTTATTTCTTACAAAATTCAGCAGCAGGAGTTAGAAAGAGAAACTCCATTTAAAATCACTTTGGACAATATAAAATATTTAGGAACCTGTTTGCCAAGACAAACACAGGAATTATATAAACACAATGAAAAAACACTTTTTACATAATTAAAACTGCATGTAAATAACTGGAAAAACAATAACTGTTCATGGGTAGGGCAAGCTAATATAGTAAAAATGACAATACCCTAATTAGTCTACTCATTCAGTACCATACCTATCAAACTACCAAAAACTTTTTTTATAGACTGAGAAAAAATTATAAGAAAGTTCATTTGGAAGAACAAAAGATCAGGAATATCAAGGAAAATAATAAAAAAAAATGTGAAGGCTAGGGGCCTAGCAGTACCAGACCTTAAACTGTACTTATAAAACAGTGGTCATCAAAACAGTATGGTACTGGCTGAGACAAAAGAGTGGATAAAATGGTATAGACTAGGGGTAAATTACCTCAGCAAGCTAGTGTTTAATAAACTGAAAGATCCTACCTTTTGGGACAAGAACTAACTATGTGACAAAACCTGCTGGGAAATTGGAAAACAGTATGGGAAAAATCATGCCTAGCTCAACATCTTACGCCCTATGCCAATGATAAATTCAGAATGGATAAATGACAAATATAAAGAATGAACTCATAAATAAATTAGGTGAACAGAGAATAGTATACCTGTCAGATCAATGGGAAAGGAAGGAATTTAAGACCAACCAAGAGACTGAGAACATTACAAAATGTAAAATTAACAATTTTTATTACATCAAATTTAAAAGTTTTGTACAAACAAAACCAATGTAACCAAAATTAGAAGGAAAGCAACAAACTGGGGGAAAATTTATAACAAACTCTCTGACAAAGGTTTAATTTCCAAATATATAAGGAATTAAGTCAAATTTACCACAAAAAAATTAAGTCTTCCCCCAATTAACAAATGGTCAAGGGATATAAATAGGCAGTTCTTAGATGAAGAAATCAAAACTATCAGTAATCACATGAAAATGTATTCTAAATCCCTTTTGATTAGAGAGATGCAAATCAAAACAACTCTGAGGTACCACCTCACACACTAGTAAACTGACCAATTTGGCAGCAAAGGAAAGCAATAAATTTGGAGGGGATGTGACAAAATTGAAACACTAATACACTGCTGATGGAGTTATGAATTGGTCCAACCATTCTGGAGAGGAATTATGCACAAAGGGCTTTAAAAGAATGCATACTGTTTGACCCAGCGATACCACTGCTGGGTTTCTACCTCAAAAAGATAATAAAGAAAAAATTTTGTAGAAAAATATTTATAGTAGCACTCTTTGTGGTGGCAAAAAATTGGAGAACGAGGTAGTATCCATCAATTAGGGAATGGCTGAACAAACTGTGGTATCTGATGGTGATGGAATACTATTGTGCTCAAAGGAATAATGAACTGGAGGAATTTCACATAAACTGGAATGACCTCCAGAAATTGATGCAGAACAAAAGGAGCAAAACCAGGAGAACATTATGCACAGAGACTGATACACTGTGGTACAATTGAATGGAATTGACTTCTCTACTAGCAGCAATGCAAAGGCTCAGGAAAATCTAGAGGGACTTATGAGAAAGAACGCTATCCACATCCAAAGAAAGAACTGTGGGAGCAGAAATATGATTGATTATGTGTTTTGATGGGGATATGAATGGGGTTTTGATGTTAAAAGATCACTCTACTGCAAGTATGAATAACATGGAAATAGGTTTTGAACAAAATGATAAATGTATAAGCCAGTGGAACTGCTTATCAGCCCTGGAGGTGGGGTGAAGAGGGAAGGGAAAAATCATGAATCATGTAACCATGGAAAACTCTTCTAAATAAATAAATAATATTTTTAAAAATCCAATAGATCCCTATCACTTCAGGGATAAAGTTCAAACTTCTAAGGCTGATATTTTAAGCTATCCATAATCTCACTTTTGCCTGCCTTTCCAGACCTATTTTGCCCTTTCACCCATTCCATATGTTATCTAAATACGTCAAACCAGGAAAATGAAGGAACTTGAGTTCATGGCACATGTGGATCAATGGAAGAAACTAGGATATTTAGGTAGGAGAAGAAAAGAGGGAGGACATGATCATTGTCTTGAAGTATGTGACTCTTGTAGGAGGAGGGATGAGATTCTGTTCAGGCCTGGAAGGGAGAAGGCAGAACAAGGAGCAACATTCAAAGAACAAAAAAAAAATAAAATGAAATAAAATAAATTTAGACTAGATATTGTAACAAGGGAATCACTTTAAAAGACTGATATATATTAATTTAAGGTCGCCAAGGAATCAGCTATGTAATTCCTAAATAAAAAACTCAAGTCAGCCGTCAGCCTTTTTTGGAGTTTAATTACAATAGGAGTAAGAAAGGAATTAGAGATAGAGAGAGAGAAAAAGGGAGAGAAGGGAATAGGGCTTAAATACCCCTTCTGTTTAGGCTGGGCCAAAAGGCCCAAGCCCTTAGATAGCTGGGGCAAAGAAAAGAGATCAGTCCCTATTACTCACGTGTCCAAAATGGAGAAACAGTCTCAGAGGCCCCCACCTTCAGCTTCCTTCCGAGCAAGCCTTCTCAGAGCCCAGCCACCACACCGACCAAAACTCCTCAACCTCCCCCAGTCCCCAGACCCTCCTATCTTTAAGGAAACCATCCAAGTTCCTCCTCCCAGTTCTCCCATCTACCAATCACTCTTCATCAATTTCCCTATGCCAATGGAGGCTCTAGCTTAACCCAGGACCGCCCAGAGGTTTCTGGCTTTTGCACATGTCTGTTGAAGGTTATATTTTCAAATGATTAAATCTTTAATCTAGGCTGCAGCCCTTACTCAATCCTGTTAGGACTGAATAGGGTGGAGATTTATTCCAAGTATCTCCATTGTATCAATTCTAAAATCAATCATGATTCAAAGAAATTCCTGTTCTATGCTTAAGCATAGGTCAAAGTCCTTTCCATTGTTCAGCAAAGGGTTTCTGTCCTAAAGTAATCTGAAGAAGGGAAGAGAAGGAACCTCCCATGCCAATGGGGTTCCCATTCCAATAGACTATCAGTAAGAAATTTTCCAAGTATGAAATATCCCAATGGTGAAATTTCCAACATTTATAAGTCTAAGGAATTTTGAGGTTTACAATATCTGAAAAAAAAAACCAACAAACAACAATAAAACAAAAGTTCTGCTGACAGTTGGAGCTGTCCAAAAGAGTAGTAAGGTGGCACACCAGATGGAATGTTGGGTCTAGGATCAGGAAGTCATCTCTTTGAGTTTAAATCCCACCTCCTCAGAATTTACTAACTAGTGGCCGTAGGAAAGTCATTTAACTCTGTTTGCCTTAGATCCCACAGATGTAAAATAAACTGGTGAAGGAAATGACAAAACACTCCAATGTCTTTGCAAAGGAAATGCCAAATTGAGTCAGAAAGAATTGGACAGGACTGGATCACTGAACAACTATAAAAAGTAGAATGGTTTATCTTGAAGAGATGGTAAATTCTCCCTCCTTGGAGGTCTTCAAACAGAGGCTAGGTGATCGCTTGCCATGTTTGTTACACTGAGGATTCCTTCTGTGTTTGTACTTGATGGCCATAGTGGTCCCTCCCAACTCTTAAATTCTGTGATTGTTCATAGAAAGAAGTACATATATGGCCATGTTTAGGCACATTTACACATCACCATTTGCCTTGGTCTTTAAAATATGGAATGCTTATTTTTCAATGCTCTTAGGGTGAAAACAGAGAGGATTGTCTGAAATATTCTGGCCCTGGCATTTATGATATAAATTGGTACACTGTGCAAGATGCTGTGTTTATACATGCCACAAGAAGTTAGCCACCAGGCCTGATTACAAAGAGGTTACAGGAAAAGAGTGAAAGATGGCTCCATAATTGTGGACCTGGTATCAGATGTAAATCAAATTCTGTCATGCTTTCTATTTATGCAATCAAATCTGATGCTTAATAGAAGCAATTGAACAACGAAAGTCTAAACAGCAATGCCATTATTTGAACAAAGAGAAAAAATAATAAATATGATAGTAAAGAATTGGCAGTGGTTTCATGAAGCCATCTTATGTCTAGTTTATATTATTTAAGGAAAGATGGCAGTCCAAGAAGGAAATACATTCTATTTCAATAGGAAACAATTTGTTACTTTCTTGGAGATACCACTCATTTTTATGTTTTCCTTGTGGAATGCTATATTGGAAGCTTTTATTGTTCACTATTATAAGACAGGCTACCATTTTTAAGATGTTTTATTTTTTGTTTTCATATCAGTCAACTCCCTCTCACCCCAAATCCCCTTTCAAACAGAGAAAGGCAGCTAATTAAAAACAACTGACTCAGTGACCCTAGTTTACATTCAGCAACTAGAGTTGGGCAAACCACACCTCAATCAGATGGAGTGATGCACATTTCATTATTTGTTCACAATTTTTCTTCTGATGTATTAATTTATCTGGCACAAAATCCATCTATCTTTATGCAATTTTGATATTTTCTATTTAATCTCTTATGATTCCCTATAGAATCCTTAGCTCTTCCCTTCAAGCTACAGCCTAACTGACCTTTTCTATAAGACATCTTTCCTGATTCTCTGAGTTGTTTTCACTGACTCCCTCTTGTCATTACTTTGTGCAAGTTTTATATATATTGACTTAAAAATATGTCACATCTTTTTTACATCTATAATATAGGAGCTAGCATGGTAAAATAGATAGCGTGCTTCAGGTATTCCTGTCACATCCATGACTTACACTGTATATGTCACTCTAAACAAGTCATTTAACCTCTCAGTGTTAGGCAACTCTAAGCTTATAAATTATAGAGAAAGTACAATTTTCACTGGTAGGAGTTTCCTCACAAGGAGTTCCCTAAGACCAATGAAATCACAATCCTTCTCCATATTCATTATTGTTGGCTTTAGTATTTCCCTCCAAGCCATTGGTAGGTTAATTTCCTACTTCATTCTCCTCTAATTCTCTTATGTCTTAGTGACATGATATTTTATATAATGATTATATAGCTATTTGAAATTTACTGTGGATGAAAGATGTTCTAAACTTCATTTCTGCTGTTTTCTAGTTTTCCCAGCTCTTTTAAAATAATGGGAACTTGAGATATTTGTTGCACTGTTTCTACATTCTCCAATGGGTTACCATACTGTGGACATTCTTATATCCTAAATGTCTAAGTGCCATAAGAACAGACATAATATCTTGTTCATCCTTTCATGTTCTAAAGTAACTAATATTGTCCTTTGCAGACAGTAGGTGCTTAGTATATGTTAGATGAATGAACAAATGTCCAACTGAAGATTTTATATGGTCTTGAGACTACCCAAGATCCAAAAAAAAAAAAAAGGAAAGGAAAGGAGACTTAATTTCTCTGATGAAATTTGAAAGCCGATAATGGACTTTTCCCTAACACTTTCCATCTTTTTATATTTGAATGGGAAATTGCATTCCCCAGAAAAAGAATATTTTAATATAGATCAAGCATGGTTCTGAAAGAGAAATATATAAATGAGCAATATATAAAAAATGTAATTTTAGCTCCTTGCTAGAATTTGATTTTAGATGTTAAAAACATTAGTTTAAAAATGAAATAATGTGTAGTATTAGGCATTGGCTCTCTCAGTTCCTCTTTCCCCCATCAAATCATAAAACTCACTTTGACCAAAGCTTTCTTTCCTTTTATTTTCTCCAAAGATAAAATAGAGGAAAATAAATACTCCTATCTAATATCCCAGATAGTGAGAATTATTACCATCTCCTGAGCTTCAGAGACAAAAAAGGAAATATCATTTGAACAGTGTATCCAATGTGTAGTGGAACCCAGTTTTCTGTAACTCCCTGATTAACTTTAAACAGGAAGTTAGTACTATCTTTCAATGAGTGCAGGTGCTAAGGCTGATCACCTAGCTCAACATAGTCATTTTACAGATGATGAAGTGGAGACCCAGAGAAGTGATTTATCCAAGTCTAACCAAGTAGTAAATAGCAGTGCTAAGATTTCAGCTTCAAATCAAGAGCTCTTTCTACTATATCACATTCATTTCATTGAAATTCAACAAATAACTGTTAAAAAAACTTGAAGAGAAAAAACAGAACACTAACATATTATCCTCCAGAAGTTTATATTCTGAAGGAAAGAGATATAACCTAAACTTAGATAAGTAAATACAAGGTAATTTGATGAGAAAGAAAACCTAAACAACTTGGGGAATCAAAGTATGGACAAAGAGCTATCCAAGATCTTAGGGAAAAGTCATTTCCAACTGACTGGACTCAAAGAAGGTTTCATGCACAAGGAAGCACCTGACCTGAAAGGAAATCTGTTAACAACAGCATAGGGTCACAATGGAAAATAAGATCAGAAGACATGAGAAATTTGTGTCAACTTGGCTCTCCAAATACCAAGATGTGCTGGCTATGCATCTTGATCAGAAAAACCTGAAGATTAGTTTTGTCTCAAACCCAAACCAAAAAAGTCACTCTCAATGGTAGTTTCATGGATTCATTCAAAAGTGGCAGGTAATGAAATTCAACTAGTTCAATTTTATATATCTACTTAGGGCTCCATATGACTTGAGTATTTCTGGTGGTTCTAAGACCCTGGATATAGTGGAGGATGACTCAGGTTGAGCATTTTCTGACCAACTTGAAGTAAAAGTTGAGTCAAGGACAGGGATAGAGACTGTACCTGTAGTTCACTGATATAGAAAACTCGTGAGCAGAGAAACTACTTCTAGTAATTCAGGTTATCTATAGGATTGAAAAATTAAGTCAATTGCTGAGCGTCATGGATATCATACTGCTTTTATATCCTTAGGGTGAAACTTCCTCATTAACCAACTAAGTCCTATCTACTTTGTCCATTTCAAGCCCTTGCCCCTGTATGATATGTAAGGTAAAATATGGTGAAGATGAATACCAAAAGCTTGATAAAGAAACCGAGAGAATAAAAATTGATGCTGCAGAGGAAAGAAAAGACCTTCAAAAGGATAGGGTAATTGAGTAAATCAGTCAATTCACCCCACTCCACTTAAAGTAAAGAGTCCCAGGTACCTTAATACAATCAGTTGATTGGCTGGTTGGTTATCACATAATTTTAAGTGCTAATTGTAGTTCTGCTTCTCTTCTCTTCTCTCAACAATCCCCCCAAATCATTATTTGCCCTTAGTTCCCAGGTTCTTACAATATTCTCATGCCTAGTAGAATAATGGAAGCATGACTGATCTGACTGTCTGTCTTTCCATCATGCTACCTGTCTCTTTGTGTTTCTCTCTGTCTCTCTCTCTGTGTCTCTGTCTCTGTCTCTGTCTCTCTGTCTCTCTGTCTCTCTCTCTCTCTCTCTCTGTCTCTCTCTCTCATTTTATGCTTCTGTGTCTGTCTTTCTCTATGCCTGTGTCTCTTTTATTCCCACCCACTCTGAGGTCTTTCTGTCTCTGTCTCTGCCTCTGTTTCTATCTCTCTATTTCCTGTTTCTCTCTGTCTCTTTTTTACTGTGCCATAAATTGAGCATTTTATTTCATCCAGTGTGGAAAAGATTTACTGGATTAGTGGATTTCAAAGATCGTTTTTGGAATAAGGAACAATACATCTGGTTCTCTCTCTTTCTGCTCCTGTCTCTGTCTCTACTCTTAACAATCTACCTTTAATGGAATTATTTAAATTGAGAGTCTTAAATTGTAAATCCCATAAAGAAAACCAAATGAGTTAGTTAGCAGTCCTGTGGGTAGCAGTGGATTGCCTACAAGATGATTTTTTGTTTAAAGTTACATGCCTAGTCCTGGTATTATAAAAGCAAATTTCTAGCATTAGTTTCTTAGAAAATTTGTACTCATACTGCAATTTTAAGACTTCAAGAAACCACAGAAATAGATCCTTTCTCTTTATAACTAAAGAGGTAAATGGTAGGTATTTTTAAGGAATAGAGAGATTTCTTGAAGTGCCTTCTTTACTTACAGTTGCCACCAGGAGCAACCCTAGGAAAAACTGTGAATCTGCCCTTGACTATCCCCACCCCCATTCTCCCTATATCCTTTCCCTTCCTTCCTTCCTTCCTTGCTCTCTTTCTTTCTTTCTTTCTTTCTTTCTTTCTTTCTTTCTTTCTTTCTTTCTTTCTTTCTTTCTTTCTTTCTTTCTTTCTTTCTTTCTTTCTTTCTTTCTTTCTTTCTTTCTTTCTTTCTTTCTTTCTTTCTTTCTTTCTTTCTTTCTTTCTTTCTTTCTTTCTTTCTTTCCTTCTTTCTTTCTTTCTTTCTTTCTTTCTTTCTTTCTTCTTCCTTCCTTTCTTTCATCTTCCTTCCTTCCTTTCTTATAATTGCTAAGGGCTAGGCATTTGGGTTTAAATGCCTTGCCCAGGGTCATGGGTTAGATTTGAACCCAGGACCTCCTATCTCCAGGCTTTAATCTATATCCACTGAGCTACATTTCTGTCATCCTATATTACCTTTTAAAGGAGCAATGATTCAAGTCATGCCCTCTCCAGTCCTCTTCTCTCTTTTCCTTCCCACTGCCCCAACTAAAGATGGTATCAATCATTTACAATTTTGTGTGAATAAAATCACAATGCAACCCCTCTTAAAGGATTTTGCATTTTAGATCATAGCTCAAATTGTGAACTAGTGGGCTTTGTTTCCTTTAAAGGGAATTTCTGATATTATTCAGCAGATGGGGAACTATTTTGAAGGGCAGAAAGATTTTCCCAGTTGTGTTTTTTTTTTTAATCTTGCTCCCACCTACTAGACAAGCTAACCTTAACTTTCAGGTGGGAGAGAATGAGTTGAAAAGGATTTATAAAGTTGCTTACTATCTGTCAGACACTGTTTTAAACCTAGAGATACATGTAAAGGTTTATACATAACCCCATACCTCAAGAAACTCACATTCAAATGATAGAAACAACACAAAACCAAATATGTACAGACAAGATAAATAGAGGAGATGAAAGGTAATCTCAGAGGGAAGACACTAGGAATGGGAAAGAAGGGGACTGGAAAAGGCAGCTTGAAGAAGGTAGCATTTGACCTAATTCTTAATGGGAATCTAGGGATGCCAGGAGTCAGAGAAGAAGAGGAAAAATAAGCATTCCAAGCATGGGGCCAGTAAAAAGACACAGAGTCTGGAGGTGAAGTAATGTGTTTGGGGAGGTCAATATGGTCAGATCCAAAGATCCTCCAGAAGTTGTGGAAATAGGTAATCATTCTTTTTCGGCCTATCACTCTCTACCAAGAGTAAAAGTAGGTTTAGGTTCAGTTTACAAACAGTCATGAATCGGACCCCTGGAAAAAGCTTATTGAACTAGAGCATCGCAAACCTGGTTTTTAACTCAATATGGGAAGAATATAATTCCAGATAGGAGAGAATGGTTTTTCAGCATCAAGGTAAATCTGAAGTTCGCAACCCAACTAAAAAAAAAATATCATTTTAAGTCTCTAAACTCAGCAAGTGTTATAAAAAGTGCTCAAAAATACTAGAATTTTCTTTTAGGTCTGACTATCCCTTCCTACCAAATGTTCCTGGATTTGCCATCTATTCCTAGCAACTGTGTCTGGTTCCCTTGTGCACAGTGAGTGCTTTAACTATCAAAGTATAAAGGCAAAGCCACAAGGCACAATCATGTATTGCAGCAAGGGGACTGTAACTGGAAGTGACCCAAAGAGAGCAAAGAACAAATTTATTAGTGACAACTCGACCTTGTTTATATTGTCCCAACTCAGCAGATCTCTTTGTCAGGGTCACTCAACTACACAAACAGCAGGAATTCTCCAACCTTTTTACCCTTTATTAACAGAGATGGAGAATAGTCTATACTTAATGATCTTTCATTTGAGATCTGTGAACCTGTTTTTTCTCCCTAACTACTTTGATGTCTGTATTTTGATATAATTAGTTTTCTTTGTAATCCTAGGAATTTTATTTTATGTATTTTTTAAGAATTCTGAGGAGGGATCCTTAGCCTTTACCAGACGGCCAATGAGATCTAAAATAGACACAAAAAGTTAAGAGCCCCTAGTTAATTAGGTACTGCTGATCGGGAACTATGTATCCAAGGAGTTAATGGAGAAATAGCAACAACAATAATAATAGCTAGCATTTATATGACACTTTAAAGTTTACAAAGTATTTTACAAATAGCTTTTTCTCCCAAAAATTCTGGGAGGAAAGTCCCTCTTATTACCCATATTTTATAGATGAGGAAACTGAGGTACACAGTCATGGGGCTGTAAATGTATGAGGTCACATTTGGACTCAGATCTTTTTTACTCTAGGTTCCATGCTCTTATCCTAAAAATGACTTAGTTGATCTAGGAACATTTAATACCTTGGAGATCATATAGACCAGAAGTGTGAAACTTGAACCTGCAAAGCTCTGGGGAATAGCCTGGCCAGCTTAAAATGCTATTAGAAAATATTTACTAAAATAATACAATAAAATGTAGATACTGGTAATGTGTGTTTTTCTAAGTCAATATGCATTTGAATTTGATATGACCGACAAGACAACTTACCTCATTTCACAGTTGAGGAAGATAAAGCCAAGAAAGGTTATATGATTTGCAAGTATTAAGTAGAAGACCCAGGATTCAAACTCAGGTCATTTGATTCTAAATCAGGCACTCTTTCTGCTACATCATGCTAAGCAAGCACATTCCAGAAAATTGATCATCTGCCTTTGCTTAAATAACTTCAGTGAGGGAGAACCCACTAACTAGTACCTTCTGAGGCATTCTACTTTTGCAAACCAGCTGTAATTGTTAAGACGTTTTCCTTCAAGTCTAAATTTGCTTTTTTGCCACTTCCATCCATTGTTCCCGGTTATGCCTTCTTGAACCTAATAGAATAAAAATCCCCTTCCCAGATAATGATCCTTCAAGTACTTGAAAGGAGATCTATACCCTAAAGAAGACAAAGGGAAAGATTCCTACAAAAATATTTATAGCAGCACTTTTTGTTGTAGCAAAGATCTAGAAATCAAAAAGGTGTCTATCAGTTGAGCAATGGCTGAAAATATTATGGTGTGCCACGTGGCATTATAGATATAGTACTGGACTTTGAATTGGGAAGATCTATGTTTAAATCATATCTGAGATACTTAGTAATTGTGTGGCCCTGGGGGAATCATTTAAACTCTTTGTGGCTCTGTGTTCTTATGCAAAAGATTAGAGGGGATGAATGTCTCAGCCTCTAAGCTTTCTTTATGCTTTAAATCTATAATCCTATGATTATTGTGCTTTAAGAAATGGGATGTATGCAGAGAAACATAGGAAGACGTGTATGCACTGATATAGAGGGAAATGAGCAGGATCAGGAGAATGCACATAATAATGTAAGGGAAAATAGCCTTAAAAGACTTAGGAACTCTGATCAATTCAATGATGATGATCAATCATCACTTCAGAAGACTAATTAATGATGAGGCATGCTACCCATTTCTTGGCAAAGAGAGGATGGACTAGAAATGCATCAAGAGACATACATTTTCACATAGGGCTGATGGATGCATTTGTTTTGCTTTAGTATCCTTTTTTTCCTATAAAAGAGAACTTTTAATGGGGGGGGGAGGTTGGAGTGAAGGGAGAAGTGTCCAGGGAGTAAGCAACAGATGCAAAATTTAGAAGAAAATGAGAAGAAGACATCAATAAAAACAATTTTAAAATACACAGAAGAGAGCAAAAAGAATTTCAAAAGGGAACACAGATGAACAGGGTGGTATTGGTATTATCCTGTTAAATTTAATATGCACCTTTCAAAAGAAATTGTATATAATAGCAATTCATGGTTTCCTATTCCTACACTGGTTCATATTTGTTGATGTTTAATTTCATAATATAAAAAAGGGGAAATTTAAAAATAAAGGAAGAGACTTGTTACTCCCAGCTTACTTCTATTTCTCTTCAGGGAAAACTTCATCAGTTTCAACACCAAGTCCTCATTTGGCACATTCTAATCTTGGGTCTCTTCCTACCAAGCCTCAATAATGAGGTCAGATTTGCTTTCCTTGAACTGGATTATCAGTTCATCTTGCTTGTTAGACATTCTCCTGGTGTCAGTATATCTAAAAGCTATAAGTTTTATTATTAGTGGTCCCTTTCCTAGATTTTGCCTCCCATGAACTTTTGGGATTTCTAAACTATTCTTCTTTTTTAAACTATAGTTTAATACAGTCTCTTCCTCTCTTTCTTTTCTTTTTAAATCCTTGCCTTCTGTCTTATAATCCTTACTGTGTATTGGTGAAAAGGCAAAAAGAGTGGTAAGAGCTACACAATAGGAGTTAAATGATTTGCCAAGGGTCACACAGTTGGGAAGTGTCTGAGGTCAGATTTGAACCCAGGACATCCCATCTCTGTATCTAGGCTTGACTCTCAATTCACTGAGCCACCTAGTTGCTCCATTCCCTTTATTTTCTAATTAAAGTCCCCTTTAGAAGATTTGTGAGTTATCACACACACATTTTTATTGGTCCAAGATAAGTAGAGCCAGCAAGAGATCACCTGAATACTTTTGAAGAGTTTGTCACCCAGTGCAGATGAATTACATTCTCAGGTGCTGAAAGAACCAATAGGATTGCTACGCCTCGAGAGAGATCTTTGAGAGATGATAGAGACTGAGAAGAGATGAATAGATGTTGGTCCCTTATTTTTAAAGAAAAGAATACAGAGTCTACAACTGATAGGTCAATGAACTTAACGTTGTTTTCTCACAAAATTCTAGAACATATGATTAATTGGATGGTTGGTGAATATGTAGTAAAGGAAGTAGTGATAACAAAGAGCCAGCATAGATACATCAAGTAGAGGCCAGGCTAGACTGACATGATTTCCTTTTTCACAGGGTGACTACAGTTATCATTCAGGGGATATACACATACACACACAGTGTATATATGCATATATATATATGTATATATATATATACATATATATATATATATTATTTGAAACATAGCAGTAGTAGTAGTGGTAGTCTCTCGGTGATCGAGAATGACTATTGTCTTTGTGCATTATCATTATTGATGTACCCTCATTTGGCTTTGGAGTCCAAAGGCTGAGGCGCAGAGTTTGTGGCACATGGGGCATGGGACGCCAGTTGTTACGGGAGGTGCGGTTGTGGCCTGGTGTCGGCATTCACGCCCAGCAGCAAGACATCGACGTTGCTCGTCTTCAAAGGTGGTAGCGGCATGGTTAATGTGGGTTCTCCAGCTGCTTCTGACAGAGGCAGAGAGTTCTAGTTGCTTTGGTGTAATGCCAGCCCACTTCAAGTTTGACTGTAGCTGATCCTTGAATCTTTTCTTTGGTCGACCTTGTTTCCTGAGTCCAGCTGACAGTTCGCCATAGAATACCTGTCTTGGTATTCGCAGTGGGTCCATGCGGATGACGTGTCCAGACCATCGTAGCTGGGTTTTGAGGACCATGACTTCGATGCTGGTGGAGTTGGCTCTGTCAAGGACTTCCTGATTCGGTCCTGCCATCGGATCCTCATGATTGACCAGAGAGAGCATTGGTGGAATTGCTCCAGCTGTTTCATGTGCTTCCGGTACAGTGTCCATGTCTCACAACCATACAGGAGTGAGCTGAGGACCACTGCGTTATACACTTTGAGCTTTGTCCCAGTGCTTACACCTCTGTGTTGGAGGACTTTGCAGTGCAGTCGCCCAAGTGCCTGGCTGGCCTTTTGGATCCTGGTATTAATCTCGTGGTCTAGGGACCCATCGTTGGCGATGGTGCTGCCCAGGTACTTGAAAGTGTTGACATTAGAAAGCTGCGTGCCGTCAATTGTAATGCACAGATGGTTAGTTGGCCACCCTGGTGCAGGTTGGAACAGCACCTCTGTTTTGCTGAGGCTGATAGTCAGGCCAAACAGTTTTGTTGCGGTAGAGAACCTGTCCACAATGGTTTGAAGATGATTTTCTTGGTGGGTCATGAGAGCATAGTCATCTGCGAAGAGAGCTTCCAGGATGAGTCTCTCTGTTGTCTAAGTTTTTGCAGTCAGGCAGCGAAGGTCGAATAGTGAGCCATCCAGTTGGTATTTGATGTAGAGGCTCAGGTCTAGATCCATCACAGCATGTCGTAATACTTGGGTGAAGTATAGGTTGAATAGTACCAGAGCGAGGACATAGCCTTGTTTCACGCCATTGGAGATGTTGAAGCGGTCGGAAGTCTCTCCACCAGATAGGACTTCCCCTGTCATGTCGACATGAAAGAGCTGGATCAGTTTGACAAATTTTGCTGGGCAACTGAGCTTGCTAAGGATCACCCACAATGAGTCCCTGTTCACTGTGTCGAATGCCTTTGTCAGGCCTATGAAGACAATGTAGAGACTCAGGTTCTGCTCAAGGCATTTTTCCTGCATTTACCTTACCGTGAAGACCATGTCGATGGTGCTGCGATCTGGTCAGAAGCCACATTGTGATTCAGGCAGGTTCTGCTCTGAAACAGATGACAGGAGTCTGTTGAGTATAACACGGGCAAGGATCTTTTCAGCAGTGGAGAGTAGTGAGATGTCACAGGCTACTCGTGCACCTTTGTTCTTCTATAGGGCTACGATGGAGTCATCTCTGAGTTCTGGGGGCATGTCTTCCTCTTCCCATATGCTGGTCAGCACTATATGGAATTCCTGGAGCACCTTTCCATTTAAGGCCTTGTACACCTCGGTTGGGATCCCGTCTTTACTGGGTGCCTTGCCTGTACTCATTTGTTTAATGGCTTTTTGGACTTCCTCTATTGAAGGAGGATACATCAAGTTGTTCAATGGTGTGGTTTTGGGGGATCTGGTCAAGGGCGCTTTGGTCAACTGAAGAAGGTCGGTTGAGAAGCTGACTGAAGTGTTCTTTCCACCTGTTGCTGATGCCTTTTTTATCTTTTATGAGAGTGTCACCATCAGAGGATAGCAAGGGAGTGGTGGTGGGTTTTAATGTCCCATAGATAGTCTTGAGGACACTGAAAAATTGTTTGTAGTTTTTTGTATCAGCAAAGCGCTGGATTTCTTCTGCCTTTTTTTCCCACCATTGGTCTTGCATCTTCCTGATCTCACACTGTGCTGAGGCTTGGAGAGACTTGAATCTGTCCTTTTTAGGAGCAGAGTTTGGGTTATTTTGCCACTCCATAAAGGCTTTGTTCTTTTTGGTCAATAGGTCTTCAATAGCAGTGTTGTTCTCGTCGAACCAGTCCTGGTGGTTGCGTTGTTTGGGGCCTAGGACTGCCTTTGATGTTACCTTCACTGCGTCTCTGAACTGGTTCCATTTCTAGGTTGAGCTTCCAGTGAGTGATCCCTTGGCAGACAGCTTGTCGTCCAGGCAGGACTGGAATTTTTGCAAATAAGATGGATCTCTAAGACGACTCACATTGTAAAATGTGCTAACTATCTGGGCGTGTTTTGGATGGTGAGGCGCAATGCACATTTGAAGAGTCGCTCTAACCAATCGGTGGTCTGTCCAACATTCAGCTCCTCTCATGGCTCTGGTATTCTGTATACAGGTGTACAATGATGTAGTCAATGAGATGCCACTGTTTTGATCGTGGGTGCATCCACATTGTTTTATATTTGTTCGCCATTCTGAACACAGTGTTTGTGAGGGTGAGTTCGAACTCTGAGCATTTACTGAGTAGCAGTAGGCCGTTGTTGTTCATTTTGCCCATGCCGTGTTTGCTGAGCACTCCTTTCCATCTTTCATGGTCCTGGCCAATGCGGGTGTTGAAGTCTCCCAGTAGTATCAGCTTGTCATTGGTGGGCACTGAGTGCAGGAAGGCACTCAGGTCAGAGTAGAACTGCTCGATGGTCTCCTCTGTGGTGGTCAGTGTTGGGGCATATGTGCTGATGATTGTGGCATACCGGTCTTTGCTGAGAGGCAAATGGATCTTCATGAGCCTCTCGCTGATGCCCACAGGCAAGTCTGGCAGCTGTTTGAGCAAACTGGTCTTGATGGCCAGGCCAACACCGTGGATTCTGTCTTCATTTGAGGCTCTACCTTTCCAGAAGAAGGTGTATCCAGTGGTGGGTTCACTGAGTGATCCCTCTTCTGGTAATCGTGTTTCGCTTAAGGCTGTGTTGTTGATGTTATATCGGGCCAGTTCTTTACCAATTAGAGCTGTTCTTCTCTCAGGTTTTGGGGTATTCTCTCTATCAAGTAATGTCCTGATGTTCCATGCTCCTAGTAGGAGTTTCTTTGTATTTTGTTTTTGATTTCGACCGCTTAAAGGGATGACCCGCCAGCCGCAGTGTGCTGACTGGGTGTTTGTAGGGCAGGCCATGTTTGGGACACCTTTTCTAGTCCCCTCCCTTGATTAGGGTGAGCAGTGCTGTCCTAGAGAGGGCTGCTCAGTCGCCCAGGATGCTGCCGAATGTCCCTGCTGCCCTACAGGGCCGAGCGACCACTGGTCCGTGGGCCACCTACGGGCAGGATCGTGACTACAACAGCCAGTGGTCACCTCCACCTGTTGTGTCACCACTCCCCCATCGCCGCAGGTCTTGAAGAGGGTGGACGGGGTCAGAATAGATGAGTGTGCACAAAGATACTTGTGCGTGAAGGAGATTTAAGTGGAAAAGTCGATGCACAGAGACAGTCCCACTCTCTTGGAGTTGGAAGCCTGGGTCCAGTGGTATGAAAAATTGTTACATCTGGAGACTTCCTCAGCTGCATTGGATGGCCGTGTTGTCTTTTGTGCTCCAACATGCCCTAAGCACTCCACAATGCTTTGCTGCGTCGCCATCTCAGCCATTCAACCTTCTTATTGGTTTCTTCCGTCTGTTCAGCCAAAACAGTCTTCATATGCTGGGTGAGCAAAGCCCTAGTTCACCAGGGGTCGATGACCCGATGGCTACCCTCACAAGGTTTAGCCGGCCTGTCGAAGCCATTGCCCAGGGTGTGGCCGCTGCCGCATGCTAGCAGCTACTGGGAGCCACAAGTGAGAGCTGGGTGTCAGGTGTGGGTCAGAGGCTGGAGAGCTGCCCTAGGAGGGCACGACAAGCCCTCCATACCAGAGATACTTCCCCTCCCTGAACACCCCATACATATACATACAGATATTTCTTTTTAAATATTAAAACCTTTTTAAAGTTGTGTGTATGCTTTTTGTTTTTACATAACATTTATTTCTTAATATGCCTTTACCCCTACCCAAAGCCTTTCCCCTTGTAACAAAGACAGGGGCAGGGGTGTAGAACCAATTCAGTAAAATTAATCGACACATTGACAGCAACTGACAGCATTTGGAAAATTCCAAACTGATATTCCCTCACTTCGCTAATGGAAAGAATGAGTTGAATTTTTTTATTTTGTTTTTAGGTCCAAGTTTGGCCATTATTATTATTACTTCCTGTTGTATTATGTATATAATCTTCCCTTTTTACTTCTTTTCTCTAAATTCTTAGTCATTATTTCTTATGTCACAGTAATATTCCATTTCAGTCATATGCTATGATTTTTCTACTTTCCCCCATCTTTGCTATCACAGAAAGTGCTGCTATGAATATTTTGTCATATATATGAAGGACACAGGGAATTTATACAAGACAGGGTATTATGTGTAAAGGGTTGGTACCATGAAAGATGATCAGATGTCAGAAAATGTGGGTTCACATCCAAGTTCTGTCATTTATTAGCTGTTACTGTGAGTGAGTCACTTAACCTCTTTTTGCTTCTGTTCTTAATCTCTAAAATAAGGGGATAAGAGTAGATGGTCTCTAAGGCTTCTTTCAGCTTTATATCTGGAATCCCACCAGCCTATAAAAGGCAAATTGAACAAAGGAGCTTTCAGTGTCAGACACATGATACCTGCCTGAACTAGAAAATACAATTGCCTCATTTGTTCTTGTGTTCTATAACACTCACATGTTGAACCACTGGTTGTTTATGACTCAATGACTGATCCTGTTCCTAGACAAGGTACTCAGATTCATTGAAAAGTGCCTGCTTTGAGCCCTTTGGGTAAGCTTTTACCAGGATCAAGTTTGTGACACCAGTTTGCCATATAGTCATCTCTTTTGTAAGATCTTTTTAAAGCTTCCTCCTGTTATTGCATAGTATATTTCTCCCCTCCTACCATTTAATTTTTCTATGATTTTGATAAAGTTTTTTTGCTATGAGATGGTAGGTCTTACTGTTCTAATATTCTCATTATTTTTAAAATTCGACATGACACAGTCAAAAATATCAGACCTTTGTGTTAATCTTTGACCTTCATGGGGTATGTGCTTACCAGTGGTATCTCTAGGTCACAGAACATTATGCAGTTTTTTAGTATAATTCTGAATTGCTTTCCAGAATGTTTGGACTAATTCATATCATTATCAACACTGTTTTAATATATCTCCCTTTCTGCAATCCCTCTGACATTGACTATTCTCATCTTTTGCCATCCTTTGCTAATCTGTTAAATGTGAAGCTTTTTTCAGTGAGCATGAGGAAGAAGATTGGAATTTGATATATTGAAAATCAAGGGAAGTCAGTCTTTGCAGGGAAATTGCATATTCATGAGAAAATATGACTCTTTAATATGCCCAAAGATTTTCACAGCTTCTGGAAAAGAAAAGAAAACAAAACCTCTGGGCAGGGCTTTTGACATGCAAACCAACCACAAAACATCATGTGTGAGAAAATTTTCTAACAAATAGAATGGGCTCCCTCAGGAGATAGTGAATTCTTCATCGCCAGAGCTTTCAAGGGTAGACTGAATGATGATTTGTTGAAGATTCTTCAACTGGGATTTTCAAGTAGGTAAGAGCTGGATTAAATGAATTTTGAGGTTCCTTCCAGTTCTGAGATTCTATAGATAAAAGTAATAAATAATAATTTTTTAGAAACCTCTTACCTTCCATCTTAGGATCAATTCTAAGACAGAAAAATAGCATGGGCTAGGGAGTCTGGGTTAACTGATTTGCCCAGGGTCACATAGCTAGGAAGTGTCTGAGGCCAGATTTGAAGAAGAAATGAATTTTTAAAAAGAATATAACGAATATTTCTACCTTTCTCCTACCATTGATATTGTTGTCTTTTGCCCAGTTCTAGGAGAAAAGTGGAGTTGTTCTAGAATCAAAACATGATCTAAGCTTTTTTTCTGCATTTTAATTAGCTTTTCTTCATGTACCAAGTTTTTTTTTATAACATTGATTATGCTATATACAAGTTAATTATAAGTAGAAGGGACATCAGAGGCCATTTTGCTTAACCTTCTCCCCTCATTTTATAGATGAAGAAGCCGAGGCTGGAGGAAGGTGTGGAGTAGCTTATACAAGGTCACAGAAGTAGTAATTAGAGTTCAGGCTCTTTCTACTTTTTTTTTTGACATTTGACATATTATTTGACATTTTTGATGTATGGTATTTAATATTGATAATTTTTTAAACTTATGGTCCCTTTAAGAACAAGCGAGGTGACTGATTTGTCTCTCAATAATATCTATTTTCATCTTTTCCTTATCTAAGATCAAGACTACAATTCTTTTTTTTTTAAAGAATCAGTTAAAACATATTATTTTTATACAAACTACTTACTTTGAATCTATATGTGTCCCTTTGTTCTAGGTGTTTCCTGCAGACAGCATATGATTGTGTTATGCTTTTAAAAATCCATTTAGCGCTTATTTTTTTCACACTTTTAGGACATAAAAGACTTATAAATAAATACTGGAAGGAAGAAATCTTAGCCATATTCTTTACAGACTGTAACACAATAAAATGATAGTCAAAAAGATAAATATAAATAAAATATAAAAACCTTAGTGGAGTCTAAAAACACAAAATTCCATCTAATGAATAGAGTCAAAGTCCAAAACAAAGAAGCAATAAAAAATTTATGAGAAAGAATGATAACAGTGATATGATATGTAAAAAATTTTGGAATGAGCCTGAAGCAATCTATAGAGACAATTTGTGTTGAACTGAAAATAACAAAAGAGAAAAAGACAAACTAATGAAGTGAGTACATACTTTAAAAACTTAGAAAACTAACAAATTAATTATCTCAAAGTAATAAAAGAGGACATTTGAAAAACTAAAGGTAAAATGAATAGAACCTAAAATGAAAATTAAACTAATAAGCAAAATAAATAATTGTTTAAATGAGAAATAAAGTTGATAGATGGTAATATTTTTAATTTGTTTTTTTTAAGAGAGAGGAAAATCAAATTAGCAATATAAAAAATGAGAGTAGTCGTCACAACCAATGGAAAGGAAATAAACAAATTATCATGAAAATTTTGAAGACCTATACATTGACAAATAGCTTGTAAAATTAAAAAAAATACATCCAATTAACAAAGCATAAAATAGTTAAAGCTTAATAAATCCATTCTCAGTAAGAGATATTGAAAAAGGCAGAAAAGAACTCATTGGGAGTGCATTAGTGGGTGGGGGAAGGAACCTCCAAGCCCTGAGAGAAACATTTCAAGAACAAACAATCCCCATAAACTCTCTTCAAGAACAAAGAAGACACTCTGTGAAACAAAGATGGCATTTATACCCAAAAAGAGAATGAAAGGCATAGAAATAGAACTTTAGACTAATGTCACAAATGAATGCTAATGCATAAATATTAAATAAAATGTAATGGACTTCATCAATATATTCACAGTTATTTTTATGCCCAAGGACAAAATATGCAAAAAAGTATAAGATGACACCATTAGGAACACAATTTGACTGCTAAATTAGATTAATAATAAAATGGTGAATCTCTAATTTACCAATAGGTACAGGGAATACTTTGATTAAAATGACACAAATTTATATTTAAATCATTAAACAAGAATTAAAGGAATTCTTAATGAATTCTTTAAAAAATATAAAACTAAAAACTAGTATTATTTTCATGAAGAAACCCTGGAATTATTCCTCATAGGAGTAAGGGAAAAGCAAGAATCCCCAAAGTCACCATTATTATTTGACAGTAATAAAGATCTTAGTTAAAGGAAGAAAAATTAGGAGATTAATTATTGGTAACAGAAGAATAATTATTTCCTTTACAGATAATATATTAATTTAATTGGAAAGCTCTAGAGGCCTGAATGTGATGCACATACACACAACATAGATAATAGTTTTAATTATACAAAAGAATGTATGAAATCATCATTTCCATGTATTACTAACTTTGGTGTTTTGATGGCTCTGTGATCTCATTAATATGGGTCCTCCCTATAATGGTACAGTTTACAATCCTTTCATATCATTGTATACCATGCACATTTGTGAAGTTCATAATCTAAAAGGAATACCTCACCTATTTGGATCTACACTGGACATCTTCCATAGCAATGAGAAATATCAAACCTCCATCTTCTTATGATATGACTTATAAAAATGTTTATAATCAGAGAGTTGTGAAACACATTTATCTCTATTGTTTCATCTTTTGAGAAAGCTTATATGATTAATGTATTCAGGGAAACAAGGATGTCTTTGATCATTATGTCAGAGAAAGTGGCAAAACTACTTATATTCTTGGTCCAAAGATTTCACTGCTGAGGATATTCCCCATGGAGGTTACAAAAAATAGAAAGATGCCATATTCATCAAAATAATCATAGCGGCATTTTGTGTCATAGCAAATAATGAGAAATTATATCTGTCCATTAAATGGAGAATGGCTAAAAAAATTATGGCATTTGAAAATTATGAAATATCATTGCTCTAAAAGATGATGAATATGGAGAAATTAGAATAGGGAGTATAGGGAGTCTTATTAGATAACACTGCATTGTGAAGCAAGAAGAATCAGAACTATCTAAAATAACTCCCCCAATGTAAATGGAAAGAACAAAAAAAATGAAACTCATTGCTATGTAATTTTAACAGCCAAGTTTGGCCTGAGAAGTGTTAAGAAAATTCACTTTCCTCTTTCCTTTTCGGAAGCAAGGGGCTGGGTACATGGGATATTGAATACCTTCTGTAGATGCATTTATTGATTTTGCTGAATTGCTTTTTTTTCTCTTCTTTATTTATTGTTATAGAAGATGCTTTGCTGGGTAGGGAAGGGATATATTTGGGAATGAAGGTGACATAAAAACAAAAGACAAAAATAAATATTTTAAAAAACAAATGAAGAAATACACAAAAATTTCCTGGATATGTGTAGACTCTTCTCATAAAGATTTTGTAGCAGTGAGGTCAATATTTTCTATTTTCGAGTTTGCCTTTGTAAAAATTAAATTAGTCTCTAGTGATAGAAATATTATATTTTATGAGGTTTATTAAATATTATTAGAAATCAAGGATACAAAATAATAAACCACGTGTGTAGGACTGATTAGTCCATTCACAGCCTACTTACTACATGTTGCAAGGGCCGAGTAGAGGAAGAGAGAGAGGAAGAAGTAGGTGTTACAGCCTATTTAAAGACTAATTGTGATCTCACCCAGGTGAAGACTCAGGTGAGATTATAGGGAATTCTGGGAAATACCAAGGAATTTAAATCTAGGGTTCAAATCTCCATTTTTACATACCCCACTGTGATTGTGTGTATTGGGAAACCAGTTTCCCCAAAAGGATTATGGAACGGATAAGAGGGGAAAAAAAACAAAACCAATGATTACTAGGCACATTGACAAAGAGCCAGTTGGGGGCAGTCCCCTTTGGCATAAGAGTATACATACAAATAAATGTTCAATCAACCACACCCAAAGTTCATTCTTGATCTTTCTCATGCACAGCTTGTGGTCTGTGGAGGCATCTTCATGGTGTCTTCTTCAAACAGTTCAGTTTCTGGATTCAGAGAGGTAGAATGTTTCTTAACCTAAAATTCTTCTCAAAAGGTATTTAAACTTTGCAATTTAAACTAATAATAATGTTTACATTTTTACATACCCCCCTAAAGAGGGTGATTGAAAAACACAGGGATCACTTAGGGATGCATGGCTGAGTTATGAGGTATATGAATCAATTGGCAAGACAAATTTAAAAAACATCAGAAAAATCCAAATTAAAAAAAGATAATTTCTGGGTGAAATATAGACTATCAAAGTCTTATGTGTAAAAATTCTAAGTAAATGAAAAATAAATCTATAACAAGTCCTTGAATCAGGGCCCAATTAAAATGATCTAAGCAATGATGCATTTACCTAGTCAGTAGCCAGGACTACAGAAAGTTGCCACATTATGAAAGACAGAAAAGGGACTAGATTAAAGGAGCCAGGTAGGAGCCAAATTTGAGATACTTGTCTGTAAGTATTTTCACGAAGCTTGTGGATACAAGGAAGGCCTATGACTTAACATATGTCAAGCGTCGCAACCTCAAGTTCACATTATTATTTCCTGTGTGCTCTTTTTGGCACTATTCAGGTTAAGTCTGTGCTCCTTGTTTTTATCCCATTTCTGGAATCAGACACAAACATTAATTACAGTCCCATAACATTTTATCAATAAATGGCAGGTTCCCACAGTTTAAAGCTTTTGGGTATGCATTGATACAGCAAGTATATATGTGTGTATGTGTGTGTGTGTCTGTGTGTCTGTGTGTGTGTCTGTGTGTATAAAACTTATATTACTGCAGAGAGGGAAAAAATTTAATTGTATGTACCTCAAGTACAAGAAATGAGGAATGGGGGGGGGATCAAATATTCTAATCAAAATAAAAGAAAAGCAATAATAAAAAAATAAGGGAAAAATCAGGAATTCAATGTGTTCTCAAAAAACAGTATTCACTTGTCAATGGATTATTATCTCCAATTCATGTGATAGGATAGAGTCAATCAGTCTCAACAGAAGATGCTCTCTTTACTTGTGAGCAATGAATCCAAGAGTCCTTCTCTCCAACCTTTATAGATGTTGGAGTAGTTAACAATATTTGGAATGGTCCTTTCCAGGAAGGCTGAGTAGCTCCAGTAAGCTTGAAATTCTCAATATACACTTTGTCTCCTAGGTTCATTCAGGTCATGAAGTAAAATGTCTAGTGGTCCAGCTTGTTCTGCAGCTCTAGATTCATGAAGTTCATGCAGTTTGTGCTGTAATTCCTGTATATAGGAAGCAATAGTAGTATCTCCCCCTAATAGTGATGTATATGCAGGGGGGAAAGGCTTAGCCTGTATAGGTGGATGTCCAAAAAACATCTCAAATGGTGAGATGTGTAGGTCTCTTCTAGGCCTGCTTCTAAGATAAAATAAGGCCAGAGGGAAAATTTCAGGCCATTTTAAATGGGTCTCAGTGAATAATTTGCCAATCATAGTTTTAAGTTCTTTATTCATTCTTTCAACTTGGCCTGAGCTCTGGGGTTGATATGGAACATGGAAATTGGGAGTTATCCCTAAGCAAGAGTTTATTTGATTTAAGACAAAATATATACCCAGGACTTCTGGGGATTGAAGTCTAGGGTTCAAATCTCCATTTTTACACCTTTTTTAAGGGGATTAAAAAAACTGTGTTTTTCAATCAATCACTGAAATCATCCCCTATGTTAGATATTTTGAACATTGATAATCACAAGGCAAATTAATTCTATTCCACAGTTATGCTATTGCTGTAGCAATTCTACTTTGGTAGATTAAAAGATAATTACTACACTAAGTTGATAATTCTCTTTCCCAATTAATTGGGAATTAATTAATAATCTCTCATTTCACCTTCTTTCCTTCGTTCTCCCTGGAATTCTTATAGCAAATCCATTCTTTTTTCTGCAGTTCTGCTTGTAATTACTGACAATTTATTTTCTTTGTCTGGAGTTTTATCTTTGGATTCCTTTATTTTATATTTCTTTGTTCTATTAAAAGGTAGTTTTTTCCTTTTTGCTCCATGTAGGCATGTCTTCAACCTCAGAATCTCAAATGGGACTTCGTGCTAAGATCAGGTTCTGCTCTTTCTAGCTTTTTGGATGGGATTTGTAGGCCTAGATCCTGACAGCCACTGAAAAGTCATGGTAAAAATAATTGTATCTAGAATAAGTCCTGCCACGGTTGTAGTTTAGATGCTGATGCTCTGTCTCTAACATTAATGAGATGATTGGGCTCTATATGCTGTACTATAGCTCCTGGCTAGGTGGCTGTCTTGGAGCTTGAAAGCAATTCCTCCCTCCTTAGCCCTGGCCTAGGATCTAAAACAGAACCCAGAACTGGGACAGACCCTACCCATTGATCCAGTACATGTTGATCTCTCCACTTTTTGGTCTCACTAGTCTCAGCCTGACTCCTGGAATAGCTCCATCAAGGAAATGAGACTTTACAGGCTTCAGGTTTATGAAACCTTAGCAAAGCTGGCTTGATTTGGTATTGAAAAAACTCTGTGACTATAATAGCTCATCCCTTGACCATTAAACAAGACCATGCTTCAACACTCAACCAGTGGTTCATTCAGTTATCTTGACATCTGACCTGCTGCTACTCCATTTCTCCCCAAATGGAACAGTACCTTGAGCCTAGGCCAATCGAAATAAGCCCTCAATTTCCAGAGTAGTTGATGCATGCAACTCTGGAGCTCCCATTGGTGTTGATTGGCAATCCAAGCTCCACAAGACTTAAGCCAAGTTTTTATTGGTATGTGAGCAAGCTCCAATTCAAGTAAAGTACTTTATCTAGCCAACCTTAGACCACCAGATGAGACCAGACATCTCAACCAATTTTCCACTTTGGTCATCTTTCCACCTAGCCTACTTGTCCATCCCTCCATCTTGCTCTTGAGTCAGTAATTAAATTAATACCACCATTGTTCCTAGAAAGTTCAAATGTCTACCTTATGGATCAATTCACCACTCCTGTGACTACCCAGATAATTCCTTACCTGTCTACCACTACCAGATGTGTGTTATATCTCCCTATCAGGTTATAAGCTCCTCTAGGGTAGGAATGATCTAACTCTTATATTTGTACTTCCAGTTTCCTGGTGATTTTACCTCAGATCATTCTGGCTTCAGGTTTTTCTTCAGATGACTCTACAACCCTCAGCAGAGTGTTGAGAAGCAGACCACTTCTTGGAGTCCTCAACTTCCAATCTTGAAGTCATTAGGCATGTTCCCTGGCATCTCAGCTCCCAGGCAAGAAGGTTTCTATCAGATCCTTGACTCCAAGTGGCCAGGACTTTAGGTCTATCTTTTAGTACCTCCCAATTTCTAGCTACATTGGCCTCAGCCCATCTTTTGGCATCCCCCACCTGAGACCCTGCAGCTTTACACATTCACCACAGCTTCATGCCTCTCTTTCCTAGCTAATCCTACACTAGCCTAAGTCAACCAGGATGTAGGATTGCAGTGGTACAATATTTTTCTTCATATTTTGTTTGTTTTGGTCCTTTTCTTCATTGCTCCTCAGGTATTTTATGGGATGCTTGGCTTGGCTGGAATCTTTCATATTACCATCCAGAAACCAACTTAGGAAGAATTCAAAGAAATGGAGGATGGCTCACACACAGTGATGCAAAGTGAAGAAAGCAGATTTAAGGGAACAGCATACACACTGATGACAGCTATGCAATTGCCAGCAGCATTAAATAGAAACACAGCTCAGAACATATTCAAGAAGCACCATGAAATAATCGATAGATTATTGGAAATGTTGTCTGGGACCTGGGTTTGAATCTTATTTCAGATACTCATAAGTGAGATGACCATGAACCAACTACTTAATCTCTTTGACGATCAGTTTTCTCATCTGTAAAACAGGAATAAATATTTTTATAGTATTCATCTCAAAGGAATGTCGTAAATCTTAAATGAGATGAGATTTTTAGTTTCCAATCTTTAAAATGTTATGTAAATGTCAATTATTAGAGCAGCTAGGTGACTCAGAGGGTAGTCAGGCTAGGAGACAGGAAGTTCTAGGTTCAAATTTGACTTCAGACAGGTCCTATCTGTGTGATGCTGGGAAAGTCATTTAACCCTAATTGCCTAGCCCTTACTGCCTGTCTGTCTTAGAATTAATACATAGTATCAATTCCAAAGCAGAAGGGAAGTTTTTTATGTCAATATTATTATAATGGACACATTGCAACAATATAACTGACATAACTCTTTGAAGGTTGCAAATGCTACATTATCTATATTTTCTATCCTTTAGCAAACAAATTATGAAGGTACAGTTGTATAAACTATCCATTGCAAATATTCTTTTTAGTTGTTTTGTTTAACTTTTAAAGAAGTATATTTTCCTATGGAATTATATTTTTCTATTTGTCTTCTTTAGTAAAAGAAACTTTATCAATAAAGATAATTCTTTATACTTCTATAACCTATGTACTTTTTTCTTTTAAACCTTTACCTTGCGTCTTGGAGTCAATACTGTGTATTGGTTCCAAAGCAGAAGAGTGGTAAGGGCTAGGCAATGGGGGTCAAGTGACTTGCCCAGGGTCACACAGCTGGGAAGTGTCTGAGGCCAGATTTGAACCTAGGACCTCCCATCTCTAGGCCTGACTCTCAATCCACTGAGCCACCCAGCTGCCCCCATCTTCTAACCCCACTTTAGCTGCTTCCAGGCTTGACAGAATTAAATAGGATTTTTTTCTTCTTTAAAAGTCCCTGAAGTGAATTTTGTCTATGTGTTATTTATAATAAATCTCCTTTGCATCATGCTTTAAAGTTCACAGAGTACTTTCCTTACAAAATGCAGGAGTGTCATTTCATCAATGTAGGGAACTCCTGGTATCGAAATCCCCTCCACCAATGGAGATCTGTAACTTTTATGGTCTTAGTGAATTGCACTAAGCAGTTTGATTTCCAAATGGTCACACAGCTAGTCTATGTCTAAGGTAGAAATTGATCCTGAGTCTTCTGGGTGCCAAAGCTTGCCCTATAGACATAATAAATGCAATTCAAATATTATCTCCTTTTACAGGTGAAGACACTAAAGCGCAGAGAAAACCAATGGCTTTCTCATGGTTACAAACATGATCCATATGGGAACTGTGATTGAGTCTCTGGATTCCTGCCTCCATATCCAAAGTTTTTCTTTTTTAATCCTTAACTTCCATCTTAGAATCAATATTAGATATTGGTTCCAAGGAAGAAGAATGGTAAGTGCTAGGCAAGTGGGGTTAAATGACTTTCCCAGGGTCACACATAGCTAGGAAGTGTCTGAAGCCAGATGTAAATCCAGGATCTCCTATTCCTGGACCTGGCTCTCAATCCACTGAGCCACCCAGTTGCCTCCAGATCCAAAACTCTTTAAAAACTTGACTACTTTAGGACAGGACCTCATTATACTTCCAGTTACCTGATTTGCAACTTTGCAATCCTTGTCCCTTTCTTTTTCTCTGCTCCTTCCATTATCTAATCAATTGTTATTTCTTGTCAATTTTACCTCTACAACCTGCTCCCAGTAACCCAAACCATTCTAATTCAAGGGATAAGTGTCTACCTACATAATTATGGCTGGTTGGCCTATAATCTGGTTAATATGCCATAGGCACAAAGTGCAAAAATAAAAAAAAAATTATAATCTGATAAATTTTGTGATTCAGTCGATCGAAGCTGGAAGAAACCTTCAGGTATTCTAGTCTTCTCACTTCCTCCTCTCCTCCCCCTCCTAAAAAACCACCAACAACTGATGACTAGAGTTGGTATATAAGGAAGGATTCTCAGTTAGTCATACACATTATACAGGGAGTAATGGCCAAACAAAACTGGAACTCAGGCCGTTTGCCTCCCAATTAAGTATACTTTCCACTACAGCAAACTGTCTCTAGGGAAGAAATGTGAGGATCTGACCCATTAAGATGAACTCATAAAAACTAGTTCAGACTGGTGTGACCATGTGGCTGATTGTAATAAAAGTTTCAGTTGGTTTTCTAGTTAAGCTACAGTCTGGCCAGTAGTTTCTTTTTTTGTTTAAACAAACAACAGTGTCTATAATTGGGAAGCTGCATAAGAGAAACAGCTGTCTGAGAAGAGAATATGTAGGATTTTCATGGGCTGGCTTCAAGGGCAACCTTCATCTCTCTTGCTCTCCTTCTTGAGTGAAGGAAATGGAACAATGAAGAGGTGGGTAGTGCTAGAGACACGGTAACTTCAAGAAGTCTTCTATAACTCTTGAAAGCTTCATATTCTACAACACTGATCATTCAGTCCATTCTTGGGTTGTTTCATCTTAACCATAACTGGCCTATCCTTTTACCCACTCTTTGATTACTCTTTTGTCTTGACAGCCTTGCATGTTGGCTACTCAGTGGTCAGTTTGGTGGATCCTGAGCTGAGAAAGCCAATAACGATATTTTTAATATGGAAAACAATCAACTTTAAGGAAAAAAGTCCAAGAATTTCGAGCAAAGTTTCCAAACTCCAAATGCTTTTCAGTGTTTAGGAACATTCAATTAAATTATTTTTTCAGGGTCCCCAAGTGTCAACTTTACCACAATATTGAATGTCATATTCTTCCTTCCAAACTTTATGATATATAATCTTAAGTCAGTGAATATTAAGATCATCTTACTTAGAAAATAAATGGAAATATAATGAATGAAGGACTCAGTGCTATATGTAAGTGGTATTGGGCAACAAGGGATGTTTCCAAAACTTTCAAGTACCTCCCTTCTAATGCTACAAATAAGCAACATATGGCTCTATAGCTTATTCCCTGAATGGTCTCTGAGATTGTTCTGCAATTGGCTTGCTGACAGCAAGTTGGGTTGATTTTTTTTCAATAGACTTTACAGTTAGCCATTAGTTTTCAAGCTAAATCCTTAACTTGTTAAGTAAGGGACTTCAAAAATATGTCTGCATGATCACATGACTTCAACTTGCTCTGAACTTCTAATACCTTATATTTCTGTCACTGTCATGTAGAAACACTGTAAAGCTATTTAGCATAATGACATAGAATGTTGAGTGTCTCCCATCTCTCTCTTTCTCATCAGGGTGTGGTGCACATTGGTTAGACAGATTTGCCAAGTAAAATGGCTACTCAGGCCAGTAGCATTTCTTCCAGCTACATCTTGAAATGATTAAATGCTCTTTCTCCTGATGAAGACTATTTTTATCTGGAGCCAAAGGATGACTTTGATTATGGGACTTGATTGGATCATTAGTGAAACCATGACATGAAAGGTGAGGATTAGAAAACATTCATACTAATGTGCCTTATGCATTTGCAGTGTGATGTGAGGAAATGACTGGTCAAATTCACTGAATCAAATAGGCGCCTTCCTGTCCAGAGAGGGTGACACTCCTTAAAGTAATTAAAATTTAAAAGCCAAAGTCTTTCTGTTGGGGAAAGTTAAGAGTTGTACTTTGTAAGTCATCATCAGTTCAAGCAAATCACAAGCTTCATTTCAGATGGATGGAGACCCTAAGGCTGAAAATGGGATTATTAATAGGATTAATAAATAAAGACAACTGGTAATGCCTTGAATAGTTTGTGAGGGGGAAGTGCTAGAGTACCAGGTATTGGTCATACTTATGTGAGTTACTAGACAAAAGAGAGAGTAGACATCACAGTCCAAGGTTGATTGGAGAAAATGCTACAAACATTAAAGCAAAAGTAAGTTTCAAAGAAACAAGAAAATTTCCCATTGGCTTAGGGGGGTATTTTTTTCACCTTGATAAGATTCTTGCTATAAGAAAAATAAAATTCATAGTAGCCCAGAATAAATTCTGCTCAGGGTGAAATATGCAGACTTAGACAACAATGCAGATGAATTCCAGTTACTTCTTTGACTGAGAAGCAGAAGATTAGAAGATTACAAAAGTAAATCAGATGTATTTCTTCAAGGAAAGAAGATGACCCTTGTGATTTCAACAGTTTTGTGGAGAACATTATTTCTGGAGAGACTACTTTGGTTTATGGGATTTGACAGGACCGATATATGTTACACAAAAGGCTTATTGATTACACATAAATTGACAGAGAGCAAAAATTAGTTGCAATTGATCATTGATTGCCTAATGCCAATTTACTGCTAAGTGGTCCAATGAAAAATTCAATTTTTAGCTTAAATGGTTCTTAGATTATTCACATAGTATTTTATGTTTTAGAATTAGAAAGGACCTTGAAGGCTTTGAGGTAATTCTTCAAATAAGAAAATGGAGACACAAAGAGATTAAGTGACTTGGCTAGCACCACAAAGGTTATAAGAGCCTGAAGAGGGATGTGATTTAGGAGTCAGTCTTCCTTATCTCAAGTCCAGTGCCTTACCCATAACATAATGTTGCTGCTCATATTTATGAATTTATAAAATTATTAATACATATACATATATTTTCCCATGGAATTACAAGTTAAGAGAAGGAAAGATGAATAAGTTATTTTCATAACCTGATAATTTCTTTTGGGTCAAGATTAGCAGAGGTAATGAAATATGAAAGAATTTCCTTACTTCAAGGAGAGAATGGTTTAAGTTCTTTTGTTTGTTTGTTTTTGTTTTTGTTTTTTCTTAAAACCCTTACCTTCCATCTTGGAGTCAATACTGTGTATTGGCTCCAAGGCAGAAGAGTGGTAAGGGCTAGGCAATGGGGGTTAAGTGACTTGTCCAGGGTCACACAGCTGGGAAGTGTCTGAGACCAGATTTGAACCTAGGACCCCCCCATCTCTAAGCCTGGCTCTCAATCCCCTGATCTACTTGGTTGCCCTCCTAAGCCTAGTACTTTTTACTTTAAAAAGTACATTTACTTAAAAAAAAAAACTGGGGGCAGCATTGGATTGAGAGCCAGGCCTAGAGACGGGAGGTCCTAGGTTCAAATCTGGTCTCAGACACTTCCCAGCTGTGTGACCCTGGGCAAGTCACTTGATCCCCATTGCCTAGCCCTTACCACTCTTCTGCCTTGGTAGCAATACACAGTATTGATTCTAAGATAGAAGGTAAAGGATTAAAAAAAATATTATGCTTGAGATCTGAGTCCCAAATCTACCACTTACTAATTTTGTCTGTAAGCCATTCATTTAGGCTTTGTAAACTTCCACTTGTTTACTTAGCTGTAAAATTGGAATATTTTCCCTCTCTACTGTTAAGGGTAAAATTTAGGGTTGAGACTGAATAAAATTTTATTGGTCCCAGGGATTTAAATTCTAAATCCCAATGAAATACTCAAGTCAGAATGGAATTTTATGGTGGTTTATTTACAATAGAAGGGAGAAATTAAGAATGAGGGAGAGAGAGATAAAGGGGAAGATCTGCTTTGGCTTGGTCTGAGCCAGGGAGAGTTCACAGGCCTCAGCCATGGGGCCTTCCCAGAAGATTAAATCTAGATTGGCTTCCAACTACGAGGCCCCCTCCAAGATGAGGGGTCTCCTTGGAGGCTAGTGCCTTCAGAAATGGTCAAGAAAATGGTGAGTCAGCCTTAACACTCACCACGTGGACATCTCAGGGAAGCAGTCTGAGGTCCCACACTCCAGAGCTCCTCCAAGTCAAGTACCACTGACAAAGACTTCAAAAAGTCCCTCTCACAGGAAGTGATGCAAAATATAAAAGCAGTTCTTTATATCACCTCCTGTGTCTCACATGTACCAATGGTGGCTTAAACTTGACTTTGGACAGCCCAGGGGGTCAGTCAGTTGTTTCTGATGTATCACTTGCTAGCACATGCAGGTCATAATCCTTAAGTGGAGGTGTATACATTCCTGGTTGCTAAAATTCTAAAGACTAAGCAGGATGGATTAAATCTAAAATCCACATTACCTTTCTTAGCTATTGTAATTATCAAGTTAGATTGTGTGTGTGTGTGTGTGTGTGTGTGTGTGTGTGTGTGTGTGTGTGTGTTGTATCACTTTGGAACTATAGATTCAATTCTATTCAAGAACCATTTATTTTTTAAATGTTCACTCTATATAAGGAATTTGACTAGGGATACAAACTCAAGCAAAAAAGTCCCTGCTCTCAGAGAGTTTCAATTCTATCAGGCAGATACCATATATATTCAAGTAAGTAAACATGAATTATATATGAAGTAATTTTACAAGGAACAAAGCCCTAATAATTGAGAGGATTAGTAGGAATTAGCATCTGAGCTGTACTTTGAAGGAAGTTGGGATCATAGAAGGTGAAAATTAGAAGGAAGTGCATTCCAAAGAACATTTATACAAAGGAAGCAAAAGACAGTATGTTGTGTATGGGTACAACAGGAAGATCAACTTGATAGAACATGAGTATGTGAAGATTGCTAATATCAGGTTGTTGTTTTCTATCATGTCTGACTCTTAGTAATTCTATTTGAAGTTTTCTTGGCAAAAATAGTGAAGTAGTTTGTCATTTCCTTCTTCAGCTAATTTTATAGGTGAGGAAATTGAAGCAGAGTTAGTTAAATTACTTATCCAGGATCACATAGCTAGTAAGTGTCTGAGGCCAGATATGAACTCTTCTTTTGACTCCAGACCTGGCACGCTATCCACTGAGTCACCTAGAAAACCAGATTGTAGAGGTCTTTAAGTCCAGGCTGAGTGTTTTGCATCTTAACATAGAGACAATAAGGAAAATTGCCGGTTTTTAAATAGAGGGGTGACATGATCATATCTGGGCTTTATGAATATCAGTTCATGAACTTTGTGGAAGATGATATTGAAGATGGGGGAAGATGGGTTGGAAGGCTATTGTAATAATACAGATCAGAAGTGATCAGAACTACAAAGGAAGGAGCAGTTGTCTTCTGAGGGGACAGATATTATAGAATTTGGTAGCTGATTGATAATGAAGACTTAAAGAGAAGGAAGAATATGGATGATTCCAATTTTGCAGACCTGATTGACTGTAAGAATAATTGTACCAAGGGCCAGCTAGGTGGCTCAGTGAATTGAGAGCCAGGCCTAGAGACAGGAGGTCCTGTATTCAAATTTGATCTCAGATCCTTCCTAGCTATATGATCCTGAGCAAGTCACTTAACCTAGCTCTTAGCCTACCCCTTACCACCCTTTGGACTTGGAACCAATACATAGTATTTATTCTAAGACAGAAGGAAAGGGTTTTTAAAAAGGAATGATGGTGCCATCTGCAGAAATGGCTATTTGGATAAAATGCTATATAAATGTGGTCTATTTGTATTATTTTTTGTATTAATATTCTAGTTATAATTATATCACTTATATACTCTTCTGAGAAGCACTACTCTTTAAGTTACATTACTGAAGCTTAGTTTTTTAGAAATAAAATAAACATTATTTATGCTGATGTTTAGTTTCCAGTAGGAAATTTATAAAACCATTAACAGGAAAAACATTTATTTTCACCGTTGTTGATTTAATGTATTATTATTGCAAATTCTTCTTCCCCTCTTCACTATATTGAATATTAACCAAAATCTAAAATAATCTGACCAAAATCAATATCATATTGAGGCTAAATATTAGTGCTGTATAATATTTTTAGGTAAAATATGCTCAATTAACTCCTTGGCTCTAAAAGAAGCAATATTAGACACGATTCTATATAGAAAAAGAGTTCCACCTTTATTTCTAAGTCATTTATGGAATCTGATTCAATAAAAGAATTTCTGAGCTATAGCCATTGCCTTCCAGAGTCATTAATTTATGTAGATGCCAAAGCTACTGAATGCTACTTGCTGTACATGTGTTTTGACCTTAGCACATTCAGTGGATGCTGAGACACAAAAAGGGTTAGACTTACTTGCCTGCCCTTTCCCAAGATTATCTTCAAATGAAATCATGCCTTGGGAGTTACATTGCTACATAATGCCCCTGTGTGGTGACATCAGGGTCATGTGGAATTCTCTTTTCCATTCCCTGTACCTGAAATGGACTTCTCTCCATAAAGACATCTATGTCTAATCTCCAACCTCAAGCAAATTGTTAAGTCTCATTAAATATGTTAAATGAGTCATATTAAAATAGAATTTGCATTCATTCTTTTTAAATGAAACAAAATAATAATAACCTAATGGTCCTATTCCCAATCAGCTAGAATTCTTCTTCAATTGTCATATTCATTCACCTCCTGTTGTTGACATTAGATTTTTCCAGTAATATCTCACTTGAGAATTTGGACCTATCATGTGACATGTCTTCCACTTATTTGTCCTTTGTCATTGTTCCCTCCTACACTTGACCAAAACTATGCAGAAGATAAAGCAATTTTTTAAATGTTCAAAAAAAGCCATTCAGATACTGTTGGATTTTCATTCAGCAAGATTGTTGTTTTAGGAGAAATGAAATTAATTTTTTTCAGGAGTGAATCTTGGTTCTGTCATGCAACAGAACTTTTTCTTTCTGAATATTCTGAATAATATGAAATAATATTATTATTATTATTTAGGGATGATCTGAAGATGTATCTGATTGATATCATGCATAAGTGACCATCTGAAAATACACTTGATTTCATTCTGTGACTCCTCACTCTTTAAAGTTCTTATAAATATCTCTTGCTAAGAGTTTATGATGTAAGTACTCATTCAATAGTTATCCCATTATCTAAGAGTGCAATGAGCCCTTCTTTAATTTCTCCCAGAAGTTCACAACTCAGGAAGTCAGAAAACCATGGCAGACAAATGCTCCAAAATTTTTGGCTTAACATGTACATAACATTAGGAACCCCTCCCTCTGAGTACACTCTGTACCCATAACAGAATGATAAGCATGTTGAAGAGGTCCAAAATCCACTTATAATACCAACACATGGGTTTGTATGAAAGTATTACATTGTTATCCCTGGACTAACAAAATACAGTTTTTTCTTTGAATCTTGTTTGTGGAAATAAAGAATAGTATGAGATGCTACAGAATTGATTGGGGAAGTGCTAGTTAGCAAGTAGGCTTTCTGGAGCAAGCTGGTTAGACAGGTTTCCTCCACTTCTCAATGTGGAAAGGAAATCATTCCTAGCATTAGATGCCTGGGACACACTCAGGCCCTGCCTGGTTGTATGACATGAAATTAAAGTGGACTAGTGGTTTTGGTTCCTCATAATTGTTAGGGATGAATTACAAGCAATAGAATTGGTATTTTGGAAGTTATAGCTGCTCATGAAACTGAGTACATGACAAATGCTAAATGAGAGTGAAGAATTCTTCCGCCTGTATCCATTGTTCCCATGATATTCACTAACTGCTTAAATTGGAGCTGCCTGATACATGTACCACTTGGCAAGTGAAGTAACTCACATGACAAACTAATGGTCCCAAATGTTCCATTGTATTGGGTATAAGACTGTCTTTGAACAAATTATCAAACATATATGTTGTGGGTTCCCACTGGTTGGAGAGAAGGAATCTGTCTTGGTCCTTCTTCTCTTTTTTCTTTAAACTGTTTATCTTGTTGGCTTTTTTATATAAATATGTGGGTACATCTACCCCTACTCTATCTCCTGAGTTCTAATCCCATATAACCAGATGCATGTTGGACATTTTGGACTGGATGTCCCAAAGGAATCTCAAACTCAGTAGCTTAAAGCAGAACTCATTTTTCTCTTTAGACCCTCCTCTCTTCCAAGTCTCCTTATTACTGCCGAGGACACCATTTTCCTAGATACTCAGGTTCACAACTTTAGTGGCATCTTCAAGTCCTTACTCTCACTACTCCCTCCCCCATTTACTGAGTCCATTGTCAAATCTTGTCATTACTACCATCACAGCATCTCTCTCTTCTCCCACACCTGCAACCCTAGTTCAGGCCTTCATCATCTCTCACCTGGGCAACTGCATTAACCTTTTATTAGTTGTTGATGAGTTTTTGGTTAAACATTAAAAATATTTACATGTTATTCCCACTTCCTGAGAAATCTCTTGAAAAAAAGTAAAACAATTAAGTAAAACTAGCAATACAACGACCACATCTGAAAGTGTATTCAAGATTTCACATTTGTAACACCCTCCCATACACTTATTCCCCCCACATATGCAAAAAAGTTAACCAAAAATCTATTGTCTCTGCTTTCCATCCTTTACCACATTAGGGGAAAATTAAGAAAAACCAATTTAGTATAGTCAGACAAAACAAATTCCCTCAATAGCTACACATGCAAACACATCATATATATATATATATATATATATATATATATATATATATATATATGTACATATGCATATGTATAGAGAGAGATATATCCTAAACCCATCATTTCTTTACAATGGGTAGCACCATTGATTCACCGTGACCATGTATAATCATTGAATTCTTCATAGTTTTTATAGTTTTCAAAGCTGTTGGGTTTTTATCTGTATTATTGTTACTGTATAAATTGTTCTCTTGGTCTTGCTCATTTCATTCACCTATATTTCTGTAAAAGACTTCAATACTATCCATTTTTGTAATATTAATTTTTTTTACTTTGTTGCATCAATTCTTTTAAGTCTTTCCATGACTTAACATCCACATTCCTTATAGTACAATAGTATTCCATCACAATCATATACCATTGACTTGATTAGTTTCCAGGGTTTTTTTTTTTTGCTACCAGAAAAAAAGAGTTGCTCCAAGTATTTTTGCATTATAAAGGGCCTTTTTCTTTTTCTTAGTTCTCTTGGATAAAGGAATAGTAGTGGTATAGCTGGATGAAGGACACACATTGTTGAGTAATTTTTTCTATACATGATTCCAAATTTCTTTGTCCAAAATGGTTGTATCTATTCACAGGTTCACTAGCAGTGCACCAAATGTGCCTGTTTTCTCATACCTTCTCCAAAATTCATCAATGTCCTTTTTTGTCATTTAAGCTACTCTGAAGGGTGCAAGGTATAATTGCAGAATAGCTTTATTTGCATCTTTTATATATGGCAATATCAAACTATAGTACAACTCAATAATTATTTTTTAAATTACTTGTACTGGTTGAAAAACAGAGAAATGATCAGTGGAACAGATTAGGTATATAATATATAGAAGCAGATGTGTCTAGTAGCCTAATATTTGATAAACATAAGGATGTCAGCTACTAATATAGAAAGTCACTATTTAACAAAAATTTCTGGGAAAATTGAATAGTAGGCTGGAAGAAATTAGATTTAGATCAACCTTTTGCATCTTATATAAACTATCAAATGTATACATAACCAAAATATCATAAATATATTAGAGGTACATGAAAAAAATACCCATCAGATCTATGGACAGGAGAAAAGTTCATGACAAAGCAAGGAATAGAGAGAATCATTGAAGGTAAAATAGAACATTTTGGTTGCATAAAATTAAAAAGGTTTTGCATGAACAAATCAAATAATGCTAATATTAAAAGTGAAATAATTAATTTAATAATAATTAATTTAATTAATTAAATCTTTGTAGGAAGTTTCTCTGATAAAAATCTCCTTTCTGAGATATATAAGGAATCAGTGAATATTTCTAAGAAAAAGAACGGTTCTCCAATTGATACATGTTTTAAGGATATACAAAAGCAGTCAACCTGGTTCCTTGAATATATGCCTCCTCCCCAATCTATCCTGCATATAGCTGTCAGAGTGATTTTCCAGAGATACAAGTGTGATCATTTCTCAGTAAACTTCAGTGGCTCCCTATGATCTGCCTTTGTTTATTACAGCCTGCTCCTTACTACCTTTGCAGTCTTCTTATGCTTTATTTCCTGCTTCAAATCCTATAATCCAGCCATGTTGGCCTGCTTGTTATTCCTTGCAAAGGACATTCCTCTGAACCTTTGTACTTGCTGTTTCCTATGCCTGAAATCCCTTACTCTCTACTGTCACCTTTTAGAATCCCTGATACAGAAAGTGGGGATACTTTCTGCAAAAGACATTTTCAATTCCCTACCCTAAGACTTTTCTCTTAGGTTCCTCAATGTTGTTCAGGGTCATTGCATTGCCACTAATGGAGAAGTCCATTACATTTGATTGTACCACAGTGTATCAGTTTCTGTGTACAATGTTTTCCTACTTCTTCTCCTCTCACTCTGCATCAATTCCTGGAAGTTGTACCAGTCCCCATGGAATTCCTCCACTTTATTATTCCTTTGAGCACAACAGTATTCCATCACTAATATATAATAATAATAATAGTAGTAGTCTCTCGGTAACCGAGGATGACGATTGTCTTTGTGTTCTTTCATCTGTGATGTAGATGAGTGTGCACAAAAACACTGTGCGTGAAGGAGATTTAAGTGGAAAAGTCGTTGCACAGAGACAGTTCCACTCTCTTGGCATTGGAAGCCTGGGTCCATTGGCATGAAAAATCGTTACACCTGGAGACTTCCTCAGCTGCATTGGATGGCCATGTTGTTTTTTGTGCTCCAACATGCGCTAAGCACTCCACAGTGCTTTGCTGCGTCGCCCTCTCAGCTGTTGAACCTTCTTATTGGTTTCTTCCGTCTGTTTGGCCAAGGCAGCCTTCACATGCTGGGTGAGCAAGGCTTTAGTTCACCAGGGGTCTACAACCCCATGGCTACCCTCACAAGGTTTAGCCAGCCTGTCGAAGCCCTTGCCGGGGGTGTGGCCACTGCTGCATGCTAGCAGCTACTGGGAGCCACAAGTGAGAGCTGAGTGTTAGGTGAGGATCAGAGGTTGGAGGGCTGCCCTAAGAGGGTATGACAAGCCCTCCATACCAGAGATACTACCCCTCCCTGAGCACCCCATACACCCCATCACTAGCATATACCACAATTTATTCAGCCATTCCTCAATTGAAGGGCATGCACTCATTTTCCAATTTTTTGCCACCACAAAGAGCATAGCTATGAATGTTCTTGTACATGTCTTTTTCCTTATGATCTCTTTGGGGTATAAACCCAGTAGTGCTATGGCTGGATCAAAGGGCAGACAGTCTTTTATCGCCCTTTGGGCATAGTTCCAAATTGCCCTCCAGAATGGCTGAATCAATTCGCAACTCCACCAGCAATGCATTAATGTTCCAACTTTGCCACATCCCTTCCAACATTCATTACTTTCCTTTGCTGTCATGTTAGCCAATCTGGTAGGTGTGAGGTGATACCTCAGAGTTGTTTTGATTTGCATTTCTTTGATTATCAGAGAGTTAGAGCACTTTTTCATGTGCTTATTAATAGTTTTGATTTCTTTAACTGAAAATTTCCTATTCATGTCCCTTGCCCATTTATCAGTTGCAGAATGGCTTGATTTTCTGTACAACTGGTTTAGCTTTTTATAAATTTGAGTAATTAGACTTTTGTTAGAGGTTTTTGTAATGAAGATTGTTTCCCAATTTGTGCCTTCCCTTCTAATTTTGGATGCATTAGTTTTGTTTGTACAAAAACTTTTTAATTTGATGTAATCAAAATTATTGATTTTATATTTTGTAATTTTTTCTAGCTTTTGCTTGGTTTTAAAGGCTTTCCTTTCCCAAAGATCTGACAAGAATATTATTCTGTGTTCAGATAATTTGCTTATAGTTTCCTTCTTTACTTTCAAGTCGTTCACCCATTCTGAGTTTATCTTGGTAGAAGGTGTGAGATGTTGATCCAAACCTAATCTCTCCCATACTGTCTTCCAATTTTCCCAGCAGTTTTTTATCAAAAAGTGGGTTTTGGTCCCCAAAACTGGGATCTTTGGGTTTATCATAGACTGTCCTGCTAAAGTCATTTACCCCAAGTCTATTCCACTGATCCTCCTTTCTGTTCTTAGCCAGTACCAAATTATTTTGATAACCAATACTTTATAGTATAGTTTGAGATCTGGGACTGCAAGTCCTCCTTCTTTTGCATTTTTTTTCATGATTTCCCTGGATATCCTTGATCTTTTGTTCTTCCAAATGAACTTTATGTTTTTTTTTTCTAATTCCGTAAAGAAGTTTTTTGGTAGTTCAATGGGTATGGCACTCAATAAGTAAATTTATTTGGGTAGGATTGTCATTTTTATTATGTTAGCTTGTCCCACCCATGAGCAATTAATGTTTTTCCAATTGTTTAGATCTACTTTTAATTTTGTGGAGAGTGTTTTGTAGTTGTGTTCATATAGTTCTTGTGTTTGTCTCAGCAGATAGATTCCTAAGTATTTTATATTGTCTAGGGTGATTTTAAATGGAATTTCTTTTTCTAATTCTTGCTGCTGAGATGGATTGGAGATATATAGAAATGCTGATGACTTATGTGGGTATATTTTGTATCCTGCAACTTTGCTAAACTTATTGATTATTTCAACTAGCTTTTTGGTTGATTCTCTAGGATTCTTTAAGTAGACCATCATATCATCCGCAAAGAGTGATAGCTTGGTCTCCTCATTGCCAATTTTAATACCTTCAATTTCTTTTTCTTCTCTAACTGCTACTGCTAGTGTTTCTAGTACAATGTTAAATAATAGGGGTGATAATGGGCGTCCTTGTTTCACTCCTGATCTTATTGGGAAGGCTTCTAGTTTATCCACATTGCAGATGATGTTTGCTGATGGTTTCAGATATAAACTGTTTATTGTTTTTCAGAAAGGCCCTTCTATTCCTATACTTTCTAGTGTTTTCAATAGGAATGGGTGTTGTATTTTATCAAAGGCTTTTTCTGCATTTATTGAGATAATCATGTGATTTTTCTCAGTTTGCTTGTTAATATGGTCAATTATGTGGATAGTTTTCCTAATGTTGAACCATCCTTGCATTCCTGGTATGAATCCTGCCTGGTGATAGTTAATAACCCTTGTGATGACTTGCTGGTGTCTTTTTGCTAGTATCCTATTTAAGATTTTTGCATCTATATTCATTAAGGAGATTGGTCTATAGTTTTCTTTCTCTGTTTTTGACCTGCCTGGTTTTGGGATCAGTACCATGTTTGTGTCATAAAATGAATTTGGTAGAACTCTTTCTTGGCTTATTCTGTCAAATAGTTTGTATAATATCGGGGTTGGTTTTTCTGATATGGGATTGTTTAGGTAATTTATTTCTTCCTCTGTTAGTCTAGGCAATTTATATTTTTGTAAGTATTCATCCATTTCACCTAGATTGCTATATTTGTTGCCATATAATTGGCCATAATAGTTTTTAATGATTGCCTTAATTTCCTCTTCATTAAAGGTGAGGTCTCCCTTTTCATATTGGATACTGTCAATTTGGTTTTTTTCTTTCCTTTTTAAAATTAGACTGACTAGCACTTTGTCTATTTTATTTGTTTTTTTTTAAAGTACCAGCTTCTAGTCTTATTTATTAAATCAATAGTTCTTTGACTTTCAATTTTATTAATTTCTCCTTTGATTTTTAGGATGTCTAATTTAGTCTTCATCTGAGGATTTTTAATTTGTTCGCTTTTTAGTTTTTTAATTTGCATGCCTAATTCATTGACCTCTGCCCTTTTTAATTTGTTAATATATGAACTCAAGGATATAAATTTGCCCTCTGAGTACTGCTTTGGCTGCATCCCATAAGTTTTGAAAGGATGTCTCATCATTGTCATTTTCTTCAATGAAGTTATTAATTGTTTCTGTGATTTGTTCTTTAATTAACCAGTTTTGGAGAATCATATTGTTTAATTTCCAATTAATTTTTTATTTCCTCTCCATGTACCCTTACTAATTATTATTTTCATTGCATTATGATCTGAGAATGTTGCATTTATTATTTCTTCCCTTTTACACTTGTTTGCAATGTGTTTATGCCCTAATAAATGATCAATTTTTGTAAATGTACCATGTGCTGCTGAAAAGAAGGTATATTCCTTTTTGTTCCTATTTATTTTTCTCCATGTGTCTACTAACTCTAATTTTTCTAACCTTTCATTCACTTCTCTTACCTCTTTCTTATTTATTTTTTGGTTTGATTTATCTAGTTCAGATAGAAGGTTCAGGTCTCCCACTAGTATAGTTTTTCTGTCTATTTCATCCTTGAGCTCCTCCAGTTTATCTTTTAGAAATTTGGATGTTATGCCATTTGATGCATACATGTTGAGTACAGATATTTCCTCATTGTCTATACTGCTGTTTATCAGGATATAATTACCTTCCCTATCTCTTTTAACTAGATTTATTTTTACTTTGGCTTTGTCAGATATCATGATTGCAACTCCTGCCTTCTTTTTATCATTTGATGCCCAGTACATTGGGCTCCATCCTCTTACTTTCACCCTATGCATATCTATCTTTCTCATGCATGTTTCTTGTAAACAGCATATGGTAGGGTTTTGCATTCTAATCCACTCTGCTTTTTGCTTGTGTTTTATGGGTGAGTTCATTTCATTCACATTCAGAGCTATGATTACTAGCTGTGTATTTCCCAGCATTTTGATTTCTACTCCTGGTCCTGCCTTTTCTTCTTTCACTATTTCCTTCTATACCAGTATTTGTTTATAATCAGTTCCCCTAGTTACCACCCTTATTTTACTTCCCTTTCTACCCCCTCCCTTCTTATTCCTCCCCTTATTTTCCCTGTAGTCTTTCTAAAATTGCCCCCCACCCTCTCCCTCCCTTGGACTGCTTCCCTCCCCACCAGTCCATTTGTTACCCTTCTACTCCCCTATATATATTTTTTTCCTCAATTTTTAAATTCTTTTCATTTTGTTTTATAGTGTCTTGCTACCTTGTGAGGTCACTTAATTCCAGTTGTTGTATTCTGGTTTTTAAAGACTGGATTTCATCCCTGGCTTTTTGGTCATCCTTTTCCTTCTGATTTTCTTTGAAGGTCATCTTTCATCCTCTTTACATCATCTTTCATCTCCTTTGTCTCATCTTTCATCTTCTTTGGCTCATCTTTCATCTCCTTTGCCTCATTTTCCAGCTGGTTGATTTTGGCTTTCAAGACACTATTTTCTCATTTTAGTTCAAGTGCCTATGTTTCCAGATGACTTATCTTAATTTTTAAGTTCTTTTCCCAATTGTCTTCAGTCTCTCTTAATTGTGTTTTGAGTTCTTCCACAGCCTGTATCCAATTCGCTAGGATTTCTGATTTATCATTTGCTGATTTCTCCTGCTCCTTTCTGTTTGCTGAATAGAAGCTGCCTATTGTAATTTCTTTAATTTTTTTCTGTTGTTTGCTCATATTCACCCCATCTTTACTCCTTGTATTTGTCTGTGCTCTTGCTCCTCTCATTGTTTTTGGTTTTGGGGGCTTCTGTCCATCTCCTGTCTTGGAGCTTTAACAGAAGATCTCTTGATATAGCCTCTGGGGGAGGGTTCTTGGAGGTTTGAGCTTCCCTGTCCTCTGGAGCTTTTGATTGGATTAAAGTCCAGAAGTCAATGAGGATGGGTGGGGAGCCTGGGCTTCCCTGAGTTCTGGAGACTTTTTATGGGATTAAGTTCAGCTTATTTGGGCTCGGTGTGCTCTGAGTCCAAAACCTCCTGGAAGGCTAGAGTAAATATGGAGGATCTCCACAACTCTGGCCAGGCTGCCAGGGCAATGCTCCCTCTCTAGCTCCTTCCCCAACATCTTTGTTGGATGCTCTGAGCTTGGCACAGCCTTGCCTGCAACATGCACCCTCTCTTCCAGAACTTTGCCTGCCCAGAAGTTCCTGCTGCCTCTGAAGTCTCAGCATTCTAGGTGAGAGGGGGGATGAGTCCTAGGACCTTCCTTCTGTCTTCCTCTTAAACCCGAGTGCTCTTGGATTCTGGTTTTTTGGTGGGCGTACCTTTTGAATTAAGTCCAATAGGATGGTTCCTTGGCTCTTTAATTCTTTTCATTTTGTTTTATAGTGTCCTGCTGCCTTGTGAGGTCACTTAATTCCAGTTGTTGTATTCTGGTTATTAAAGACTGGATTTCACCATCTGTCTTGTTGTTACATTTGATTTTCAGTCCCCTAGGAGTATTCAGTTTGTGATCGGTAAGGAAGGGTATTCAGAGGTCTGAACTTCTGCTCCTTCTAGGCTGCCATCTTGGCACTGCCTCCCATGGGAAAAATTAGTCTCATTTTGTGTGACATAGGGCAGAAATTGGACCAATAGGAAGGTCTGACAGGGAGGCCAATTTCAGCTTATTCTAAGATGGAACTTGCTAAGAATCAGAGAAATTCTTACAAATAGAATTATGAGAGATGGTGGACTCTTCATCAGTGCAAATGACTACCAGAAACTGGATGAATTTATGACAATTTTTTTGGAGGGATTTCCTACCCGTGAGTAGGAATAGTAAAAATATAATAGTCAAAAATCAGTAGTATTTTCATAGAGCCCTTTTGTATCTTCTGTAGAGGGTTTTTAATTCTAGGACCTGTTGTCCATGTAAAAACTACTAAGGTGTCACAACTCTAGACCCATTTTAGCAAATATCTCTAGTTACTAGAGTCTTTAAGGAAAAACTGCAATCAGAGGTTCTACTCCCAAATCTACTTCTAATTTAACTTATGATCTGGAGAGTGTCCCTTTACATGCCCTGGCTGTCAGATCTATGGATAAGTGTAGAATTTATGTCCAAACAAGACATAGAAAACTTTGATTATATTAAATTTAAAATGTTTTGCATAAAAAAGCCAATATAACAAATGTTTTAAGGTAAACAAATTGGGGGAAAAAATTTATAGGAAGTGTCTGACATAGGCCTCATTTCTCCCTTTAAACTCCCTGGGCTTCTATTTCACCATCTTTTTGTTTTGTTTTGTTTGGGAGTAGGAGAATTTGTTATTTAATATATGATTTAATAAATATAGAGAATTGATGGTTTAGAAACTCCCTCCACTGGTACTGATTTGCAATTATCTGTTAATTAGGCACAATAATATTTGACCTCCTTTAATTCTGTAAATTAATACCTTTTTCAATATGTGAGATTTGAAGATATGTTCAGGGGAAAAGGTATCATATTGTATATAAATATTTACTGTGGGTTATAGCTTTAGCACTAGAAGGGACTTTAGAAGTTCAGTTAATGCTCTCATTTCCCAAAAAAACTAAGGCCTGCAGAGGTTAGATGACTTGGCCAAAGACCCACAGATAGTAGGTGGCAGAAATAGCATTCAAATTCATTTCCTATACTTGAAATTAAGTATTCTTTCCATCAGACCCTAATGCCTTCCAGTTTACCAGGCAGTCTGAAGTTTACAAAGCACTTTTCTCAGGTAATCCCATGAATTAAGGCTGTGGAAGTATTGCTGTGTTCATTTATGTGATTCTCTGGAAAAGCAGAAAAACAATATTTTCCTTTTACCCGTTATACCACTGCAGCACCTTGGAGAGTATTTGCAGCATAGTAGGTACTTAGAAAATGCTTGTAGATTGCTTGTTAAATTTGCATTTCCAATTGATTGATCTCTGCTCTCCCTAGTTTGTTAATATATGCACTCAGGGATATGAATTTACCTCTGATTACTGCTTTGACTGCATCCTAAAAGGTTTGAAAGGATGCCTACCATTGCCATTTTCCTTGATGAAATTATTAATTGTTTCTATGATTTCTTCTCTAACTAAACGATTTTGGAGTATCATATTGTTTAATTTCCAATTAGTTTTTGATTTGGTTTTCCCTGTGCCATTACTGATCATTATTTTTATTGCCTTCTGATCTGAAAAGGCTGCATTTATTATTTCTGCTTTTCTGCATCTGTATGCCATGTTTCTGTGACCTAATGTATGGTCAATCTTTGTGAATGGGCCATGTGGTGCTGAGAAGAAGGTGTATTCCTTTTTGTCCCTGTTTATTTTTCTCCATATGTCTATTAATTCTAATTTTTCTAAGATTTCATTCACTTCTTTTACCTCTTTCTTATTTATTTTTTGATTTGATTTATCTAAATTTGATAATGGTTGGTTCAAGTCTCCCACTAATATGGTTTTACTGTCTATTTCTTCCTTCAATTCTCCTAGTTTCTCCATGAGAAATTTGGGTGCTATATTATTTGGTGCATACATGTTGATTAGTGATATTTCCTCATTATCTAAAGTCCCTTTTAACAAAATATAATTACCTTCCCTATCCCTTTTGATCAGGTCTATTTTTGCTTTGGCTTTATCAGATATCATGATTGCCACTCCTGCCTTCTTTCTGTCAGTTGAGGCCCAGAAGGTCTTACTCCATCCTTTAATTCTGACCTTGTGGGTGTCTACCCACCTCATGTGTGTTTCTTGAAGACAACATATGGTAGTGTTTTGGATTCTAATCCATTCTGCTATTCATCTACGTTTTATGGGTGAGTTCATCCCATTCTCATTCAAAGTTATGATTGTCACTTGTGGACTCCCTGGCATTTTGATATCCTTCCCTAATTCTAACCTTTCTTCTTCCACTCTACCTTTTAATCCAGTGATTTACTTTAAATCAGTCCCCCTTGTCTCCTCCCTTGATATGTTACCCTTTCTAGTCCCTCCCTTTTTGTTCCCTCCCCCTCCCCCCTCTTCTTCCCTCCCTTTTTTGTGTTCTCTCCCCACTACCCCCCTTGGTTTTCCCTTCTCCCTACCCTTGTTGGGTAAGATAGAATTCAAGATCCCAATGGATCTGGATGTTCTTCCCTCTCAGAGTTGATTTCCCTGAGAGTAAGGTTTAAGTAAAAACTCTCTTCCTCTCCTTCTTACAGGAGTTTTCTTCCCCTCCCCTTCCTGTGTGAATCTTTGTGTGAGAAAGATTATTCTATTTGGTTTTTCTTTTCCCCCTATTTACATATTATGTTTTCCCAGATCGATATAAATGTAGTCCTTATAGAAGAGAGTTTGAGTAAAAGAAAAAGATAACATTTTTCTCTTCCCTTTCCTTCATATTTACCTTTTCAGGTATTCCATGCTCTTTGTTTTTCAATATCGAACTTTACACAGAACTCTGGTCTTTTCTTTGCAAAAACTTGGAAGTCTTCTATTTTGTTGAATGCCCATACTTTCCCTCGGAAGTATATAGTCAGTTTTGCTGGATAGCTGATTCTTGGTTGAAGACCCAGCTGTCTTGCCTTTCTGAAAATCATGTTCCATGCCTTACGGTCATTCAGAGTGGAACTTGCAAGGTCTTGTGTGACCCTGATTGGCATTTTTTTATATCTAAATTGTCTTTTTCTGGCTTCTTGTAAGATTTTTTCTTTTGCTTGAAAGCTTTGGAATTTGGCGATTACATTCCTGGGAGTTGTCTTTTGGGGATTTAGTGTAGAGGGTGTTCTGTGAACTCTTTCAGTATCTGTATTGCCCTCTTGTTCTAGGATCTCTGGGCAATTTTCTTTGATTATATCTTGTATTACGATGTCGAGTTTGCTGTTTATTTCCGGCTTTTCTGGTAGTCCAATTATTCTCAAATTACCTCTTCTTCCTCTATTTTCCAAGTCTGTCACTTTGCCAGTGAGATATTTTATATTCTCTTCTAATTTCTTGATCTTTTGGCTTTGCTTTATTGATTCTTTCTCGTCTTCTAGTTGCCTAATTCTGACCTTTAAAGCCTGGTTTTCCTTTTCAGTTTGGTCAAACCAGTTTTGTAGATGCGTGAATTTCTTTTGCATTATTTCCCACTTTTCCTCCCAGAAGGCTTCCATCTTTTTTATCATTTCCAATTCAAATTCTTCATGGGATTGTGGAGAGTTTCCATTTCCTTTGGGAGGTTTCAGAGCATTTGGTTGTGTTTCCTCTTCTGTCTCCTCTGTATTTTGTATTTTTGCTCCATAAAATGTGTCCAAATTCACCCCCTTCTTCTTGTTTTTCTTAGAGTTTTGAGGCTTTTGTGCTTCTGTGCTGTTTGCCATCTCTATCTGAGTGGGGAGGTCTAGCTTTTCTTATCTCTGTCTGGTGTTCAGAGGCTTTAGCCCTAGTCTAATTGTCTGTTCTATGCAGTTGTTGTTCTGTCTTCCCAGGGAAGCCAGGAATTGCTGGTATTTCGGTGTTACTGCCCTCCTCAGTTTCCTCCCAATGCTTCTCCGTTGTCTTATTTCCATGCTCTGAGGCTGGCTTGGTACTCTCTGCGAAGTGTTTCTATGCCTTTGCTGGCCAGAAGACCCTGAACTCTGAGGGGGGAAGGGGAAGGAGGGGGGGGGAGGAACGGCTTCCCAGAGCTCCTAGGGCTCCTGATAGGATTAACTTCTGCTGGGTTGAACTGACCTTCTGTGAGACTTGGATGGAAGGATTTAGCCAGGGGGCTATAGGCTCCCCCCCATCTCTCTCTGTTTCCCTGCTGTCTGTTTTGGGTCCCCCCATGACTGAGTCAGGTTGTTTTTAGGAAGAGGCCTTCAGAATAGCTGGCGCTGAAGCTCTGAGGTTCCCACTGCTGCCTTGGACTCGGCGCTCTGGGTTGGGGGGGATGGGTCCTGGGACCTTCCTTCTGCCTACCCCTTAGGTCCAAGTGATCTCGGGTTCTGGCTTTTGGGGGGGGCATACCTTTTGATCCAGGTCCTGGAGGAGGGTTCCCGGGGTCTATGCTGTTGTTCGTTTTGAATTTCGGTGCCCTAGGAGCATATAGTTTGAGATCGGTAAGGAAGGTTTTCCAGAGATCTGAACTTTAGCTTTCTCTAAGCCACCATCTTGACCAGAAGTCCCCGATTGCTTATTAAATTAGCAAGTTGTCCACTTTTGAAAAGGATGGCATCCAAGGGACTACATTCATAGTTCAAAAAGGGATTTGAAAAACTGAACGAAGTTTAATAACAACATAAAGAAGAACAACAGATTGAGGATGAATGTAATAATTGTCTTCAGCATATTAAGGGTTATTACAAAGTTAGTAATCAACTCTTCTCAAAATCCATTGAGGACAAAAATCAAGAAAAATCTGAACCATAAAAAAACTAAGCAAACAATAATTGATTATCTATCCCCAGAGATATTCAAGGTCAGGGCAAATAATCCAAGATGAGTTCCTTTCAATTCTGCTAAAGTCTAGAGGATGAATAAAGGACCCCTTCAAACACTCTCTCTCTCACACACACACAAACACACACACCCCAATTCTCAGACTCCACATTTATATATTGGCTGTTCTTTTTTCTCCAAGTATTGCAAACTATGCAAAGAATGAATCAAAAGTTTTCTGTCCACTCAATAAAAGGAAAAGGAGTGACTCCCACATGTGTGGAGAAGCACATGTATGGCAGGGGCTGTCGTTGTGTGGTTCAAAGGGATGCATAATAGACATCTCTAGCTCTTCCAACTCCACTCTGCTCCAAGGGAGATTTTTATTCTTGCCAAAAGAGGAAGAAGGAAGTTGAGCTGAGACCATTCTGTTTTCCTACAAGAGGGAGAATATCAAGCTAGAAATATATCTTTCTGCTCTGTTAAATACTATTCATCTAGAGGATATGATTAGATTATACCTAACTTCTGATCACTTTGTCATTTTAGGGGGAGAAGAAGGACCCCAAGCTCTATATCCAAGGCTTGATTCCTTTCTCACCTAATACAAGTTTCACAATGAACAAATATAGCAAATAGTAAAGAAGTCCATTTATCCAAATCATAGCAAAACATATATCAGAGAAGGCATATGTAGAAGAATATATACCAGACAATAGAGAATGAAGGAGTTCTCACATTGGAAATGAGAGAACTCAGCTCAACCAAGAGACAGTATCCTGCATCTCACCAGAAGGCAAAACTCCCTAAAGTCTTTAGAGGAGCAAGCTGGATATAGGGACACCATGGAAGGTGTCAGTACCTCCCATGTCTTCCCAGAGTCTTTTCCTTTAGCAATCTGAACTGGAGTTGGCCTTTCCCATTTTCTCTCTTGAAGCTAGAAGTCAGTTCCACATTCAAAGAAAACCTGAAGCTTGACCAGTACTAAAGGCAGAGCACCCTGAAAATTGAGGATCTCCTTCTTTCACTACCTCTGCCGTGCCCCTCCTGTAGAGTAGGGTCTTCATCTCCATCAAAAAATGGTGCCATACCAGTGGGCTTTGGGTCAGGGGTTAGATTTATCTTCTGGGCTGAAAGTTACTTGCAAATAATAGATGGGGCAAGTCCAAGACCTATATATAGTATAAACAGAAATATCAGTGCCAAAAAACAAGGCTAGTTATCCTAGCATGACAGGCAATCAAACTTTGGTACTTATGAAACTAAAATAAAACAAATGCATATTAATAATAGAGAGTAGACACAGCACTATATAATGTCACCTGCAAGAACACTCTAATGAAAATCAACTTAACTTCATACAGAATATATAACACAGAATATATAACACATTTTAGAAGTACATGAATATCCCTGTTTTTGTTTGTTTAGTCATTTTTCAGTTCTGCTTGAGTCTTTCTGACCCAATTTGGGGTTTCCTTGGGAGAGATATTAGAGTGACTTGCCATCTTTCCCCAAGTAATTTTGCAAGTGAAGAAACTGAGACAAACAGTAAGTATTTGAGGCCAGATTTGAACTCAGGAAGATGAGTCCTCTTGATACAGACATGATCCACTGTGACACTTGGCTTCCTGAATATCCATAGTGAACAACAAACAATCAAAAGCAATAAAGATAATTAACAAAACAAAGCTAGCAATCTACAGCAATATCAATAGGTTTACCTGTAATATCATAAATTAAACTAGTGGCTGGTCTAATTGATCTAGTTCTCTTGTCACAGGTCCTATACCTGAGTAGTTGCAGTGGACTGACCATCAGGATCTCTATAGATTTGAATGTCTATACCTGGGCTGACAGCCATTCTGGGTTGAATCTCAGTATGTTCAAGCCCCATGGCTTGAATCTGTTCCCTGTGAATCTTTGAAAGTATCTGGGTGCATGAAAGAAGCTGCCTCTGGGTTCAAATCTCCTGTTATTTAATAATAAATCATTTCCATCATTATAGTCCCATTTTTGGTATCTACATCTGGGTCAGAAAGTCTTTGTATAGCTACTGTTAATGGAGATTGCTAGCTCCTCATATCTTCCCAGAGGATTTAACTTTCAGCAATCTGAAGTGAGGTTGGCTTCTTCCATCTTCTCTGTCGAAATTAGAAGCCAAATCAACTCTAGGAAAAAACTTGAAGTTTGACCAGGCCCAAAGTGGATGACTTTGAGAACAAAAGCTCTGTATGTCACCAACTCTCCTTCTGCCCCCCTTCCTCTCTGTAGGGTAAGGTCTTCATCTCCACTAATAAGGAGAAAGTCCCCTACCAATGGGCTCTAAACTCCAGTAGCTCTAGGATCAGCAGCTAGGTGGTACAGTGGATAGAATACCAGTCTTTGAGTCAGGAAGATTCAGCTACCTGAGTTTAAATTGAGCCTTAGGCAATTACTAGCTGTGTGACCCTGAGCTAGTCATGTAACCCTGTCTGCCTCAGTTTCTTCATCTGTAAAATGAAGTGGATAAGGAAGTGAAAAACCACTCCAGTGACTTTGCCAAGAAAGCCCCAAGTGGGATCACAAAGAATCAGACACAACTGAACAAGAAATAGCTCTAGGATCAAATATAAAACTTTCCCAAACTGTACCCTTCCAAACTTTCTAGTCTTATACTTGATACTTCTCCACATATTCTACCACCTTGCTGTTCACACTTTATTTATATGATCCCATATCCTGACAGATGACTATGGTTTCACTAGCTGTCAGCATTCCTGGAATGTGATCCCTCTTTATAATCTGGGTCCTGACTTCCCTGGATTCCTTCTAGACTCAGTTCAAACCTATCTTCTTCAAGAGGCCTTTTCCATTTCCAACAATCCATTCCTCTTCCAACACTATTTCCAGGATAGCTAGTAGTGAATGCCTTTTCTCTGGGTTCACCTCCTATTTACACTGTATTTCTATCTCACTCTCTCTATATATAGATATCTTGTGAATGTTTACATGGTTTCTCTCCCATTCAAATTTGACACCCTTGAGGACAAAAACAACATCTTTGCCTTTCTTTGTATTTCTAGTGCTTTAGGACAATGCCTTGTATACTGTAAGTGTTCAATAAATACTTCTGCCTGACAGAGAGAGACTTAAACATAAATACATACATACACAGAGTAGAAGTAAATGTGATGGTATCATGACCAAACCAAGGGGCAACATTTGAAAGGACACAAAAAGTCATTCTAGTGTTTGTTGTAAGGATCTTTTTGGGAAATGTTCTAATGTTCTAAACTTTATAACAACTACAATTATTTCCTTCATCTTTGCTTTTTTTACTTTGACCAAAGAGTCTTTTGAAATTTGTATAAAATAAATATTTTGGTAGTTCAGAGAATTTATGTTTTAGAGGTTTCGTAGTCTAATTCATTAGGAAGTTTGAGCTAAGCCAGAATGAATCATCAGAAGAGTATTGATATTAAAAATGGGAGCCTGTGTTTAAAGGGAAAGTTTAAGATCATTAAAAGTATCACACAATTTTGCAAAAGCAAACAAAAAAAAAAAAACTAGCCTGTTTTCATCCTTCCATTCAATTCTCAGACCAGTTCATTGTCCATCTACAGTGTGGACCTAAGGAATCTATACTGACAGACCAGCTCTATTAATTGGTAATGATATTATATATCATAGTTTTCACAAAACACAATCTCCACACACTTTTGACCATGTCTCTTTTAGGATGCTATGTGATATTCAGAGACTTGATGCCATCAACCTAAGGTCATCCACAAATAGAAAATTATCTGAGGAATTTCATCATCTGTACTAAATCCTCCCTTCACTACTACTAGGTCTTTGGATGGGGCATCCCCCATTACAGTGACCAACATGATTGATGATAATATGTCTCCCAGTTTTGTGCCTCACTTTATAATATCAATCAAAAGGGGTTGTGAAGGTTATATCTATGGGTAGATGTTTCAAGGTATCAGATATGATTTTATTCTATTAATGGGTGATAGATATTGAGGAATCTGACATGGATACTCTGCTTATATTTGATCACCCATTTCCTGTCAGCATCAGAGCATTTCCAAATCATAGAATAACATATTTGCAACATATAGTAAAATATAATCCAGGGGCAGCTGGGTGGCTCAGTGGATTGAGAGCCAGACCTAGAGAGTGGAGGTCCTAGGTTCAAATCTGGCCTCAGACACTACCTAGCTATGTGACCCAGGGCAAGTCACTTGACCACCATTGCCTAGTGTAACAGTTAAAAATTAGGGAAACTGAGGCAGGTAGAAATTAGTTTCTCTCTGCAAGGAGTATTATATTTTTAGAGGTTTATTGAAGATTAAGGATTAAAGAAAATACAAGATAAGAAAAACACGTGTCTAGGCCAGAGAGAGGCCTAGACAATCTCACCTACATCATGAAAAGCTGCTTCTGCTTGCAAGCGGAAACAGGAAAAGCCCACAAAAGCCTTTCTAATCAGGTTAAATACCCCTTCTCGATCTCAGCCCAGGTGAGAATTCAGTGATATTACAGGGCATTCTGGGGAAGTAGAACAAGGAATTCTGGGGATTGAAGTCCTGAATTTGAGTCTATTTTTACATTCCCCTGTTTGATCCTCTGGGGAGGACTTCCCCAAAGGATCATAAAAACATAATCAATTTTAAAGATTACAATAATTTGAGGATAAGAGAAAAAAACAATAACTTCTGGATGCATTGACAAAAAGCCAGTTAGGGGGCAATCCCCTTTGGCATGAAAGTATACATACAAATAAATGTTCAATCAACTACACCCAAAGTTCTTTTTTGTGCAGCTTGTGGTATGGAGGCTTCTTCATGGTGTCTTTCCCAACAGTTCAGTTTCTGGATTCAGAGAGGTATCATGTTTTGTTACCTAAAATTCTTCTCAAAAGGAATTTTAAACTTTGCAATTTAAATAATGATATTTTTTACATTCCCCCATTAAGAGGGTGATTGAAAAATACAGGATCACTTAGGGATGCATGGCTGAGGTATGAAGTATATGAATCAATTTGCAAAATAAATTAAGAAGATATCAGAAAAATCCAAATAAAAAAGAAAAATACTAGATGAAAATATAGACTATCAAAGTCTTATGTGTAAACATTCCAAGTAAAGGAAAATAAATCAATAACAGGTCCTTGAATCAGGGCCCAATTAGAATGATCTAAGCAATGATGTATTTACCCAGTCAGTAGCCAGGACTACAGAAAGGTACACACTATGAAAGGCAGAAAAGGGGACCAGATTATATGAGCCAAGGTTTCGGGGATACTCGTCTATGAGTATTTTCAGAGTGAGTGTGGACACAAGGAAAGCCTATGTCTAGCAACGATAAACATAGTAACCTTGAGTCTTCACACTAGGTTCAAGACCTTTGTATTGGCCTAGAAGTGCATCAATCCATCCTGGATTGGCTTTTCTTTGGCTCTGTGCAATGGCTCTTGTGTGTATATCTTGTCCTGGAATCAGACAGAATCATTAAGCAAAGTCCCATAGTTTCTTTTAAATAATTAGTGGCATAATTTTTATAGTCACAAGCTTTGGGGGTATGCATTAGCAAATGTATTTTAAACTTATAGTACTGAAAAATCAAAAAGTTAAAGAAAATCGTAATGCTGGTGACATGCTTGAAATATAAAAAAAAGAGAGAAAAATAAAAAAAAAACACTGAAATAGTATATTGCACATGCAAGAATATATAATAATAAAAGAGCTTTAAAAATTAAAAAATATAGCTTATAATCACTGACACACTGTGTCAGCTAAGAAAATATAGCATATAAAGCTTTCTCACCAAAAATGAGATCCATTTCCTCTTAATATCTGGCCATGCTCCACTGTGAGTATAAGGCAAATGAATTGAGCAAGGTAACATTTTTCATTTTTAAAGAATAGTAGTACAAATATGTAGATATCAACACCCCCAAAATTCTCAATAGCCCAATTAATTACAATAGCAAACAAACACACTATCATATTTCACATAAGTTGCTGTATGGCATTTTTAAAACCTATGAATTGATGGATATTTGTCACAAGTTTTTACAAACATAGCAAATCTTTCAACCTTGTCAATAAACATATTTTTGAACAAATAAAACTCATTTTGGGTTTAGAACATCATGAAGAAATCTATATATCATTCTGGTGGAAGTAAAGTAATGAGCTGAAGAGTATAAATAAAGGGGTGCTCCTTTTTTGGAGGCTTTTTAGGGATACAAATGCCCTGAGATTAACTGCCCCAACTTCCATTCACATATTTAGAAATACATGAAGGTTGGGGGTTATAATTATATTTCACTTCAGCTATGGGCCTTACCTCGTGGTAGGGGCAGGCAAAAATGACCAGAGATTGTTTAAAAAAATTACAAAAATCATATTTAAAAAACCCTTAAAATCAGTTGAGATATTTGGCATATTAAATTTTCCAAAGGTTGTTATAGCAATTGTAACCAGTTCTGAAGTCCATCTATCCTCTTTGTGACAATTTTACAAAGGCAAAATTAGAAAAAAGCTGTTTTTTTCATATATGGGCTTAATCACAATGATATTTGTTCAATAGTTATAGGGGAAAAGCAACAAAACAGTAGTCAAAATTCAGTACATTAAAATGAACGGTATAACAGAATAATATTGAATCCAGTAATATAAGAACTTAAAATCACAAAGTTATATCTTAAACAAAACAAACAGCAAAATGCAATAGAAATACAGAGATTTTTTTAAATAGACCATTGGAGTCTGAAACGCCTTAAAATACAGCCTCTAGTCTCTTTAAAGTTCTTTAGGTGTGTTTTTTTGTTTTTGTTTTTGTTTTTAATTATCAATTTAAATGTCTATTGTCCAAAGGCAGAGTGGTAAGGACTAGGCAATGGGGGTTAAGGGACCCATCCAGGGCCCCACAGCTGGGAAGTATCTGAGGCCAGATTTTAACCCAGGACCGCATGTCTTTAGGCCTGGCTTTCAGTTCGCTGAGAAGCAGAGTTTTTCCCCCAAAATTAGCTAAAAGGAATGCAGGTGAAGTCAATAAAAGGATCAATGCAATTAAAAAACATCCTTGTAAAATAGCCATTGCTTTTAAGTTCCTGCTTGAAAAAACCTTTCTTCTTTCCCTCTTGTCTCTCCCCTCCTACACTCCAATCTGCCCACATGGTCAGTACCCCCATTACCAGCTGGTAGAAATGAGTCTTGAGTGATGAGCAGATCTGCTCCAAGGCTAGAGTTTGCTGGGGCCAGCGGGTGGGTCACAGGTGATAGAGATCCGGGTTAAACAGGGACCAGGTGAGTGAGAGAGAGGTCAGGAGCAGCAGCAGGAGAAACAGGCAGGCAGGCAGAACTTAGCAGCCAGGGGCCAGGTGGGTGGCAAATGCAACAGGTCTGGATTGGGGGCTGCAGGCAGGAACTCACGAAAGCAGGGCCAGGTTCTGGTGCAGTCAGATGAGTCAAAAGGCTAAAAAGGCTTGGAGAAACTCGGCTTAGAGATCATTATCTAGGCTATCCTTTTAAAAAAATTGAGAGTCTTTTCTCCCATTAGGTCGCCAACTGTAAAGATTAAAATTTAGGAGGGAACTGAGGCAGGTAGAAATTAGTTTCTCTCTGCAAGGAGTATTATATTTTTAGAGGTTTATTGAAGATTAAGGATTAAAGAAAATACAGGATAAGAAAAACACGTCTAGGCCAGAGAGAGGCCTAGACAATCTCACTTACATCATGAAAAGCCGCTTCTGCTTGCAAGCGGAAACACAAAAAGCCCACAAAAGCCTTTCCAATCAGGTTAAATACCCCTTCTCGATCTCAGCCAGGTGAGAATTCAGTGATATTACAGGGCATTCTGGGGAAGTAGAGCAATGATTTCTGGGGATTGAAGTCCTGGATTTGAGTCTATTTTTACACTAGCCCTTACCTTTCTTCTGCTGTGGAACCAATACACAGTATTGATTCCAAGATGGAAGGTAAGGGGTTAAAAAAAAAGATATTATCAATTCCATCCTGCCTTCAAACAAGACTACATCAAACGATAAATGTATAATCACTGAATAATTTTAGTTTCTATTTTTAATTCTTGAGATTTTCTTTTTAACCAGTTTGTATATTCTCATACCATGACACTTAAAGTTTGTTAAATGAGGTGAAGAGACAATATGCAAAGAAATGCTGAATATTCTTTGAAGTCAAAATACATAATAGTCATGATGTGAAATAATGTATTCTTCTGAGAAAAAAAATTCCATTTGGGAGAATCAACTACATAAGCTAGATAAAAATCGATAAGAATAACTCCTCCTAATCTCAATTATACCCAGGACACAAAGCTAGGAGGGATAGCTGAGATACTGAGATACTGAGCACCAGGGACCAAAAAGATCTAAAAGATCTATGGACTAACTACAATGATACGCACTTTTAATAAGTATAAATATTCAGTTAAGGATTAAATAATCAATTAGACAAGTAAGAAATGGAGGAAGATATACTAGATATCAGTTTAAGTGAAAAAGTCTTAGGGATTTTAATTTACTACAAACAATATGAGTCATCACAAAGTAGGTGCTAAAGAGAAGGCTGAAGTGAACTTTAATTACTTCTGAAGTTGGGGGGCTCCTAAAATACATGAGAAAGAATTCTTTAGATTATTATCTGTTATAAACTTCTCATTCCCATTGCTATCACTCTGTCTAGGGATTTTGAGTTAAATGAACAAAGTGGTTGAAAGGAGGCAGAATAAATAAAAGACCAGGCAGCTAAGTGACATTGAAGACTTGAGTTCAAATTCATCCCCAGACACTAACTAGCTAGAGGTGACCAGGATAGTGAGGGGGGAACTAAAGTGATATCTTGTTATATATGATTACAGGTACTTGGAATGTTTAGACTGCAAATGAAAAGGCTTGGGGCTAGGGGTGGGGACAGGAAAAGAAATATAAATATTTGGGGGGATGTAATGGAGAAGAGATTCAACTTCTTTAGTGTCTCTTAAGAGATTAGACTAAGGATCAAATGTGTGAAAATTAGATGTTAGCAGATTTCTATTCAATATAATAATTTGAACTGTCTTAAAATGGAATGGTTCTCTTATAAAGTAAAGTAAATTCCCATTCATTAGAAATGTCTGAGCAGAGACTTCTAGTGAGAGAAATATCTTGTCTTTGAGTTTTTGTATGGTAGCTTACTGTTGCTGAATAAATCTACCAAAATGCAGAAATTATCGAGTTAAAAGCCTTGGTTTTATTATACTTAATCACAGATTCAAGAGGTAGAAAAAACAATCCTGAACAAGGATTAGTATTGTAATGGGGCTTTTATAGGCAAAATTACATCAAAGAGACAGAGAAATTATCATATACTACATTTCTCTGTCTCTATAATTAAACATAACAATCTTGTATATCCTCTTAGAGACATAAACATTGAATGAACTGATATAGAATTATAATCTCATACTTCCCCTAAGGAAACAAACCTAGTTGAACAGACTCTAGAGGTAAACTAAGTTAAGTTCCAGATTAAATTCCATTTAAAGAGCTCACAGTGAGCTGATAGAGAAGGGAGAATTAATTACATGCCTCTGAGATTACTACAGAGACTAGAACAAATAGAATCCCCTCACAAATAGCTAAATAACCTTGGGAAGTTCAAACACTTCCCTATGGAATCTAATCTGAGAAATGTCAAAAAAGTCTTCCTTTAATATTATTGTTCCAAGAGTCAGATTTTAAGTAGGTGAAATTAATAGTAACAGAAAATAGATTGCTTCAGCTAAATAAAATATTCTAGGAGGAATAGCATAATAAAAAAATAATAAAAGTAAATTTGAAATGAAAAAAATATCACGAAAAACTGGATTGTAGCTCATCAGAAAAATTGTACAGGGAATTCATGTTTCAGGCTCTGATATTTCTCTAAAATCTCTTCCAGTGATAGAATTCTTTGATTTTCAATGTGAATCTGTGATTCTTTGATTTTTCTTAACTTCTCTGTACTATTCAATACCATCAACATCCCTTAGTTCATACAACATGTCTGGCATATAGTAAGTGTTTATTAAATTCCTTTTTCATTTATTCTTCACTCATGCCTGGAATGCTTTCCCTCCTTATCCATGCCTCCTGGCTTCCCTGGCTTACATATCCCAGTTAAAATCTCATTTTCTATAGAAAGCCTTTCCTAATTCCTGTTTATTCTAGTGACTTCCATCTGTTCATTATTTCCAAGTTAGCCTCTCTGTAGCTTACTTTGGGCAGTTAGGTGGTGCAATGCAGAGAGTGCAAGCCCTGAAGATAGGAAGAATCATATTCCCAAGTTCAAATCTGGCTTCAGATACTCAGTAGCTGTGTTACTCCAGACAAGTCATTTAACCCTCTTTGTCTCTGTTTCCTCATCGATAAAATGAGATGGAGAAGGAAATGGCAAACCATACCAGTATCTTTGCCAAGAAAACTTCAAATGGGTTCATAAAGAGTGGGAAATGACTGAAACAACTGAACAACAATGAAGTTCATTTTTAGATGTTGTTTGCATATTATCTCCCCTATTTGACCATGAGCTCCTTGAAATGGGGGAGTATCTTTTGTCTTTCTTTGTATTCCCTGGCTGAAATATATTGTTGTTGTTCAGCCCTGTCTGACTCTTTGTGACTCCATTTAAGATTTTCTTGGCAGAGATACTGGAATGGTTTGCCATTTCCTTCACCAGCTCATTTTTACAGATGAGAAAATTAAGGTAAATAGTTAAATGACTTGCTCAGAGTCACACAGCTAGTAAGGGTCTGAGGCAGGATCTGAATTCAGATCTTCCTGACTCCAGGCCTGGTCCTCTATCCACTGCATCACACTAGCTACCCATGACACATAATAAGTACTTTATAAATGTTTATTGTCTGACCCACTGAAACACTGAGGCATTATCTTTTGGAAGTGTGGTAGTATAGTGGTTAGAGTTCTAGTCTTGAAACCATGAAGCCCGGGATTGGAATCTACTACCAAAATCTTCCACTCTTTCTGATTCTGGGCCTTAGCATCCTAATCAGTAAAATAGGTTGTGATTCAGGTTCTAGCTCACAGGGTTATTTAGATTTAAGTGTTATATAAATGTAAGCTATTGATATGTCATGAGAAATCTTATTTCATTCCCTCCCTCCCTTCCTCCCTCCCTCCCTTCCTTCCTTCCTTCCTTCCTTCCTTCCTTCCTTCCTTCCTCCTTCCCTCCCTCCCTCACTTCCTCCCACCCTCACTCCCTCCCTCCCTCCCTTCCTTCCTTCCTTCCTTCCTCCCTTCCTCCCTTCCTTCCTTCCTTCCTCCATCCCTCCTGCCCTCCCTCTCTCCCTCCCTTCCTTCCCTCTCTCCCTCCCTCCCTCTCTCCCTCCCTCCCTTCCTTCCTTCCTTCCTTCCCTCTCTCCCTCCCTCCCTTCCTCCCTCCCTCCCTTCCTTCCTTCCTTCCTTCCCTCCCTCCCTCCCTCCCTCCCTTCCTTTCTTCCTTCCTTCCCTCCCTCCCTCCCTCCTTCCCTCCCTCCCTTCCTCCCTCCTTCCCTCCCTTCCTCCCTCCCTCCCTCCCTCCTTCCCTCCCTTCCTTCCTCCCTCCCTCCCTCTCTTCCTTCCTTCCTTCCTTCCTTCCTTCCTTCCTTCCTTCCTTCCTTCCTTCCTTCCTTCCTTCCTTCCTTCTTTCCTTCCTTCCATGACCCTGGACAAGTCATTTAACCCCTTAGTCTCAATTTTCTCATCTTTAAATGTGGGCGATATTAACAAGTTACTAACCTGAAGGGTTGTTGTGAGAATCTAGTGACATAAAAGACGTATATGACATTGAAAAGCTTTAAAGCCCTGCATAAATATTAATTTATTATGATGAGGCCCAGCATTATTACAGTATAGTTATCTAGTTGAAGAGATAATAGGGTTGGTGTTTCAGGGTAGACTCTTCACTATCCTTAACACCACACCACTTAGATGTGGCCTATTCTGCCTAGCCCTGTGGCTGGACCTGGAAAATTATGTATCATTTATTCCTCAAGGTAATAAGGAACCATGAAATCTTTCAGCTTTGAGTAACATCAAAAAAGTACAAAACAGCCTCAACATAATGGACAGCAACTGAGGAACAAGGAACTTGTGCCATGGCTCTCCCCTAATTAATGGCAATAGAACCTGTCCTGGTGAAATTAATGTTGGCCTCAACTGTTAGGAAATCTTTCTCAATCCTTGAAGTTTTCCTGTCTGGGTGGAATGTGGCCAGCTTCTGCAATCATGTGTCAAATCACTTATGATCTGTTGAAAGCTATTTTTGACCTTTCTTAAAGCTTAAAAAGAAACCACTCCATCTGTTGGCTTCGTCACCTAGGAATTTTTGAAAGCAGAAAGCCCTGGGATAAAGAGCAGAGCATAAAGGCAGGGTCCCCCCCCCCCCAACCATGACCTTTGAAATCATAATGTCATGTTAATTGAGCCCGAATTTCTTCTTAGCTGCTCTCATCCTGGAACATTTTAGTGAAATATTAAGCCAAATATTTACAGAAAAGCAGGTGTTTTTTCTCTCTTTAAGGATGTGTGTTTGCTTTTCTGCATCATATCCATAACTTTTTCTTCCTGCTCTGGGAAGAGGAAGGTCATTCATTCCTATAATGCTCCATTGGATATAGATATAGATATAGATATAGATATAGATATAGATATAGATATAGATATAGATATAGATATAGATATAGATATAGATATATAGATATATATCTTAGATATATATATCCTTAGATAGATAGATATATCCAATCTATAGATATATAGATATTTATCCTTAAATATCTCCTTCCATTGATGAAACAACCTTGTACATTTTTTTATAGGATTAGAGGTTTGAGAGAAGTCTCAGGTCATTTAGTCCAGCCCTCTAATTTTATAGATGAGAAAATGGGAACCAAAAGGTTAAATTCCTTGCCTATGGTCACACAAATACTGTCACAGAGCCAGATTCAAACCAAGGTGCTCACATGCCAAGTTCAGAAATTCTTTTACTATATCATGTCAGTTAAGAATGAATTATTATCAATTAATTATTCATAATTAATGTCAATTAAGAATTCATTATCTTGTAAATGTGAGAATTTCCTCCCCACAATGCATATAGTGCTCTCTTTATCACTTAGTAGGGCAGTCTTAAAGAATTGCTCCAGTTGCCAAATTGCTCAATCTGAAGTAATATAGGTGATGAGTCTCTCCAAGTTTAGCTTTGTCTTTGGGTGATAAGCTTGTAATCTTTCTTTGATTGGAGGTGGTACTTGATGTGTCTCCAGCATAGTGGCACCTAACAGGTGATATTCCACTGACACAGCTTTCAAGGATCCAGTCACCTCTATGCCCCAGTAAGTCAGTAGAACAAAGATCTAAGTGGAGGCCTTATTCACAGACACCTAAGAAATATAGAATCCATAAATGAATTCATAAAGAATGAAAATTTGGAAATCCTGTGTATACAGGGACCATTACATATATATTCAATCTTTCCCTCTACCATCAAAGCCTATCAAAATGATGAGGTCTCTCCATTCTAAAATCAAAACAAAAAACTTTCCATTTTCCTTGCCATCCTATCAAATTATTATCTTCATTCTTCTCTCCATTTCATACTGGGAGAGAGAGAAAGAGGACGTAGGAAAAAGAGAAAATAAATGCTTTTAAAAAATTAAAAAAATTTTAATAAAAAAAATTTTTTAATATTCTTTGAAAAATATTAATAAATATAGCAGCCATTTCCTTCCCTCAGCCTTCATTGAGCATTTAACATTAGTCTATCCCTTCTTTCATATCTTCTCTTCCCGTGGCTTTAACTATCCTCTGATCTCCTATGTCTTTCTTTGATTTATCCCTCACTTTCACACTGTCACATTTCTGATGTAAGTTCTAATATTTTATAAACAGTGACCACAATCTAACTTTTATAACTCTCATATAGAGTCAGACCTAATTTTAAATTTTATACCCTGCCCTCAAAGAGCTCAAAGTCTATCCAAGGAAGGTAATATGTACATGTGTAAGTATACACAACATAATATGGGAGGGTCAGGGGAGGCACTAAGAACTAGAAAGATAAAAAATGACTTCATGTAGAAAGTGGCACTAGAACTGAGACTTGAAGGAAACAAGGGATTCTAAGAAGCTTAGGTAAGAAAGAAATGCATTCTAGTCTTGAGGAATAACCAGTGAAAAGTCATGATAAAGTATCATGTATAAAGGACAATAAGTAGTCTAGTTTAGCGGGACCATCAAATGCATGGAGGAAAGAAAAAGAAAATAAAATATATTTCATTCTGCACTCTAAATCCATCAGCTCTCCACTTAAAGGTGTATAGCATATTTCATAATGTCTTTTGCAACTATGACTGTTTACTGCAATGATCAGAATTCTTGTCTTTCAAAGTCTTTTTTCTTATAATATTGTTATTATTCAAATAAATATTATTGTTCTGCCCACTTCACTTTGCATCAGTTCATAAAGTCTTCCCAGATTTTTCTGAAACCATCCCCTTCATCATTTATTCTAACCCAATGGTATTCTATCTTCTTAATATACTATAACTTGTGGGGCCACTGTCCAAATAGTAAGCATCCCTTTAGTTTCCAATTTGGGGCCACTACAGAAAAAGAGTTGCTATAAATATTTTTGTACATTTAGATCATTTTCCTCTTCCATTGATCTCTTTTGGGTATAGACCTAGTTCTGCTATAGTTTATCCATGTGATCAAGCCTGTCAATATTTTGCTCCTTTGAAATTAGACAAAATTAGAAGAAGAAAAGTAAATCATTCAAATGAAGATTTGACCTTCTCTGGGATACAGTCTTAGCACTCATCATGATTTTTCAAATTTTTGTTTAGTAACCACCCCATAATAATTCTCACTAATTTTTGAGCTAAGATGAATGCACACAGGATTTATGATTTTGTCAGAATGGTAAATTCTTGGGATGCCCCTCTGTCAACTCATATTGCAATCCATCTTAACTTAATACATGTCTGGGAAGTATCCTAGATATCTTATACAAGTCATAAGGAATTGCCTAAGGTCTATAGAGGTTAAGTAACTTGCCCAGGTTCACAAAGCTAGCAAGAGACAGAGGCCTGACAAAAATAATACCAGTACTCAATTCATTAGACAGCATCATCTTTAAAGTTAGTCAAGAAGTAGGAAACTGAAAAAAAAATAGATGACAGGAGGTTTGGAGGTTTCCTGATTGAAAACAATCAGGAAAAACAGTTTTCCTCTCTTTTATTAAGAACAAGTGAGATGATGCAGCCTGGAATCAAGAAGACATGAATTCAAATGTGGCCTCAAACAAATCCTCACTATGGGACCTTGAATAAGTCACTTAACCTTTACCTGCCTCAGTTTCCTCAACCATAAAATGGAGATATTAATAGTACTGATTTCTTAGGGTTATTCTGATTATCAAATGAGATGACACTTATAAAAGTACTTAGCACAGTGCCTGGAAGGTGATAGGTGCTTTGTAAAAGTGTTTGTTCCATTCTGTATTTCAAACAAGAAGGACCTTGATAGAACTAACAACAAAAACAGCTAGGCTGCCTTCATGGAATAGAATCTTTAGTCCAAAGTGAAAACAAAAACAGAAATAAAATATAGAACTTCAGTCTATTCAGAAGATCAGGACCATGTGGATGAGAGGCTGAAACCAAAGAGTGAATTGTGTGTAGTTTCTGAGACTGCTTACAGGCCACAGAATCAATTGTCAGAATTACTGACTGGGAGCCAAAGAATAAGTCATGTTAATCTCCCTGGAAGAAGTGTCAGAGGGACTGGTTAACAAAGTATTCCTCTGGAGTAGATTTGGGGTGTTTAGTTGGGGCTCTTTGGGACAATTCGGTCAGTAGGTTGTTTCATTTTGTTTTTAGCTACCAAACAATATGGAAGATCTTTAAACAGACCACAGATTCCCATGGATAGTAGAACTAGTACAGTACCTTACACATTATTTTATAATTAGGTAAACCAAAGTCTAGAGAAGTTGATTGGTTTGACCCAAGATATGACCAACAAGCTATATTATATACAACTAAAATACAATCTTCCAACAAGTTTTATTCCTGACCTGGTCAATGAATACTGCTTTCAGAGTGTAAGAATGGCACTCATTCCATTGAATCACTCCATGAAATTGAATGGAACTCCATTCCATTGAACCACTCTATACCATTGCACAAAATTGTTCTACCCCATTTTAGTCTTGATACTATTACTAGGAGACAAGAAGAGTAACACTGCCCAAGAATCAGCTTCAGAGAGGCCAAAAGAAATTTGGTCAAACTTGTGAAGACTGGATTTAGCTATCTCCTGATTGTAACAATGAAGGTACTTAGCTCTTCCTTTATAGTGAAGATAAAATTGTAATCCTCTGCCTATTTTTAGATTTTAATCCCCAAAACATTAACTCAGTATTTAAAGTAGATCTACCCATTTAACTACAAAAAGTTGTTAACAAAAAAAAGGTGTTGACTAACCACAAAAAGGTGTTACCTTACTACAAAAAGTGTGAACACCCATTTCATACATTGAATGGGCAATCCTGGAGAGGAGTATCTACTGTGATTGGTAGACGTAAAAATTTAGGGGACATGACACAAGAGCAAAAGGTCTTTAAATAGAGGAAAACAGAGGCACACAAGGAGATATAGTTAGATGGATCAAGAGTCATTCAGTCACTCTGAGTTGGACTGGAAGCAGTCAGTCACTAGGACTTGGAGTGAAAAAGAGTCACTCGGAGGAGAGACTGGAAGAAGAACTCAGAGTTGGAATGGAAGACAGAAACTCAGACTTGGAGTGAAGACACTTGGCTGTGGAACTGGCCCCCTGGGGGGCCCATGCAGGAGACCTCAGACTGCTTTCCTTTTAGAAAAGGAACTGTGGTTAGCGAAAGGCTGACTTAGTTTCCTTGCCTTGGCTGGGGCTTAGAATTTCTACCTGGCTCTGAGGAAGCCATAGCGATGTCTCTCTGTCTCTGTCTCTGTCTCTGTCTCTGTCTCTGTCTCTGTCTCTGTCTCTGTCTCTGTCTCTCTCTCTCTCTCTCTCTCTCTCTCTCTCTCTCTCTTTCTCTCTCTCTCTCTCTCTCTCTCTCCCTCTCTTTCCCCTTTTCTCTCTTCCTTAAGATCTTCTCTCTATTGTAAAACTAAACTACCATAAATTCCATTTACTTTAGTAATTCATTTTGGGATTTAGAAATTAAATCCCTGGTGACCACCAATTTAACATTCAGTCCAACCACAATAAAATTTAACAATTCCAAAGGTAAAGAGAAAAGCTGGAATTTGAACTTAGGTCATTTAATTCCAAAGTCAGTCTTCTGTTACTTATCATCTTAGAGAGTTACTTGAGTGTCTCAGAGTCTGAGTGACATCCTCATGCTTACATAGCTAGTCTATTCAGAGAGAGTAGGTTAGGTGGTACAGTGGATAAAATAACAGGACTGATGTCAGGAAGGTGTATCTTCTGGAGTTCAAATCCAGCCTCAGACACTTATTAGCTGTGTGAACCTGGGCAAATTACTTAACTCTGTTTGCCTCAATTTCCTCATCTGCAAAATGAGTGGAAGAAGGGAGTGACAAATTATTCCAGTATCTTTGCCAAGAAAACAACAAATGGGGTCATGAAAAGTTGGAAAAGACTGAAAACAACTGAATGACAAAATGGGAGGGAAAACTTACATCAGTTCTTCCTGTCTCTAAGGCAAATCCTCTGTAAACTACAACATATGACCTTTCACAGGCACTTAATAAATGATTGTCAAATAGAATTAATACACTTTACCTTTTTCAAAAAATGGTATTCATGGGGAATGCCAGAGCTTCAGTGCTGGCAGCTATAACACAGAATAGGCCAAAAACATTTCTGTTATTTGTTGCTAAGTAGCAAATGCTAGCTACTCCACTGGCAGAAAGCATTCATGGCAAGTTTACTTTCCTTCCATTTTTTCTTTATCACTGTATTGTAATCATGTAATCAGAAGATTTTCATATTCTTCCCCTTGATTTCTTTTTTGCTTATTCTGCTTTAACTGACACAATGAATAGTTAGAAATAGAGACTAGACCTTTGATTTCATTTGTACAGGAAACTTTCAGGTGAGAAAACTCCCTCTGCTACAGCATGTTGTCAACTTTTCTGAAAATGAGCAGTTAAATATGTTTGTTTCTTTGTTTTATGCACCATCTCTTCAGTCTTTCTTAGGGAAAGTGAAATTCTCTTAAGTTGTTGTGTCATTCTGGAAATAAATAATACATGACTAAAGCTTGGCATTTCTACAGAACAGAGTACCAGGTATACTATTGCTTTGTCCTATAAGGTTTTAGCCTTTCTTACATAAGGCTGCTTAAAAACACACACACACACACACACACACACACACACACACACACACACACACTTTTTATCTTGGAAACTTCTGGAGCATTCTAAGTTGTCAATGATTAGGGTCTTTTTGCTGATATATCTCTAATTAGTCAGTCGTCCCTTCCAGAATATAAACAAAGGTACTGGAGAAACATGAAAGCCATTAAGAAGAAATCTAGGAAGAATATGATAATTTTCTTGAGCCTCATCAATTCCCTTCTTCTTCCTTCTCCCACACTGACTTAAAGGAAAACACTTGGGATCTCGCCTAGTTAATTCAAACCCCATAAGATCAATGGTATAACTAGTCTAAAACTGTATCATTACCAAAAAAAAATGTATCATATACAACTAATATGCAATTTTTCAATCAGTTCTGTTCCTGACCTGATGAACGAGAACTGTTCTCAGAGTGTAAGGACCACTTCACTTCTTTTTAGTGTTGATAGTGTAACTAGGTGACAAGTGTATTGGCACTGCCCAAGAATCAGGTTCAAATAAGCCAAGGAAATTTGGCCAAACCCCAACAGTCAACTCTATATTAGAGGTAATTAGTGTGTCATACTAAATAGTTATGGGGTTAAGAGTCAGGAAGACCTGAATTCAAATCTGACCTCAAACATGTACTAGCTATTATGTCTTGGACAAAAATAATTTTACTCCTATTTGGCTCAGTTGTCACAACTGTAAAATGGAGATCATAGCACCTACTTCCCAAAGTTGTTCTGAGGAAAAAACAAGATAATATTTGTAAAGTGCTTACCACTGTGTCTGACATATTAAGAGCTGAATGCTAACTATTATTATTATTAATTACTAAGTTAGTTAGAATTAGATTCATTCCAAAGATTGTAGCAAACATGGCATTCAGCTATGCCTGCTAAGAAGGAACTACCTAAAAGAAAAGGAGACTTCTTAATTCTAGCTTTAGCCTTGCTTTCTACTCCTTTTGGCTCCCTTTGGTCAGAGGAAGACCTTAACAGATTATATATGGTGACTCCATCCTTTAGAGATGCATCTCTGGTATTGGAACTTATATTATCTGAGAAGGGTAAAAATTGGCTATAGAATGGAACCTTTTATTCCCCCTTTCAGATGCTGTGATTGAGGTGATGGGTTCTTAGCCAACTTGGGGCCCAACTCTCCAAAAACTGAACTGTCCTCCAGTTTTTGTATTACCAGTTTTATTCATGAGAAAATCATTATATTTGTTGCTGTTTTATGTTGGTTAGTTTATTGTTAATATTTATTTTCCCCCCACTAATCTCAGCCATTTCTGCCCCCCCCTCCTTTCAAAGCTGTACCATAAATGGGACGGAAGTGGAATAAATTTCAATATATGAAGATCAATCCATTAACTGTTTGTGTTTTAGTTGTAGTATAAATTTGTACTCTGCTAGATGACTCAAAGCAGACTATCTAGAATCGCCCAGACCATGCCAGGAACATCTGAGTTAAAAATTGAGGTGTATGGGGTGCTGAGGGAGGAGTAGTACCTCTGGTATGGAGGGCTTGTCAAGCCCTCCTAGGGCAGCTCTCCAGCCTCTGACCCTCACCTGACACCCAGCTCTCACTTGTGGCTCCCAGTAGCTGCTAGCATGCAGCAGCGGCCACACCCCGGGCAATGGCTTTGACAGGCCGGCTAAATCTTGTGAGGGTAGCCATAGGGTCGTAGACCTCTGGTGAACCAGGGCTTTGCTCACCCAGCATGTGAAGACTGCTTTGGCTGAACAGACAGAAGAAACCAATAAGAAGGTTGAATGGCTGAGAGGGCGACACAGCAAAGCACTGTGGAGCGCTTAGGGCGTGTTGGAGCACAAAAGACAACACAGTCATCCAATGCAGCTGAGGAAGTCTTCAGGTGTAATGACTTTTCGTGCCACTGGACCCAGGCTTCCAATGCCGAGAGAGGGGGACTGTCTTTGTGCATCGACTTTTCCACTTAAATCTCCTTCACACACAAGTGTTTTTGTGCACACTCATCTACATCACAGATGAAAGCTCACAAAGACAATCATTATCCTCGGTTACTGAGAGACTACTACTATATATATACATATATATATATATATTTTTTTTTTAATTTGGTCAGTTTCAAACATTATTCCTTGGTTACAAAAATCATATTATTTCCCTCCCTCCCCTCCCACTGCCCTTCCCATAGCTGACATGCAATTTCACTGGGTATTACATGTGTCCTTGATCAGAAACTATTTTCATGCTGTTGATGTTTGCACTGGGATGTTCATTTAGAGTCTATATCCCCAATCATATACCCCTCGACCCATGTAATCAAGCAGTTGTTTGTTTTTTTTTCTGTGTTTATACTATCTCAGTTTTTCCTCTGAATGTGGAGAGTGTTATTTCTCATAGATCCCTCTGGGTTCTTCATGATCACTGCATTGCCACTAAAGGAGAAATCCATTACATTCTATTGTAGCACAGTGTATCAGTCTCTGTGCACAATGTTCTCCTGGTTCTGCTCCTTTCACTCGGCATCACTTCCTGGAGGTTGTTCCATTTCCCATGGAATTCCTCCACTTTATTATTCCTTTTAGCACAATAGTATTCTATCACCAACATATGCCATAATTTGTTCAGCCATTCCCCAATTGAAGGGCATGCCCTCATTTTCCAATTTTTTCCCACCAAAAAGAGCGTAGCTATGAATATTCTTATACGTGTCTTTTCCCTTATTATCTCTTTGGGGTACAAACCCAGCAGTGTTATGGCTGGATCAAAGGGCAGACAGTCTTTTATCGCCCTTTGGACATAGTTCGAAATTGCCCTCCAGAATGTTTGGATCAATTCACAATTCCACCAGCCATGAATTAGTGTCCCAACTTTGCCACATCCCCTCCAGCATTCATTACTTTATTTTGCTGTCATGTTAGCCAGTCTGCTAGGTGTGAGGTGATACCTCAGAGTTGTTTTGATTTGCATTTCTCTGATTATAAGAGATTTAGAACACTTTTCCATGTGCTTATTAATAGTTTTGATTTCTTTATCTGAAAATTGCCTATTCATGTCACTTGCCCATTTTTCAATTGCAGAATGTCTTGATTTTTTTGTACAATTGATTTAACTCTGTAAATTTGAGTAATTAGACCTTTGTCAGAGGTTTTGTTATGAAAATTGTTTCCCAATTTGTTGCTTCCCTTCCAATTTTGGTTACATTGGTTTTGCTTGTACAAAAACTTTTTAATTTGATGTAATCAAAATTATTTATTTTGAATTTTGTGACTTTTTCTTTTTTTTTTAATATATTTTATTTGATCATTTCCAAGCATTATTCGTTAAAGACATAGATCATTTTCTTTTCCTCCCCCCCCCACCCCCCATAGCCGACGCGTAAGTCCACTGGGCATTAGATGTTTTTTTGATTTGAACCCATTGCTTTGTTGATAGTATTTGCATTAGAGTGTTCATTTAGAGTCTATCCTCTGTCATGTGTGACTTTTTCTAAGTCTTGCTTGGTTTTAAAATATTTCCTTTCCCAAAGGTCTGACATGTATACTATTCTGTGTTCACATAATTAACTTATAGTTTCCTTCTTTTTGTTCAAGTCATTCACCCATTCTGAATTTATCTTGGTGTAGGATTTGAGGTGTTGATCCAAACCTAATCTCTCCCACACTGTCTTCCAATTTTCCCAACAGTTTTTATCAAATAGTGGATTTTTGTCCCAAAAGCTGGGATCTTTGGGTTTATCATAGACTGTCTTGCTGAGGTCACTTACCTCAAGTCTATTCTATTTATCCTCCTTTCTGTCTCTTAGCCAGTGCCATATTGTTTTGATGGCCACTACTTTATAGTATAGTTTGATATCTGGTACTGCTAGGCCCCCTTCCTTTACATTCCCCCCCCCATTATTTCCCTGGATATCCTTGATCTTTTGTTCTTTCAAATGAACTTTGTTATGCTTTTTTCTAATTCAATAAAAAAAGTTTTTTGGTAGTTCAATAGGTATAGCACTAAATAAGTAAGTAAGTTTGGATAGTATTCCATTTTTATTATGCTAGCTCATCCTACACATGATCAGTTAATGTTTTTCCAATTATTTAAATCTAGTTTTAGTTGTGTGGAGAGTGTTTTGTAGTTGTGATCATATAATTCCTGTATTTATCTTGGCAGATAGATTCCTAAGTATTTTATATTGTCTAGGGTGATTTTAAATGGAATTTATCTTTCTAATTTTTGCTGCTGAGATGTGTTGTATATATATATATATATATATATATATAAATGCTGATGACTTATGTGGGTTTATTCTGTATCCTGCAACTTTGCTAAAGTTGTTGATTATTTCCACTAGCTTTTTACTTGATTCTCTAGGATTCTTTAAGCAAACCATCATATCATCCACAAAAGAGTGATAGCTTGATCTCCTCATTGCCTATTTTAATACCTTCAATTTCTTTTTCTTCTCTAATTGCTACTGCTAGTGTTTCTAGTACAATGTTAAATAATAGAGGTGATAATGGGCATCCTTGTTTCACTCCTGATGTTATTGGGAATGCATCTAGTTTATCCCCATTACAGATGATGTTGGCTGATGGTTTTAGATGAATACTGTTTATTATTTTTAGGAAAGACCCTTCTGTTCCTATACTTTCTAGTGTTTTCAATAGAAATGTGTTGTATTTTGTCAAAGGCTTTTTCTGCATCTATTGAGATAATCATGTGATTTTTGTTGGTTTGCTTGTTAACATGGTCAATTTGCGGATGGTTTTCCTGATATTGAACCATCCTTGCATTTCTGGTATAAATCCCACCTGATCATATTGAATAACCCTGACTTGATGGAGTCTTTTTGCTAGTATCCTATTTAAGATTTTTGCATCTATGTTCATTAAGGAGATTGGTCTATAGTTTTCTTTCTCAGTTTTTTACCTACCTGGCTTTGGAATCAGTACCATATTTGTGTCATAAAAGGAATTTGGTAGAACTCCCTCTTTGCTTATTATTTCAGATACTTTGTATAGTATTGGCATTACTTGTTCTTTGAATGTTTGATAGAATTCACTTGTGAATCCATCAGGCCCTGGCGATTTTTTCTTAGAAAGTTCCTTGATGGCTTATTCAATTTATTTTTCTGATATGAGATTAATTTTTTTTTAATTTGGTCAATTTCAAACATTATTCTTTTTTTACAAAAATCATATTCTATTCTTCCCTCCCTTTCCCCCACCCTTCCTGTAGCTGATGCACAATTCCACTGGGTATTGCATGTGTCCTTAATCAGAACCTATTTCCATGCTGTTGATGTTTGCACAAGGATGTTCATTTAGGGTCTATCTGATATGGGATTATCTAAGAATTCTATTTCTTCTTCTGTTAATTTAGGCAATTTATATTTTTGTAAATATTCATCCATATCACCTAGATTGACATATTTATTGCCATATAATTGGGCAAAATAGATTTTAATGATTGCCTTAATTTCCTCTTCATTGGAGGTGAGGTCTCCCTTTTCATCTACAATATTGTTCATTTGGTTTTCTTCTTTCCTTTTTTTTTTAGATTGACCAGTATTTTGTCTATTTTGTTTGTTTTTTTCAAAATACCAGTTTCTAGTCTTATTTATTAGTTCAATAGTTCTTTCACTTTCAATTTTATTAATTTCTCCCTTAATTTTTAGGATCTTTAATTTAGTTTTCTATTGGAGATTTTTAATTTATTCAATTTCAGGTTTTTTGATTTACATGTCTAATTCATTGACCTCTGCCCTCCCTAATTTGTTAATATATGAACTCAAGGTTATAAATTTTCCTCTGAGTACTACTTTGGCTGCATTCCATAGATTTTGAAAGGATGTCTCATTATTGTCATTTTCATCAATAAAATTACTAATTGTTTCCATGATTTGTTATCTAACCAACCAATTTTGGAGAATCATATTATTTAATTTCCAATTAATTTTTGATTTGGCTCTCCATGTACCCTTATGATCATTATTTTTATTGCCTTATGATCTGAAAAGGTTTCATTTATTATTTCTGCTTTTCTGCATTTGTTTGCCATGTTTTTATGACCTAGTACATGGTCAACTTTTGTGAATGTACCATGTGCTGCTGAAAAGAAGGTATATTCCTTTTTGTCCCTATTCATTTTTCTCCATATATCTATTAACTCTAATTTTTCTAAGACTTCATTCACATCTTTTACCTATTTCTTATTTATTTTTTTATTTGATTTATCTAAATTTGATAATGGTAGGTTCAGGTCTCCCACAAGTTTTTACTATCTATTTCCTCCTTCAATTCCACTAGGTTCTCCTTTAGAAATTTGGATGCTATACTATTTGGTGCATACATGTTGATTACTGATATTTCCTCATTGTCTATACTCCCTTTAATCAGGATGTACTTACCTTTCCCTATCCCTTTCAGTCAGATCTATTTTTACTTTGTCTTTGTCAGATACCATGATTCCAACTCCTGACTTCTTTCTTTTGCTCCAACCTTTAATTCTAACCTTGTGAGTATCTACTCACCTCAGGTGTGTTTCTTGTAGGCAACATATGGTAGGATTTTGGATTCTAATCTACTCTCCTATTTGTTTTCGTTTTATGGGTGAGTTCATCCCATTCACTTTCAAAGTTAGGATTGTCACTTGTGTATTCCTCAGCATTTTGATATCCTCTCCGAATTCTGTCCTTTCTTATTTTGCTATATCATTTTAAACCAGTGGTTTACTTTTAATCAATGCCCCTATTCCCCTCCATTAATATGCTTCTATTTCTGGCCCCTCCCTTTTTGTTCCCTTCTTGTTTTTTTAAGTTCCCTCTCCCCAACCCTTTCTCTCTCTTTTTGTACTCCATGGCCTACCACCCCACCTTAGTTTTCCCTTCTCACTTTCCCTGTAGGATAATATTGAATTAAAGACCCCAATGGGTCTAGATGCTCTTCCCTCTCAGAATTGATTTCACTGAGAGTAAGGTTTAAGTATTACCCATTACACTCTCTTCTCCTCCTTCTTATAAGAGTATTCTTTCCCTCCCCTTCCCATGCATATCTTTGTGTGATAAAGATTATCCTATTTATCTTATTTCTTCAAGTTTCTCTTGGTGCCATCTTCAATTCCTCCCCTCCCTTTTTCTTTTTTTGCATATCATCTTATAGCACTTATTACCCCAATCTCTTACTGTGAATGATTCTTCTAATTACTATGATAGTGAATATAATTTTTGAAAGTTACAAATAACATATTCCCCATATATTAATATATATAATTTGATCTAATTGTAGCCCTTAAATTAGAAAGTTTGAATGAAAAACATTTTTCCCCTTTTCCCTCTCTTATTTTACCTTTTCATGTTTCTCTTGTTCTTTGTGTTTGGATATCAAACTTTCCACTTAGTTCTGGTCTTTTCTTTACAAATACTTAGAAATTTCCCATTTTGTTGAATGCCCATACTTTCCCCTGGGAGTATATACTTAGTTTTGATGGATAAGTGATCCTTGGTTGAAGACCCAATTCTCTTGCCTTTCTGAATATCATGTTCCAAGTCTTGTGGCTCTTTAGTGTGGAAACTGCCAGGTCTTGTGTGATCCTGATTGGTGCTCCTTGGTATCTGAATTGTCTCTTTTTGGATTCTTGTAGAATTTTCTCCTTAACTTGAAAGCTCTTGAATTTGGCATTTACATTCCTGGGAGTTGTCTTTTGAGGATTTAGTGTAGAGGGTGTTCTATGAACTCTTTCAATTTCTATTTTTCCCCCTTGTTCAAGAACATTAGGGAAGTTTTCTTGGATGATTTCTTGTAGTATGGTGTCAAGATTTCTGTTTATTTCTTGCTTTTCAGTTAGGCCAATGATTCTCAAATTTTCTCTCTGTGATCTGTTTTCCTGATCTTCATCTTCTCATTGAGATATTTTATGTTTTCTTCTATTTTGTCAGTCTTTTGACTTTGCTTTATTAATTCTTGTTGTTTTGCAAAATCATTGGTTTCCAGTTGCCTAATTCTGGTCTTTAAAGACTGGTTTTCCTTTTCAGTTTGGTCTATCCTGCTTTTTGTGTCTTCCAACTGTTTCTAAAATTGGAGTTCTTCTCCTTTCAACTGTTATTTTCTTTTTGAACTATTTCCCACTTTTCTTGACAAAAAGAATTCCCTCTTTTTGATAAGCTCCAATTTAAATTCTTCAAGAGCTTATGGACAATTTCCTTTTTTGCGGGGGGAAGGTTTTGGTGCATTTATTTGAATTTCCTCCTCTATTTCCCTTGTAGTCTGGGTTTTTCCTCCATAAAAAAAATTCCCAGGGTCAATCCTTTCTTCTTGTTTTTCTTGGAGGGAGTTTGTTGTTCCTGGGCAGAATTTGCCATTACTGTGAAGGTTGTTCCTTCCCTTTTTAGTCAGAAATATGAGTTAGATGGGCAGGTTCTCTGTGTATGGAATTAAGGAACAAGGATTTTGCCTGGGGAATGCTCTCAAATCTATGCAGCTTCTGCTGTTTGCTGGCCTTCTCTGTGCTATCTTCCCACAAGCACCCACAGTCTGAGCTCTTCAGCCTGCTGGGGTTTCAGGTGTAGCTGCTCTCAGGGGTAGGTCTTTGGTGGTCTTAGTCAGTTCCCAAGGACCTAGAGGTGTCCTTTACTCACTCTAGAGGTTCCCCTCACTCACTTGCTGATTCTGGCGCATGCTGGCTCTGACTCTGACTCTGTAGGTGGGGTGGGGGAGGTAGATCAGCTCACATTTTGGTGGGAGCTTTTTCACCCCTTTATAGTGTGGAAATGCCCACATCCCACTTACCTTCAATACTGAGCCCTACTGTAGAGTCCCTTTGTTCTTATGAATTTGAGGGGTTTTTTTTGGTCTTTTGAGGTAGTCTATATTGTTGGGTGCTGAGGAGAGGATGAGTCTTGCATCTAGACTGCCACCATGTTTAGTCGGAAGTCCTGACCTTGATGTATTTGAAGGGTGTCAAGGGTGCTGAACCTCCTTCCTTTTCTCTTCCCATCCATCATCTTCCCAGAATCTCTAATATTAATGTCTGAGTCAGGAATTATGGACAGATAGACACAAGTTCACCATGATTAAAGGGAACTTGTTGAACATACTTTGGGGGAAAATGGCTTCAAGGAATGAGAAGTTGTGAGTTATCCCCTTTGCCACATGTGCTCTCTAATCATGTGTCCACTTTCCTCTGGACTCCGCATGTCCTTGTGGGAGAATGGGTCGCAGGTTTTTTGGACATTTGTACCAACTGCTCTTCCTGTACCACTTTAACAAATCTCCCTTTCTAAAAGCAATGTAAGGCTGAATAATCTTGAAAGGAAGCATGCCAGTTGAGGCTCAAGCCGATGACATTTGAAAGTCACAGCCCAACTCCTCAGAGATATTTCTAGGACCCTGAGAGAGATATAACAAAGCTCTAGGGCCTGACTCTTCGGTGGTAGTGAGAATTGGGTTAAGGACCCTTGGGACAATGTAATGAAAGTCTTCTTTGCAGGGTCAGGGAAAGACCTTGATATTGGTTCATAATATAGTTTAAGGCAATTATTTTCAGGTACTCTTTTATCTTCTCTCCATTTTGTAATTAATTTCTTTGTAGCAAATATTCAGAATGTAAGAAAAATAAGCTTATCTTTAGATAAAGACAAAACTCCTATAAAAATACAAACCAAAAATAAATAAAGTTTAAAAAGAATAGGTTTTTTCAAGGGTAGCAATGCCAATTGCCCAGGCAGAAATGAGATATGGGAAAGGAAGTAGAGGGAAGATAACTTCACTGTATTCTAACAGTCTAGCAGACTTGCAGGCAAAAGGCAAAATGTGTATAATCAGATCATTCCTTACATGACCTAGACAAAGCTCCTGATAATAATTTTATTCAGTTCAAAGTAGCAGAGCTTTTCCTTGCCACATCAACTCACTATTGCCCCTTCTCTCCTTTCTGCTTCCTCTGTCCCATGATCCTTCAATCTCTTCTTCCAGGAGGGAAAACGATACTTTCCATTATCCCCTTTGCTGATAAGGAGCTAAATTTGAAAAAGAGAGGATAAATCAGAATTCAAACTCCAGGTTCAAAGTATTCTTCCCTCAGTGTACACACATAAGCCTTGTGTCTTCATATTCTTGTCCAGGCTAAAGTGATCAATCAAATCAATGAAAGCCTTTAAAAAATAGTAGATTCTTGGATGAACTTGAGCAGGAATATTTCTCATGTCTCATGTTGACAATGACCACAAAGGCAACATCCTCCTTGGAAATGAAGAGAAGAGAATGGTACAATAGCTTCCTTCTTTGAAAGTAGGTTGAAGATAATGACCAATATGGAAGTGTGTTTTGCATAATAATAATAATACATGTATGGCCCAGTACAGTATGGATCTTATAATTCTGGAAAACATTGAAAATTATTATTACATATAATTGGGAAAATAAAAAATTTTGAATTACTTTTAAAACAGAAACTAAGTTGAAAGAAATTATTGACAGAAATTATTTCTTTTCACTTGGTGAATAAAGATTAGACAGAAATAAAATGGCATAAAAACAAAACTCACCTTTTATAAATTAGTCTATAGAGAAGAAAAATTACCAACTTTTGGTCATCTAGTAGAAAGTAGTGGCTTATGGTACTGGGCGACTTTAATTCCCATTTTTTCTGCTTACCACCTGTGCATTGTTCCATTTCAGTCCATGTCTGACTCTTTGTGACCCCATATGGGGTTTTCTTGGCAAAGATTCTAGAGTTGTTTGCCATTCCCTTCTCCGGTTAATTTTACTGATGAGGAATTGAGGCAAACAGAGTCAGAGAGCTAGTTAAGTGTTGGTGGCCAAATGTAAATTCAGGTCTTCATGATTCCAGGCCCAATGTTCTCTCTAGTTCACCACCTAGCTGCCCTTTTTTTAGTCACAGAAGCTCTTGAACACCATTTACCAAATCATGGATCAAGGGTGTTCTCTACACTCATGAAATCACAGGGTCTCAAAGGATTGAAGTAAGTACTTTGGATGTCAATATTTCGTTTCTCTGACTGGGTAAGCCCTTGGGAAAATGGCCATGGGTTTAATCCTGCAACACAGTAATTATACTTGCTCAGTTTCACAGCCATATGTCACCCCACTGACCACCACTGACAGACTTATAAACATAGGACATTGGTCACAAACATAACCTCTGCAAAGGGAGAAGGTACAAAGATCAGAACAAATTCATCCCCACTATAACTCAAAGCACCACCCTTCCAAAGGCAGGTCAGCATTATTATCTTCTTTTGTATACAAAGGACATGTAGCTCTTTAAATAGATAAAGACAATCTGGCCACACCATTTTCACTTGACTAATACATGGCACCACTGCAACAAAAAATAGTCCTTTATCTATCACTGTCACTACTTTTTTTTAATGCATTCCAAAATTTCTGTTGATTCCAGTCAGCAGAGTTTCTCTTAAATTAATAGTCAGGTAAATCTCTGATAAAAGGAAATTACAAAGGATCATCTAGGGGACAGCTGGGTGGCTCAGTGGATTGAAAGCCAGGGGAGGTCTTGGGTTCAAATCTGGCCTCAGACATTTCCTAGCTGTATGACCTTGGGCAAGTCACTTAATCCCCATTGCCTAGCCGTTACCACTCTTCTGCCTTATAACCAATACACAGTATTGATTCCAAGACAGAAGGTAAGGGTTTATTTAAGACAAAACAAAATAAAACTAAACTCAACTAAACAAAACAAAGGATCATCTATAGTCCACCCCTTTAATCCAGCAAAATTTAGCTGAATCACAGAATCTCACAGTTGAAAGAGGCCCTGAGAATGGTTTAGTCCAATCCACACCTGACAAATTGCTCTTGTCAAGTAGATCTTTTGAATTCCAATGTTAACCTTTAAGCTTTTTTTCCAATAAATTCATCTTATTAGGCTCTTCACATTGTCCTAGAATGTAGAAAAAAATTTTAAACCCTTACCTTCTGTCTTGGAGTCAATACAATGTATTGGCTCCAAGGCAGAAGAGTGGTAAGGGCTAGGCAATAGGGGTCAAGTGACTTGCCTAGGGTCACACAACTGGGAGGTGTCTGAGGCCAGATTTGAACCTAGAACCTCCCATCTCTAGGACTGGCTCTCAATCCACTGAGCTACCCAGCTTCCCCCATGTAGAAATTTTTGAATCCTAACTCATCACCCAACATATTAACTATCCCTCTCAACTTTTTTCTACCTGTAAATTTGATAAGCATCTCCTCTAGCTTTTATTCAAGTCCTTGATAAAAGTATTAAATAGCAATGAGTAAGCACAGATTGCAGGCTTACTCCACCAGCTGACCCCTAATCCCTATAGTTGTAGTCTGGTATTCTATTCTAGTTTAAATGTACTTAATTTCACTATCATCTAGTTCATTTCTCTTATCTTTTCCACTGGAATAGTAAGAGAGACCTTGTTAATGCTTTGTTAAAATCTACATCTATAGCATTCCCTTGATCTATCAAGTCAATAGTCCTCTCAGAAAAGGAAAATAAGTTTTATTTTTTTTCCATTTGAATGAGTATATTTAGTCAATTTAGAACATTATTACTTGGTTACAAGAATCACATTATTTCCCTCTCTCCCTCCCCTCCACCCACTCTTCCCATAGCCAATGTGCAATTTCATTGGGTATTACATGTGTCCTTGATCAGAACCTATTTCCATATTGTTGTTTACACTAGGATGTTCATTTAGAGTCTACATCCCCAACCATCACCCTTCAATCCATGTATTCAAGCAATTGTTTTTGTTCTGTGTTTTTACTCCCTCAAAGTTTCCTCTGGATGTGGAGAGTGGTTTTTCTTGGAGGTTCCTCTGGGTTGTTCAGGATCACTGCATTGGCACTAATGAAGAACTCCATTACATTCCATTGTACCAGAGTGTATCACTCTCTGTGTACAATGTTCTCCTGGTTCTGCTCCTTTCACTCTGAATCACTTCCTGGAGGTTGTTCCAGTTCCCATGGAATTCAATTAATATTTTTCCAATTGTTTAGATTTAGTTTTAATTGTGTGGAGAGTGTTTTGTAGTTGTGTTCATATAGCTCCTGTTTGTCTCGGCAGATAGATTCCTAAGTATTTTATATTGTCCAGGGTGATTTTAAATGGAATTTCTCTTTCTAATTCTTGCTGCTGAAATGGGTTAGGAATATATAGAAATGCTGATGACTTATGCAGGTTTATTTTGTATCCTGCAACTTTGCTAAAATTGTTGATTGTTTCGACTAGCTTTTTGGTTGATTTTCTAGGATTCTTTAAGTAAACCATCATATCATCTGCAGAGTGATAGCTTGGTCTACTCATTGCCAATTTTAATACCTTCAATTTCTTTTTCTTCTCTAATTGCTACTGCTAGTGTTTCAAGTACAATGTCAAATAGTAGAGGTGATAATGGGCATCCTTGTTTCACTCCTGATCTTATTGGGAAGGCTTCAAGTTTATCCCCATTGCAGATGATGTTGGCTGATGGTTTTAGATATATACTGTTTATAATTTTTAGGAAAGGCCCTTCTATTCCTATTCTTTCTAGTGTTTCCAAAAGGAATAGATGTGTTTTTATCAAAGGCTTTTTCTGTATCTATTGAGGTAATCATGTGATTTTTGTCAGTTTGCTTGTTTTTTTCTAATACTGAGCCATCCTTGCATTCCTGGTATGAATCCTACCTGGTCATATTCAATAACCCTCATGATGACTTGCTGGTGTCTTTTTGCTAGTATGCTATTTAAGATTTTTGCATCTATATTCATTAGGGAGATTGGTCTATAGTTTTCATTCTCTATTTTTAACCTGCCTGACTTTGAGATCAGTACCATGTTTGTGTGATAAAATGAATTTGGTAGAACTCCTTCTTTGCTTATTCTGTCAAATAGTTAGTATAATATTGAGATTAGTTGTTCTCTGAATGTTTGATAGAATTCATTTTTGAATCCATCTGGTCCTGGGGATTTTTTCTTAGGGAGTTCTTTGATGGCTTTTTCAATTTCTTTTTCTGAGATGAGGTTGTTTAGGTAATTTATTTCTTCCTCTGTTGGTCTAGGCAATTTATATTTTTGTAAGTATTCATCTATATCACTATATTGTCATATTTTTTATCGTGTAATTGGGCATAGTAGTTTTTAATGATTGCCTTAATTTCCTCTTCATTTGAGGTGAGGTCTCCCTTTTCATCTTGGATACTGTCAATTTGGTTTTTTCTTTCCTTTTTTTAATTAGACTGCCTAGTACTTTGTCTCTTTTATTTGCTTTTTCAAAGTACCAGCTTCTAGTCTTATTTATTAAATCAATAGTTCTTTGACTTTCAATTTTATTAATTTATGCCTTAATTTTTAGGATCTCTAATTTAGTCTTCATCTGAGGATTTTTAATTTGTTTGCTTTCTAGTTTTTACCTCTCGATGTACCCTTACTAATTATTATTTTCTTTGCATTGTGATCTGAGAAGCTTGCATTTATTATTTATGCTCTTTTGCACTTGTTTGCAATGTTTTTATGCCCTAATACATGGTCAATTTTTGTGAATGTACCATGTGCTGCTGAAAAGAAGGTATATTCCTTTTTGTCCCTATTTATTTTTCTCCACATGTCTACTAACTCTAATTTTTCTAAGATTTCATTCACTTCTCTTACCTCTTTCTTATTTATTTTTGGCTTGATTTATCTAGTTCAAATAGAGGAAGGTTCAGGTCTCCCACTAGTATAGTTTTTTTATCTATTTCATCCTTGAGTTCCACTAGTTTCTTCTTTTAGAATTTTGGATGCTATTCCATTTGGTGCATACCTGTTGAGTACAGATATTTCCTCATTATCTATACTGCCTTTTATCAGGATGTACTTACCTTTCCTATCTCTTTTAACTAGATTTATTTTTACTTTGATTTTGTCAGTTTGTCAGGGTTTTAAAAATATTTTTATGAGGTTTATTAAAGGTTTAGGATTAAAGAAAATACAGAATAAGAAAGCACATGTCTAGGCCAGAAAGGCCTAGACAAGATAACCTCACATCATGAAAGAGACACATCTGCTCCAAAACAGAAGTCCAAAAGAGTTTGTGCCTATTCACAACCAAATTTAAATACCACATCTCACTCTCATCCCAGGTGAGAATTCAGTGAGATTAGAGGGCATTCTGGGGAAGCGGAGCAAGAATTTCTGGGGATTGAAGTCCTGGATTCAAGTCTATTTTTACATCCCCCCATTTGTCAGATATCATGATTGCAACTCCTGCCTTCTTTTTATCAGTTGATGCCCAATATATTTGGCTCCATCCTCTTACTTTCCCCTATGCATATCTACCTTCCTCATGTGTGTTTCTTGCAGACAGCATATGGTAAGGTTTTGGATTCTAATCCACTCTGCTATTCTCTTGCGTTTTATGGGAGAGTTCATTCCATTCACATTCAGGGTTATGATTTCTAGCTGTGTATTTCCCAGCATTTTGATTTCTACTCCTGATCCTGCCTTTTCTTCTTTCTCTATTTCCTTCTACACCAAAGTTTGTTTTTAGTCAATCCCCCTAGTTCCAACCCTTATTTTACTTCCCTTCCTACCCCCCTCTCTTCTTATTCCCTCCTTATTTTCCCTGTAGTCTTTCTAAAATTACCCCCCACCCTCTCCCTCCCTTGTTCTGCTTCCCTCCCCACCAGTCTATTTATTACCCTTCTACTCCGCTATAGGGCGCAAATCTATTCTCTGCCCCAATGGATTAGATTTTTCTTCCCTCTTTGGGTCAATTTCAATGCACATAAGAGTTGAGTATTTCCAATCTCCAACCTCTTTACTCTTCCAGTGTATTGATGTTCTCCCCCCTCCCACCATGAGCTTCTTTATTCAATGCACATAAGAGTTGAGTATTTCCTATCTCCAACCTCTTTACCCTTCCAATGTATTGATGTTCTCCCCCCTCCCACCATGAGCTTCTTTATGACATATGAATTTATCCCCATTTGTTTCTTTTCCTATTTCATTTAGTATTAACTTCTCTTTTTTAGTTCTAGTTGTGTGTGTGTATATATATATATATATACACACACAACACATGTATATGTATTTATGCATGCATATATCTATAAACCTGTTTATGTCTTGTCCTTTCATCCTATACAGTTTGTTGCTGTTCCCTCTAAGTGTAACTCTTCTAGCTGCCCAGGTTATAGCAACAGTTTTTAAGATTTACCAATGACCTCTTTTCTTATAGGGATGCATGTCATTTTAACTTATTGAGTCTCCTAAAATTTTTTTTGTTGTTTTATTTTGTTTTTCTTTTTCCCCTCTTTTTAAATTACCTTTTGATGATTCTCTTGAGTTCTGTGCTTGGACATCAAATTTCCTGTTCAGGTCTGGTCTTTTCTTTATGAATGCTTGGAATTCTTATATTGTGTTGAATGACCACACTTTCCTCTGTAAGAATATAGTCAGTTTTGCTGGGTAGTTGATTCTTGGTTGTAGACCTAGTTCCCTTGCTTTCCGGAATATCATATCCCATGCCTTTTGGTCCTTCAGTGTAGATGCAGCCAGATCTTGCATTATCCTCACTGTGGTTCCAGGGTATCTGAATGACTTCTTCTTGGCAGCTTGTAATATCTTTTCTTTAGTCTGAGAGTTTTTTTTTTTTTAATTTGGCTATAACATTATTGGGTGTTGTCAGTTGGGGATTAAATACAGGAGGTGATCTGTGGATTCTTTCAATCTCCACTTTCCCTTCTTGTTCTAGGATATTGCGGCAGTTTTCCTGAATAATTTCCTGTAGTATTATGTCCAGGCTTTTTCTTTTGTCATGGCCTTCTGGTAGATCAATGATTCTTAAATTGTCTCTTCTCAGACGATTTTCTAAATCGTCTGTTTTGTGAATGAGATGCTTCACATCTTCCTCATTTTTTTCATTTTTTTCTTTTTGTTTTAGAGTGTACTGCTGCCTTGTGAAGTCACTTAATTCCAGTTGTTGTATTCTGGTTCTTAAAGACTGGATTTCATCCCTGGATTTTTGGTCATCCTTTTCCTTCTGGTCTGATTTTCTTTGAAGGTCGTCTTCCATTCTCTTTACCTCATCTTTCATCTCCTTTGTCTTATTTTCCAGCTGGTTGATTTTGGCTTTCAAGACACTATTTTCTCATTTGAGTTTAAGTGCCTCTGTTTCCAGATGACTTATCTTAATTTTTAAGTTCTTTTCCCAATTGTCCTCAGCCTCTCTTAATTGTGTTTTGAGTTCTTCCACAGCCTGTATCCAATTCACTTGGATTTCTGAGTTATCATTTGCTGATCTTCACCCCCCTCTGTTCCATTTGCTGTATAGAAACTATCTATTGTAATTTATTTCTTCTTTTTTTGTTCTTAGCTCATATCTACCCCTTCTTTGTTCCCCGTATTTGTCTGGGCTCTTGTTCCTCTCTTTTTGTTGTTGTTTTGGGGGCTTCTGTCAGTCTCCCCTCTTGGAACTTTAACAGAAGATCTCTTGATATAGCCTCTGGGGGAGGATTGTTGGGGGTTTGAGCTTAACTGTCCTCTGGAGGTTTTTTTATTGAATTAAAGTCCAGCAGTCAATGAGGATGGGTGGGGAGCCTGGGCTTCCCTGCATTCTGGAGACTTTTGATGGGATTAAGTTCAGCTTAGTTGGGCTGGGTGTGCTCTGAGTCCAAAACTTCCTGGAAGGCTGGAGGAAATATGGAGGATCTCCACAGCTCTGGCCAGGCTACCAGGTCAATGCTCCCTCTCTAGCTCCTTCCCTGCCATCTGTGTTGGATGCTCTGAACTTGGCAAAGCCCTGCCCACAAGGTACACCCTCTAGACCAATACCTTTGCCTTCCCAGAAGTTCCCGCTACCACTGGAGTCTCAGCGCTCTGAGTGGGAGGGGAGATGGGTCCTAGGACCTTCCTTCTGTCTACCCCTTAAACCCAAGTGTTCTTGGATTCCAGCTTTTCTGGGGGTGTACCTTTTGAATTAACTCCAGCAGGAGGGTTCCTTGGCTCTGTTTTGTTAAGTTTGATTTTCAGTCCCCTAGGAGCATTCAGTTTGTGATCGGTAAGTAAGGGTATTCAGAGGTCTGAACTTCTCCTCCTTCTAGTCCTCCATCTTGACTCTGCCTCAAGTCTGCATTTGAAGCAGGGTAGGCATTTGGTGCTTAGTGTTGAGATTAATAAAAAGAAAACCTCCTAGTATTATCAAAAGAAAGAGCCAGTCTGAAGCCGTAAGTTTTTCCAATTATAGAAAAACCACTGGGGACAAAAGGCTTTCTGTTAAAGTTGCAAACATATTTTGCAACATTGTGTCCCTTTATTTTTTAGCTAAATAGCAAAAGCCAAAACAAAACAAAATTAAAAACAAAAACAAAAACAGGAGACCTCCCCACCCCCCCCCCCTTGTGCTTGGTAAGTTGGAAGGTATAAACCACCCCCAGGCAGGAGTCTAGGGATGGGGTTGGGCAGGAAACTGGTGGCTTAAAGGGAGAGAGGGGGAGACAGGGAGGGTTGAGGGGGGAACCAGAAAAAAAAGCACATGGGTCGGGGGAGGGGTTGGCCACGGCCAGAAACAGAGGTGTTAGCAATGAACACTCAGCTAGTGGGTGGGGGAAAAAAAGATATACCTTACCTTAGGCTGGTGCAGGCAGGAGCAGTTCATGGACCAGGGCTGGGGATGGCTCTTCTAGGGTTGAGCACAAGCATCAGCCATGGCAGGCAGTGGGTGCGAGTGGCCAACTAGTATGGCCCTGGGAGTGGGTGAGAGGGAGGAAGTCCGGGAGGCAATGGGGGCCATGCCTGAGCCCCAGAGTAGAGAGGCTCAGCTGGGGGGAAAGCAGGGGAAGAGACTGAGGAAAAGAGAAACAGTAGCAATGGCAGCTCTCTCTGAGCTGCTGGGGGGGGGGGGAAGGGAAGTGAAAGTGGACTGGAACAAGTAAAAAGCAAGAGGGGGCGGTGGTGGTGGTGGGGAGAATGATGGAGAGCACAGGGGAGGTCCAGATCTGAGCAAGGGCTGGCACCGAGTGAGGGGGAGGGCAGCAGTGGTAGCAAGGAGGAGGAAAGCTGCCAGAAGAAGGAGAAGGAGGAAAATGGCAGGAGCACATCTCTGAGAAGAGCTCACAGGGTGGATGGGAGAGAGCATGCATTAGCTGACTGGAAAGACCCTGGGCCCGACTCATTCATCAATGGGGCAGCAGGAAGGCAAAAATATTTCACAGTTTCAGGTTATGAGTAGCCAGACAAATCGAGACTGTCACCGTAAAGCTGCTGAGTGTCCCCCATGACCATGACAGCCCTCCCAAAATACATTAGTCCCTTCTTGGGTTTGGAAAGCCTCTCCATGTGAGACTGAAAAATTTAAGGAAGACGGAGGGGACAGTTCATCCAATCTTACACCGGTAAGCCAGCCCCCAGAATATCAGTGTGGCACGGCCTTTAAAATGGAACCTGGAGGATTTCGATCTTGTGATTTGGGGGAAGAAAATCCATGTGATGTCTCCCCTGGATTCAGCCAAGGAGACCTCAGCAAAGGACAAGGGCTCAGAGCAGGATGGTGAAAGCACCAAGCCAGCTTCTAGTAGGCATGCCAGCAGGATGTTGGAGAGCCACAAGTTCCCCCTCTCTTCTTCTATCTTCACAGGGTTGTATCCAGGATCCCTGTATTGGAATCTCAATTCTCGTGTCCCAGCTGGATACTCTCACCCTTTGCAGTACTTGAAAAACCAGACTATGCTCTCTCCACTAATGCAAACCTTGACCTTGGCCAGTTCTTGCTCTCTAGGAACTTATAATCTAATGAAAGACTACATATAAACCACTATGTACAAATAAGATCTGTGCAGCATAAATTAGAAATATTCAACAGAGGGAGAGAACTAGTATGAAGGGATATCCAGAAACATTTTGCAGAAGGTCGGGCTTTAGATGAGGCAATAAGTGATTTCTGAAGCATTAGTTGAACTCGTATCATCCTGACTTTAAATCCAGTGTCAGAGACTTTGTCCTTAGTCAGATATTGGCTGTTGGTGGTTAGCCTGAAGACCTCTCCAATCTTGAAAATATTCAGGCACGAAGAAAAGGTGACTCCTGCAAGTAGAATGTCTAAGATCTTTTCTAGGTGAGATGACCTGGCAGAGAGCAGCTTTAGAGATAGCACCACTGTACCTTCCTTCCAGCCTATTGCCCAGATCTCAGGGAACTTTGGAAAGTCCAGGAAGAACAGCTTTTAAAGTAGCCTTTCGCCCTAACCTTCCTACTTAAAATTTTTTTAATCATTTATTTAAATTTCTTTTTGTGGGCTAGACCTGAAATCATAAGTTTGATTATCAAATGAAATGATTTTGAGTATCAAATGAAGTCCACAGTGGTTCTGAACATGCTGAACAATTACATGAATAGTAGCTGTACACAGTTATAAACTTTTAGTTTTGCATGTTTATTTCTGCAAAGGAAACAGTATTTCTGTGGTCAGATGGGATACGTTTTTCTCTGGTATTGTTCTTAGCCAGAGTCACTGCTGATGTTTGAGGAGTGTTTTGACATAACTTCTACATCATCCTTTTTTCCTTGTTTTGTCCAGGAGGTTCCAGCATAAAGTCATTGCTGTGATTTGGAGGTAACATATTAACCGACACATCACTTGACTGCTATGGATATTGTTGAGCAAAAATGTTTAGTAAATTGCTTGCTGCAAGTCACCCCCTGGTTAAATGACCATTTACACCAGTAGTGGACAGATTATTCATTTACTCAACAATCCCCCCAAATATCACATTGTTGTTGTTCAGTCATTGTCACTTGTGTCTGACTCTCAAAATTACCTTCCATCTACTCTTTATGTAGCTGATATGTACCTATTATATCCATGGTGCCCTTTCCACCAAACTCCCATCCAATTACAATGTAAGGTCCCTGGGGGCAAAGAATGCTGCTTCTTGGTATTTTCAGCTCTTAGCAAAATGTCCGTCATGTAGAAAACAATGAGTGCCTGTTGGTTGAATGACTGATTTGAAGAGTCATGGGAGTGCAAGATGGACATTCTGGAGGATGGATTGCCCACCCTCACTGTGACTATACTTAATTGCAAGTGATTTTTATAAAAGTTACTCTTGGAGAAGTAAAAGTGAAGATCAGCTTGGACTAGTCAAAACAGGATCCCAAGGCCTCATGAATTTTGAGTGAGATTCTCTCTTCAGGAGTTTCGCCAACAGAGGGCCATCTTAGAGTCTTTGTCTACCCCTTACTGGGCAGTGTCTTGAGGTCATCTCTCTTCATTTCTGTACTTTTCCCTTTACTCAACTAAATTTTTCATAGCCACTAAAATTCCCAGCTGCATTTCTGTTCATAAATTTTCTATATTGATTGTTTCAATAAAGGTTTAATAGCTTTTTAAAAAGAATATAAGTAGAAGCAGGGCCATGGTCTCTAGCCATTAGTGAGATGCTGGCAAAGTTTGGTTATAATAGCTAGCATATATGTATATATATGTATATGCATATATACATATATATATATATATATAAAGATTTCAAATATATATCATTTCACCTGATTCTCACAACCACCTTGTCAGGTACCATTATTATCCTGATTTTATAGATGAGGAAACTGAGGCTGAGAAATATTAAGCTATTTGCCCAAGGTCACACAGCTACTAAATGTCTGAGGCAGGATCTAAACTCGGATTTTCCTTACTCCAAGTCTAACACTCTACTTTGCCACCTAATAGTACTTCAGCATCCATCACTTACTTTAGACATCCTGTGACTAGGTCTCTTTGTAATCTCCAAGTCAGGCCTGCCCTCCCTTAGCAGTAACTACACTATATAGACTTTTTTCTGCCCCCCCAAACTTACCTACCCTAAATCACATTCTCTTAGCCCTGTTTTCTGTCATAATAGATTAATTTCCTCTAAGGCAGTGGTTCTCAACATTTTTAATGCTGTGACCCCGCAATATAGTTCCTCATGTTGCAGTGACTCCAAACCAAAAAATTATTTTGGTGGCTACTTCAAAACTGTAATTTTGCTACAATTATGATTCAGAATGTAAATACTTGATATGCATTATGTATTCTCATTGCTACAAATTGAGAGATTGAGAACCACTGCTCTAAAGTATTAGCAGTTGGTAGCAGAGTTGTGGTGAAAAAAAAAATTCCAAGGTCCTTTTTTCTTTAAAAGATTTTGAAAATGTCCTCAGGATTTAATTGGCTCAAAAAAACTAAGGTTCAGTCCCTTGGTTTAGCTTTCTGTCACTTAAGTACTAACATCCAAGACATAAGGGTTCTTTCCTTGTACTAAAGCCTGAGGATCAGCAACATGACCAATAATGGCAATGGAAAGATGCATTGAGCTGAATCAATTTAGTGAGCATTCCTTGTCTGCTCTAAGTATCTGGCCTCTGCTACCACTAAGCAAATCTCCTTTTGTTCACTATTGGTGGATTTCAAGTGTGTCCTTTTAGTCCAGAGTCAGATAAGAGCCACCAACCTGGCCTGAGCAGATCTCACTTACTATTCTTCCATGTTACCATTTTAACCACAGTTTTCAGATCCTTTAACATAAAGGAATAACTTGTGGCAGGAAATATCTTGAGGCAGAAAGCCTCTTGTTTCTCTTCAATAATAAATTTTGATTGCTGCCTTCCTCTATGAAGGGTAAGTCAGAATATGGGAGAAATGGTTTGGGATCTAACATGTAGGAATCAGGCGGTGCTGGATGTGGGCAGAGGGTGTTTGGTTCTGACTTCTTTTTCTTCAGTGCTTTTTTGAGAATGGAACAATGCAATTGAAAGGAGGAGCATCATTCCTGGCGAGCATCTCTGCTCTTGGAATATTTTGGGAGAAGGAAAGTTAAATTCAGTTGAAGCTATTATGTTTCTTTTGTCCTGGACAAATTGCAAAATACCATAAAAAGAAAACATTTCCCTGTGGCTTAACTTGGTACTTGTTCATAAAAGAAGTATAGTAGAATACTGTCATCTTGCATAAAAAAACCCTTTTATCTTGCTGCCCCCAGCAGCTGAAGTAGCATTAAAATATAAGACTGTGGACAGTTTATGGCTTCATCACAACCAAATGTCCTTCTTTGGTGGACATGGGGAAGGGTAGGGTTAAAGACTTGGAACTATACAATAAATTGCTATGGGCCAGGAAGCCTAATTAAATCCCCCATCTCAATTAAATCCTTAACTTCATTCTGTTGTCTGCCTAGGCTGACCACAATTATGGATGTTGCTGAAATGATCATAAAGAGCCACACTTAGAAACTCCATCTTCTGCCAATAGTCTCTAAACTGTTACACATTTGGGCATTAATATTAAGGATATAGTGGTTCATGGTTTTTTTTAAAGAACAAGCATATGGAAAAATTGCAAGACTTCTTTTCTCTTCTTATTTATTTAAATAGCATCAATACATTTGTAGTAACTGGCATTGATATCCTGAGTCCCCAGCAAGGTTAGGAGCACAGTCAGGGCTCTAGGGAGAACTCTTAGAGGCTTTCTAGTGGTAGAATTCTTATGTCTATACCAATGAACTGCCTCCTGTCATTATTGGTTGTTATCAAATAAGCTGTCATACTTAAATGGGTTTTAGAAATGGCTATTTAAGTCAGTCAGTATAAAATACCCCTCCCCCCAAAGCCTATGGGGACTTTCCTCCAGTTTATATGGAGTCCAAGGAAAATGGGCTCAAGTTTGGAGTGCATGTGGCAAAAGGGGTATCTTGGAAGATCTGGAAATCTTCTCCTTAAGTGTGGTACAGCTTTTCAGCTGTACTTCTCATAGAACTTGAAATCCATCTTTCTCCAACACTTCCAGTTTGTCCTCAGCCTGTGACACTGATGCTTCTGGGATGCTCATGAAGGGTTCAAAAGACATCTCATGGTGATACAGTGGAAAGAGCACCGGGCTAGAAGTCAGAAAGGATAAATTTAGCCTCAGACAATAGTTGTACTCAAAAAAAAAAAAAAAGAATTCACCTAACCCTGTTTGCCTCAGTTTCCTTAAATGCAAAATGAGGGTTTAATAGGGCCTACATCCTAGGTAGAATCAAACAAGACAAAATTTATAAAGCATTCATCACAGTGCATAGCACAAAATGGGTATTTAGTAATTGTTTATTCTCTTCCCTTTCCCAAATCCTCCAGACATATTGATTATCAGAATGTCCTTCACTGGTTAAGGACATTTTTCAGTAGTTAAAAAAGTTTTTAGCAAACTGTAAATAATACTTTCCCCTTCCATACTCTTACAACTCCACTTTGCTCTCCTCTCTTCCTATTCTATCTTCTCATACTCTTTCCTTTCTCCCTCTCCTTCACTTTCCATATCTCTTGCACGCCATACACAGATATTTATGTGACAGGTGTATTTGTGTGGAACACTGTATACAATGGCAGGCCTTTTCAATGTGTAGATTTATTGAACTGATTTTTTTTCTCTTTTCAATTCATTGATACAAGGGATAGGTTTCAGAGAGAATGGGAAAGGAATACAATGGGAAATACAGATGCTATAAAAATCAAGATTTATTTTTTAAAGAAAATTAGATTAGTCTGTCATGACCTGTTTTTGTTGAAGTCACAATGCTTCTTTGTAATCTCTACTTCCCTTTTGAGATAGTTCCTAACTATCTCTATAGTGTTCTAGCCTAGAATTCTCCCAGGAACCAGTCAAGCTATCTGATCAAGTGTTGGCTGACTCTGTTTCCATCTCCTTTTTTGAAACTTTGGACATTTGCCTTTCTCCATTTCAGTGACTTATATTTCAAGATCTTTTGATATCACCAATGATGACCTACCAATCACATCTTCCAGTTCTTTAAGGACCCAAGTTTGTAATTCATCTGAACCCAATTGCTTTGGTTTCATCCAAGGCAGCTAGGTGGTATCAACTTCTTATTAGTCATTTTCATTCCATCATTTCCAATATGAAAGCCATTCTCCTTGGCAAAAAGAAAAGAAGCAAAATAAGAGTGAAATAGTTCTTCCTTTTCTCTTTTGGTAGTTATCATCATCTCCGCTATTCTAACCTGAGATTCTAACCCCTTTTGTTTCTCCATTTTCTCCTCATACAGTTATTTTAAAAAAATCTTTGGCATTTGCTTTCCTTGACAGCTGATACCAAACCAGAATTTTTGACACTTAAAATATTATCTTTACCCTCTGTCTTAGAATTGATACTAAAGCAATTCCAAGGCAGAAGAGCCCTAAGGGCTAAGCAGTTGGAGTTAGGTGACTTGCCCAGCACCACATAGGTAGGAAGTATCTGAGGGCATATTTGAACCCAGGACTTCCCATCTCTAGGCCTGGCTCTCTATCTACTGAGTCATCTAGTTACCCTCATTTCTGACCTATTTAATAGGACTGTGTCACACTCTTATGTTTATCCTATTACTAAGCCTTTCTTTCATTTTATGAATGTTTCCTTTTTAAAACTAAATTTGTGGGTGAGTTCTTGTGCATTCATTTCAGTCTCTTCAAACAAATCTCATTTTTTCTTCTACACTAGAATTGTTTCTCTGTATATTTTCAGAAAATCAGTCTTGAGTTTCTCCCATCACTCCTGGGCTACTTTCCCTTATAGCATTTTTGGTCCATGGGATCCTGTTATCTTTCTACTGAGCTCTTTAAAATATGCTTCATTAAAAAACAAGGATACCTATCAGACTGAGCCAAGATTTTCTTTCCTCTTGTCACTAATTCAAAGATGAAGTGGTCACATGTCCCCTAGGGTTCCTATCATTTCTGCTCTATCAACCAGTTCAGAATAGTTTCCTTTTATTGCTTCCTCCATTTTTTGAAGGATGAAATAATCACTAATTCAAATCAAAAGCTACAGAAGTTGTCTGAATGAGTTCAGTCTCTTATCAGTACCATATCAGACCTCTATGCCAGGCTTGCAGTCTGTTTCACAAACTCTTCATCTATTTATTCTTTCTCTCCAGGTAGTCTATAATACACATAATTAAAAATCACTTCTGTTTCTCCTTCCTTTCACCTTCACCAAATACTCTCTCTTATACTTCTTCCCTCTGATTCCTGGAATTTCTCATTTGGGTATAACTTCTTAACACATAATGCTAAGAAGCTACCACATAGTGGGATAGAATGAGCTCCTCCTTCCTTCCAATCACTTCCCCTCTCCCATCCTCACCACATTACAGTTCCACCTATGTTGCAGCTTTTTTGTCATCTTGCTATGAGGTTGTTTCTTACTTCCCACCCCCCTCATCCCTCTGCTCCCTCCTTCACTCAAAGCACTCTTGCCCCAAATGCAATTTGTGGTACTTGAACCCCAAGTATAAAAATTCTTCATTGTCTCTTGTCTCTTATTTTCTGTGCTATCTCCTCTAGACCAGAGGTGTCAAACACAAAACCAATGGTCACATGTACTTCTAAGAGTAGGTAAACCAGATTATAATGTAATTGGGAAATATTTAACAAGATAAATAAAAATACAGTAAAACAGAGATAATAATACACTATAAAACATAGTCAGTACACAGCAGACAAGGATCCTTATTCCTGACTAGTGCCCCACCCCTTTTAAAATTAATTTATTTAGTCAATTTAGAACATCATTCCTTGGTTACAAGAATCATATTATTTCCCTCCCTCCCCTTCCCCTACCCTTCCTATAGCCAATGTGCAATTTCATTGGGTATTACATGTGTCCTTGATCAGAACCTATTTCCATGTTGTTGGTGTTTGCATTAGGATGTTCATTTAGAGTCTACATCCCCAGCCATATACCTCAAACCATGTATTCAAGAAGTTGTTTTTCTTCTGTGTTTCTACTCCTACAGTTTTTCCTCTGAATGTAGATAATGTTTTTCCTCATAGATCCCTCCAAGTTGTTCAGGATCACTGCATTGTAGTGACCCCCTTTTTTATTTGAGTTTGATAAAATTGCTCTAGACCATCTGTCTCTCAGGGAAGGCTTTGTAAGGAATATTGTTCCATTTCCCATTGATTGTTCTTTCCTGTGTCAGAGGTTGATAACTTTGAGCCTATCTTAGATAAAGATCTGTGAGCCCTCCTCAGAGGTTGAATTCTCATGGTCTGTCTGAGAACAGGTCCAAGTGCCCTTGCCACTGCCTTCTTTTAGTTTCCCATAACAAGATTGCTGACTGTTCCATGAACTCTGGAGGATTCCTGGAACCATTATCTTGCCCCAACCATTATCCTACCAGCTGCACTATCTCACAGGTTTTTAATTCCTGTGGTTTTTACCTTTAAAAGATCTATCAGTTTGCAATAAACTTGAACCCATTGCCATCAGCATGGGTCCCTTCTGACTCTACACTGTGACTGTGATTGTTATTCTTATCTTTTTCCTCACCCTTATCTTCAGGTGAGGCCATTCTTACTTCTACCTTTGTATTTCCACTTATTATTTTCCCCATTACTTACCTGCAGAACTCTGGTTTCAATCTTGCCCCTCCCCCCGGGGGGCTTTAACATTTTGGTGTCCATACAAAGGGACTTTAGTGATGGATCAACTAGTGTGGAGCATGTGCATCATGGAATCACAGGTAAGGAACCATCCCCCCCTCCATCAAGGAGGAAGTAAAACATAGGGCATTGTGACAAGGAAATCACTTTAAAAGACTGATATATATTAATTTAAGGTTGCCAAGGAATTCAGCTATGTAACTCCTAAATGAAAACTCAAGTGAGCAGTCAACCTTTTATGGAGTTTTTAATTACAAACAGGAGGAAGAAAGGTATGAGAGAGAGAGAGAGAGAGAGAGAGAGAGAGAGAGAGAGAGAGAGAGAGAGAGAGAGAAAGGGGAGAGAAGGGAATAGGGCTTAAATACCCCCTCTGTTTAAGCTGGGCCAAAAGGCCCAAGCCCTTAGATCGCTGAGGCAAAGAAAAGAGATCAGTCCCTATCACTCATGTGACCAAAATGGAGAAACAGTCTCAGAGGCCTCCACCTCAAGCCTCCTTCAGAGCAAGCCCTCCTCTCAGACCTCTCCAGGAGCTCTCCCTCCAGGACCTCTCTCCCCTCAGACTCCTTCAGAGCAAAACTTCTCAGAGCACAACCTCTCAGAGCAAAACCTCTCGAACACCCCCAGTCCTCAGACCCCGCTATCTTTAAGGAAACCATCTAAGTTCCCTCCCCTCAGTTCTTACATCTACCAATCACTGTCCATGTCTTCCCTGTGCCAATGGTGGCTCTAACTTAACCCAGGACCGCCCAGAGGTCTGCCCCTTTGCACATGTCTGTTGAAGGTCATATTCTCAAATAATTAAATCTTGATCCTTGCTGCAGCCCTTCCTAAATTTTTTTACTCTGAGTAGGGTAGAGATTGTAGTTTCAAGACCTGGTTCTGTCATTCCAAGTATCTCTATTGTATCAATTCTAAAATCAATCATGACTCAAAGAACTTCCTGTTCTATGCTTAAGCATAGGTCAAACCCCTTTCCATTGTTTAGCAAAAGGTTTCTGTCCTAAAGTAGTCTTATGTAGGGAGGAGAAGGATCCTCCCATGCCAAGGGGTTTCACATTCCAATAGAGTTCTTACTATCAGTAGGAAATTTTTTCCAGTATGAAATTTCCCAATGGTGAAATTTCCAACATTTATAAGTCTAAGAAATTTTAAGGTTTACAGCATTCTATTTATTTTTATCTATGACCAGCAGCTCTTTGCTGAGGTCCTCACTACTATATTAAGTGTTCATAGATTTGGAATTTCTCACACTTGCAAACAGAAATTTTTATAGCATATGTTTACTCTTGGGGGGTTAGTTTGTGAATCACTCGATCTGGCACCCTGCCATGTGAGATCGAAGCAAAATTCAAAGTCTCATAAACCCAAGGAGGATAATGAGAAAAAGCCCAATATCATAGTTACTCCTCCAGAGAGGCCTTCTTTACATCCCATTCCTTCCCTTAGCTCTGCATCAGGTTACGAGTCCCCTGTCCAGTACCAGACCAAAATGCTGGGTAATTCCCTCCCTCACAGCCTGAAGTTATTCCATATAATTCTCAGGCTCAGTCAGAAGTGAAAGTGGCTCACCATTATCAGCAAACTTGAGACAAATGCTTTACTTTTTAAAGAGACAGTACTTTGGAAAAAGCAAGATGGATTTTTTCAGGGAAGTTTTCAGACTGAGACAACACAAGAAGAATTATGTGTGTGTATATTAATATATAATATATATTAAACATAATATTAGATTAGGTATCAGGATCCTGAATCTGTTTAATGTTTGTTTTATGTATCTCTATGTGTTTTTGCATTACAGGTCTTGTCTCTTTTTTTTTCCTAATTGGGCATTCACAAAATATACTTCAGAGTCCTCCACTGAAGGAGGTAATTCTGGCCTCTAAAACTTGTCAGAGTATTTCATACATCTTTTTTCTTATTTTAGGTGGGCCCTCTAAGAGAAGAAAAAATATTAATTTGGCACACACAATGGGAAATTTTGTCCCAGAATTTGACTATTTACTTGAATTTAATATTTAAGATTGATATATGTTACTTTGGAAAATTGCTAATGAGTCTCACAATGTACTATGACACAATGTAATTTTATGGTGTTTATTATGCATCAGATAAATATGAAATGTCAGCTAAATTTAAATCTGCACAATACCTAGTTAGAGAATCAATTAAGCAAAAGTTATAGTATATCGTGGAGAACTTTCTCTAAGATTTAAATTTTATATTTTAAAATTAGAGGTTCTTTAATTTCAGGTACTGTTATAAAATAGCAACAAGTGATTACATGTTACCATTCGTATTTTAGGACTTGAAATGTGACAATCTGTTTATTTGAAGTTACACAGGTATTTAGAATTTGAATGTATTAAAATATAATTTGTTATAATGTCATAATTGAAATATGAATTTGTACTATTTAGAAAAATAATTTTTATGCAAATTGCATATAATTAATTAGCTATGGAAATTTGACCCATCCAGAATTTAAACAGGACTTGGTATTAGGTTATTAAATTTAGGTAATTAAGAGTAGTCACTTCTCTATTTATAGTAAAAGAGGAGAAGCCAGATTATGTGAGAGAAATAATAAGTGGAAAATAGTTACCTGGAATGTTTGTTCAGAATATGAGAGAAGAATTATCAGTTATTAAGAAATGTTTGGAGTTATAGTGGCAATACTAGAGGTTTATTCTGCTTTAAGCAGAGGTCTTGTAGAAAAATTGAAATATATGGAACATTGTTATGGGATTTTAACCAAAGTCAGTTTGGAAGTCGTTAAGCTTTTAATATCAATTCAGAGTGATTTATTAGTTTTTTAAATTATTTTGAAAAGTTACGTATTAATCCATCCTAGGAAATTGTTTGTTAAGCAAGAATTGACAGAAAGCAAACTTGATGATGCCCTTTTCCTGCTGCTGCAAGAAAGATTCTTTGAGATCACTAATAAATACTATCATAAGTAGGATCAACTAACTTTAACCCTTAAAACAGACAGTGGCCCAGCATACGCATCCAAAGATCTTCCTATCTTCTCTTCACAATTCAAAATAATTTTAAAGACACAAATCCTATATACTCCCCAGACAAAAGGTCACTTGGAAAAAATACATTTAATAATCCTTGGTAGCCTCTTGTATAAAAGTTAAAATTAAATATCAATAATAATGTTATATTTTTAGAGATTTATTAATGATCATTAGAAATCAAGGAATAAAGAAGATACAAAATAAAGACCACATGCCCATGGCTGGTTAGCCATTTTTAGTAATCCCCACTCACCACCATCACTGCTGATTCTACATCAGAGAGGAGGAACTGCCAAAGCCCAGGTCCTTTATCCTCTGTCTACAGAAAGTACATAATGACAGGAAGTCAGTGGGCTCTTGGGATATGTAGTTCTTTTATTAGGGTAAAAGATTTTCAATCATACATTCCCCCCTGAGACCCATGGAAGACTAGTCTCTCCAGTGGGTCTTGTAAACATACAAACTTTGAAATTGTAATAATTTGAGGATAAAAGGAAAAGAGAACAAAACCAATAATTGCTAGGTACATTGACAAAAAGCCAATTAGGGAGCAGTCCCCTTTGGGCATGAGTATACATTCAAATTAAATGTTCAATCAACCTTCAGTTTAATCAACCACACCCAAAATTCATTCTGGATCTTCTTGATGTAGCTTGTGGTATGTGGAGGTACCTTCATGGTGCCTTCTAAGAAGAGTTCATTTTCTGGATTTGGAGAGGTATCATGTTTCTTAACCTAAAATTACTCTCAAAAAGAATTTAAAACTTGCAATTAAAAATAATAATAATACATTCCCCCTGAAGAGGGTGTTGAAAAACACACGGATCACTTAGGGATGCATGGCTGAGTTATGAAGTATATGAATCAATTGGCAAGAGAAATAAAAAAAAATTTTAATCCTAATAAAAAAATAAGTTCTGGATGAAATATAGACTATCAAAGTCTTATGTGTAAAAATTCTAAGTAAAGGAAAAATAAATCCATAACAGGTCCTTGAATCAGGGCCCAAATAAAATGATTTAAGCAATTATGCATTTACCCAGTCAGTAGCCAGGACTATAAAAAGTTTGCCACACAATGAAAGACAGAAAAGGGACTAGATTATAGGAGCCAGGTAGGAGCCAAACTTGAGATACTTGGTAGAATGTGGGACAAGGAAGACCTGCCTTTAACACATGTTAAACAGTTGCAAACTTGAACCCCAAACAAGTTCAAGTCCTCTTGTCTTGGCTCAAAATTTTCATCAATCCCATCGAGATTGGTTGGTCTCTTTGACCTTGTGCTTGATTGGCACTATGCAGTTTAGCTTTGTGCTTTTTTGGCACTGTTCAGTGACTCTTTTTGTATTCTCTTGTCCTGGAATCAGACAGAATCATTAAGCAAAGTCCCATTTTAAATAATCAATGGCATAATTTTTATAGTCTAAAGCTTTTGGGGTATGCATTGACATTATAGCAAATATATTTCAAACTTATATTACTGCAAAATCAAAAAAGTTAAAGAAAGTCTTCTCAATACTGGTGAAATGTTCTTCAAATACAAAAAGGTGAGAAAAATAAAAAAATTAAAATAGTATATTGCACTGCAAGAAAAATAATAATGAGAGTTTTAAAAAAATCAAAAATGTCGCTTATAATCATTGACACACTGTGTCAGCTAAAGAAATGTAGAATACAAAAGTTTCTCACCAAAAATGAGATCCATTTCCTCTTCAAACCTGGCCATGATCCACTGTGAGTACAAGCAAATGATTTTTACAAAGTAACAGTTTTTTATAAAGAACAGTAGTACAGCATATAATGCACATTCAAAAAGTATCAATATCCCTAGAGTTATAATAGCCCATTTAATTACAATAACAAACAAACCCACTATCATATTTCATATAACTTGCTGTATGACAAAAAAAAAACAACTATGAACTGATGGATATTTGTCACAATTTTTACAGATTTAGCAAATCTTTCAAACTTGGTAGGAGAAATGTGGCTTAAAAAATTTATCTAGACTATCTTAAAATTTTGAGAGGTTCTTCTCTGACTAGTGGTTGCAATCAATGTAAAAGTTAAAATTAAATCTCAATAATAATGTTATATTTTAAGAGATTTATTAATGATCATTAGAAATCAAGGAATAAAGAAGATACAAAATAAAGATCATGTGCCCATGGCTGGTTAGCCATTTTTAGTCATCCCCCACTCACCACCATCACTGCTGATTCTACATCAGAGAGGAGGAGCCTCCAAAGCCCAGGTCCTTTATCCTCTGTCTCCAGAAAGTACGTAATGACAGGAAGTCAGTGGGCTCTTGGGATATGTAGTTCTTTTATTAGGGTAAAAGATTTTTAATCATACACCTGCCCCAGTCCTCTCTTGGGGAAGAGGATCTCTTTGTATTTTTCCTATAGCCGCTGACTCTCCCATCTGGGTTCCGGAGCAGCTTGTCTGACTTCACCATGACTCTAACCCCCAGCTGCTGCAATCACCTTGTTTGATTTCTCTTCACAAAATATAAAAGCTCCATGAGGGTAAGGGCTTTCTCTCTTTTATATTTATATCCCCAGCATTTAGAGTATCTGGCACATATAGATGACTAAAAAATATTTCCCAATTGATTAAATATATTTGGTTCCATTTCTGTAGAGAGGAAATATGCCTCTCAGAAGCCCTGAAGAAACTAAAAAGAAGCAAACAAAACCCATTAGCCTAATCAAGAAGGTCAATGAGCACCTGTCTTTTGAAGTCCATATTGTTCAGGGAAAATTGATCTCTTTTAAGCAAGGAATCGAGTTTACTTGATCTATACAAGCTCACTTTGAAGCTTACAAAAGATTTTGCCAACAAACTTTTCAGGTGAGTGCTATTATTTTCATTATACAAATAAAGAAACTGGGCTTCAGAGAAGCTAGGCTGTGTGCTCTCAGAAACACTTGTTTCTTAAAAGCAACAGGACTGAATTCAAGCTACACCTTTTAACTACCACTAAAGGGTCTTGTCCATTGCACCAAACTGACCAAATGTTAACTCTGACTAAATGATCATGGTTTATTGACTAAATGAGCTTTGGACTCTTTAAGTTGTTCATTTTAGCGTGTATGTTTGTTTTCTTCTGCCCTTTTTTGTTTATAGTGACTTAAACATGTGCTACAGATTTGTTCCTTCATTGGATTCATATTCTTAAGAACAGCTTGTGTTTCTAACATACAGTCACCATAGCAAAAAGGTTTTCGTCGTTTGCATTAAGAAAACCATCACTGTCATCAGCATTTTCAGCAGTTGGTGCAGAAGAGGCAGGGCATGGAATTGGGGGTAAGGCAAAACTATTTTAGAAAGTTTATTTATAGTCAGAATTCCATGCCCAGTATTCTACGCAGGAAATTCCTGTTAATACTGCTGTTTCCTTGACATTGTCAGTAAACATCTTTCATTTAAAATTTTATATACATTTTTCACAATATAAAGTTTATCTTACAAGTAAGGTGAGAAATGCTTATGTAATTCAGTTCAGTAAACTGTTTTTCAATGCCAGGGATGCTAACACTCCAAAGGACTCTTGATTTTATCAATTTGGATACTTTCTCCACTCATGCAAATGGAAATTCATTGTGTGTGATCCTCTTGCATGTCATTCCATCAATCTCTCAAATTTATGTAAGGTCCTCCACCAGTGCTGTTGATCCATGATCCATGAATATCAGTATAACACTTGGGGTATCTATTTGTTGGACCTCATTTCAGCTGTAGGAGCATGCAACCACTTTCTCATTAAAAATTTCCTAGATGACATTTTTTGGCTATTTCTTAAATCCAGTTCATGCAGACAATGTACATTTTATGTCCACGCTATATATTTCCAATAACCTTTAGGTATCATGTAATTTTACAAAATAGCAAGTCTCTGAAAAAGGGAGATTGTGAGGGCCTATAATCTGGTGTTAAAATTCAGGGGAGTATGTCTATATGCATATGCATACAATTAATATGTATGTGTGTTTGTGTACAAACACATATAGGTGTTACAAAAGTCAGTAGTTTTTAAGCTATCAAAGTATGTGTATGTAGACACTCTCTTTAATAGTATGTATATGTACACACATTTTAGTAGCTTAGAACTTCACCAGAACTCTTAGATATACAACTACATATATATATGTGTGTGTGTGTATGGAACTGTACATATTAAAATATACATATATTATATGCATTCATATATAATAATTTTTTACAATTTCAGGTAGCAGCTTGGGATTGTGCAAATCATTGCTGAATTTACTCAGTGCAATGCATTCCACTCTTTTCCTCTGGCAATAGTTCATTGGCCATCTTTAGTGCCTCCCCAAAATATTTGTTCTGATAGAATAACTCAGTGGACTGCCCACGCAACTACCTGTTATGGTCTGGTCAAAGGAATTCTCCATCCTTTGGGGTTTTTTTCTTAAATGGATAGTTGAGAATTTTTTTTTTTAGAAGCTATGGATCTCATTGAAGATTCTGCATAGAATTCTGGGATCTGATGATATCACCACCGTGTCACCTATGAACAAGAGGATCTGGAGGACTTCATTTAAGAATCCATTTTCCATTCAAACTTTCCTTGAGATATCCTTCCTGGTGAGTATATGCTTCTCTGTTTGATGTTTTATATATATAATGATCCTAATAAGTGTATGGGAAATGAGCCGTGCTCCAGATTACACATTTAAGTAAGTATTTGCCAGACATTATAGTAAAGGTTGAGCATACAAAGATAAAAGTAAAACAGATCCTATTCTCAAAGAATGTAAATCCTATTGGGGGAAATACTACTGAAGCAAATAAATTGATACAAAATGTATAGAAAATAATTTCAGGAAGGGCTGAATACTAAATGACTTGTTAAAAGAGAGACTTTAAGGCTTTTGCCTTCTGAATTGTCTAAAACATAATCATCTTTGAAAATAGCCAAATCTTCTGTTTATGCTTTTTTCAGTAGGTGTGTATGGCTATAAAAATATGATTAGTAAAAGCTTGTTTAGTTTTTTCATAGTTTCATTAAACATTCTCAATATGTATGTCGACCATTTTCATCAGTTTTAGAGAAATGAGAAAAGACATGTATAAGTATTGTGTTTATATTATATTTGTATGTATATAATATATGTATATGTATTGTATGCATATATGTATAGTGATATTTTCTTACCTTTTTTGGAGGGGTATAATAATACCATTGTGATTTTTTTTTACATTTATTTGCAATCTTTCTGACTTTCATAAAGTTTGAAAACAGACCACTCAAAATTTTTGCCAGTCATTTAGTACTCATCCCTCCCTGAAATTCTAAACAATTTGTATCAATTTATTTGCTTAAGTAGTATTCCCCCCCCCCATAGGATTTACATTCTTTGAGGACAGGATCTGTTTTACTTTTTTCTTTGTATGCTCAGCCTTTACTATAATGTCTGGCAAATACTTATTTAAATGTGTAGTCTGGAGCATGGTTTTGTTCCCCTGTATATGCTTGACCTTATCTATCCATTTTTCCTGACTTCGTCTTCTTAGGTACCATTTCCATTTCCTTGTATATTATTACATCAGTTATTGAAGATACTAGAATCAAACTATGGTGACTTTAGTGTATTTAGTATCATGAATCCATCCCTATAGATGTGTTGGTGAATATTGTGACAGAGGCTGGCACATAAGAAAAGTGCCAGGCTGAAGATGGCTCGATCCTATTGCTGACAGCCCTAGCACAGCCTCCCTTTTACAATAGACTCTCTTCCTCAGTTTTCCAAATGACCAGAGCTGACTTGTACTCCCCCCCTCCATCCCAGGAATCAAGATATTTTTGATCCTGTGTAGAAACTCCTAGGCAGTCAGTGACAAATGCTGCTAGCCTCAGGAGTTGTAATTGACAACAAATTCACAACTGGCAGTTGATGGCAGTTGGTGACAGTCACTAAAGCTTTTTTTTTTTAAATAAATGGAGTTCTTTTAAATCCAGGGTGCCATCTGTATTATAAGGGGATGTTAAGTTGTAACGGAGGGGTTTGGCCTTTCAGTATTGAGAGGGGGAAAGAGTGGAGAACCGCCCTTCTCAAAAGCGATATTCAGGGGAGACAGTTGATGTTTATGATTGGCTCAGAGAGAGGAGAGGGAGTTTGAAGATTTTCTCCCTTCTGACTTCCCTCCTTAGCTAAAGCTGCTCTCCCCAATTTGATCTTGTCCCTCTTGTCCCCCCTTTGTCGAGGGTCTCCCCTTGATCTGTTCACTTGCACTCAGCTTGGGGAATAGATAACTTTTAATGTCAACTCAATCAGGTAATACAAAAGGAATAACTAGCACAGAAAGAATGGGAATGGGAAGTGGGGAAAAGGGGTCCCTGTCTCTATCTAAAACCTTTTCTTCCCTCCTCGAGTTGGGGGGGCGGGACTCAGGCCTTGGCAGCCTGAGCCCCCTGAGAGGAAGTCAGGTTGACTCACCCCTGGGCAACAGGAACTGGGGCAAAGTCTGCTCAGGTTTCTTTCTTCAGAAAGTCCCATTCAATTGGGAAGTGTTGGGGGGAAGGATTTCCAGTCACCAGTAGGAAAAGTGGGTAACCCTCAGGAGAAAGTTTTTTCCCACCTTCTAGCTTTGGCTTCTCAAAACTGAGAGCCCAACTCCTCCACCAGCCAGAGTCTTCCCCTCCTCCAGAGTCCCCTATCCTGGGGCCCTTCCCCCACCAAGGTGATCAGTTTCACACACTCTTCAACCTGGCACTATTCTTATGTGCCAGCCTCTGTCACAATATGATCCATATATCACCTAAGTGTTATTCTTTCATTTTTATTTATAAATTCTCTACAAATGATATAGTTAAGTTAAAGTTCATGACAAGCATTCTGCAGGTTTGTTTGGCTTTTTTTTTCCTTCACTGCTTTTTTCCATTTTGAGGGTTGATAACTGCTCATAATCTTTCATTATCCTCCATAATGCTTTGCATGCATTTGGCTACCACATCCCTCTATCTTCAAAGAGTGATCTGTCCAATGTCATAAAAGTAGTAAATGACAAGGGTAGGATTTGACTTCACACACTTTGATTCTTTGGGCTTTTGTATCCTTTCTTGAAGCAGTTCCAAAAGGAAATGAAGCTGTTTGGGAAAGGTCCATCATAAATCAAGTGCTAAAGATACCATTATTTCAGAATCCCAGAGTTGGGAGAGATGTCAGATGCTATTTTGTTCAACACATACCTCCACTAGAAAGAATCTTTCAGCATTAATTGACAAGCAGTCATCTAGTCTTTGCTAGAAGACTCCCAGTGAAGGAAACTGCTGACTCCTGAAGCAACCTAGTTCACTTCAGTAGAGCTCTGTTATAAAGTTTTTATTGCATCAAATCTTTACATTCCCTTTTCTTCAACTTCTACCATATTTATTAAATAACTACTGCATACACAGGACAGTACAACCCCAAAGAGATTCAAGAATCAGAGGAGGGGGCAATAGAAAATGTAATAGAAAGTGAGATTTGAGTTAAAGTTCTGAAGGAAGGCAGAGATTACAGGAGTCAAAGATAGAGGGCATTCTAGGAATGGGAGGATGTCAGTGCACAGACCTGGAGAGGATATAGGATGTCCTACAGCAAGTAAACCACCATAGCTTGATCCTACTGGTTGTGAAGAGAAGTATAGTATTAAGAACAGAAAGGTAGGAAGGAGCCAGGCAGTGAAGAAACATAAATGACACACAGTGGCCTTTAATATCCGATCCTTGAGGTAAAAGGGGATCCACTTGAATTTATTGAGGAGGGGAAAGGAGGAAGAGACTTTAGGAAAAGTTATTTTGACTTTTGCATGGAGAATGGATTTGAATGGAAAGAGATTGGAGACAGGCAGACCAAATATGACAATATTAACCACTTCATGTATTGTCATAAGCATCAAAAGAGAAGTCCATTGGATAGAGAGCCATTTCTGATGTCAGGAAGATTCATCTTCCTGAGTTCAAATCTGGTCTCAGACACTTCCTAGCCCTGTGATCCTGGGCAAATCACTTAACACTGTTTGCTTTAGTTTCCTCATCCATAAAATGATCTGGAGAAGGAAATGGCAAACCACTCCAGTATCTTTGCCAAGAAAACCCCAAATAGGGTCATGAAGAGCTCAGTATGACTGAAATAACTGAACAACAAAAAACTGAGAAGCACCATGCTAAGTGCTAGGGGTGGGGAAAATGCAAAACATAATCTCTGCTCTCAGCTCACAAGTCTAATGGAGGAGATAAAATACAAATGACTTAATGCCCAAAAGGCTTTATACAGAAAATAATAAACAAAAGTAAGGCACTAACATTAAGGAAGATTTAGGAAAAGCTTCCTGTAGAAGGTAGATTTTAACTGAGACTTAAAGGAAGTCATAGAATCCAGGAGGCATGGATGAAAAGGGAGAGCATTCTAGGCAGGCAAAAATGTCAAGAGTTGTGAGATAAGGTGACTGCTTCAAGAAAGACAGTGGTGGAATAAGGTGAAAAGAGAGAGGAGAGGTTGGGGGATACATGAAGGATTTTAAATGCCAAATAAAGTATTGTGTATTTGATCTTGGAGGTAATAGAGTCACTAGAATTTATTGGCAGGGATGGGGGATGGGGAGGCTGGAATTAATATGCTCATACCTGTGCTTTTAGGGAAGATCACTTTGATAAAAGATTTCATCCATGAAGGGAGTCCCAAATAAGGAAATTATCTATACTTATGTAGGTCAGGAGGAGGCAGCTAGATAGCTTAGTGGATAAAGTCCTGGATCAGGAGTCAGGAAGAACTGAATTCAAATCCAGCCTCAGATACTAGCTGTGTGACTAAAAAAGTCCCTAAACTGTTTGCCTTAATCCACTGGAGAAGAAAATGGCATAGCAGTCCAGGATCTTTGCCAAATGGCAATGGACAGTACTGGAATATTAGGGTCCACAGGGTCACAAAGAGTTAGACAAAATTGAACAATGCAGATCCATAACATTTCTACAGCATATAGTATGAGAAAGTTGTTGTAGGACATGTTTGGTGACATACTGAGGATCACACAATCATGTGTGCCAGAGATGAGACATGAACCGAGGTCATGATAACTCAAGGCCAGCCCTCTCTACCTACTACTGAACGGTGCATCTCTCTGGTGTCCTTTTACCTTCATTACTTCTATATCCATATATAGATATAGACAGGCGTATATTATGCACATAGGCACATATACATACTCATACACATATATTTTTAACAGCCATCTAAGGTTAAACTTCTAACACCTGGTTATAAATTTATACTTTTTTAAAAATACATACTCAATTTGCAATATGCTGCATTCCCAGATCACTGAATACTAAAATCATTCTCCAGAGCTTAGGGGGGAAAAAATAATCATCCGGCAGCACCAAAGCTATGAAATATGACTTCTTCCTTCCCTGGCAAAAGGATTTGGCGGCCTTATCCTCTGTTAATATGCACGAGATCATGAATATTTCCATTAGAACAGGAAAGTCTTAAAGATCTCAAGTAGAAAGCCATGCTTGTCTGCTGGCAAAAACCCAGGTCAAGGACAAGTCCAGATAATATAGCAGCAACATTTGTGATGCCTTTGGCAAAGCAGAGGCACATATTTTTAGAAGCATAAGACAGAACTGAGAGTCAATGCCTGAATGGCTTCTTGGCTCCCTGTAGTCCTGGGCCAGCTTGATTCTAGATTCATATATTAGTTTCATGTTTAATTTGAGGCTCCTCTGGTGGGGCTTTGCTCCCACTGATTTCGATTCTGAAGACTGAATAAAACCAGTTTACACTGTTTTGTTTTGTTTTGTTTTTTTCAGGGTTGAGATGTCAGAGACAAGAAAGCACAAGGTATTCACAATATAAGAAGGCCAACTTCAACCAAAAGTCCATTGATGAGAGCAGGGGAAAGAGGAGCTGAAAAATAAACTGGGTTCCTTATATCCCTCTAGATCTAGACATCCTGCCCTCCCCTCGCCTAAGAGAATTCCTATTAGAAAGTTTTCCTTGGGTTGGACTTGATCTGAATCCAGGGGATTTGGCTTGGGCTGGCCTGGCCTTGAGAATATGCAGAATTTATGAGCCATTTGACTTGCTATACTTGGCTTCAGGTCAGTACTTGTTTGTAGGATTGAGATGAGAAAACATTTCATTTCATCCTATAAACTTTAGCAGCATGAAAGACTGAAATATTTGTCACTATCCCATGAAATGAAAATTTCCTGCACAATAGAACAAGTTATAACAATAGCTCACACATTTATATGAATGAAAAAAAAAAACATTTAGCCTATAGCTGGGTCTCAAACTAAACTCTGGAAATGCAAATGGTTCTAAACAGACAGTTCCTGACTTCATAGGGCTTACATCCAAATGGGGGTAGACAACTAAAGGGGAGTTAGCAAGCAGGAAGGAAGCTTTGTTTGGGGCAGTGGAGGAGAAGGCTTTAATTTCTGAAAGCCCCAGGTGTGACGGTCTAGATCGTAATTCATCCTCTGGTCAGTTTAAACTTCATTACAGAAGCACTCTCACAGCATTTGTAAAGTGATTTGTATACATCCTCTCTCATTTCTTAGGCTCATAGATTCAGGAACCACTGAATCCAGATGAATAAACTGAGGCCCGGACAGTCTCTGTTAACTGATTTGTCAAGGTGAAGAAATGTCAGACTGGTTTCAAACTGAGATATTCATCATTTCTGACCCTACAGCCATCTGGTTGCTGCCCTCAATGCAAAACTTGTGTATAAACTTTTTCTCAAGTGTAATTAGGTTCAAAAATATAATTTAGGAGAATTTTAAAAATTCTTCATTTTCAGAATCCATAAGCCTATCATTTAAAAGGGATGTTAATAGCCATGTAGTCTGATTCACATCTGGGGAAAAAAATCACCATCATAACATAGGAAGGCCATGGACACCCATCATCTCCAAGAAGAAGATCCTATTACCTCTCAAGGAAGCCTATGACACTTTTCACAGCTCTAATCACCAGAAAGGTTTTCTTGACATTTAGCCTAAATTTGCCTCTTTACAAACTCCATCCATGATTCCAGGATCTTGTCCCTGGGACCAAACAGAAAGTCTAACTCCTATTCTGTTAATAGTCCTTCAAATACTTGAATACAACCATCAAACTCACTGGCCCCTGTTCTTGCACTAAAATAGTACCAATTCTTTCAACTTATTTTTCAAATAACATGGACTCAAGTCCCTTCACACACCCTAGTTGCCTTCCTCTGGGTGCTCTTAGTCTCTTTAATTTTTCATTGAATTTATGAATCTGTGAAGCCTATACTCAAACCAGATGATTCAGAATCCTATTCCTGGATGGAATGTAGGCTGGACATCCTGGCACACCTTGTGGGAGCATTCCCATTGGCCCGTCCCCTTCCCCTCAGTTCAAGGACTAGAGAGAATATTCCCACAGGGTGTGCCAGCATGTTCTATTCAAGTCTATGCATATCTATCTTCCTGACTCTTATTTGTTGTTGTTCAGTCCTTTCAGTTGTGTCTGACTTTTCATGACTCCATTTTGGGATTTTCTTGGCAAAGATACTGGAATGGTTTTGCCATTTTCTTCTCCATCTCATTTGACAGACGAGAAAACTGAGGCAAACAGGATGAAGTGACTTGCCGAGGGTCACACAACTATATAACGTCTGAGGCCAGATTTGAACTCAGGAAGATGAACATCTTTTTAACTTCAGAGACCCTATCCACTGAGCCACCTCACTGTCCTTCCTGACTCTAAGGTCTGCGCTGTATTCATTTATACCACCTACTGCCTCTGAGCCCTCATCTTCTCATTTGTAAGATGATCAACTACATGCGTAGAGGGAGAAGGTAACTCAAAAGTTATGACTTTCAAGTAACCTTCCACCTCTAAAAATCATAAATATTTATTCAAATTAGCTCATAGTTATTTATTCAAATTAGCACTTATTAATTCTACCTGTTATTGTTCTCTATTTCTAATATAGACAAAGACTTCCCTGGTCATCTCGCTTCCTATGTTTACTCCTCTCTAAACCCATCACATAGTATTTTATTTGCATCTTTCTTATGATCTTATAGAATATCACGTCTTAGTTATTTGCCTCTTAACTATTTCTCCTTCTCTCCTCTAGCATGGCCAGTACCTTTACCCTGGCTCCCTGGGACTATTACCATAGCTTCCTAGCTGTTCTCTTTGCCTCAAGTTTCTCTTCCCTCCTAACCATCATCCAGAGAGCAACCAGAAGAATATGTAAAGCGCAGGTCTGGCAATGGCACATCCAGCCAATGATAGTGTTCCTAGGATCAAATACAAAATTCTCTGCCTTTAACGCCCTTCTCAAGTTGACTCCGGACTACCATTTCAGTATTATTACACATCATTCCTTTTATATACATTATTTCTTATGGAGCAAAGTATTCTGATACATAGATGCCACCATTTTTCTAATTATTTACTAGTTGATGCATATGTTCTTTTCTCCAGTTCTCCAAAATACTAACATTATAAATATTTTGGCTATAGAGAGCTTTACTTTCTGCCTTGGACATTCTTGAAGTTTATCCTAGAAGTAGGATTTCTTGGCCAAAATGTGTTACCTTTTATTTATGTTTTGCTGAAAAGATTAAAATGCCACCTTTTTGACATTTTGACACAGTTACTCTGCAGGTGGAAGGGCCCCACACAAAAATGAGATCCATTTTTTACCCTGTTTTACAAGGCAATATGATAAGGAAAAGGAGGAAGAAGAGAAGAAACAGGAGGAGGAGAAGGAAGGAGAGATTTAGAGAGAGAAGAAATTAAAGAGAAGGAAAGAGATGAAGGAAGAGAATTAGCCAATAGTCAACCCTCTAGTCTAGGGTGTACCTCTCTGAACTTACCTAGACTGATTCTGAGACGTCCATGCCTGGGCCCATGCTCTAAGGCCTATTTCAGCTGATAAGAGCTCCTGGAGTTAACCTGTACTCAAGTGGTTTTTGAGAACCCAGAATCCCTGTATGCTATGTTGAAGCATCCAACTAGGAGTATAGTGGATTCTGTGTGTATGAGAAAGTGAGAAAAAGATGGAGGAGGAGACAGAGACACAGAGAGAGATAGGTGAGAGGCAGAGACAGAAAGGGGGGAGAGAGAGGGGGGGGAGAGAGAGAGAGAAAGAGAGAGACAGACAGACAGACAGAGACAGACAGAGACAGAGACACAGAGAGAGAGAGAGAGGCAGAGAGAGAGAGACACACACAGAGAGAGAGACAGAGAGACAGAGAGAGAGAAAGAAAGAGAGAGAGGACATAAATTATGGCATATCATAGTGTCATTTTAGAAGAGATGCCACTATATTTTGTCACTGATCTCCAGTAGGGTAGGGTGAAGAGGAGAGAAGAGAATAAGTATCTTATAATAATTCATGAAGGTTGCTGAGGGTAACAACAGAGCAGGATTCAGATGCTCATATAATCCATCACCCTTTCCATTTTAAGAGTGAGACTGTATTCTCAGTGGGGCTGGACTACCCTCCTTAGTGAGGTGAACGCCTGTTTATTGGTCGTTTGTGATTAATGCTGGTTTGTTACATTAATGCTTGAATAAAGCTGCAGATCTTTCCAGGATCTGGAGCACATGTTTTATTTAAGTGGAAAGTGGGTGGAGCAGGGAAAGCTTGCCAGAGTTAAGGTCTTTCCTTGAGGCACCAAGAGGGGAACACTTTCTTATGTTTAGAGCACTTGGCAATTTTTAAAAATCTGTATTTTACTCTACAGACACTTACATATACAAAAGAGAAGGCTGAGGCAGCAACCTTTGTAAATAGAAATTCAACTTACTCTGAATATACACCTGACTTCCTGATTTTCCTCTTTAATAAGAAACAGTAATTTGAAAACGAATCACTATTGTTGGAAAGAGTTCCTTTATGTATATATAAAAGCAGCTACTATATTTGGCAAATGGTCTATAATTAGAAAAGCTTACAAAATCTGTCTGAACCAGGCATGTAATAGACCTTGGTCTGAATGAAACAGTTCCTTGAAGTAGTGTCACTTATGTCCTTGCCCTAGTTAGGAAATTTCAAGGAAAAATAAGTGGGGTGGGTAATGGCTTACATTTTAAAAGTGTGTGTGTGTGTGTGTGTGTGTGTGTGTGTGTGTGTGTGTGTGTGTGTGTGAAAGAGACAGACAGACAGGAATGGGGTGGGGGGAGAGGGACAGAGACAGAAACAGAGAGAGAAATACTTCATTTTACAATGCCTTTCTGTTCTGTAAAAACTGCTTCGTTACAGAAATGGTTTAAAAACAAAATGACCACCCACCCACAGTGACCTAATTTGCTCAGAAGTGGTTGCATAAATTCATACATCTGTAATTTAAATAATGTTTTGTTGGGTGCTATAAAAGTCCTAAGGCACAGAAAGACAGAAATATAATGAATGGCTCTCTCTGGTCTGATGATTTCCATGTTTCTTTCTTCGTACAAGCAAGGTTTCAGATGAGAGCACCTTCATTTCATGCTCTCCTACTGATACAGCCAAATAGACAACAGCTGCTGCTTCTTGTTAGGTGTTCAGATGAATGTGAGGGACAAAAGGTAGGCACACTCACTCAGTGAAATTCATAGGGGTAAGAACTAAAAGGTAGTCTAGAAGACATCCAGAAAGATAAAACTACAGGCTTTGGAATCAGAAGACCTGAGTTCAAGTTCTGATTCTGATACTTCATGTTTGTGTGGTTTTCAGTATGTCACTTACCTTACCTAGGCCTTGGTTTGCTCCTCTATAAAAAAAAAAAAAAGGGTTGAACTAGGTGGTCTTAGGAGTCTCTTTTAACTCCAGATCTAGAATCTAAGCTCCTCATTTACAGATGCGATTTGTCAAAGTTCACATAGGTAGTTTATATGTAGCATGACATCATATATGTGAACACATATATCACAAATAATATATAATACACAATGTGTTGTATATTATAAAATTGGTATATATTATTTATATTTAATATATTTTTATATTTAATATATACATATTAAATTTAATTTAGTATATAAATTACATAGATAAAATACAAATATAAATGTATATGTATACAAATTTCAGGGATACATATGTATTGTATATGTATGTATGTGTATACATTCTATATATACAAAACAAAGCAAAGATTTAAACCCAGACTCCAGTGATAGCACTCTTTACCCTATACCATCTTGCCTCCCAGGCCTTTAAGGAAAGAGGCCTTTAAGATTTCCTAGGCCTCTTTTCTCATCTAATAGATAAGGAAATGTTACTAGAGAATGCCCAAAGTTATGTGGTAAGAATTTAAACTGTAGCAGTCCACCCCTAGCTATGGGCAACGGAAACAGTTGGTATGTACAGATTGTCTTAGAAGAGAGCATGCTCAGTCTTGAGCATGCTCAGTATTGCACATGGCTGGGAAAGCCTCTGACCCTTGACCCCAGCTTCCCCCAGGTTAGGCGGGAACACAGGTTTCTTTGTGCTCCCCTGGTTGAGAGAAACCACACCTAGACCTTGTCATTAACCAATGATGATCATCCCTATGTACTGTGTATATTTGCATATCAAAGAGATTAAATATGCCTCAGCCAGCTCCACCTTTCTCTCTTCTGCTCTTCCTCCCTTCCAGCTCGCACTGATGCCTGTCCTTGCTGGAGCCTGGCCTTGGGCCATCTCTAATCTTTCTCTATCATCTCTCCGACCTGTGTGGTATTAAATGTGGATCTCTGGACTGGTATAAGCTTTCGGAATGGTCCTTTGATCAGAGCTTGGCTGTGACTCATTGGTAATTAATAAAGACTCATTCCTGCCACCTCATATCTCTACTTCGACTCCGTCATCCACCTTGTGGTATCTAAAACTTCTATCCTTTCTCTATCTTCCTACCTTAAAGCTTCTCTCTCCCCTCTGAGGAAGCTTTATAAACCCACTTCTGGCACCAAAATCCACTGCTCTTTTCACTATGCCATTTAGAATATTCTCCACTGAATCAAAAAGGGCTTCCTCTGAGCAAAACTAGCCAATTAATTTAAGAACTGGATTTTTAAAAATACCTTGAAAGACCAGGCTATGTCTATTGATATAGTTTATGCTTTTTAATCTATAAAGCAAAGAAAATAGAGATAGAATGAATGTTTTTATTTCAAAATAAAATTATTCATTCTAATAGTTATTTGTATTTAAATTACTTTTTTTCATCAATGAATGACTGTAGAGATAATTAAAGGTTGTGACTTAAAATCTAAATTAATTGGCAGCCAGGGAAAAAAAATCCCCAAAGAAATACTCAAGTCAGTCTGGACATTTATGGTAATTTTAATTAATATAGAGGGAAGGGTTTAAGGAGAAAGAGGGAAGACGGTATAGGATTTCTCCTGCCTGGCCTGTGCCAGGGGGAATTCAGATCTCTACCACTAGGTCTCTGAAGGACATTAGAGGCTTCTAAGAGGATAAAGTTGGAAAGTAAAGGAGGAAAAACTCAGCCAGAAACTCACCACCGAACTGGACAACAGCTGTATCTTCTGTGAGGACTGCTAGTCTGACCTCTTCTGAATGACTATGAATCTCATTGAGGAGCCTTAGTAGTACCCTGGGACCAATATCATCCACAAACATCCAGGAGCTTCTGTATGGTCTCCTCATCTCCAGGGAATAATGATAGCTAAATTTATAATGCATTGCACACATGCTGTCTCATTTGATTCTCAAAACAACCTTTTTGAGGTATTGTTATTATCCTCATTCTACAGGTGAGGAAACTGAGGCTCACAGAAGATAAGTAGCTTGCCCAGATTCACAAACCTATGTTTTTAAGGCAGTATCTAAGGAAAGATTCAAAAGGATTCCTCACTCCAAATTCCTTATTCTATCTGTTGCAAGGGATTCCCACCATGACATTGATGAATGCTTTTATAGTCCTAATATCTTCCCTTTTTTTTGCCTCTTTTGATCCTGAGGATCAAAGCATTGTTGAACAATTATATTTGTGGTTGTATTTATCAAACAATCTTATCTTATCCCATAACCTTGGAATATACATTGTTTGTAGAAAGTCATGAGAGTTGTATGTTGCTCCAAGTCAAATGCTTCTTTATAATCCATGAAAGAATATATCCAGGGAGATCTTTTCTTTATTATACAGAACCAGTCAATTATATAACTGAAGATTTGATCTTCATCTCTATAAAAGACTGTTTCCTTTTCATATTTGGGTAATAATGTTATTTATGCCACTTTCCGTTCTTTTGGACTTTTTTTCTCTTTTATATACTTTGAAAATTAATCCTTCGATTTCTTAAAACTGTGTTGCTTCCAACATTGATTTTATTTGTGTAGGATATGTATATGAAGCTATCTGTATATGCGGGATGTTCCAAAACTGCTCTGACTTTTGGAACACCTTGAATATAGATGTAGCTCATGAGTAGGTTGGCTAGATATGATCTGAGGTCTGGCTGGACATCAGATGATAGGCTATCAGGGAGGCTTTCATCAATAAGAACCTTAAGGATCTCAGAGCACACCTTTGGGAGCTAAAAGGATTAAATCTTCCAAGGCATGGTTTTTTTGTCTGGGTAGCAAGGCAGTTGGTGAAAAGAGGATGGGGAAATAAAGTGAAGCATAGCTTTTTAGGATCCTATAGGCACTCATCACATGTAATTTCTACTTAATCACAAGTAGAGACCCCCATCAAGCGGCTAATAATGAGAAACTAGAGTGCAGAAGAATGGGTAGGGATGCATATGTATAGATCTGGAAATCATTGGCATAGAGGTGATAATTGAGCCAATGGGATGAGATCACCAAGGAGATAGTAGAGTATGGGTTCTTGGGACCCATGATTTGTTGTTTTTAATATTTTCATCACTAGATTTCAATATGGTTGATTCCCTTTGTAAGCCTGTATATTTTTGCTTTATGAACTTAAAAATATTATTCTGAGAAAGGGTCCATAGGCTTCACCAAACTGCCAAAGGGATCCATGACACACAAAAATGGTAAAGAATCCCTGGTATATAAAGACAAGAGGGCAGAGGACAGAGACTTGGGAAATCTTGCTCTTCATGGGCATAAGTAGAAAGATAATCTAGCAAAGAAGACCAAAAAAAATGATCACCCAAGTAGGAAGAGAACCAAGAAAAAACAGTGCCCAAAAGTCAAAGGCAAAGAGAAAATCTATCAGGTGCAAAGTGATCAACCGTCAAAAGTAACAGATAAATCCAGTAAAGGTAGGACTGGAAAAAATTCTTTGGACTGAACAGTTAAGAGAGCCTCAGGAACCCTGGAGAGAGCATTTTTAATAAGGTGGCAAGGCTAGAAGCAAGACTACAAATAGGTTGAAAAGTGAGGGCATTCTTAGAAAACCTTTCCAAGGAGTTTGACTATTATGGGGAAAAGAGATGTAGGATAACTGATTAAGGGGATGATAGAGTTAAATGAAGGTTTTTTATGAATGGAGGAGAGACATAGACATGTTGGCAAATAAGGAGTCCAGTAGATAAAGAGAGATATATTTAATTATCCAATGTAAAGTAAGGCAACTTCTAATTCATTAGATCTCGCATAAAAAACCATTTAAGAAAGTATAGAATTTAAAACTGCCCTTTTACAATTATTTCCAAAATTATTTTATTCTGATTAGTGTCAAAAGGTGTTATTATAGAATGTTGGAAAAACAAGACATGAATGGGTTGTGTGCAATCTGCCCTGATAGAGGGAGTTTCCACATTAATTAGATCATGGATCAACCCAAGTCAATCAATCCACAAGAATTTATTTAACATGTTGTGCCAGTCACTACTAGGTTTTGAAGACACAAAACCTTCATGACATTCTAATGAGGGAGACAATATAAACATCTATAATAATAAACCTAACATAAGAGGATGTCTAATACTACAAAGTAATTTACAAGGCATGAAGAAGCTGTAGGGATTAAGAAAAGCTTCCTACAGATGAATTTGATGAAATGTTAAAGTCCAGAATTTTGGTGGCTTAAGGACTATTGAGAAGAATACATGGCATTTGGGTCTACAGTCAATTTTCTGGGTCATTATCTTCAATCACCACCCCCCTCAAATCGAGCCTCAGATACTTCCTAGCTGTGTGACCTTGGGCAAGTCATTTAACCCTCACTGCCTGATCCTTATAGCTCTTCTGGAACTGATACTTAGGGTTGATTCTAAAACAGAAGGTAAGGGTTTAAAAATATACAAATAAATAGGTTTTAAAAATATATCAGTGATTAAAAAATACAGCATAAAATAATAATAATTTCCCCTACTTCACCATGGAAATATTCTGGAAAAAATCCCTGAAGTCATAGATGATTGATTTCTGATAGGGGTTAGTGACTGTCTTCAACTCTGTGTATGTAGTTTGATCCATCTCTGCTCAAAGATTTCAGTTTTGTTTTATTTTTACTCCAGTATAACCAGAAATGGCACATGATGGAAAGGGCAGTGGGCTTGGAGTCAGATCTGAACTTGAGGCTTGGCAGTGTCACTAACTTATCTGATTTTCTCCTTCCTGATTCCTAAATAGGAATGAGCCTTGTATTTTCTACTTCAATCAAGCATGGACTTAACACCTCCCTAAGTGCCAGGCACTGTGCTAAGTACTAGAGGTACAGAGAGACATAAACAAAACAGTTCCTCCTCTCCAGATGCTTATATTGTCCTGAGAGAAAAACAGGAACAGAGATAAGAGAATGCAAAGTACATCTAAAATAAATGGAAAGTAACAAGGAGGGGGGAGAAGGGTATCAATGATTGCAGACGCTGGAAAGGCACCTGGGAAGGAACCAGAGCTTGAGTTAAGCCTTGAAGGGAAACAGGGACTTGATGAGGCAGAGGTCTGGAATTCATGAGGAGGAAAGTGTTCCTAGGCAAGGAGGACCATCTATGCAAAGACACTGAGCTATGCCATACAATGTCATGCACAGAGATCATTAAGTAAGCCAGTTTGATTGGAACATAGAATGTGGAAAGGAGAATGATATGGACTCAATCTTGAAAGACAGGGTAGAGCCAGATTGTAAGAGATTTTTTTTTAACCCTCACCTTCCATCTTGGATCAATACTGTGTATTGGTTCCAAGGCAGAAGAGTGGTAAGGGTTAGGCAATGGGGGTCAAGTGACTTGCCCAGGGTCACACAGCTGGGAAGTGTCTGGGGTTAGATTTGAACCCAGGACCTCTCATCTCTGGGCCTAGTTCTCAATCTACTGAGCTACCCAGCTGCCCCCTGTAACAGACTTTTAATGCCACACAGACTTTTTATTTTATCTCAGGGCCAATAGATAGCTACCGATGCCACTTCATGGGACTGTTTTAATAAGTGACAAAATGTCTATGAAAGCACATGTGTTTGGTTAAATCGAAACTGTTCCCTAGATTTAAAACCCCTCCTTTTAACACCAATATGTTCCTGTAATTGTAGATGATGATAAATCATGGATAATTACATGCTCGAAATAATTGAAATTGCAAAGGTTCCAACGTCTACTATTTTCCTGGAGCCGCATCTAGTAGGCAAACATCAGCTGAAACAGATTTCTAAAAATGGATCGCTTACAATCAGTAACGTTAAAAAGTATCTAGAAAATGGAGAGTAGGGAAAGGTGGGGCTAGCCATGTGGTAGAGACCAGAGAGAAAAGAGACAGCCTAGTGCGGTACTAACAGGATAGAAGATGAAAAAAATCTGTGAGGAGACCCCTTGCATATTGAGGAGGTCACATTCATATTCTATGGACAACAATCGCACAGCACTAGGTGTTGGATGGGTTTCAATGTGCACCACCAGAGGGAGTACCTGTGTCAATATCACATCTGGAATACTGAAGAAATTTTAAGGGCAAAAAAACTGAGAAAACAATGGAGCTCTTTAACCACCTCCTACATGATTTGAAGTTTGGGCTAGTTCTTATCTTAATCTCAAATGACCCATTTAATCATTTTAAATCCAAGAACAAAACATAAATATCAATATCGTAGGAGAAATAATATTGTAGTAGAATGGCAATCACAATAGACAAGATTAAGGACAATTTTTAAAATTTTTAATTTGAATTTAAAAAAAATTTTTTCCATGATTATGTGATTCTTTTTTTTTTAATTAAAAAAAATTTTAAAAATCAATTGATTAACTTAGAATAGTTTTCCATGGTTACACGATTCATGTTCTTTTCCTCCCCTTTTCCCTCCCTCCCCTCCTGGAGTTGAGCTGATGAGCAATTCCACTGGGTTTTACATGTATCATTGTTCAAAATCTATTTCCATATTATTAATATTTGCAACAGAGTGATCATTTAAGTCAATATCCCCAAGATTAGGGACAATTTTAAATGGTCCTAAAATGTTTACATTTCAAGATTCTTTAAATCAAAAAATAAATAGGCTTCAGGAAGGTACAAACAATGATAAAAATATGATGTTCTCAGGAGTTATTTTCAGTTATGAATCTAAGACATAGATTTATACTTTTAAAAGGAATTGCACTGCTTTCTTATGAGGCTATTATTATTATTACTTTTACAAACTGTTAACTCCATTGTTTTTGGTATGAAGGATGTCAAGTACATCTGAAATGAAATTTATATTATGTCCAATATACCAATTGAACAGTAAAAAATTTAATTGTTTTCCTTTCTTCACTTTCTCTTTCCTTTTTACCCCCTTTCCCTCCTCTTACCTACTCTTTCTTTCCTTTTTCTTTCCCTCTACATTTCCTTCTTTCCCTCTGCATTTCTCTGTTCCTATTGGTCATCAAATAAGTGTGGCAGATTTCTCTCCACCCCTGTTGATTTTTGGCTGAATTAAACAGATATTTTGGTATTACATAACAAAGCCCAAGTCTATAAGAAATAGACTATGTTTGTTTTGTTATTGTTGTCTGCGAAATTTTTCAAGCCAGTCTCTTAACAAAGGGAATTTAAATATGGGGTGGGGGGAAGGCCAGGGTGAAAGGGAAGAACAGACAAAGTAAAACCTAACAATTTATGTATCAAATTTCAGCCAGGAGAATTTTTGAAATATCAAAGATATTAGAGCCCCAAAACATGATTTTGTGGTATAATTAAAATGTCAACAACCTTCAGATGAGCCCCACATCTGTAAAGTGATTTCTACTGTTTTTAAGGAAAGTGGCTTATAACTAAATTCAACACTGAAACAATAATCTGAACCTAATTTTCTAAAGATACTATGTTCCAGTTTTTAAATATCTTCTGTACATTGATTTCATCTGAGAAGTAAAATTAATTTACTTTTGGAATCGCTTCTTAACTCCCATTGTTAAAATAAATTGAGGTACCCAGACTTAAATTTGGAAAACGTTTTTAACCTTATGAAAGTATTTTCCAAAAGTAACAAAGACCAGCTTATATAAGCTTTTATCTGACCTCTACTTTTTAAATAAAAAAAACATGTTTTCAGGGAAATGTGTCTTGGAAGGAAAAAAAGGATTTTTCCCCTAAGATTCTTGTAAAACATTAGGTCACTTGGTTCAGTCAGTGAAGTTTCTTTTTTTTTTTTAATGGTCAAAATGCTTTAAAATTAAAACCCATTGTGTTGAAATCTATTTCAATAATAATAATGTTCCTTTGATTTCAATATCTTGAAATTTTTGTGAAATAGCTCAAGAACCTTACAATGTCGTGCATACTTTATATTAAAATATAGAGAGAAATATTAATCACTGTGAAAAGCAGATTCTCTCCCAATAATGATAAAAGTATTAATAAAAATGTTCTTTTAAATATTAAAGTACAGTAACTTTTTTTTTTTTGGAGGAAGAAACATAGATTGTTGATAAAGGAAACTCCTGGGGATGGAATTCCTTTAACCAGCACAGATCAACTTGGAAACTTAGAGCCAACTTCCCATGACACTGAAAGATTAAGGGACCTCTCCAGACTGAGCTAGGTGGTACAGTAGACAGAGTACTAGGCTTGGAGTCAGGATTTTCCTGAGTTCAGATCCAGCCTTATATACTTAGTAGCTCTGTGACTCCAGGCAAGTCACTTAAACCTGTTTGCCTCAATTTCCTCATCTGTAAATGAGTTGAAGAAGAAAATAGCAAACCACTTCACTCTATTTGCAAAAAAAATCATGAAGAGTAAGACACAACTTAAATGACTGAACACCCATGTTCACACAACTGCATGTGTAAAAAAGGAGATGTTATGTTTAAAATATTTCTCTGATATGCCAAGGAAATTCAGTGAGGTAGATGAGTTTTCAGGAAAACATAGATTCCAGACCTCTATACAAAGCTAATTGTGGTACTTAGTTCCCCATTCATTCAGTCATTTTGGCCTGAATTTCTTCTGCTGTAAAGTGACAGGGATTCAACCAAAAATCTTTAAGGTCTTTTTCTCAGGTTTTGCCAATTTATGTACTCTAAGTTCTAGCTAATCAGGAATATTCTCTATCCCCTGAACATACCCTGTGCCTTCCTGCCTTGTGTGACTATTCACACTGTTCCTTACTCCAGGGATGCATTCTCTCCCCACCTTTATGCCTGTTGAAATCCTCTCCATTCTTTAGAGTCTAAAACAAATGTCTCCCTCTCCATAAGGACTTCCTTCACTCCTTATTGGGATGTGTTAAAGTTAAATTAAAAACTCCTGGTTCTTACTTTCCACAGAGTTAATTGTCACTTCAAATAGAGAAAGCAGATAGATAGAAATTAAAGCCTATTTCTAATAAAATTCTAACCACGTCTCTCCACATGACTATCTCTCTTGGCCACTGTCCACTATTGCCATCCAAAGAAAAGAGAGGATACTCCCTCGCACCTCCTCCTTTATCCTTTCTTTTGGCCTGACCTATAACCTGTAGTTCCAGGTCATGACCCTAGGACTCTTCACCTGTGACATATGTTTGGAGTGATCACATGACATCCAGTCACATAGCACAGGACATAGGTTGGACGACCCTAGGAGGAGGGGGTTCCCTTTACACAATCACCCCCTGTGATTCTACTGGGAGACAAGCATATTAAAATCTCCCAACTTGGGGCCTGGAGAGATTAACATGCTTAATCTCCCCAATGAATCATTTCACATAACCAGCTTATATCTCTAAAGCTTCTTTTACTAGAAGTGTGTAGAACATTGCACTTTATCCTAGAGGGAATTACAACAATTAGTGGATAAGAGGGAAAGAAAAGAGAAAGAAAACAAAAATAATTGATAGTTGCATTGACAAAAAGCCAATCAGGGGGCTCTCCCCTTTGGTATAAGAGTTTACATTCAGAATAAATGATATGTTCAGCCCCCTTCAGTTCAGTTCATTATATCCCAAAGTTCACTCTGGATCTTTTGATGTAGTATGTAGTTTCTTTAGGTACCTTATGATACCTTCTCCAAAAGATCCACTTTCTTTATTTGGGGTGTTGGCGATTTTCTTTTCCTAAAATTTCTTTAAAAGATTTTATACCTTGAATTTTAGGATAATTTTACAATCCTCCCTTAGGAAGGTGTTGACTAACACCAGAATCACCTCAGGATACATGGCTGAGTTATGAGGTATATGAATCAATTCCCCAAAGAAAACTAATCCCCCCCCCGAAAAAAACAATAGAAGAGGAAAAAACAAAATTCTGGATAAAAAACATATATCAAAATCTTATGTGTATAAAATTATAAGTAAAAAAGAATAAACCCATAGCTGGTCATTGAATCACCAGCAAGGTGATTCTTTGCACTGTGTAGTGGCTCTTTTGTGATCCCTTAGTCTTAGGGAAGGAAGGAAGGAAGGAAGGAAGGAAGGAAGGAAGGAAGGAAGGAAGGAAGGAAGGAAGGAAGGAAGGAAGGAAGGAAGGAAGGAAGGAAGGAAGGAAGGAAGGAAGGAAGGAAGGAAGGAAGGAAGGAAGGAAGGAAGGAAGGAAGGGAGGGAGGGAGGGAGGGAGGGAAGGAGGGAGGGAGTAAGGGAGGGAGGAAGAAAGGAGGAAGAAAGGAGGAAGGAAGGGAGGGAGGAAGAGAGGAAGAAAGGAGGAAGGAAGGAAGGAAGGAAGGAAGGGAGGGAGGGAGGGAGGCAGGGAGGCAGGGAGGGAGGGAGGATTATCCAAAATAATTTTCTTTTCTTTCTTTTTTAAAAAACCCTTACCTTCTGTCTTAGAATCAATAACAAGTATCAGTCTCAGTGCAGAAGGGCAGTAAAGGCTAGGAAATTGGGAGTAAGTGATTTGCCCAGGGTGACACAGTTAGGAAGTGTCTGAGGTCACATTTGAACCCAGGATCCCCCATCTCCAGGCCTGGCACTTTTATCCACTGAGTCACTGAGCTGCCCCCAAGATAATTTTCTTTTAAGATATTCTACTTTGTCATGTCATAGTGACTATGATTAAATAATAACTTATTTTATAATTATGTTTGAATTTCATATGTCCATTTCCCAGCAGGAATCCAAATTCAGTCATTACCAAATATACTCACACCTGCCATGAAGACATACAATTTTACCTAAGCTACCAAATGAATATTGTCCTTATTATGAACAAAGCTTGAATTAATGAATTGTCCTTCTTCATTTTTAGACAGATGATGTTGGGTCTATCTATTTATACATCCACACAAACACAGAGGGACACATGTATATGTGATTGTTTCATTGCCTCAGACTAATTTACAATAGTAGCATTCTTTTTGTTAACAAATTATAATTAGAATGATGTAATGCTTTAAAAATGTTTTATTGAAAATTTAACATGTATTGCATGAAAGCACTGATATAACCTATATCAGACTATTTACTGCCTCAGGGAGGCAATGGAGAGAGGGAGAAAATCTGAACTGCAAAATGTCAGAAAACAATTTTCAAAAATTGTTCTACAGGTAATTGAAAAAAAATTGAAAATATTTTTAAAAAGAAAGCCCAACATTGGAACATGAATAAGACCAACTAAATTTGCTCTTAATTATTTACATTTCAATTAATTTTAATACATAAAACATCATAAAAATTTTAGTCCCTCCTGAATCTTCACCAGGATTCTTTGTCCATTCATTTCCATTCACTTTGTTTCTTATATAGTAATCATTCTTGTAATTCTGTTTTTTCTTTGCATTATTTACTTAATAAAGGGTTTTTTCTAGATTTCTCTGCATATCTTATTTTTAGTTTTTAATTATGATATTTTAAATGTGAACTTATCAAAGTAAGTTGTTAGGTTTTTAAGATAATATTAACTACCAAAAAATCTGGCTAGAACTTCAAGAGTTAGAAGACTTACAGCTCTTGGTCTGTCACTAACCCACATCAGCTACATAATCTTGAACAAATCACTAAATTCCTCATTGCCATAGTCTGACAATGTATAAAATGAAGATATTAATAACTGCTCAGCTACACAGTTATTATATAAGCTGTGATAAGTTATCAAATATTTTGAAATACAGTATAATAATTCAATTTAAGTTGAATATAATTGTCAAATTAAAAGACTAATATGTTTACTACCACATAAATTTAAAAGTGAGTATTCTCCAGTCAATTTTTCAAACAACTCCCTTGGACATCAGTATTTACTTTTGGCAAGTGTAAAAACATAGTTTTAAAGTTCACATAATTTTTTAAAAATTTATTTTTTAATAGCTATTCTCCGATTTTATTCTTCATTCTTGGTACCCATTAGCTTTCTTAGTTTGTTAAAAAAAATAGAGCACAATATTCATTACAAGTTTATCAAACATGACCAAAAAGTTAACAAATTATTCTGTTTACAAATTAATAGAACTAATTTCTTGCTACTTTCCCACAGTATTCTTGGCATTTTTTATCAATTGGTACATAAATGAATAGAAAAATAGAAGATTGTCATACTGTCCTTTGTATTGCTCTTTTAAAACAGCCGTGTGGTAATCTACTAAAAAATAATAAATAGCTTCAATTGTTGAAAGGAAGGTATCTGGCTTTCCTTTCTGATGACGCCAAAAGCAAGTTTTCCTTGTCTTCAACTCAACTTGTAACAAACCTGTAAAAATAAATATTATGAAGTATGAATAAACTATTTCCAAATAATGCCAAAATTATTAAGATTTGTTTTATCTATTAAGCTTTTTCCCTTTAATAATTAGAACAATTCCTTCCATTAGTCCATTTGTTGGACTAATGTCCAATAGGTAAGGCACTATGTCCAGTGCTTTAGAGAATCTATTAGTAATATGTCATATAGAGGAATGTTCTTTATAAACCATTGTTAGCTAATTACCACATACCAGCAAGGAGACAGTTGAGTGGTTAACATTTGGGAAATTTGGGAAAACTATTTAGGCAAACTATGGACCACTTATATCTGTTATCTACTTTTTTGTTTTTACATCCTCAGCACATAGAACAATGCTTTGCATATAGCAAATCCTCAATAAATGCTTGTTAAAATTAATTTAAAAAAAATTTTAAACCCTTACCTTCTGTCTTGGAATCAATGCTGTGTATTGGCTCCAAGGCAGAAGAGGGGTAAGGGCTAGGCAATGGGGGTCAAGTGACTTGCCCAGGGTCACACAGCTGGGAAGTGTCTGAGGCCAGACTTGAACCTAGGACCTCCCATCTCTAGGCCTGACTCTCAATCCACTGAGCTACCCAGCTACCCCCCAAAATGAATTAAATTGAACTGAATTGGCCATTGGTATGAAAATCGTGATTCTGAAGGAGTAGTGAATAGCACCTCTTAGAATCCAAAATAGTGTGACATGTACCAGTGCTTGGCACAGGGCCTGGCACATAGTAGGCACTTAACAAATGCTTATGGATTGATTGATATACTCTAGACTTTGAGAGAACAGCCTTAAAAGGCTAAGAGAAAGAATCGGTATGATGCCACAACCTAAAATTCTTTAGAGGATGTCAGAATAGGAAGGATAACAAGTTCAAGAATAAATTTCTGAAAACACAGGGAAAATAATTTAGATGAGTAGGAAAATGGAAAGTTGCCCAAACAAACCAAAGTGGATGCATAGGAAACTTACCAACCAACTTAAACTTTAAAAAAATATTCAGAAGACGGAACTAAGATCTTAGAGGATGGGATGGAAGTATAACACAGATTTGTAAAATGTGATAATACTGCTACTCCTGGTAGATGGTATGGGGATAATGTATAATAAAAATAAAAGCTACTTACCTCTTATTTAGTTAATAATAATAATAATAGAAATTAACATTTATATAGCACTTACTATGTGTCAGGGACTATACTAAATATCTTACAGTTATTATCTCATTTGTTTCTCACAATAATCCTGGCAGGTAAGTGATAGTATCATCCCCATTATACAGAGGAGGAAACTGGGGCAAAGAGAGATGAAAAGACTTTCCCAGGGTCACACTGATGGGAAGGTCACACAGATAAGACTGAGACAAGACTTTAACTCAGATCTTCCTTACTCCAGGGCTCTCTCTATGCACTGTGCCACCTACCTGCCCACTATTTCAAAGTTAAGGTAAATAACCCTTAAACTAAAAAAATCAGATTCATATGGTTGATGGGAAGTTGGGGATTTTCAAGCAAAGGCTGATGAGCCTAATCAGGTATGAGCAATGTCTATATGTAGGAGCTGCCAGAGACATGTGACTAGTGTCCGTACTACCTCCCAGGAGCAGCAAACAAAAAGCTGCATGTGGGTCGTCAGTGGCCACCGCTCTCTGAGTCAAAGCTGAGCTGAATGGAAAGCCAGGATCACTGGCACATCCCTCTCTACCCCCCTCACTTTGCAGTTAAGGAAGCCAGGGCAAAGAGAATGGTTTGTCCCAGGTCATGGGGGAGGTAGCAGCAGAACTGTCTCTGAGCAATGTCTTACAATGTGTGGTGATCACCAGCCGAGGCAGGAGAATCCCCGACTCTCTAGATCTGTGGACTATAAATGGACCTATGAAAAAGTTCGTGACAAAAATATCCTAGAAAAGGACTATCAATTTGTGGTCTAGTTCAATGTCAGAAGAAGCTTCCTTTGTTGACTTTTAGGTAATAGAGTTTTTACATGGTGAGACCAGGGCGCAGTGATTATCATTCTCTTTATGTTTTAAAAGTGAGTATTCTAGACTTCATTTTAACCCAGGTGAGTTATGACTAGACTACAACATGTAACAAATAGGGAACATCTAAAACATAGATAAAAGAAATGTGTGGAAAATGTATCACTGAAAAAGAAGCCAGGTTGGTCCTGTGATGAGAGAGGATAGTTAAAGGAGAGCCCTGGTGCTCTTCCAATATTTTGAAAATATCAGTATAAATCAAGGAAGAACTCCAGCACGAGGAGAGGGCACAGGGTGGACTGCCTGAATAAAAACAAGGACAAAGAATGGGTAGACATGGATGGTATACAATCTGCATCAACGGAGGGAACCTTGGACATCAATGATACGTGATAAATGCAAACAATTTGATCAGCACATTCTTTACCAGATAATATCAAAACATAAAAAATTCCAGATTAGTGATGAACCCACTACTAAGAGGAAAGTGATGGCCAAAGGATGCAGAATGAGACACACATTTTTGGACACAGATGATGTGGGTATTTATTTTCCTTGACTATATAATTGTTAAAAGGGATTTCTTTTTTCTATTCAATTGGGGTGAAAGGAATAAGGGGGGCAAGGGAAGAGTATCCCCAGGGCCACCAACAAATGAGAAGATAAAAAAAGACTAGAAGGTATCACAGACAAACTGGGCAAACTCTGAAAGTTGCATTTGACTTTCTTATATATGTAAAAAGGAAAGCAAGCAATATCCATATATGATTCTCTGTTTTACAATGTACATGGAGATGTTCACTGTGTTTGATAAGTACAGAATTAAAAAAATATTATAAATAATAGCTTTCATTTCTATGTTTTTTAAAATTATTTGAGGCATTTCCATACCTGTTATTTCATATGGAAATTATAATAGCTCTCTGATACATTAAGGTCAACACATTAAGGATTAATTAATTAATTAACCCATTAATTCCTTGTGTGAAATACTTGGGCAAGAATTCCCTCCAGAGAAATCAATCAAAACATGCCTATAATTTATAGTTTTTAAAGAGTTTACTATAATCTGGGGAAAAATCTGAAAGAATTATGATGGGGAATGCTATCCACCTCTAAAGAAAAACTGTTGGAGTTGGATGGATGCAGAACAAAGCATACTATCTTTCACATCAGTGTATTTATGGTTTTATTTTGGGGTTTTGGTTTTGTGTGAGTATGCTCTTTCAAAAATGATCAATATGGAAGTGTGTTTTGCAAGATAATACATGTATAGCCCAGATCAAATTGTTTATTTTCTCTGAGGGGGAAGAAACAAAGTTTGTATTTTATAATTTTGGAAAATGTATATTGAAAATTATCATTACATGAAATTAGGAAAATATCTTTGAATTTAAAAAAAAGAGTTGACTGAAGATTGGAGAAATAGGGATTTGTCTGTAAGCACCCAAATAATGAGGGGCAAAGACAGAAGGCAAAATGGAGATTTTCCTGACTTTCATGTCTATAAACCACATAGGATAAATATTCTCATCTGGAAGATATGGAAACAAGCTCTAAGAAGTGAAAAGTGACATATAAGGTCACACATCTATTTAATATCTGACTAGAATTAGAATTCAATTGAATTCCTATCCCTATGTTTTTTCTTCTATAATATTGCCACTATGTGTCAGAGACTGTTTCCATTTATTTTGAAATCTGCCTGAAAGATGTCATATTTTTACAAATAAAAAGCAAAATATGCTTTTATAGCTGAAGTTTGTTTCTTTAAAAAAAAGAAGTGATGGTGTGGACATGAATATTTCATAAATTATTCATTTGACAAGCATTTATTAAGGAGGTTTTACTATGTGCCAGTCACAGAATTAGGGGTTAGGGCTACAAAGTCTAAAATGAAATAGTTACTGTACTGTCACCATGAGCTTCAACACATGATTTTGATATCTATTGCTAATACACTCTCAAAGATATTTTTAAAAGGAATAAAAAATATTTTAAGCTGTATTAATCACAGAGGAGTTAACAGAGGTCCTAAAATATTCTATGTCAACTATGGACTTAGTGACTGCTTATCAACAGTAATTATTGTATAGTGTAAGAATTTGCTTGAAGCTCAGACACTAATTTGGTTGATTTCCAAGTTGACTAACCTTTAATGTATTTAAAAAAATTTTTAAAAGATATTTAACTATTTGTTATCAAGCCTGTAAAGGAAATATTCATTTTATTAAAATGGATGAGATCCAAATATAATAATTATGAAGGAATCAGGTGTGAGGAGATACCTAGAAGAAACATAAGCATTTAAATGATCACAGGCATGTAAAAGTATCTGGGCCCCTGGGCATATATTAACTATGCCTTTGATTGGTTTAACAAGGCCACTACCCCAATATTTTGATTTCCCCCCCTAATATTCCTTTTTTGTCTCACAGAGTCATTAATTCTATATGGTCTATTCTAATTTTCAGAGAACCCATTACTTGGATAAAGACTTCTACCTTCCACTCTAAGCTATTGACTTTCCTTTAAATCTTTCCTCTTTATTTTACTTGTAATCCTATGTTATCTCTTATTTAACAAAAATTTTTTTCAATTACACATAAAAACAATTTTTGATAATTGTTTTCTGACATTTTGCAATTCATATTTTCTCCCTCTCCCCTCCTCAACTCCCTGAAATGGTAAATAGTGTTTTCATGCAATATATGTTTCCAAATTCCCCAAGCTATGACAGAAGACATATATGACAAATTAAAAAACAACAACAACAAAAAAAAACTCATGAAGGAAATAAAGTGAAGGACGGCATGCTTTGATTTGCAATCATATTCCAACAATTTGTTCTTTGGCTGTGGATAGCATTTTTTATCATGAGTCTCTTGGGGTTATCTTGGAACCTTGTTTTGCTGATAATAGTTTAGTCCTTCACAGTTGATCATGGTATACAATTTCTGTTATTGCACACACTATTCACTTGGTTCTGCTCATTGTACTTTGTATTGGTTCATATTAATCTTTCCAGGTTTTGCTCAACTCATCCTGTTTGAAGTTTCTTATGGCACAATAGTATTCTATTACAACCATATATCACAACTTTTCAGCCACTCCCCAAATGACAGACACCCCCTCAGTTTCCAATTCTTTGCCACTACAGAAAGAACTACTAAAAATATTTTTGTATAAGTAGGCCCTATCCCCTTATCTTTGATCTCTTTGGGATACAGACTCAGTAGTGGTATTGCTGAGTCTAAGGGTATGCATGGTTTTATGGCCCTATGGGCATGGTTCCATATTGCTATCTAGAATGGTTGTATCAATTCACAGTTCCACCAACAGTGTATTGGAGTCCCAAATTTCCCATATCCCCTACAACATTTATCATTTTTCTTTTTTTCATATTAGCCACTCTGATAAGGGTGAGGTGGTATCTCAGAGTTGTTTTAATTTGCATTCTTTAATAAGTAGTGATATGGAGCATTTCCTCATATAGCTTCATTTATCTAAGAACTGCATGTTCATATCTTTGACTATTTATCAACTGAGGAATGTTTTGTATTCTTTTAAATTTGACTCAGTTCTCTATATATTTCAGAAATGAGGCCTTTGTCAGAGAAATTTGCTATAAAAATGGTTTCTCAATTTGTTATTTCCCTTCTAATCTTTGTTGCATTGGTTTTGTTTAATTTTTAATTTAATGTAATAAAAATTAACCATTTCATTTTTGGTTTCTGTCTTCTTTAGTCATAGATGCTTTCCTTATGCCCAAGTCTGACATATAAACTTTTCTGTGTTCTCCTAATTTGTTTTTGGTATCCCTCTTTATTTCTAGATCAATTATCCATTTTGACTTTATCTTGACGTACAGTGTGAGATGCTGGTCTATGCCTAGTTCCTGCCATATTGTTTTCTAGTTTTCCCAGCAGTTTTTGTCAAGTACTAAGTTCTTCCCCCAATAGCTTGGATCTTCAGATTTATCAAATACTAGGTTTCTGTATTATTTTACTTTATTACTTCCAAATATTCTTGTAGTCCTGATGGTCAAGCCATTTTTTAATCTTAGGACTGCCCTATACTTATTGTGTTGTTATTCTCTTCTTCTTGGTTTATCTTAAGGATTTCTTGACCAATAATATTTCATTATTGTTTTTGGTATCTTCTTTTGTTTACTCCTATGCCCAACTTTAGTTCCTCTTTGGATTTTTTATACCAGGGCCAAGGCCCACCTATTTTCATACTCTTTGATAGTCCTGACCATGATTTCTTGGGTTCCTGATGCTAGCTTTTTCTAGTCTGAGACTCTCCTGTTTGCAAATTGCTGATTTCCAGAATGTTCACCTGAGCTCCTGTTGGCTTTCCTGATAAGAACTTCTTCTAGCATTTGAGGCTTCCTACAGTTTTTTTTTTTGTTTTTGTTTTTGTTTTATTAAATCTTGGGCTGGATGAAGGAACTTACTGATCTTACCCTTAGATTTCTTAACTATTATTCAATGTGGTTTCTGAAATACATGTAGAAGAACTAGGCTTCTCTATGACTTTTCACAGTACCATCTTAAACATGTCTTGGGCAATTTAATTTCAGATACATATGTAAAATACTTCCCTTTCCCTCAGTAGATTTGCCCCTCCCAACAAGTATTCTGTTGATATTTCTACTTAATATGCTATACTTTGCAAGCATAAAATAGCCAGAGACATCTGTGTAAAGTCTGTTAGAACAGTGAATAATTGCCCTGTTGAGGAGGTTTCTTGACCTTAGCAATAAGGTAAAATAAACTTGTAACTTCCATAATATTAGGCGTTTTGATGTTAAGAGGTTCATTGTTGTTTTATTTAATAAATTTTCAACAACTTAAAATATGTAAAAAGCTAAAGAAAATAATTTATTGCAAAAAATCATTGTTTCTTATTAAAGTAACTCAGGCTTAGGAAGAAATGGCTGTTTTGGCAATTTTACACATCCTTACAACATATGCAAAAGCTAAAAATTCATGCAGAACCTCAAGTAATCCTTTTACTGCTGGGGTTGAGGGGTGGGTAAGCACAAAAAGGTAAGAAGGGAGAGAAGGGAAAGAACTCTCCACTACAAAGTTGTACACTTTGTAATTAACTAAAGTTTAAAGGAACTTGACATTTCTACTTGGGATCTCTAATTTAAACTCAGAGTATTGCTTATGTCTTAGATTCCATAATAAAAAAAGATTTTGTAAGAATCTAGGACTATAGCACAAGTGCACTTAGAAAACACAGAGGGTAGTGTGATGCATTTAATTCTAGGTACTTTATGCTTTTCCAAGTATTTTCTCATCATTCTAACTGTTCATACATTAGCTCTCTCCTTTGACCCTCACAATCTTCTTATGAGATAGGTATAATGAAAACAGAACATGACAGGCTCTGCAGAGAAAATTTTCCAGCTCTTTATGATCCCTTCTACCACCTGGAGTAATAGACAAAATAGTTGTGAATGGGACTGTCCAACAATCAGATCTTTGGCCTCAGAGTTTTTGCCTTTTTACTTCTTCCTTAATATTCTTCCTCTACTGAATCCTTTTTGAAAAATCTGGTATTGAGTAAGTGAAGAAAAACAGAATGGAGATTTGGGGCAAGTAATTATAGTTAAGAAAGTAGTCAAAAGCTTGGTCACACTATTCACTTATTACCTGTCTCCAGGTCTTCTTCTTGGTTTACCATTATATCTTTTTTTTTTAATCCTTACCTTCCATCCTGGAGTCAATACTGTGTATTGGCTCTAAGGCAGAAGAGTGGTAAGGACTAGGTAATGGAGGGTTAAGTGACTTGCCCAGGGTCACACAGCCGGGAAGTGTCTGAGGCCAGATATAAACCTAGGACCTCCCTTCTCTAGGCCTGACTCAATCCACTGAGCCACCCAGCTGCCCCCTTTACCATTATTTCTCAAAACAAACACTTCAAGTCTTCTTATGGTCACTGATGATATACAGTTCTTTTTACCTGTGCCAAATGTACAGATTTTAATTACAGACTGAAACTCCTCTCACAGATACCAAAATCCTGCCATTCTAGGATACTGACAACAGAATTTTCCAAGTTACATCTTTTCTTTCTTAGCACATGGTATAGTATATTAAAATGCTGTAAAGAAACTTGAAGCTTTTAGATACATCAGGATAAAAGTATATGAATAAGTCTGAGGAAAAGGGAGTCCAAGATAAGGTCCAACTACCTCTCCCACAATAAAATCTTTTTCTGAAACTCCAAGTCTTCAAAATCACAATCTGTCAGCAGGTGTGATTTTCTTTCATCCATCCTCTGATTCTAAAACTAATCAGGGCCTATCTGGGACCACTGAGAAAGAAAGTAATATGGCTGCTCACACTATTTAGACAAGCTGGGAGGCACCAAATATAATTCTTTGGAAGAAATGGAAGACCATCAGTCTTGTGTTTTGCCCCGCTATTATATCTGAAGATACTTTAGACTAGAGGTGTCATAAAACATGGCCCAGGTTGCATGCAGCCCATTATATTCTGGAGAATAGCCCAAACCAGACTAAAATAGAATTGGGAAATATTTAACAAAATAAATGAAAATACAATAAAACATGGATTACACTCCATTTTAAACCTAAGTAAATATGCAGCCCAAAGGGATCCTTATATATAGATTAGTAATCCCCTTCTATTTGAGTTTGACACCACTGCTCTATACCGTATCATCTCCCTGGCTGCTAGTTCTGTTGATCCACAAGTACTCACATGAGCTCTCTTTTATAAGCTGTCTCCTGCAATAAGAGTATGAGTTCCTTGAAAACAAGTATTGTCATGCCCTTTATAATTATATCTCCAGAGCTTAGCACAGTACTTGACACATAGTGAGCATTCAATACATTAGTTTATTGTGTTGTAGTGAAAATTTTCACCTTTAAGATTGTTATATTAAAACTGTGGCTGCCAAGGAATTTACTTATGAAATTCCTAAAATGAAACACTCAAGTCAGGATGGAATTTATTGTGAGTTTAATCACAATGGGAGTAAGGAAAAGGAGAGGGAGAGAAGGAGAAAAGAGAAAAAGGGAAAGGGGTTACTCAACCTCTGACCAAGGCAAAGGGAGATTAGGCCCAAAGGGCCAAGATGGAAAGGAATCAGTCCTTGACTCACGTGACCGATCTGAAGGGAAGCTGTCTGCGGGCCTCCTCCCTGTTCAAGCTCCTAACACGAACTGGCGTCTAGCCCTGTCTACAGGAAGTGAGCGAATTCCAGAGGCTGCTTTCTCCATCACTTCCTGTGCCTCACACGTACCAATGGTGGCTCAAGCTTGGCTTAGGACAGCCCAGGTGGGCAGTTAATTATTTCTGATTTGTCCTTGACTAGCACATGCCCGTGTAGTGTGGGTGTGCACAATTTTTTGGTGCTAGACCAAGATGGAGATTTTTAAAATTCACAATTGCATTATTATTATTACTCAAATACACTTTGATTTTTCTAGCCCTAGGCAGATGGAAGTTATTCTTAGTGAGTCAAATAACTCAGTTCTCTTTCACTGTGAAAGAAGTCACATGACTGATTCCATATACACTTTTTTCAGGGATGAGAGTGATTGCCACAGTTGGTTAAATATGTAACATTATCAAATGAGAAAACTAAAATAGACACAAGTTAAATGAGTGACTTACCCAGGATCAACAGTATAGAGCAGAAGCAAGAGCAAATACCAGAACCCCAACTCTCCTGAATTTTTATTTTGCTATACTTTTCTCTACATTTTATCCTTTATTTCTTTTTCCCTTAGAGCCAATTCACTCTGTACTCTCTTTGCCCAACTATTATCTGCTCTAGCTAAAAAAGTTATAATATTCCTTAGACCCCTTTAATTTAAATCTTTTTCCAGAAAATCTACTTGTTAAAATGATTCTGATCAATTTAAGAAAAATATAGCTAATAAAAAGGAATTGACTAATAATACACCCAATATGATGGCTGTAAACCAAAAATACCATTTTGGCTATGTTAATAGCAGAAGCAATCTAAGTTTATGGTCCTGTCAATGGTAAGACTTTGGAAATAATAAATCTATTTTATGGGTTTTTAGTGAATGAAGTGTGGTAAATCAAACTAACTAAAACTTTTTACTATTCTGCTACGGACAAAAAAAATTATCCTTCAATGTTAAAGATAATAAAAAAATACCTTGGAAAATATGAAATAAATTTTATTTTAGGTAATACACTATAGAATGTTATGACATAAGAAAATGCTTAAATGTATGCATAAGAATTCCACTAAAGTAATCATTTTAGTATAGAATAGCCTTATTTATCCAGTCTCTACCTATCTATATTTTTGGTTTGCCAACTATACTGAAACATACCGAATGCAAACACATGAAAAAAATTATTTCAACTCAATATAGATTTTTATATTTTTGTACTATGTCAAAATAGAAAGCAAAGCAAATCATAATAAATAATGTAAGTATCTAATGTGTACATGACACATTTTGTTTTGGAGCTTCCTTACCTTGAAGTCGTTCATCAGCAATTATCTTGTGGGTCTGGTTCCAGGTACTATCTATAAAAATTACTTTCTTCAGCAAGGAGTCATCTTTCCTGTTGATGTCTCCTACATCTCTATCCTCTTCTCCTTCCACTTTTTGGCGTTTATTGGGTAGGTTGTCAGATCTGTCATTTTTGCTACTATCCAAAGCATTACTTGGAATATGTTTATGCAAATAAAGAGAAATATCTTCTACTGAGACAGAATCGGGACCAGGAAAAACAAGTACAATCTAGAATGAAGAAAATTCAGATCAGTGATGTTCTACATGGATCTTTAAAAACTAAAGTCAATGCATACCAATATATTCACGTTTCACTTGTAAAGTTGACTTCAAACTGTTTGTAGGGGAAAAAATTGGTCAGTTAGTTGCTAACATGGATTTTACTATCTATTGTTTGTACAATTCCTTTAATACATATGGTAACACTTTAATTTCAATTAGATTTTATTTCCAATGTAATTTTGTTGTTGTTAATTATTTCAGGCATGCCCAACTCTTCATGATCCCATTTAGATTTTCTCGTCACATATATAAAAGTGGTTTGCCATATTCTTCTCTAGCTCATTTTACAGTTGAGGAAACTGAGGCAAACAGGGTTAAGTGACTTGACCAGGGTCATACAGCTAGTAAGTGTTTGAAGTTGGATTTCAACTTGATCCCAGGCCGAGCACTCTCTCCACCATACCACCTAACTGCCCAATTTTTCTATATAATCAAACACTGGTATCAGTAATATCTGATATCTAACAGTTTAAATATGACAAAGGGAAATCCAACAACAACAAAACACAGAGGTATGGAGTCATTTCATATGAAGCAAATAAACCTACATAATTTAGAATCCTCATGGATACTTTAATATAACACAGAATATATTATAATTAAGTCAAGGTTTCAAGAAATTGCTAACTCCATTCAATCAGCAAATATTTCTAATAGACTAGGTGTGTGCAAGCACACATAAATACAATGAAACAGTCTCTCTGTCAATGTGTCTCTTTCTATTTATACATATACACATGCTCATATATATTAAATATGAAGATAAGTGGCAGTCCTTACAAGGTACATACAACTCAGTAGGTAAATGCACAGATAATATTAATAATATTACAAATCATATTCAGTATACCCATTCAGAAAACAGAAAACTATATGATAGATGTTAGAAATTCTTCTATTTTGTAGTTTTTTAACCATTTAAAAAATCAGAGTTTTAAAAAATATTCTGCTTTAAAGGAGTAAGTATTTAGAATTTTTATTCTTTTAACAACTTTGAGATAAATAAGTTATTCTTGTATTTAGTTTTTGAAAAGCTATGTTTAAGTACCATATGAAGTACACTGGGAAAAGGTGACCTACTTCATGTTTCCTTTCTTCATATTCTGGAATGCAAGGATATGTGTAAAGATTCACATCTTCAGGTGCTAAGAGTTTAGCATGTGCTGCAGTACTTTTGCCATCTGTCTCATGAGGATGTTTGATAATATCAATCTTCAGTGGAAGCTAGAACAAATAAAAGAGACAAGATCAAAAAGCATTTGCATGTTAAAAGTATATGCCTGTTTTCCTAGAAAAGACCATATGGGTTCTTAAGCCAAACTATTAAGTTTACAATAAATTCCCAGAGACATGCTTTTAATTAACTAAAAAAAAATCTGAAAGTCAGTCTTATAATCATGTCTAAAAAACTAAGCTGCTTTTTAGCACCAAATATTAAGAATGGCTATATCATCAAAGAAACACATGCATTTCCTCATTGATTCTGTCACTGGGCAATGGAACATTTTTCAACTCACTTAATATTCTGCCCTGAGAACAAAAATTCCAGTGATATTTTCATTAAAATTACTGAAATATTCAGATTCCAATTATTAACAGTATAGAATTTGTGCTAAGAACATTTTTCATAACTTCTAAAAATTTGGAGTGGGTTTTCTGTCTAAAAACAGAAATAGTAATATATGTCAAGCTCAGATAATTCTTTTACAACTATTAAAAACATCTTTTGGATGCTGGCTATTTAGATTTAAAATGCTGTCCCTAATGAATTTCTTATTTCTTAAAAGATTTCCATTATTTACCTTCTTATTACTACCTGATATACCTCTCCAGAAGTGATGTTGCTTAGTGGTGGACATTTATTCCTGATGAATTTAAGATGTTTTCATTGGAATAGTTCTGTAATTGTTTGTAACAAAGGAGATCAGTAGAGACATACATTTCTTAATCCTATGTAACTTCCTCTGCATTATTACCTAGAACAAATGTTCTTAAACTGAAATCTGTGAGCTTCCCCTTTAGTAATTTTGAAAAATGTGTTTCAATACAATTGAGTTTTTTAATCCTTTGTATTTTATGCTTTTAAAAATATCATTCTGAGGAGTCCCTAAGATGTCAAAGGGGTCCTTGATTCAGAAAAGGTAAAGAATTCCTTATCTGGAACCATGTATACATAAATTCTTTCATGTAAAGCCTCAGCTTTAACATAGGATTGACTCAGATCCTACCCTATACTGTTACCATGGTCATTAATGACCTCCTGGAGATATTTATTGCATTTGTGAGAAACAGATGATAGAGACTGGGTTTTCTCACTCTAAAAAAAAAACTTTAAAGTAAATATACTAACCTGCCTTTGTAAGGTTTTTCACTAAATCATGGCTTGACAAAGCTAGACTAAAATTCACATTTTTCCTCCTTAATGCACATTTTTTCTCCCTCTGTAGCCCTTCCCCTTTTGGGGCACCATAGTTCAAATACTGGCTATGTCAACCTGTACTTCTACCTACCTAAGATATTCTCTGCACAATATACAGCTAAGCTTTGGATTTTCTTAAATCACTGAGCAATTTTCACTTATTCAGTAAGGTATTAAATGGCATAAATGCTTGAAACCTGGACTCATGGCTATAAAGTCCTAGGTTCAAGTCCTACTTATGACACCTACCCTGAACCTGAGAAAGTCACTTAGTGCCCTAGAAAACTATGAAATATAACTTGCAGGGAAAGAAAAAAATCACAAGCCCAAGCCTATCCAGTAAAATTTGACTAGAAATGGGGAGAGCTGGACTTCAACTTAATAAGGATACTTCTGACTAGCAGGCTGGTTTATTATTTGGTTGTTGTTGTGGGATGGAGGGGAGGAGACTGGATGGAGAAAGTACTTTCATGTAAGAAAAAAAACTTTTTATAACTGCATACATTTTTATATATAACATACATATAAACATACATAATTTTATGTGTAAGCTATATATTTAGTTATATATCTTCCACACATTATGTCAACCCGAAGGCTCATTTCAAATAAAAGGTTTCTCTGTTGTTGGTTATTTACAACTTAATATCAATGACTTTACATAGATTAACAAGTAACTAAAATGGCCACAGACAGAATATTTTTATTGGTGGGGAGGAGGTGAGAAGAAAAAGAGGAAGGGGTATTTACCAGCAATTCATCTTTTGACAATATGCCCTTTGTCTTCCTACAACTCCTTCCTCTCCATCTTTATGGGCATGCCTGAGCACCCAGGAGAAATGGTTTTAAGGTGGATAAAACACCAGAAATCTGAAGGTTTTCTCTGCTGATATATGCTACAATTAAAGCAAGCTCAATCCAGCATTTCACATTAAGTTGCAATTTGGAATTCTAGAGGCTTGGGGACAGAAAAGCTCTTGGAGTCAAACCTCCCACTCAATCAACTTAGAGTAGTTTTCCTTCAGGTTTCTGCATTTACAACCCTCCACTACTTACACAGAATGAGCATCCATCTATTCCCAGACTGTCTGGTACCACTGTCCTTGTCTTCATGGTCTCTTAAGTCTCAGGCCAGCAATAGTACTGCCTCTCCCTGGGCATCCTGTGGCTGGCTGAGTTATAAGAGTAGGAAGATAAGGACAGGGAGGTGGAGTCAATATGGCAGCTTAGCAAGCAGCAAAAGGAAGATAAGGACAGAGCTAAACCTGATGAGCAGACAGAGTAAATGAGGTATAGGAATAAGATAGTGTGTCCTATAGCCATAAAAACAATCCTGCTAATTAACTTGGGCTGGCATGGTTCCTTCCTACTAATGTGCTGCTGAAAGAAATCATGAAACTCTGCAGACAAGGTCTGCTAAAATCTGGCCCATGATAACCTACTGGATGTTCCTCACACATAATACTCATCTCCCATCTCTGCACCTTTGCATGGCTGTACCTAGTGCCTGGAATGCCCTGTCTCTTCACCTCTATTAGAATCCCTGGCTTCCTTCATTATTTTATGGCCACACTATGTATGAAATCTTTATGAATGGCTATAAAAGAAGGAGGGGGAGGTGTGTGTTCAAGTGAACATTGCAATTCACTCTCTCAAAGCAGCATATAAAATTTGTAGCTGAAATGGACCAAGGCTAAATTCCACGTGCTTCAGAGTTGTACTGTTGCTCAAGTTGAATAATTCAAAGTCAAAACTTTGAAATTTTTTTACATTATAGAATAATAATGTGGTAAAGAATGAAAGGGCAGCCAGTATAAGAACTGATTCATTCATTTTAATGAGAAAACCCTTCAGAGCATAAGGAGGCAGTGAAGCTCCTAGTTATGAGCTCACCTGCTTAAGAGAGTACAGAGGCCCTTTGCTTTCAAAATGCAGCAGCAGCAGTTAGTAGCCACATAACTCTTTAAGGTTTACAAATTGCTTCATATTAGTTATCTCATTCAGTCTTCACTAGAACCATGTGAAGTAGATGCTATTATTATCATCCCCTTTTTATAAAGGAGGAAACTGAAGCTGAGGCAGGTTATGGCCTGATTTTCTCAGGACTGCAGTTAATCAGTGGCTAAGGTGAGATTTGATCAGGTCTTCCTGACTCCACTATACTCCATACTATACTCATTATGCCACCTAGAAAACATAGCAACTTGAAAGCTAATGCATATACTAACTCATCAGAAATTTTGTGAGAAAAAGCAAAGTACAGAATGGATATGTTTTGATTCATTTTTTCACAAAGCCTTGCCTTTAAATGATTTCCCCATATAGCCCAAAAAATATCTATGGAAATGTAGTCCAGGAAATTTTTCCTTCACCTTCTGATTTGTTATGGTAAAAATATGGTAGAAATTACAAAAATGAAAACTTCAGTGAGGCAGACTTTAGACTGATATAAAATAAAAACTTCCTAACAATTATAACTATGAATGTGGAATGGGTCCTCTTGAGAGGTAGAAGTTTCACTCTTAATTGAAGACTTTCAAGCAAAGGCTGGATTACCCTTTATCCAATATGTTGTAGAAGGAATGACTTCAAGTTTGTATTGGATTAGATAGCCTCTGAGGTACCTTCCAGTTTGGGAATCTTATGATAAGAAAAAAAAAATCTTACATTCTTGATCATAAATCATATTAAATGATTTTTAAAATAAGTTGATGTGTTTTATATTTTAGGAACCTTCATGCTCAAAAAGTATGTTTATATGAGTAAATATAGTTGGATAAAGAAAATATGGTTCTGTGGTCACTCACATAATGTATCAAGCCCTTGATCAGGAACACAATCTTCTCCATTCTAATTTTGTTTCTATGGGAAAACCAGATTTGACTTGTATGATTTTAGCTTACAATGAGTTTTCTAAAAATGTGGCCTGCCAAGTGATAGTATCTGTATGTGATTCCATTTGCATCTGATGGAACTAGAATGATACCATGAACTATAGCTTAATGTTTACATAGGCATGTCTTTATTTGAGTAGTTTTGAGTCTTTCTCTTTTATTGGTTTCATTTATTCTCAATATTTCTGAGATAAGGCAGGCATGTGTGAGAAGAAAATGTATTCTCCAGCTTCTGAGATATCTGGGGGGAAATTATTGAGTTTAAATGAGATTTCATACTTTCTGAATTCAAGGCAGTAAATTTTCCATTAGACTCATGGTTCTTAAAGTAAGATTAATGGATTTAATCTGGAAAGTATCTCAAAGATCAGCTAACTTAATATCACATTTTACAGATAAGAAAACTGAAGCCCATAAAGGTTGAGGGAATTGTCAAAGGTCACATAGGAAGTAAGTAGCCAAATTAGGATGCAAGGCCAGATACTCTCACTTCACTACCAATGCATGTGTAGTTATTTTTCCTCCTCTCACATCTTATCTTTATTGTCTGCACACCACTAATGGCATGTAAAGGTTTCTGAGATTAGTTCCAAAAAGAAATTGCAAAAAAGTATGTAGGGATCTGTTTGAGGTATATTTTCTAAGTAAATATAAAACATTAAAAAGACTTATCATTTAAAACTTTAAAAAATACATCTGAAATGTGATTCCTGCCACTGAAAAGAAAGCTTTAAATACTACAGTCATATTATATCCTTGCATTTCTCCCAACTCTTGAGGGCAAGGGCCCAGTATTATATTTATTTTATCTTCTTCACAAAGTTGTAGCATAGATGGAGCTGGCACATAAGGGATATGCAATAATTATCCATTTATTAATAAATGGGCAACACAGACAGTCCATCAAAGTGATCCAGAGAACAAAAAGTTTGAAAATTAGTGAATAAAACAGTATCAATTTAATTGGTTCTTAACAGTCAAAAATATTATTCAACATATGACGTCAGTTTCTGCTTCATTTTTGTTACTTGAATGCCTTTAAGCCAAATGAGTTATGAAAGTCTGGCTAAAATCCTTCTTGGGTCTATTAGGACAATGGTTGTTCTCTCAGTGAAATCTGAAACATTTTGGTGGTGCTGTGAAATACTTCAGGTGGTATATTAACTGATTTTCAAATGAAGTACATCATAAATATCTGTACATGTCATGTTTTTGTTATGGACAATAATTAAAATATTTAATAAAATTGTTATTGTTGTCACATCAAATTTTTATGAACCTTCTATCTACTAAATGTTTTAGTAGGTTTAGTTCATTGAGGTACTTTGTGTTTATAATAATAGAAAGACAATTTAAAGAATTACTAAGACCAAACTTATTGAGGCATATCACTGAACACTGTCAGCCACTCTATAGCAGAAATATACAGAAAGCTTTTTGAATCATACTCTACTCCCAAGCATTTCCTTTTTCACAAACCTTTACAACTGGAATCTGTTCAATTGGAACAGTTTCAACTGGAACATAACATGTGTAGCAGTAGAACATTCTTGAGCCTCCACATTTGAGACATTTGGCTCTACCACTCTGCTGGGCTTTTTGAAGAACTTCCTGAGATGCTAAACATAAGTTTTGAAGTGGATCTTCACTAGTTAAAGAAGTATTTTGTAATTCTGATTCACAATCTTTGCCGTCTTTGAAAAATGTCGGTGGACTTAGGGACATCTTTCAATTCAGACACACCTGTAATCAAAACAATGGTATATTTGTAAATGAAGACTTTCAACATAAAAACTTAGCAACAACAACAAAAAGCTTGTGTGCATATATGAATATAATACATACATCAAACAAATATAAATCTACATGAATTTGTACTTATATAAATATATGTTACAATATAGTTATATATCATAACATTATATAGATTTAGAGGTTGAAGAGACCCTAGAGTTATTAAATCCAATTTTATCATTTTACAGATGATGAAACCAAGACCCAGAAAGGAGGTGACTTGCCTATGCAAGCTATTAAGTAGATGATACAGTAAAATTGTCCCCCGCTTTTACTATATATGTAATTAATTTAATTCAAAAATGAAATGTCAAGAATGTGTGCTATCTAACAGTAACAGAACAATAACTATTGAAATTCTTAACCACTAAATTCACATGATAATTAAAAAGCAAAATTAACTAAAAATGGCAAATACCAATTACTTTAAATATATTCTTTCCATCAAAATTAAAAAACAAAAATGACTTATGAAAGCCACCTTGTTTTAGCTATGAAGATCAATGATGCTGAAAAGCCATTTTTTTCACTTAACTATGGCAATACTTTTGTCTCATACATTTTTGGTTTAGGCTATCTGGACATAACCAATGAATAAGTACTTATTAAATTCCTACTATATGCCAGGCACTGTGCTAGACTGTGGGGATACAAGTACAAAAGATAAAACAATATTTGGTAGAAGCTTACATCCTAATGGGCAAAAACAAGTATATACATATATACAGGTCATATGTTGAAAAAATACAAATTATACAAAGTAGGAGGAATTTAGCAATTGAAGGATTCAGGAAATTCTTCTCTCAGGAGACAGTGATTGAGATGCATCTTAAAGGAAGAAAAAGGCTCTGAGGAAGAGGAAAGGAAAGAGTATATTCCAAGCATGTGGAAAGACACAGAGAAATGGAGTATCATGACTAAGTAAGAGGGAAAAGTCCAGTTTGGCTCCTTTCAGAAAGCAGGAGGAGGAAGAATGTCCAATTGGGCTGGAAAGATAGGTTGGGGTCAAATTATGTAGGGTTTTAAAAGCTAAACAAAGAAGTTTATATTTTATCCTTGAAACAACAGTTCTGCACTTAAGGAAAATCACTTTGGCAGCAGTGTGTGGAATAGACTGGAGTGATGAGAGACTTGAGGCAAGAAGACAAATGAGTAGGTTGTTGCAATATTCTAGGTGAGAGGGGAGAAGAGCCTGAATTAATGTAGGAGCGCTGTGTGAGTGGAGAGAGTTCACATGTGGAAGATGTTGTAATAGCATGACAGCAAGATTTGGTAACTGGATTATGTGGGATGAGAGAGAGAGTAAGGAATACAGGATAAAAATGGAGGTTATAAACCTGATGTTTGGAAAGCATGGTGGTATTTCCAATATAAATAGGGGGAAAAGAAATGTTTAGGGGAAAAGATAATGAGTTCAGTTTTAGACAAGTTGAGTTTAAGATTTTTCAGTTTAAGTTTGAAATTTCCAATAGGCAACTGGTGATGTAAAACTGAGCAGAGAGGAAATAAGGAGTAAATAAATAGACCTAGGATCCATCTGCATATATACATGAGAATTAAAACCAAGGGAATTGATGAGGCAGTGAGGGAAGAAGAAAGAGTTGGGAAAGAGTTGGAGGACACTGTAAAGAGTACTAGACTTGCCATCTCCAGAAAACTATATTTAAAATCAGGCTCCGAAATATCCCATGTGACTGCTACTAAGTCACAACCCTTATTTTCCCCATCTATAAAAAGATTATATCTATCATCTAAGGATGCTATAAGGATTAAATAAGATAACATATATGCATATATAAAGTACTATACAAGTCTATATAAATGTCTGCTATTAGTAGTATTATTGGTTTATGTGAGCAATACACTATTAGCACAATCACAAGACACATGGAAAATAACAGTTTTAGTGCCAAAAAGCATTTTACATTTCTGATTTAATGCTATTACTAGTGTTATAATTTTAAAATGAATGAAATAACCAAAAGTAAGCTATCCTATAGCTGTCCCACTTAAATTTAAGAAAATTAACTGAACGACAAAGGGGTACCTAGGGTCAACAATATTCAATTAATTCAATATATCAATCAGTAATGTTCCTTATTAATTTCTTATATATGGATCTAGAAAAATTGATCTGTGAATTTTAAGTTTTTAAAAACAGAATGGGATGACTGAAAAAATGGGTTAAATATAACTGGAAGTCTTCCAAGACTTGCTCGGTTCCAGAATGATTCTTTTCAGATTCAAACTACACTAGATCATTTTAAAATTCTTTCTAAAATTGAGATTTTGGCAAGTAATTTTCAAATATAGTCTATAATGCATCTTAGAAATAAGGGAAAAAGTAATAAAATAACTTTCTCATTTAGATTTTTTTTCCAAAAGAGGATAATCATTTAAGACAGGCACATTTATAACCAAATACCAAAATACATCTTTTAAGAGGGAAAAGGCGGCAGAGGCCCCTTTAATTTGATATGCATTCCCTGGCTACAGACTGATTTTCATATTATATTGCCTTATGGTATTATGATGTTTAACTACGAAGCCTTGGGCACTTTTAGAACAGACAGCAGCAAAAGTAATGCTGCAAAAGCAAAAGGAAATACTCTGTGGTCTCAAAAAATAGAAAGCAAAATGAACAAAAAATAGAGTGGAAAATAAAATACAATATAATTTGCTAACAAGAAGTTAGTGACATTGATTTAACCTCTCATCAGGGGCTTTCTTCAGACTGCAAATCATAGTGAGGTTGAAGCCCACATAAAAAGACAGCAAAGAAAAAGCATGCTGGTCATTAAAGCAAGAGTAGCATATATTTGCCAAATCTACCCAAGGGGATAAACAACCAAAAATTGTTTTTCCATGTTGATTAGGTACAGGTTTATGCTCTTAAGGGGCTCAGAACAAGTAACAGTTTAGAGGGGTGGTCAAATCTCTCCTGATCTCACAAAATGTGCTCAGCATTCCCTCCCACCCCAAGTTACCTAGTTGTGAAATGGTTCCTCCAATCTATGTGTGTGACCTCAAATACTGTTTGTGAACAAAATAGTCACTTATTCTATAGGAAAGGGATTTCTTGGGTATTTTAAGGCTCCATCAGTCTAAGAGATCAAAGGAAATAAATCTCATATTCTACTTTGATGATAAAGATGATGCTAAGTACAACAAGCCAATAAAATTCAACTCATTGCATTCTTAGACCAATCTTATTCTGGCCAAACATTTCAGTAACCATAAAAGGTAAAACAAATCATTGTCATTACATGAAATTGAAAGTTTTGCACAAACAAAATCGATTTAGCTGGGATACAGAAAACTGTCAATGGGAACGAGGGGTTCCCTGCAGTGAATATCTCTAATAGTTTGATATCCAAGACATACAGGAAATGGACACATAAACATTTAGTTGATCCTCATTATTTACAGATTCTGTATTTGCAAATTCATCTACTTGCTAAAATTTATTCAGAACTTCAACATCAATATATGAGGTGCTTTTATTGTCATTTACAGACATGCACAAAACAGCCAAAAATTTGCTTCACCAGATGCCCATGTTCCCAAGTATGGTTAAACAAGGCAATATTCTGCCTTCTTGTTTCAGCTCTCAAACTCTAAACCAGTGCCCATTTTGTGGTCTATATAATTGTCACATTTTCAAATTTTTATGCTTTTTATTGGTTTTTCATTATTTAAAACGTTCCCTAAGCAAAGTGTTGAAGTGCTGTCTAGTGTCATTGTGCACAAGAAAGCTTTGATGTAACCTATGCAGAAAATCCATTTAGTAGATAAACTTCTTCAGACGGAAATTATGTAGTACTGTTCAATGTTAATAAATAAAAATTCTGTACGTTCAAAAGAAGAAAAAAAGAAAAAGGGAATTCACTGAATGGTATGTGAAACTACTCCAGAAAATGCTCGAGTAAATGCTGTGATCAGAGGCTCAAAGGAACTTAACCATATATTTCTTTTAGGAGCAATGTTTCAGTATTTATGACAACTTTATAGAATATACCACGAATGGTGAGAATTCTCTTTCTATATATGAATAAGTGGCTAAAAGATATGAATTAAAAATCCTCAAAAGATTTGCAAACTATTAACAATAAAATGAAAGACTGCTCCAAATGATAAGTGAAATACAAATCAAATGACTTAAATTTCCCTTAACGGGAAGCAAATTGGCAAATATGACAAAATACAAAAAGAGTCAATGGTGGAGGGCAATGCTCTCCCTGCTCCACTATGATTACTGCTCTCTTTAGCTTTCTTTAAGTCCCAACTAAAACCTGACCTTCTATAAAAAGCCTACTCCAACCCTTTAATTCTAGCACCTTCCCTCTGTTATTAATTTCCTATTTATCAGTTACATAGTTTGCTTTTATATTTTTTTTACATGTTGATGTTCTCCCCCATTAAATTTTAAATTCCTTAAGGGCAGACTTATCTTTTTCCTCTTCTTATACTCCAAGCACTTAGCAAAGTGCCTAGCACATAGAAGATGCTTAATAAATGCTTATCCATTGATGATTAATTGTTTGCTGGAAAACAACTACATTAACATGTCGCTGATGGGCTGTAAATTGGTGAAAGTATTCTGAATAGCAACTTGGAATTGGGCTAAAAAAGGTGACTAAAATGTTTATACCATTTGCTCCACAAATCCCACTACTAGACACATGACCCAAGAAAGTTTAAAACAGAAAGCTATATCAAATACATACATACATATATGTATATATATACACTATTCTTGTCAGCTCATTCCATGGTAGGAAGCAACTAGAAACAAAGGAGACACTCAGTGAATAAGGAATGAAAAAAATTGTGGCACAGGAGTGTAATGCAATATTACTGTGTCTAAGAAGTAATGAATATGAAGAATTCACAAAAGAATGGGAAGACATTAACTAATTCACAGTAACAAGAACCACAAAAACAAAAAAGTGACAACAATGTAAATTTAAAAAATTAAACATAATAATAACAATAACAGGTAAGATTTTTATAGTGCTTACCATGTGTCAGGCACTGTGCTAAGCATTTTACAAATACCTCATTAAATCTTCACAATAACCTTGTGAAGTAGGTACTATTATAATCCCCATTTCCCAGATGAGGAAACTGAAGCAAAGAGAGCTTAAGTGACTTGCTAGTTAGTATCTGAGACAGGATTTAAACTCAGGACTTCATACCTCCAGGCCTGGTACTCTATCCACTCTGCTACTTAACCGCCCAAATGTATAATTATAATGTGCAAGCTTGGTCCAGAGAAGAATTTTAAAAATGTTCTTCTCTTCTTTCCAGAGGAAAGGGTTAAAGTATGGAATCTTGAATATGCAGGCAGATTCAGCTGACATCTTGGTCTTAGTGAATTGACTTAAATTTTTTTTTTCTTTTTAAATCTTTTTATAAGAGATATATTATGGGTTAAGGAATGGAAGGCATATTCTAGAAAAAAAATAAAGGAAAGGAAAAAGCAACATATTGTATGAAGCAATGCTGTGCCAAGTGCCAAGCAAAGGGCATTACATAGACTAGGTCCAGTAAAATATAAGCTCTTTGAAGGCAGAGACAGTTTCATTTTCATCTTTGGAGCCCCAGCATCAAGCAGAGGACCCTGCACATCATAAGACTTAACAAATGAAAAGTGAACACCACCACACACACACACACACACAAAAAAACAAAAAACATGATACCTCCCTAGCTCTCCCTTCTAGAGATAAACATTCTGGGAACAGGAATCATAAACTTCTACTTTTGTTCTCTCCATAAAACCCATTATATATGAGGCAATAAACACCAGTTCAATGATTTTAAAACTGTTCTAGGAACTTTAATCACTCACTTATGCTTTTTCCTATTGAATAAAATGACAAAACCAGCTCTTAGAGACCACCTGTCTAAGCTAAGGCACCAAAGTCAATAGTTAAAAACCCATGCTATGATTCAACAAAACTAGCTACCAAGTATTGTAGGTACCAAAGATAGAAAGACAAAAATGAAAAATTCCCTACCTTCAAGGATCCTCTCATATAGTTGTAACTTTTTAAAAATTGTGACACTCAGTCTCTACATATTATCTACACACAAGGTAATTAATGAAGTTACTGAATTTGAGGGCTATCTCTGACTTCATTCACTCCATTCTGCTGGCACATAGTAGACAATTAGTAGATGTTTATTAACTGACTCAACAGATATGGAAACTGGGACACGGTGTCATATAGCTGTTAATTATCTCAGGCAGGTTTTGATTTCAGGTCTTCTTAACTCTAAGTTCAGTATTCTATACATTGTACCACCTATGTGCCTCAATGTATTATATATTATGTACCTCAAGAATTGTTGGAAGTTATGTTGTTTTATGTTACATGTTTTATAAATATGGAATGTGAATAGTCACAATTATTAGTATCAAGTGGTTCAAAGAAGTTCAAAGTTCAACATTACTAAAAAACAACTTGACAAAGTCATGAAGAATAACAATATTCCAGCTGAAAGGGACCTTAGCGACCCTTCATTTTACGGGCGAATTATCTGAGACCTTGAGAGAAAAGGAATTTATCTTAAGTCCAAGTACCTGTAACTGACAAATCCTGCACAACAGTCAAGTTTTGGGAATCCAAGGCTAGTGCTCTTAAAAATCATAGGTCTACTTAATAATTTTAACCTCAAGGGCATCCTTACCCCTTTGTTGTTAAATCTACAACAATATATTGCCTATTCTGCATGTCTCTGATAGGCCATGCTCTTTCCATGCTCACCTTTCCTACTGAAAGCACTGCAATATACATAGAATGACTCATCTTTTCTAATTACATATACTATGGGATTGAATATACACATACATACACACACTCACACACTCACACTCTTGGAACTGAATCAATCAAGCCACAAATACGCCAGGTACTATGCTAAGTTGGGTAGACAAGTAAAAAGGATGAAAATTATTCCTCCTGGAATGGGGCGCACATTTTATAGAGAGATAACAAGGGCTCATATACATTCATATATGCATATTAATTTATTTGTATACAAATATTCATATTTATAGTGTTTATTAATGTAGACTTATAAAAACATATAAATGCATGTATGTGTAAATATATATACACGTGCATAAAGCATACATATGTTGCCCCAAAAGTCTTAGGGCAGTTTTACATTTTAATATTTTAAAACTCTGTTAAGATTTTTGAGATTATGTTGCTGTTCAGTCGTTTCAGTCCTGATTTTAGTGATCCTTTTGGGGGTTTTCTCGGCAGATTCCTTCTCCAGTTCATTTTACAGATGAGGAAACCGAGGAACTATATCTATATGTTTAATACATGTGTACATGTGTATATACGCATATCTTTACATACATGCACGCATATGTACAAAACAGAATGATACAGTTAGGGTGTTTGAGCAGGGGGAAGAGTGTCGGGGATTTATACTTCCTCATTCCCGACCCCATTCTCATATCACTGCACTACCAATGTCCCACTCTCAGAGCCAGAAGGCCCAACTTGGGCCGTAACTCTCCCTCCTCCCGTTTCCAGCCTCCCACCTGGAGAAAGAGAGAAAAAAATGAAGTGGAATCCAACCTGCACAGCCCCCAAAATGGCCCACAGCTCCTGGAGCCTCAGCCCAGGCTCTCTCGCATCGCTCTCCACCTCAGAAGGAACCTGAATCTGAGGGGGCCGACAGCTCCACGACCCGGGAGGAGCACTTTCCAGGACACACCAGCGCGAGCTTCCGGAGCCGGTTACTAGAAAGGATAAGCGCTGAGAAGCAACCATTAAGGTAACTGGCTAGAGGATAGGAGCTGGGAGGGAGCAAGCGGGAAGTCCCGCCTCAGGTTTCCCCTCTGACGAATCATACTCTCCACACAGGCTAATCCCTCCCCCGGGCAGTCCCGGAGTCCTTCTTGTTTGTTCTCCAAGTACATTAGGCTCTGGACCGTTGTCTTCTCCAGTTTAGTTCTTTCTTCTTCATCTCTGCGAGGATCCGATTCTATATGCCGAGGTTCAGTACCCACTTGTTGAAAGTGGGTGATCTTAACTGAGAGCCGACAGACGAGTCGGGGAGAACGGAGAACCAAGATCTAGAGACAGAATATGATGGCAGAGATGACCGGCCCCAGAACTACTGGGTAGCAAGAGGGCGAAGATTAGACTTAATTAAAGAGCCTACACTTACTAGTTTTGTGACCGGGAGCAAGTCTCACCCTTAGTTTTCTCCTCAGTAAAATGAGGATAATAGCCCCCTTTCGGGTTAGCTTAAGTAAAGTGGTTAATAATAGCTTCACATGGTATTTTCTTTGGTATCACGACAACCCCAGAAAATAGGGGATATTATTCCCATTTTACAAATGAAGAACCTGAGGCAGACATTAAATGACATCCCAGGATCATACCGCCAGCGTCCCAGATTGGGTTTGAATTTAGGACTTCAAGACTCCAGGGCCAGCATTCTTAATCGTTAGGTCACTTGGCCGCAGTTTTCCAAAATTTTTATTCTTACTTCAGCTAGGAGTGCCCGTTGATGGCATAATTTTAGAATTCTTTGTTGAGTTTGGTGCATCATTTGGTGCATCGTTCTATACTGCTGAGGGAGAAAGGGGCAGAGTGAACACCAGGTCTTTAGCTTGACTTTAAGGGAAATCATACCTTAAAATTATAAAACTAAAGGCAATTTGATAATGAGTTGTTAAAGATGAAGAAATGACCACAAAACAAACTCGGAGCAGAGAATGGGAAGTAACCATGTTGTGCAAGAGCCCTATATTGGTGTCAGGAACTGGGCTTGAATCTGGGTTCTTTTACTAAGTATCTATGTGACTGTGGGCATGTTATATAACCTCTCTGGAACTCAGTTGTTGTTGTTGTTGTTTTTATCTTTACTTTTACCTAGTTTGGAGTAGTTGGCCTCTGAGGTCCCTTCCTCCACCTCTCAAATTTTAAATCCCACTTCTATCAAATATAAGATCTAGAAACAGCATAACCAAAATTAAATGCCAGGGAAATAGATTTTTGAGTACTTATTAATTCAACATTACTGTCAGTAAGAGATGCAAAAGAAGGATCAGTGGAAGTATATTCCCTTAGCTTATAAATCTGTGGAAGCCAGAGGGAAATTTCTGACTGAATGGAAATTAAGTTTGAGGAAATTTTACTAAAGGGGGGACCTTTAGATCAGGAAAAACCATTTGCCTTTGTAGTAGCTCTGACAAAGAGTGCAAGAGGTTAGTGTGGGAATTTAAAAGACAGCTGGGGACAGCTGGGTGGCTCTGTGGGATTGAGAGCCAGGCCTAGAGACAGGAGATCCTAGGTTCAAATCTAGCCTCCGATACTTCACAGCTATGAGACACTGAGCAAGCCACTTTACCCCCATTGCCTAGCCCTTACTGATGTTCTGCCTTGAAACCAATACACAGTATTGATTCTAAGACAGAAGGGTAAGGATTAAAAAACAAACAAAACAAACAAACAAACAAACAAAAAACCTTTACCTTGTATTTATTTACCTCTTTGAATTTCCTATCATGTGGCTTCCTTTAATAATCCAGAATGATGTGCTCCTCCCAGACCACCACATCCTGGTTTGCAATAATAGCCTTCACTTTTTTATTTGTATCCTCAGTGCTTGGCACATAGTAACCAAGTAGTGTGTTTTTGTTCCTTTTTTAACTATTCCCTGTAGTGCCTATAAAGGTGCCCTGTGTGCCAAAACAATGTTTGTTGAATTGCTAAATTTTCCAGCTATCTAAGGCTAGGGCATGATACTTTGAATTTGAAAAATAGAATAGGGTGTATGTAAAGGTGGAAGGAGTTGAAGAACTCAAAGATAATGTATTTACTAGTGCAGAAGTTTAACAATAGTCTAGAGCAATAATGGTGAAACTTTTAGAGATCGAGTGCCATGCCCCTCCTGTCCCCCATTATCCCAGACAGGGGAGGGAGGAATTGCACCCATTGGGTTGCTGGGCAGAGGGGCAGGTCTTGTGAGAAGTGTCCTCAGGCCTGTGAAGAGGAGGAGGTGAGCTGCTCAGTCCCCAGTCCCTTTGGCTTTCTAGTAAGAAACTCTGGCAAGCTGTGGTATGAGTACCCACAGAGAGGGCACTGTGTAGCCTCTGGCACACATGCCATAGGTTTGCCACCATGGACCTAGAGTTTGTTTCCTGCACTTATTCTATAGAAAGGCAGTGCATCTTATGTGGGCCAAGGCCATGAAATTTTTTTAAATTGCTAATTATTTAGCATATTAAGACAATGTGCCTCAAAATTTGGAAACAATTTTAAAAGGAGGTATTTGAGCACCTTTTTAATATAGTCTTTGAAGGGATACATACATATATCTATATATCTATATTAAGCATTTACGATGTGTCAAGCACTATTCTAAAACTAGAAGAAAGTATCTTGTACAATGGAGGATACCAGTACAAGCAGATTAAATATCCCTAACCTTAAAGGAATTTATATTGTAATGGCAGGAAGACTGGAAATAAATGGGAGAAGGTATTAAGGAACCTGCTAGGAAAGAAGCAGAAAAGTCAGGAGAAAGTAGAAGTAGGAGTGATAAGTATGAGTGGGACCTCATTTAAAGTGCTAGGCCCAAGCTAATTACTCATCAGTCCTGGACACAAGGGTCAGGGTAGAGGAATCTCCAGAGGTGGGAAAGCTGCTGGCCAAGCATCAAAGACCTGAAAATAAATAGAACTGGTAGCAAAATAAGCATTGCTGGAACTCCTCATGAAATGATGCCTCAAGACATTTAGAACTAAAGTCTATGAAGAAAAGAAACCAAAATACATATATATATATACATATATATATATATATATATTCTTTTTGCCCTCTGAGTCATATACCTGCATAATACAGATTTGTAACACTATGTGGTTTCCTAAATTGATGTCACTATTCCAGCCACCAGTAACAGTAGATATGTATAGTTTGGAGATTTAAAATGATGTCCTTATTTGGTTAATATGTTTTAAAATACTTTAAAGGCATTTTTAATGTCTTGAGAATATGTACTTCAAACAGATTTAGACATTCACAAAAAGTTATATAAATATAGCTCTTCCTGAATCCTGAGATGAGTTTGTGGTCAGATTTTGGCTAAAAATTATAATGTTTCAAATCAGTACAATTATTGTTTTTGGAGTACTTTCTGAATAATTCATTATGATTATTTGGCAGATTATATGATGGAAAAATATATTTAGGCCTAATTATCTTAGTTATTAGTAGTGATGAAAGAAGAACGTGTGTTAATTTTATTAAAATCTAACCTTTATAAGCATTATATTTCTTCTGACTTTGCCTATATTTTTTCACTTTTTTCATTTTGTACAGTACAAGTTTTATTTTTGACAGCAACAGTTGGCATGGATTTAAAGATATATAATTTGGAAAGAGAAAAGCTTTTTATTGTATTTTTGTCAGTCAGTCAAATAAATGGTTAGTTGAAAACTAGTGATTCATTAAGATTCTGATTCTTAGGCATAGTTATAAAGCTTATGCTCAAGGGTTTCAAACATCTTTCAGAATATTCAAGGTTTTGAGCTATACTAGAAATGAAAAATCAATTTCATTTGTTAACATCTAATCTTTCTTCTTCCTTCTTTCTTTCCTTCTTCCCCTTTTCTCTCCCTCCCTCCCTTCCTTCCTTCCTTCCTTCCTTCCTTCCTTCCTTCCTCCCTCCCTCCCTTCCTTCCTTCCTTCCTTCCTTCCTTCCTTCCTTCCTTCCTTCCTTCCTTCCTTCCTTCCTTTCTTTCTTTCTTTCTTTCTTTCTTTCTTTCTTTCTTTCTTTCTTTCTTTCTTTCTTTCTTTCTTTCTTTCTTTCTTTCTTTCTTTCTTTCTTTCTTTCTTTCTTTCTTTCTTTCTTTCTTTCTTTCTTTCTTTCTTTCTTTCTTTCTTTCTTCCTTCCTTCCCACACTAGAGAAGGCGTCATTTTATAATTGGGGAATGCTTCATATTCTTATTAATTTGACAGAGTTCTCTATATATTTGAGATGTGAGAATCTATCTAAGAAACTATAAACATCTTCCTTAATTTTCTTCTTTACCTCTAATCTTGACCATATTAATTTTATTTGTACAAAACCTTTTAAGTTTAATATCATCAAAACTATCAATTGTCCATCTCACAATGCTCTCTATATCTTGTTTTTCATCAATTCCCCTATGCATAGATCTGATAGGTAATATATTCCATTCTCTTTTAATTTTCTTATATCTCCTTTTATGTTTAGGTCATGTATCCATTTTGATCTTGTGTTGGTAAATGGTGTAAGATGTTGGTCTATACCTAGTTTCTGTCAGAGTACTTTCCAGTTTTCCCAACAGTATTTGCTAAATAGTGAATTCTTTTCCCAAGAACTTGGATCTTTACTTTTGTTGAACACAAGATTTCTATAATCCTTTTTGTTTGTTGTATGTCTCTTCTTTTCCACTGATCTATCTTTCAATATCTTAGTTTGTACTAGATAGTTTTTAATAATTATTACTTTGTATTACAGTTCAAAATCTAGAAGTGCTAGACCTCCTTCCTTTAAAATTTTCATTAATTTCTTTAACATTCTTGACCTTTTGTTCTTCCAAATGAATTTTGTTATTATTTTCTGGCTTAATTAAATTTTTAAAACTAATCTAATTGGGATGGCATTGAATAGGTAGATTAGTTTAGGTGGGATTGTCATTTTAATTATATTGGCTCTGCCCACCCATGAACTTATTTCTCTAATCAATTAAATCTTACTGTATTTGTGGGGATAAAAAAGTGGTTTATAATTTATGTCCATGTAGTTCTTGAATTTGTTTTAGCAGGTATACTCTCAGGGATTTTATTCTGTCTATGGTTGTTTTAAATGAGGTATCTCTTACGACCTCTTCTTGTAGCACTTTCTTTTTTTCAACTCAATAAATACTTAAGTGCTTAGAATATAGAGTTTGGAGAAAGACACTAAAGATACCATGAGAAGCAAAACAGTGCCAGCCCTTGAGAAGTTTCTAATTTATGCTCAACATATAAGACCTGTGTTCCTGGGAAAGTCACTTAATCTCTCTGTGCCTTAATTCCCTTATCTGTAAAATCAGGATAATAAGAGCACTTATCTCCTAGGGTTGTTGTAAGACTAAAATGAGTTAATATTTGTAAAGTCTTTTGCAAATGGTAAAGTGTTATGTTAATGCTATTTATTAAATAAAAGTTCATATAAGAAATTAAAGGCGACTAGAAGTAATACAACTATAACTAAAAACGGAAATAGTTAAAGTATCGAAATGGTCATAAAAGATAAACTAAACAATTTAAATTATATGAAATTAAAAATATTTTGTTTGAAGAAAGTGTCACTAGATTAAGAACCTAAACTATTTGGGATAATGAGATGGCTTAAGTGGATAGAGAGCCAGACCCAAAGACAGGAGGATCAAGTTTCAAATGTGGCCTAAATCACTCTCTTCCGTCTTGGATAGTTGGTTTTGAGTCCAAGTCAGAAAGTAAGGGTTTTGATTAAAAAAACAAACAAATGTGCATAGAGGAAAAATTCTTTGTATCAAATATCTCAAAATATTTAAGAACTATTCCCTAGTAATAACTAAGTAATCAAAGAGTATGAATAATTTTTAAAAATTTAAAACAACAAACAACGAAGATTGCTTCAAAAAACTAATAAAGAGAAAAGCAAATTAAAACAATTAAGTTTTACTCCATACTTCTAAAAGTGGCAAAATGTCAACATGGTAAAAAAGAATGCTGACAAGTCAGAGGACCTTGTTCCAGATAAGATCTGTGGTACCTACTAACTATGTGACTTTGGGCAATTAAGTCTCTTAATCTCACTTTCCTCTTCTTTTGGAGATCTCTTCAGTTAAAAATATGTGAACCATTGATCATAGCAGATTAAAGAAGGAAATAGTTAATAATTGTAAAATTCCTTGAATACAGGCACACATTCACCATTAAAGGAGCTATGAATTGTCCAAAAATTCAGAGAAACAATTTGGAATAATGTAAAAAAGTTTTTTCACTAAACCTCTTCAGTCCACTCATGTGTATCAAAATAGTCATAGCATCACTTTTTGGGGGAGGAAAAACTGGAAACAAAGTCGACATTAATCAGGTGGGACAAACTGGCCAAATAAGTTGTGGTGTATGAATGTAATGAAATATTATTGTGCTGTAGGAAAAGGCAAATTCATGTATCCCTTGTGACTTTCCTTGTCATGGTTTTGATATATCACAAGTTGGAATAAGAAAGTAAATGGGAATTTTGGAGGAATTTTATGGAAGCCACAGATGACATGGAGGCAAGAAGATGAGCCAGAAAAAATTTAGCAACTCAAATACATGCTTTATATTGTATAATATCAACATTAATATATCATCATATATTATAATAGTATATTATATTACTATATTATTATATTTTACGATATAATAATATATAAACATAAAATAACATTGATATTAATACTATAAATATTCACAATTTCTTTTTTAAAGTTAAAGTTTTTTAAAGTTAAAATAACTAAAAAGTTACATAAAAGGACATAAAAGCCATAAGATGATACAGCAAAACTAAAAAAGTAGTTATCTTAATATTGACTTTATACCTTAATATTGACCTATATATACCCTATCACCAAATAATTTACCTAAATTTTATAAGGTATTCTAAATACCCTATAAAAGAAAATGTTTAAATTCAGACTTTTTCTCCAGTATGAAGGAAGGGCAAAAAATTTTTACACAGTTTTTCCAGGTTTTGCAAGTGCTCTACCCCTAACCTCCTTGATATGAAAGGGATATCTATGTAATTAGATCAAAGAAAATTCAGAGAAGATAATCAAATTAATGCAAAGAAAAATAAGAACAAGGAGATGAATATACAGTGATTCAAATAATGTATGTGGAAAACATTAAAAAGTACTCAAATTAAAATGATCATTCTTGGTCCTAGAAGACTCCTATTAAAACACACCTATCTCTTCTGAGTAGAGAATTGAGGGACCACAAGATATTGAATGTAGCATATGTTATAAATGTAATTGCTAGGAAGGGACACCTTACCTTGTCTCTAGAAAGGCTTATAAAAGTGCTGTCCAACTAAGTTGACCTAGCTGAATATGACCTGGAAGTATCTTTCACAACTATGGCTAAAAAGGAAATATTTGAAGGGAAAAGATGATCATAAAAGATTAACTAGACAATTTCAGTTACATAAAATTAAAAATCTTTTGTTTGAGCAAAATCTTGCTAAATAAGAACAGAAACTATTGCATGGAGGAAATATTCTTTGCATCAAATGTATGTGACTAACTGAATATGATGCCTCGGTCTAGGATTTCTTTTTACTTTTTCAATGCCCCCAAAGAAAATTTTGAAAAAGAAGGCAAACCCAAAAGTCTTGTCTCTAAATAATTCCCTAATTTAAAAGTGAGAAAAATTCACAGAAGAGTGTGCTGATCTTTAGATGTAGTTATCAAAGATTTTGTCTCTGCTCTTTTCTTACCATACAACACTCTATCTTCCCATCATTGTGCTGACCTCCATACTTGGAATCTATTTCCTCATTACCACTCCTTCAGAATCCTTCTTCAAGACATTGTTCAAGGATCTTCTACATGAAGCCCAACCTGAACTCTTCAACTTGATAATTTTTTGTCTTCCTTTTCAAACTACCTACCTGGCATTTAGCTACTTTGTACTTTTTTGTTCTCTTTATATATATATATATATATAGTTAGCATTTAGCCTCAGTTACCTCATACAAGTAGGAGATTAGACTGAGATGGCCTCTAACATTCTTTCCAACTATAACTCTGTGATCTGATCAACATATCCAAAACTGAGCTTTTTTTTTTTGGTAAAAATATAAATTTGTCTTTACATACACTGATAATCTATTCTTCCCTCTGCCCCTTTCATTGAATAAAATAATTAAAATTAAAACATCTTCATCATAACCATACCTGGTCCAGCAAGACAAATTCCCATGTTGGATTTCCCCAATGCATTTAAAGTTCATCACTTCTCATAGTGGGCATGTGGCATGTTCCATCTTCAACCATCTGGACTCTTGATCTATCAACGAATTGATTGATCTTAGTTTTTCAAAACTGTTTTCCTCTTTGCTGTCATATAATTATTCTGCTCACTTAACTCGGCATCAGTTCAAAGGTAAACTTTCTATGTTTCTTCTGAAACTATCCATTTTAGTATTTCTTATGGCACAGGGATTCCATTTCATTAATATACCTTAGTTTAGCCATTTCCCAATAGAATGCCCCCAGTTTCCATTTACTGGTTACCAGGAAAAGAATTGCTATTTTAATACATATAGGTCCTTCTCTTTCTTTGATCTCTTTATGGCATACACCTATTAGAAGTAACCAGATATAAGGGTATACATGGAGTTTGTTAACTTTGCAGAATGGCCAGACTAACTCAAGTTCTCAATAGTGTTGCATCCCTTATGAAAAAGAAAAACCACTTTTGTAAAACATTTAATACAGAAACTGTATTTAATAATCCTCTGTATTTTAGCTATGTGTTCATAGAAGAATCCATAGGACTTAAAATTGGATAAATATCTTAGGGGACATCTAACTCAACCCCATCTTTTTACAAATGAAAAAACAGAAATGAATAGAAATTAAGTGGTTTTCCCAAGGTCACATAATTATCAAAGCCTTTCTTACTTTATGTTAAAATCCCATCATATTTATATATCACAATTTATTCAGCCATTCTCTAAGTATTAGGTGACCATCTTGTTTTCCATTCTTTTCTACAACAAAAAGCTCTATCATCAGTATTTTTATATTTATGATCCTTCTATATCTTTGACCTCTTTGGAATATATGTTGGAGGAAAGAGTATCTATAGTTTAGTGATTTTGGAGGTATAGTTCCAATTTACTTTCCAGAAAAGTTGGATCAATTCACAGTGCCACCATGCCTTAATATGCCTGTTACAATCCCTTCAAGTTTTTCCATTTTCTTCTTTACAATTTTTAGCAATACAGTGAGCATGGGGTGGAAACTCAAGAGTTTTTAAATGAGCATTTCTATTACTATTAGTAATTTGAAAGATTTTTTAAAAATATAGTTGTTGGCAGCTTGCTCATCTTCATTTGTTTGATTTTTCAATAATTTCTTATTCCCAATGACATACAATTTTTAACATTAGTTTTCTAAAATTTTGAGTTCTAAATTCCCTCTCAATCTCTTTGAAATAGCAAGCCACTTGATAGAGGTGATTGTGTGAGGTAAATATTTAGGGGACCTCCATCCAATTTACCCCAGTGACTCAACATAGTAGGAATCAGTCAGGTGCCTGAGGCTAGTGTCCCCTAGTATCCCAGCATCAGCTTTAGCATCCCAACTCAATGTTGCCAAGGAGGAAGAAGCTAACATTTTAAAAAGCCATCACAGGAAGTTGAGGACCTCTCTCTCTCTCTGGACCAGTCTCTGTAATAACTCTCCAGGCTAACTCTCTTTCCCTAAACCCTCTTCTCTGAGCTATTTTCTGGTGATCTTTGACAAGCTGCAGGTCAAAGTGCTGGCTGCAATGGAGGGTCTTTTCCCGCCCTAAAGTTAGAAAGGCTGAAACATATTTCTCTCTACTAATAAATGCTTGTAAATTTGGTAGTAAGCATCCAGACTGATTTTTATTTGTAACATTGCACATGAGGTGAGAATGTGAAGGATGATTTCAAGAAAAGTATGCTAGCAGTGTTACTGAAAGCAACAAGACAGAGGGATAACCATTTATTATGTTTTATTGAAGAACTAAAGATTTAAAGTTGTGCTTCTAGACCAATCATAAAATAAGTCTAGATTAAAAAGAAAAATGGTTAATTCCCCAATTGATAAATGGGCAAGGGACATGAATAGGCAGTTTTCAGATAAAGAAATCAAAACTATCAATAAGCACATAAAAAGTGTTCTAAATCACTTATAATTAGAGAAATGCAAATCAAAACAACTCTGAGGTACCACCTCACGCCTAGAAGATTGGCTAATCTGACAGCAAAGGAAAGTAATAAATGTTGGAGGGAATGTGTCAAAATTGGGATACTAATGCATTGCTGATGGACTTGTGAATTGATCCAACCATTCTGGAAGGTAATTTGGAATTATGCCCAAAGAGCTTTAAATAACTGCCTGCCCTTTGATCCAGCCATAGCACAGTTGGGTTTGTACCCCCAAAGAGATAATAAAAAAATGTGTACAAAAATATTTATAGCTGCACTCTTTGTTTTGGCAAAAAAAAAAATTGGAAAATGAGAGGGTGTCCATCGATTGGGGAATGGCTGAACAAATTGTGCTATCTGTTGGTGATGGAATACCATTATGCTCAAAGGAATAATGAATTGGAGAAATTTCATAACTGGAATGACCTCCAGGAAATGATGCAGAGTGAGAGGAGCAGAACCAGGAGAACATTATACACAGAGACAGATACACTGTGGTACAATTGAATGTAATGGGCTTCTCTATTAGCAGTAATGCAATGACCCAAGACAATTCTGAGGGACTTATGAGAAAGAATGATAACCACATTCAGAGAAAGAGCTGTGGAAGTAGAAACACAGGAAAAAAAAAAGGCATTTCCTTGATCACATGGGTTGAGGGGGATATGATTGGGGATGTAGACTTTCACTCTATTGCAAATATTAATAATATGGAAATAGGTCTTGATCAATAATACTTGTAAAACCCAGTTGAATTGTGCGTTGGCTATGGGAGAGAGGAGGAAAAAGGGGAGGGAAATAAAATGAATCATGTAACCATGGAAAAACATTCTAAATTAATTAATTAAATTTAAATTTTCTTTAAATTAAATTTTTTTTAGAAAATTTATTTAAAAAAAGAAAAAATTATTAGATGAGGAAAAAATCTTCATACCAAAATTTTCAGACAAAGCTTAGTATCTAAAATATGTGGGTAGATATGTGGTATGGCCAATTCATGAGTTCAAATATGACTTTAGACACTTAACTAGCTGTGTACCCCCAGAGAAATAATTTAATCCCATTTACCGCAGTTTCCTTATCTATAAAATGAGTTGGAGAAAGGAGCAGCAAACCACTCCAATATTTTTGCCAAAAAAACTTCATGAAGAGTCAGACAAAACTGAAAAGACTGAACAACAATAGAGAATATAAACTGTGTGTATGTGTGTATAACCAAAAGCCATTCCCCAATACAGAATTGGTCAAAGAATATAAACAAACAGTTCTTAAAAGAAAATTTGCAAACTATTAACAATTATATGAAAGAATATTCCAAATAACTAGTAGAGATTAATAAAAATGCCTATCAAAACAAAATAGCCCTGAAGTTTCACCTCACATCTCAAGAACAATAAATGCACATCAGTTGGGGAATGACTAAACAAATGATGATACATTATTTAGATAATATTGATGTGCTGTAAGAAGTGACAAATATTATAAATACAGAGAAGCATGAAGAAATTTATCCTAAGTACACAGAACCAAGAAAACAATATATACAATGACAACAATAAAAATAGATAAAAGAGCTAAAAAAATTTTGCAAGTTGTTGTAAAATTAAAAAGAATAAGTATGGACCCCAAAAAGAGATATAAGAAATCATCTGTCCTCACTCCTTTGCAGAACTGGTGAGTTCCCATGGATATGGAATATCATACATATTATCAGATTTGGTTTGATTTTATTGGTTTTTTCCTCTACCATTTTTTCTTTTAAAAAATGTGTTATTTAGGATGTTCTCTCCAGAAGAATGGGAAAAGGAGATGAATTTGGGGAAAATTTAGATGATTTTAAAAACAAAAACAAAAAATATACATATATCAATACAATTTTGTTTAAAACATTGACTGAATACTTGTGAACAATGTACATTTAGTAGTTGCATATCCAAAATAATAATTTGCAAGAGTAAATTATCAATATGCATTTTATCTCTCTAGAAAATGGCGATGCCCCCAAAAACCATTGTGGATTTCTTACGTGCTCATCGTTTAGTAAGTAAAATAGCTTATTTGATATTTCCCAAAGTATTTCATACCTATGTTGGTTATATGGATTTGCCTTAACTTCTTCAACTATTGGTGTCCTCCTTCCTTCACTACATTATATTTACTTTGCATATATTCCAGGTGTAATAAGCTATGATTCAGGACATATGAACATTGTCTCTCAACTAAGAGGCCCAAGCAACCTGGATTTATGCCATTGGGGAGCATTGTCTTATAGTGTGCACTTAGATTCTTCTTGAACTCTCTGCACTTATGCTTTCATTCTAGAGTAGAATTTATGAAGAAAAATTTTAATAACTTTTCCAATTACATATAATAAATTTTTTTAACGTTTTCCAAGATTATTATAATCCAAATTGTCTCTCTCTTTTCCTTACCTCCCTAACCCTCCCCGCTTCCTGAAGTGGTAAGCAATTTTATCTACACATATACATATTTATATATATGATCATGAAAAACACATTTTTCATATTGATCAAGCTGTGAGAGAATACTCATATAAAACCAAAACCACAAAATAAACATGCACACAAATAAAATATGGGTTTATTTTGTATACTGCAACTTTGCTGAAGTTATTAATTATATAAACTAGTTTTTAGGCATTTCTTTAATTATAACATCAAATTATTTGCAAGGAGTGATAGTTTAGTTTTCTCATTGCTTACCCCAATTCCTTCTATTTCTTATTCTTCCCATATTGCTGTTGCTAGCATTTCTAGTACAAAATTGAATTAAAATGTTGATAATGGGCATTTTTACTTCATCCCTGATATTTTTAGGAAAGCTTCTAGTTTATCCCCATTATAGATAATATTTGGTGATGGTTTTAGTCATATATTACTTATCCTTTTAAGGAAAGTTCCATATTTCTATGTTCTCTAATGTTTTTAAAAGGAATGGGTATTATATTTTATCAAAAGTTTTTTCTACATCTGTTGAGATAATCATGTGATTTCTATTGGCTTTGTTATTGATGTAGTCAATTTTGTTTATAATTTTCCCAATATTGACCAGCCATGCATTCCTGGTAAAAAGCCTACCTGGTCATAATGAATGATCCCTGTAATATATTGTATTCTTTTTTGCTAGTATTTTATTTAAGATTTTTTCATCTATATTCATTAAAGAAATTGGTCTATAATTTTCTTTTTCTGTTTTTGCTCTTCCTGACTTAGGTATCAGCCCTCTAGTTGTGCATATAGGAAATGTGGTAGTACTCCTTCACTATTTTCCCCAAATCATTTATATAATTTTAGGATTAATTGTTCTTTAAATGTTTAATAGAATTCATTAGTGAATCCATCTTTCCCCGAGTATTTTTTCATAGGGAGTTCATTGATGGCTTTGTTCATTTTTTTTTTGCTGAAATGGGATTACATAAGTATTCTATTTCCTCCTCTGTTAATCTGGGAAATTTATATTTTTATAAGTATTCATCAACTTCACTTAGATTGTCAGATTTATTGTCATATAATTAATTAGGCAAAATAGTTCCTAATGATTGTTTTAATTTTCTCTTCACTGGTGGAAATTTCATCTTTTCCACTTTTTATATTGGTCATTTAATTTTTTGTTTCCTTTTTAAATCAAATTAATCAATGGTTTTACTGTTTTATTAATTTTTTTTTCAGAAGATTAACTCCTCTAATTTATCAGTTTAGGGTTTTCTTACTTCAATCTTTTTAAATTTCTCCTTTGACTTTCAGGATTTCTAATTTTGTGTCTGTGGATTTTTATTTTGTTTTTTCCTCCCTAGTTTATTCACTTGCATGCCCAGTTCATTTATTTGCTTTTTCTCTATTTTATGGATATAAGCATTAAGAGATATTATTTTCCCCTAAATACTTTTTTGGTTACATCCCATAAATCTTGACATGTGGTTTCATTGTTGTCATTCTCTCCAATGAAATTAATAAATGTTTCTGTAATTTATTCTTTGACTCATCTTAGAATAAATTATTGAGTTTCCTATTAATTTTAATGTGTTTTACATGACCCTTTATTGATTATAATTTTTATTGAATTATCGCCTGGAAAAATGAATTTATTATTTCTACCTTTCTGCCATTGGTTGTGAGGTTTTTATGCCCTGATACATGGTCAGTTTTTGTGTAGGTGCCATGTAACACTTAGAAGAAAGCAGAGTCTTTTTTATTCCCATTCAATTTTCTCCAGAGATCTAGTAAATCTAAAATTTCTAAAATTTTACTCACCTCTTTACCTTCTTGTTTATTTATGTTTTGGTTGGATTTACCTAGGTCTGAGAGGAGAAAGTGGAGATCCCCACTAGTAAAGTTTTACTGTCTATTTCCTCCTGAAGTTCATTTAACTTCTTTTAAAAATTGGATGCTCTGCCATTTGGTGAAGATATGTTTACTATTTATATTGCTTCATTGTGTATGGTACTTTTCCCCAAAATTTCCCCCTCATCCTTTTTAATTATCTTTTTTGCTTTAGCTTTGTCTGAGATAATGATTGCTACTCTCTCTTGGATTTCAACTGAAGTGTAATAAATTCTGCTCTAGCCCCTTCCTTTACTCTGTGTCTGTTTCCCTACTTCAAATGTGTTTCTTGTATACAACATATAGTAGGATTCTGGCTTTTAACCCACTCTGTTATCTGCTTCCATTTTATGGGTGAGTTAAGGCCATTCACATTCATAGTTATGATTACCAACTATTCATTCCCTTCCATCTTCTTTTCCTCTTTTGATCCTACTCTCTCTCCTTTCACTCTATCCTTCCTCAAAAGTATTTTGCTTCTAACCACCATCTCCCCAAAATCACCTTTCTTTCTATTATTTCCTCCTTTTCTTATTCACTTATTGCTTCCCTATAGGGCATCATTGGTGAAGGTTTTCAATTTCTCATGCCCAGAGAGCAAGTTCAAGCTGTCTGTGAGACCCCCGCATTACCCAAGAGAGCAAAGGGAGGAAGTGCTTGCTCTGAGGGGCTGGACAGAGGGATAGGGTATACAAAAATGTCCTTGGACACTGGGAAGAGAGGGAACAGAGCAGCTACTCCATGCTTTGCCAACTCTGCTGTAAGGTAATATAGATTTCTATTCCCAACTGAATATGGATGTTATTCCCTCTCTGAGCCAGCTCTGTGAATAAGGTTTTAAGCATTACCCATCATCATTTCATCCTCGTGACTCTTAAGGTTAGATAATTTACCCCATTCTTCATCTCCCTCCTCTCTTCTCAATGCAATCCTCTTTTTGACCCCCCCCTTTTTTGGGGGCATCATGTCATCATAAACTGCTTATTCCCATACTTCTTTCCATACATACTCTTTCTAATCACCCTAATAACGATAAAATTCTTAAAAGTTACAAGTATCATCTTCCCATATGTAAACATTTTGACTTCATTGAATTCCTTAAGTTTTATCTTTCTCTTTCCTGTTTATCTTTCTATGCTTTCCTTCAACATATGTAGTATGTGAACATCAAATTTTTCATTCAGATCTGGTCTTTTCATCAAGAATACTTCAAAATCCTCTATTTCATTAAATGACCATTTTACTCCTGAAAAAATATACTCAGTTTTGCTGGGTAGATGATTCTTTGTTGTAAACCTAGTTCCTTTGCCTTCTAGAATATCATATTCCAAGCCCTCTGATCCTTTAATGTAGAAGCTGCTAAATCCTATGTAATTCTGACTGTAATTCTATAATATTTTAATTGTTTCTTTCTGCCTGCTTGCAATATTTTCTCTATGACCTGGGAGCTCTGGAAATTAGCTATTATATTCCTGAGAGTTTTCATTTATGGATCTATTTCAGGAGTGATTGGTGAATTCTTTCAATTTCTACTTTACTCTCTTATTCAAGAATATTAGGGCATTTTCTTTGATAATTTCTTGTTGATGTCTAGGCTTTTTTTTCCCGTAGTTTTCAAGTAGTCCAAGAATTCTTAAAATTAGCTCTCCTAAAATATTTATAGTCATGCTCCTTGTGGTGGCAAAAAAAAATTAGGAAATGAGGGGGTGTCCATCAATTAGGGAATGGCTGAACAAATTGTGGTTTCTGATGGTGATTGAATACTATTGTGCTGAAATGAATGATGAAATGGAGGAATTCCATGGGAACTAGAAAGATCTCTAGGAATTGATACAGAGCATAAAGATCAGAACCAGGAGAACATTTTACAGATACTGATACATTGTTGCACAATAGAATGTAATGGACTTCTCTGCCAGTAGCAATGCAATGACCCAGGACAATCCAGAGGAACTTATGAGAAAGAAGGATATCCATATCCAGAGAAAGAACAGTGGGAGCAGAAATGTAGAAGAAAAGCATAGGATCAATCATGTGGTTTGATGGGGATATGATTTGGATTTTGGTATTAAAAGATCATTCTACTACAAATATGAATAACATAGAAATAGGTTTTGAATAACGATATAGGAATAACCTAGTAGAAATCCTTGTTATGTCTGGAAGAAGGGAAAGAAGAGGGATAGGAAAAATCATGAATCATGTAATTATGGAAAAATATTCTAAATTGAAAAATAAAATAAAATCTAGTGTATACAACCAAAAAGAAGAAAAAAAATTATCTCTTCTGTACCTATTTTCTAGGTCAATTGTTTTTATATTGAGATATTACATATTTTCTTCTATTCTTCTATTTTTTGTTATATGGTTTCTTGATGTCCCATGAAGTCATTAACTTCTACTTGCCCAATTAAGAAATTATTTTCTTTATTGAGCTTTTGAATCTCCTTTCCTACTTTTTCCACTTGGCCAAGTTTGATTTTTAAAGGAATTGTTTTCTACCCGCATCACTTTCATTTACATTTCTCAGTTTTCTTCTGTCTCTTGATTTTTGAAATTCTTTTTGAGCTCTTCTAGAGGCTAGGACCAATTCCCATGTTTCTTTGAAGTATTGCATGTAGATACTTTGATATCCTTATCTCCATTTGAGTTTGTGGCTTACTCTTCCTTGTCTCCATAATAATTTTGTATGCCTGTTTTTTATATTTACTCATTTTCCCCAGGCTTTCCTTGACTTTTGTTTTTATCTTAAATGTGGACTTCAATCCCAGAGTAGAGTGAATAAATTCTTAAACATTTAGTTTTTTCTTGAATGTACCCTCAGATCTAGTTCCGTGTTTTTGTAAAATTCAGTTCTTCCAAGACAGTATAATGACCTGTGGGCCAAGAACTCTGGAAGCCTCTACCTACTGCTGATTCAGTTTCCCTCTGGACTTGCTGTTGACTTCTAAGACTAGGTACACTCTCAGACTGAGCCCTCACTACCTACTTGCAGTAGTGCTCAAAGGTCTCATCATTGGATTGTGCTGGGATTCCCATCCTCAGTGGGGGTTTTTGCTGGGGCTTGGAACTTTGAAGGAAAATCAGGGTGTGCTCTGCTATTGGCTTAGGTAGGGTCTTGGGGTTTTTACTGCTGGTCTGGGCATAGGTTTAGTACCTCAAACAGTGGGGCAAGGGTTATTCCAGGATCCTTGGTGCTCTGTAGACTGTTCCCCCTCACTTCAGTGAAACAGACCTTCTCACCCTGTCTTCCAAGTTATCTTTTTAGGAAAACTGCTTCACCCCATACCTTTGTTAATTCTATCACTCTAATATTTATTTTGAAACTTTTATTTTAAGGTGTATTAGAGGGGATTTTCAGAGAGGCTCACCTTGTCCATTCCTCTACTCTGTTATCTTGATCCTTCCTCCAGGGAAATCTTTTTAACAATGTTTAGGAATGGATCCTATCTAGTGTCTACCCAAAAAGTATTAACAAGGTCCATTACTTTAAACGATACATAGTAAATCAATTTTAGAGCAGCTTTTTATTTTCTCCACATCCTCCTCCTACCACACCATAAAGACATATAAGTTCATAATGACAAATATTTAAAGCATGATACAATAACTAATCATTCCTATTATACTTTTCTGGGTTGTTGATGCTGAAAACATTCAAGCATTAAAAACACTTTGTGATACTACTGGACAAGTCTTTCATTTTTGCCTCACTTCTGCACTGTGTGATTCTTCATTCAATATCCTCTTGTAAGCCAGGCCATAGTTTGGCCTTTTCTCTTTACTATGGCCATGTTCTCTTTTATTAATTTTGCTCAGTAACTATCACCCAGGCACAAGAACTTCTGCCATCTTATATTCTGGAGGTTTCACTTTTTAATTCTTGCTGCTGAGATGTGTTGGATATATATATATAGAGAGAGAGACCATACCATGCTGATGACTTATGTGGGTTTATTTGGTGTCCTGCAACTTTGCTACAGTTGTTGATTATTTTCTTCTATTTTGTCAGTCTTTTGACTTTGCTTTATTAATTCTTGCTGTTTTGCCACATCATTGACTTCTAATTGCCTAATTATGTCTTTAAAGTCTGGTTTTCTGCTATGATCTTTTGATTTTCCTTTTTGGTATGGTCTATCCTGCATTTTGTGTCTTCCAACTGTTTTTCCAATTGGTCATTCTTGTCCTTTAAACTGTTATTTTCTTTTTGAACTATTTCCTACTTTTCTTGCCAGAAACTTCAATCTTTCTGAAAAGCTCCAATTTAAATTCTTCAAGAGCTTGTGGTCAATTTCAATTTTTTGGAAGGTTTTGGTGCATTTATTTGTATTTCCTCTTCTGGTATTTCCTATATAGTCTGGATTGTTCCTATATAAAAATTATACAGGGTCAAAACCTTGTTTTTCTTGGTGTGTTGGGAAGTTATTGTTCCTGGGCACTGTTTATCATCACTATGGTGGTTTTTCCTTCCCTTTGTAACTTTAGAAATTAGTTTCTCTGTTAAAAGTATTATATATTTTAAAGGTTTATTAAAGATTAAGAAATAAAGAAAATACAAAATAAGAAACCATGTGCCTAGGAGGGCCAAAAGGCCCATTCACTTTCACTTACTACATCTTGAGAGACCTATGTGCTTAGAAGCAAAGCAGAGAGAGGAGGGGCATAGGCGGTACAGTCAGTTTAAATACCCTTTTTACTCTCAGTCCAGGTGAGGACCTCCGGTGAGATTTCAGGGAATTCTGAGAACTACAAAGGACTTCTGGTAATTGAAGTCCATGATTCACATCTCCATTTTACATTTCCCCATTTGAGCCTTATTGGGAAAGATTTTCCCCAAAAGGATCATGAAAACATAATCAACTTAAAGATTACAATAATTTGAGGATAAGAGCAAAAAAGAACAAAACCAATAATTGCTAGACGCATTGACAAAAACCCAGTTGGGGGCAGTCCCCTTTGGCATGAAAATATCCATTCAAATAAATGTTTAATAAACCACACCCAAAGTTCATTCTTGATCTTCTCTTGCAGCTTGTGGTCTGGAGGCATCTTCATGATGTCTTCTCCAAACAGTTCAGTTTCTGGATTTGGAATGGTAGCATGTTTCTTCTTCTTCTTCTTTTTTTTTTTTGAAAAAATTATTTAATCAGTCAATTTAGAACATTATTCCTTGGTTACAAGAATCATATTCTTTCCCTCCCCTACCCCTCCCGCCAATGCGCAATTCCACTGTTGTTTTTTTTTTCCCTTTAAAACATTATTTTATTTGGTCATTTTCAATTATTCATTGGAAACAAAAATCATTTTCTTTTCCTCCCCCCCCCCCCATAGCCGACTCACAATTCCACTGGGTATCACATGTGTCCTTGATTCGAACCCATTTCCATCTTGTTGGTATTTGCATTAGGGTATTCATTTAGAGTCTCTCCTCAATCATATCCCCTCCACCCCTATAGTCAAGCAGTTGCTTTTACTGAGTGTTTTTACTCCAACAGTTTGTCCTCTGCTTGTGGATAGTGTTTTTTTCTCCTAGATCCCTGCAGATTGTTCAGGGACATTGCATTGACACTAATGGAGAAGTCCATTACGTTCGATTGTACCACAGTGTATCAGTCTCTGTGTACAATGTTTTCCTGGTTCTGCTCCTTTCGCTCTGCATCACTTTCTGGATGTTGGTCCAGTCTTCATGGAATTCCTCCACTTTATTATTCTTTTGAGCACAATAGTATTCCATCACCAACAGATACCACAATTTGGTCAGCCATTCCCCAATTGAAGGGCATCCCCTCGTTTTCCAATTTTTGGCCACCAAAGAGTGCAGCTATGAATATTCTTGTACAAGTCTTTTTCATTATTATCTCTTTGGGGTACAAACCCAGCAGTTCTATGGCTGGATCAAAGGGCAGACAATCTTTTATCGCCCTTTGGGCATAGTTCGAAATTGCCCTCCAGAGTGATGCAGAGCGAGAGGAGCAGAACCAGGAGAACATTGTACACAGAGACTAATACACTGTGGTATAATCGAACGTAATGGACTTCTCCATTAGTGGCGGTGTAATGTCCCTGAACAACTTGCAGGGATCCAGGAGAAAAAAACACCATTCATAAGCAAAGGATAAACTATGGGAGTGGAAACACCGAGAAAAAGCAACTGCCTGAATACAGAGGTTGAGGGGACATGACAGAGGATAGACTCTAAATGAACACTCTAATGCAAATACTATCAACAAAGCAATGGGTTCAAATCAAGAAAACATCTAATGCCCAGTGGACTTACGCGTTGGCTATGGGGGGTGGGGGGGGAGGAAAAGAAAATTATCTATGTCTTTAAAGAATAATGCTTGGAAATGATCAAATAAAATATATTAAAAAAAAAAAAAAGAAATTGCCCTCCAGAATGTTTGGATCAATTCACAATTCCACCAGCCATGAATTAGTTTCCCAACTTTGCCACATCCCCTCCAGCATTCATTACTTTATTTTGCTGTCATGTTAGCCAGTCTGCTAGGTGTGAGGTGATACCTCAGAGTTGTTTTGATTTGCATTTCTCTGATTATAAGAGATTTAGAACACTTTTCCATGTGCTTATTAATAGTTTTGATTTCATTATCTGAAAGCTGCCTATTCATGTCCCTTGCCCATTTTTCAATTAGAGAATGGCTTGATTTTTTTGTACAATTGATTTAGCTCTTTGTAAATTTGAGTAATTAAACCTTTGTCAGATGTTTTTATGAAGATTGTTTCCCAATTTGTTTCTTCCCTTCTGATTTTAGTTACATTGGTTTTGTTTGTACAAAACCTTTTTAATTTGATGTAGTCAATATTATTTATTTTAAATTTTGTGACTCTTTCTAAGTCTTGCTTGGTTTTAAAATCTTTCCCTTCACAAAGGTCTGACATGTATACTATTCTGGGGTTGCCTAATTTATTTATAGTTTCCTTCATTATGTTCATGTCATTCACCCATTCTGAATTTATCTTGGTGTAGGGTGTGAGGTGTTGATCCAAACCTAATCTCTCCCACATTGTCTTCCAATTTTCCCAGTGGTTTTTATCAAATACTGGATTTTTGTCCCAAAAGCTGGGGTCTTTGGGTTTGTCATAGACTGTCTTGCTGTGGTCATTTACCCCAAGTCTATTCCACTGATCCTCCTTTCTGTCTCTTAGCCAGTACCAAATTGTTTTGATGACGACTGCTTTATAGTATAGTTTGAGATATGGGATTATAAGTCCACCTTCCTTTGCATTTTTTTTTCATGATTTCCCAGGATATCCTTGATCTTTTGTTTTTCCAAATGAAATTAATTATGTTTTTTTCTAATTCAGTAAAGAAGTTTTTTGGTAGTTCAATGGGTATGGCACTAAATAAGTGAATTAATTTGGGTAGAATTGTCATTTTTATTATGTTAGCTCATCCCACCCATAAGCAAAAAATGTTTTTCCAATTGTATAAATCTAGTTTTAACTTTGTGGAGAATGTTTTGTAGCTGTGTTCATATTGTTCCTGTGTTTGACTTGGCAGATAGATTCCTAAGTATTTTATATTGTCTAGGGTGATTATAAATAGTATTTCTCTTTCTAATTCTTGCTGCTGAAATGGGTTAGAGATATATAGAAATGCTGATGACTTATGCGGGTATATTTTGTATCCTGCAACTTTGCTAAAGTTGTTCATTATTTTGAGTAACTTTTTGGTTGATTCTCTAGGATTCTTTAAGTAAACCATCATATCATCCGCAAAGAGTGATAGCTTGGTCTCCTCATTGCCAATTTTAATACCTTCAATTTCTTTTTCTTCTCTAATTGCTACTGGTAGTATTTCTAGTACAATGTTAAATAATAGAGGTGATAATGGGCATCCTTGTTTCACTCCTGATCGTATTGGGAAGGATTCTAGTTTATCCCCATTTCAGATGATATTGGCTGATGGTTTTAGATATATACTGTTTATTATTTTTAGGAAAGGCCCTTCTATTCCTATACTTTCTAGTGTTTTCAATAGGAATGGGCGTTGTATTTTGTCAAAGGCTTTTTCTGCATCTATTGAGATGATTATGTGATTTTTGTCAGTTTGCTTGTTAATATGGTCAATTATGTGGATGGTTTTCCTAATGTTGAACCATCCTTGCATTCCTGGTATGAATCCTACCTGATCATAGTTGATAACCCTTGTGATGACTTGGTGGAGTCTTTTTGCTAGTATCCTTTTTAAGATTTTTGCATCTATATTCATTAGGGAGATTGGTCTATAATTTTCTTTTTCTGTTTTTGACCTGCCTGGATTTGGGATCAGAACCATGTTTGTGTTGTAAAATGAATTTGGTAGAACTCCTTCTTGGCTTATTCTGTCAAATAGTTTGTTTAATATTGGGATTAGTTGTTCTTTGAATGTTTGATAGAATTCATTTTTTAATCCATTTAGACCTGGGGATTTTTTCTTGGGGAGTTTTTTGATGGTTTGTTCAATTTCTTTTTCTGATATGGGGTTGCTTATGTAAATTATTTCTTCCTCTTTAAGTCTAGGCAATTTATATTTTTGTAAGTATAAGTATTCATCCATATCACCTAGATTTCCATATTTGTTGCTATATAATTGGGCATAGTAGTTTTTAATGATTGCCTTAATTTCCTCTTCATTAGAAGTGAGGTCTCCTTTTTCATCTTGGATATTGTCAATTTGGTTTTTTCTTTCCTTATTTTTAATTAGACTGTCTAGTACTTTGTTTATTTTATTTGTTTTTTCAAAGTTCCAGCTTCTAGTCTTATTTATTAAATCAATAGTTCTTTGACTTTCAATTTTATTAATTTCTCCTTTGAGTTGTAGGATCTCTAGTCTCCTTCTAAGGATTTTTAATTTGTTTACTTTCTAATTTTTTAATTTGCATGCCCAATTCATTGACCTCTGCTCTTCTTAATTTATTAATATATGAACTCAAGGATATAAATTCCCCCCCCCCCCCGAGTACTGCTTTGGCTGTACTCTGTAGGATCTAAAAGGATGTCTCATCATTGTCATTTTCTTCAATGAAGTTATTAATTGTTTCTATGATTTGTTCTTTAACTAACTGGTTTTGGAGAATCGTAGTGTTTAATTTCCAATTAATTTTTGATTTACCTCTCCATGTTCCCTTAGTAATTATTATTTTCATTGCATTGTGATCTGAGAATGTTGCATTTATTATTTCTGCTCTTTTGTACTTGTTTGCAATTTTTTTTAAAACCCTTACCTTCCTTCTTGGAGTCAATACTGTGTATTGGCTCCAAGGCAGAAGAGTGGTAAGGGCTAGGCAATGGGGGTCAAGTGACTTGCCCAGGGTCACACAGCTGGGAAGTGTCTGAGACCAGATTTGAACCTAGGACCTCCTGTCTCTAGGCCTGGCTCTCAATCCACTGAGCATCCAGCTGCCCCCGTTTGCAATGTTTTTATGCCCTAATACATGGTCAATTTTTGTGAATGTACTATGTGCTGCTGAAAAGAAGGTATATTCCTTTTATTTGTCCCTATTTATTTTTCTCCACTTTCTCCACTTCTCTTACCTCTTTCTTATTTATTTTTTAGTTTGATTTGTCTAGTTTGGATAGAGGAAGGTTCAGGTCTCCGACTAGTATAGTTTTTCTATCTATTTCATCCTTGAGCTCCTCTAGTTTCTCCTTTAGAAATTTGGATGCTATGCCATTTGGTGCATACATGTTGAGTACAGATATTTCTTCATTGTCTATACTGCCTTTTATCAGGATGTAATTACCTTCCCTATCTCTTTTAACTAGATTTATTTTTACTTTGGCTTTGTCCAATATCATGATTGCTACTCCTGCCTTCTTTTTATCATTCGATGCCCAATAGATTTGGCTCCATCCTCTGGCTTTCACTCTATGCGTATCTACCTTCCTCGTGTGTGTTTCTTGCAGACAGCTTTTGGTAGGGTTTTGGATTCTAATCCACTCTGCTATTCGCTTGCGTTTTATGAGTGAGTTCATTCCATTCACTTTCAAAGTTATGATTACTTGCTGTGTATTACCCAGCATTTTTATTTCTACTCCTGTTTCTACCTTTTCTTCTTTCACTATTTCCTTCTACAACAATGTTTGTTTTTAATCAGTCCCCCTAGTAGTTCCCACCCTTATTTTACTTCCCTTTCTACCCCCTCCCTTTTTATTCCCCCCCCTTATTTTCCCTATAGTATTTCTAAAATTAACCCCTCTACCCCTTCCTCCCTTGTACTGCTTCCCTCCCCACCAATCCATTTGTTTCCCTTCTACTCCCCTATAGGGTGCAAATCTATTCTCTGCCCCAATGGATTGGATTGTTCTTCCCTCTTTGGGTCAATTTCAAAGCACATAAGAGTTCAGTATTTCCTATCTCCAACCTCTTTTCCCTTCTAGTGTATCAATGTCCTCCCCCCTCCCACCATGAGCTTCTTTGTGACATATAAATTTACCCCCATTTGTTTCTTTTCCCATTTCTTTTAATATTAACCTATTTTTTAGCTCTAGTTATATATATGTATATATATATGCATATACATGTGTATGTATTTATGCATGCATATATCTATATACCTATTTATGTCTTGTCCTTTCATCCTATACAGTTTGTCACTGTTCCCTCTAAATGTACTTCTTTTTGCTGCACAGGTAATACCATTTTTTAAGAGTTACCAATGACGTCTTTTCTCCTAGGGATACATATCATTTTAACTTATTTAGTCTCTTAATAATTTTGTTTTCTTTTGTTTTGTTTTTCTTTTTTCCCTCTTTTTAAATTACCTTTTGATGATTCTCTTGAGTTCTGGGCTTGGATATCAAATTTTCTGTTCAGGTCTGGTCTTTTCTTTATGAATTCTTGGAATTCTTCTATTTTGGTGAATGACCATACTTTCCCCTATAAGAATATAGTCCGTTTTGCTGGGTAGTTGATTCTTGGTTGTAGACCTAGTTCCCTTGCTTTCCGGAATATCATATTCCATGCCTTTCGGTCCTTCAGTGTGGATGCAGCCAGATCCTGCGTTATCCTCACTGTGGTTCCATGGTATCTGAATTACTTATTCTTGGCAGCTTGTAATATCTTTTCTTTGTTCTGATAGTTCTTGAATTTGGCTATAACATTCCTGGGTGTTGTCAGTTGGGGACTAAGTACAGGAGGTGATCTGTCTCTCAATCTCCACTTTTCCCTCTTGTTCTAGGATATCGGGGCAGTTTTCTTTAATAATTTCCTGTAGTATGATGTCCAGGCGTTTTCTTTTGTCATGGCCTTCTGGTAGACCAATGATTCTTAAATTGTCTCTCCTTGAATGATTTTCTAAATCCTCTGTTTTGTGAATGAGATGCTTCATATTTTCCTCAATTTTTTCATTCTTTTGGTTTTGTTTTATAGCGTCTTGCTGCCTTTTGAGGTCACTTGATCCTAGTTGTTGTATTCTGGTTCTTAAAGACTGGATTTCATCCTTGGTTTTTTGGTCATCCTTTTCTTTTTGGTCTGATTTTCTTTGGAGGTCATCTTTCATCCTCTTTACCTTGTCTTTCATCTCCTTTTTCTCATCTTTCATCTTCTTCACCTCATCTTTCATCTTCTTTTTTTTTAATATATTTTATTTGATCATTTCCAAGCATTATTCGTTAAAGACATAGATCATTTTCTTTTCCTCCCCCCCCACCCCCCATAGCCGACGCGTAAGTCCACTGGGCATTAGATGTTTTCTTGATTTGAACCCATTGTTTTGTTGATAGTATTTGCATTAGAGTGTTCATTTAGGGTCTATCCTCTGTCATGTCCCCTCAACCTCTGTATTCAGGCAGTTGCTTTTTCTCGGTGTTTCCACTCCCATAGTTTATCCTTTGCTTATGAATGGTGTTTTTTTCTCCTGGATCCCTGCAAGTTGTTCAGGGACATTACACCGCCACTAATGGAGAAGTCCATTACGTTCAATTATACCACAGTGTATTAGTCTCTGTGTACAATGTTCTCCTGGTTCTGCTCCTCTCACTCTGCATCACTTCCTGGAGGTTGTTCCAGTCTCCATGGAACTCCTCCACTTTATTATTCCTTTTAGCACAATAGTATTCCATCACCAACATATACCACAGTTTGTTCAGCCATTCCCCAATTGATGGGCATCCCCTCATTTTCCAGTTTTGGGCCACCACAAAGAGCGCAGCTATGAATATTTTTGTACAAGTCTTTGTGTCCATTATCTCTTTGGGGTACAGACCCAGCAGTGCTATGGCTGGATCAAAGGGTAGATATTCTTTTGTCGCCCTTTGGGCATAGTTCCAAATTGCCCTCCAGAATGGTTGGATCAGTTCACAACTCCACCAGCAATGAATTAATGTCCCCACTTTGCCACATCCCCTCCAGCATTCATTACTTTCCTTTGCTGTTATGTTAGCCACTCTGCTAGGTGTGAGGTGATACCTCAGAGTTGTTTTGATTTGCATCTCTCTGATTATAAGAGATTTAGAACACTTCTTCATGTGCTTGTTAATAGTTTTGATTTCTTTATCTGAGAACTGCCTATCCATTTCCCTTGCCCATTTATCAATTGGAGAATGGCTTGATTTTTTGTACAATTGATTTAGCTCATTATAAATATGAGTAATTAAACCTTTGTCAGAGGTTTCTATGAAGATTTTTTCCCAGTTTGTTGTTTCCCTTCTGATTTTAGTTACATTGGTTTTGTTTGTACAAAAGCTTTTTAGTTTGATGTAGTCGAAATTATTTATTTTACATTTTGTGATTCTTTCTATTTCTTGCTTGGTTTTAAAGCCTTTCCCCTCCCAAAGGTCTGACATGTATACTATTCTGTGTTTACCCAATTTACTTATGGTTTCCTTCTTTATGTTTAAGTCACTCACCCATTTTGAATTTATCTTGGTGTAGGGTGTGAGGTGTTGATCTATTCCTAGTCTCTCCCACACTGTCTTCCAATTTTCCCAGCAGTTTTTATCGAATAGTGGATTTTTGTCCCAAAAGCTGGGATCTTTGGGTTTATCGTATACTGTCTTGCTGAGGTCGCTTTCCCCCAGTCTATTCCACTGATCTTCCTTTCTGTTTCTTAGCCAGTACCAAATTGTTTTGATGACTGCTGCTTTGTAATATAGTTTTAGGTCAGGGACTGCAAGGCCCCCATCATATGTGTTTTTTTTTCATTATTTCCCTGGATATCCTTGATCTTTTGTTTCATCTTTCATCTTCTTTGCCTCATCTTTCATCTCCTTTGCCTCATTTTCCAGATGGTTGATTTTGGCTTTCAAGACACTATTTTCTGTTTCCAGATGATTTATCTTAGTTTTTAAGTTCTTTTCCCAATTGTATTCAGCCTCTCTTAATTGTGTTTTGAATTGCATTTTGAGTTCTTCCAAAACCTGTATCCAGTTTGCTGCGATTTCTGATTTTTCCTTTGCTGATCCCTCCCCTTCTGTTTCATTCGCTCTTTGCTTGTTTCCTGTACAGAAGCTGTCTATTGTAATTTCTTTCTTCTTTTTCTGTTGTTTGCTCATGTTTATCCATTCTTTGCTCCCCATATTTGTCTGTGCTCTTGCTCCTCTCATTTTTTTTTGGTTTTGGGGCTATCAGTCTCCCTTCTTGGAGCTTTGTCAGATCTCTTGGTACAGTCTCTGGGGGAGGAATTTTGGCTTCCTTGTCCTCTGGAGGCTATTGATCGGATTAAGTTCAACTGGGTTGGGCTGTATGTGTTCTGAGGCTGAAGACTCTTAGAAGACTGGAGCCAAATGGAAAGTCTCAGCCGCCCAGGCTCTCTCCAGTTCTCTCCAGCTGCTTCTCCACTGACTGTGTTCCACACTCTGAGCCTGGCACAGCACTATCCCCAAGGTACACCAGTGCCTTTGCCCATGCAGAAGTCCCTGTCCTTGCGGGAAGCCCTGTACTCTAGGGGGAGAGGGGTCCTGGCTTCCCTGAGCTCTGAGGACTCCTAATGGCATTAGGTTCAACTGGGTTGGTCTGGATGTGCCCTGAGACAAAAACCTCTGGTGAGACTGAAGCTAGATGGAAGGACCGAGCCACGGGGCTGCAGGCTCTTTGATCTCTCTCTGGCTGCTTTCCTGCTGCCTGTGTTGGACGCTCTGAGCCTGGCCCAGCCCTGCTCTCAAGGTACACCCTCCAGACCAGCACCTTTGCCCACCCAGAGTTTCCTGCTGCCGCTGGGGGTTCAGTGCTCTGGGTTGGGGGGGGAGGGGTCCTGGGACCTTCCTTCTGCCTTCTCCATAGACCCAAATATTCTCGGATTCCGGCTTTTTGGGGGGGGGCATACTTTTGAATTGAGTCCAGATGGAGTGTTCCTTGCCTCAGTCCTGTTGTTAAGTTTGAAATTCAGTGCCCTAGGAGTGTTCAGTTTGTGATCGGTAAGGAAGGGTTTTCAGAGGTCTGAACTTTTGCTGCTTCTAAGCCTCCATCTTGATTCTAGAGAGGTAGCATGTTTCTTAACCTAAAATTCTTCTTAAAAGGAATTTAAACTTTGCAATTTAAAATAATAATGTTTTTACATTCCCCTGTTAAAAGGGTGATTGAAAAACACAGGATCACTTAGGGATGCATGACTGAGTTTTGAGGTATATGAATCAATTTGCAAGAGGAATTAAAAAGACATCAGAAAAAATCCAAATAAAAAATTTCTGGCTGAAAATATAGACTATCAAAGCCTTATGTGTAAAAATTCCAAGTAAAGGAAAAATAAATCTACAATAGGTCCTTGAATCAGGGCCCTATTAAAATGATCTAAGTAGTGATGCATTTACCCAGTGAGTAGCCAGGACTACAGAAAGTTCGCCACCACTATGAAGGACAGAAAAGGGATTGGATTATAAGAAGCCAAGTAGGAGCCAAGTTAAGGATACTCATCTGTAAGTATTTTCAGAGTGAGTGTGGATACAAGGAAGGCATACATCTTAAAGTATGTTAAGAGTTGAAAACTTGAGTCTTCACACTATGTTCAAGTCCTTTGTATTGGCTTGGAAGTGCATCAATCCATTCAGGATTGGTTTATCTTTGGCCCTGTATAATGGCTCTTTTGTATATCTCATCCTGCAATCAGACAGAATCATTAAGCAGAATCCCATAATTTTTTAAAAATAATTAGTAGCATCATTTTTATAGTCTCAAGCTTTTGGGGTATGCATTGACATTATAGCAAATGTATTTTAAACTTATATTACTGCAAAATCAAAAAGTTAAAGAAAATCTTAATGCTTGTGACATGTGCTTCAAATATAAAAAGGAAAGAAAAATATACTGAAATAGAATATTGCACATTTGAGAAAAATATAATAAAAGAGTTTTAAAAATAAAAAATACCACTTATGATCATTGACACACTGTGTCAGCTAAGAAAATATAGAATACAAGGCTTTCTCACCAAAAATGAGATCTATTTCCTCTTCATATCTGGCCATGATCCACTGTGAGTACAAGCAAATGAATTTCGCAAGGTAATTTTTTTACATAAAGAACAGTATTACAAATATGTTCTCCCCAAATTCTCAATAGTCCAGTTAATTACAATAACAAACAAACCCACTATCATATTTCACATAAGTTGCTGTATGGCATTTTTTAAAAGCCTATGAACTGATGGATATTTGTCACAATTTTTACAAACATAGCAAATCTTTCAACCTTGGTAAACATATTTTTAAACAAAGTAAAACTTATTTTGGGTTTTGAACTTCATCAAGAATTCTAGATATCATTCTGGTGGAAGTAAAATGAGCTGAATTGTTATAAATGAGAGATGCTCTGCTTTGGGGAGTCTTCCAGGGGTTCTATATGCCCTGGGATTAACTTCCCTACTTCCATTCACATTCTTATATGTGGGAGTTGGGAGTTATAATTGTATTTTACTTCAGTTACTAAAATGGGCCTTACCTCGTGTTAGGGGCAGGCAATATGACCAGAGATTGTTAAGAAAAAAAAATCTAAAAATTGTGTCTAAAGAACCCTTAAAATCAATTTGAGATATTTAGATCATTAAATTTTCCAAAGGTTGTTATAGCAATTGTCTGATGGAGTCCATCTATCCTCTATGTGACAATTTACAAAGTCAAAAATAGAAAAGCTGTTTTTATATGGGCCTACTCAATAATGTTTGTTCAGTATGGTTATAGGGGAAAAGCAACAGAATTTAACAGTAGTTAAAACCCAGTACATTAAACTTATTCAGTGTAACAGAATAGTATTGGATGCAGTAATATATGAACTTAAAATCACAAAGTTAAACCTTAAACAAAACAATCAGCAAAATGCAATAGAATACAGAGATTTTTATAAAACATGGTGTCTGAAATACCTTAAAAATATAACCTCCAGTCTCTTTAAAGTTCCTTGTTTTTTATCCATTTAGATGCCTATTGTCAGAAGGCAAAAGATTCATACGGGCTAGGCAATGGGGGTTAAATGACCTGCCCAGGGCCACACCACCAGGAAGTATCTGAGGCTAGATTTCAACCAAGGACCTCCAGTCTCTAAGTCTGGCTCTCAATTCACTGAGCCCCTGAGCTGCTTCCCCATAGTGAGGGTGTTAGGAATCTCAAATTTTGCCAAAGAATTGTAAGGAGTTGATTTTTTCCCCTGGCTCCCAGGTGAGCTAAGTGAAAGAATCAATACAGTCAAAAGATATCCTCTTAAAGTAGATATGCTTTAAGTTCAAAAGTCTCTTCCTTCTCCTCTTTCTCCACCCCCTGTGATTCCCTGCCCCCAGTCCATGTGGTGGCTAATAGTAGCCTAAGGAAAAATCATCCCCATTTTTACCAGCCGGTGGAAGTGAGTCTTGGGCCTGAGGCAATGAGCAATCTGCTCCGAGGCTAGAGTTAGCTGGGGCTGGGCGGGCAGGTCACCAGGTGATTGAGATCTGGGTCAAAAAGGTCTGGATTCTGGGACCAGGTGAGAGAGAGAGAGAGACCAGGAGGGGCAGCTGGAGCAGGAGCCATTTGAATCACACAGGTCCAGATCAAGAGGCTTTTCTGAAAATTCTTGGAGGAACTTGACTTAAAAAATCACTATCTAGTCACTGGCTATTAAAAGTTGAACTTAGTAACAGTAGAGAAAAGATCAGAAGATTGAAGGTATTTCATCACAACCGATGTGGTTGACCAAACTGTAACATTAGAAATTAGTTTCTCTGCTAAAAGTATTATATTTTTAGAGGTTTATTAAAGATTAAGAAATAAAGAAAATACAAAATAAGAAAGCATGTGCCTAGGAGGGCTGAAAGGCCCATTCAATTTCACTTACTACATCTTGAGAGACATATGTGCTTAGAAGCGGAAGCAGAGAGAGGGGGCGTAGGTGGTACAGTCAGTTTAAATACCCTTTTTGCTCTCAGCCCAGATGAGGACCTCCAGTGAGATTTCAGGGAATTCTGGGAACTACCAAGGACTTCTGGGAATTGAAGTCCGGGGTTCAAATCTCCATTTTACATCTTTCCAGAGTGAGGAGGGCAGGCTTTCTATGTATGGAGCTAAGGAGCAAGGTTTTTGCCTGAGGCCATCTCTTGAGTCTCTGCAGCTTCTACTGTTTGCTGCCCTTCTCTGTGCTATCTCCCCACAGGTGACCAAGATCTGCGCTCTTCAGCCTGCTGGGGTTTCATGTCTAGCTGTTCTCAGGAGTAGGTCTTTGCTGATCTTAGTCATCTGCCAAGGACCTAGAGGTGCCCCTCTCTCACTCACTGATTCTAGCTCATCCTGCCTCTGACTCTGGCTCCGTAGGTGGAGTTGGGGAGGGTTGATCAGCTCGCATTTTGATGGAAGCTTTTTCATCCCCTTATAGTGTGGAAATGCCCAAATCTCATGTACCTTCAATGTTGCACCTTACTGTAGAGTCCCTTTGTTCATATGAATTTGGGTGTTTGGGGCCTTTTGAAGGAGTCTATATCAGTAGATGGTGAGGAGAGGAAGAGTCCCGTGTCTAGACTGCCGCCATGTTTACCCGGATGTCCCCTGCAAAGCATTTTGACACATCATTTCATGAGCCTCACATCAACATTGTTAAAGTGGGTATATTATTATCCCCACTTTACAGATGAAGATTCTAAGGCTCCATGGAAGTGAAGTGATTTACCCATAGTCATACAATTAGTAAATACTCTCAGTGTAAGAGGCAGGATTCATCCTGACTCTAAATCACAGTGTCCCTCCTCTACTATACAATGGAAAAGAGAAAACAAAAGGAGTACTTGAAGTTCATTTTTATTTCTTCAGTCATGGAATCAAAAAAAAATAAAAACACTAAAAGAAGAAACAAAGTTTACTCTTCTCATTCTGAACATTTTCATAATACTTACTTTTCTTACTTTATGTATTATCTAGAAAGTTCAATCTCTTCTCAATTAAAAAAAAAAGGTCCTTTTGTTGATTTTTCTCTAAATTACGTATTTGGACACAGAAAATTTTAAAGTACTGTACGATAAGACTTTTTTAAATGAGTGCTTGAAATGTAATATCAGTTGTAGGTTTATAGACCTAACATTGCATTATTTCATTTTTGAATATATTTATAAATAATTTTTTCTCTACAATATTTATAGGATCATTGGCCAAGGACAACTCATTTAAAATATGATTTTTATGAATCTTTACAAGCAATGGACAAATTAAAAGAAGAGTGTTCATTTGATGCAATTCATAAACATTTATGTGAACATGTTCCTACACAGCATAAAGCCCTCTTAGAAATGGAATTCAGGTTGAAGGACTTATATGGTGATTTTGTAGAACATGTTACCAGATTCCTGAATTTTCCACCAACTCCAGCCTATTCAGGTAATAACAATTCTTATGCCAAAAATTTATAATCAATTATTTCTTTACCTTCTATCAAATTGTGGAGCTGTCTTAAGGTACATACAATTAATTTAGTTTAGTTTTCAAATCACTAAATTCCAAAGTTGTTTTCAGCTTTACTGTTTGCAAAATCAGTAATTGTGATTAAATTGTTAATGTTGTTCTCAATCCTTTAGATATGAACCTCTTATGGGAATGAACTTATAGGAAATTGTAGTGCCACAGTCTAGAGTCAGTGGGAGACTGTATCATTGTAACAGTATTAGGTTCCAGGCAAAAGCAGAGAAATGGGTCCAGTTAGTAAAACTATCAAGATTTTAAACACAGAGGGAAGGTTCCATTAAGATTGTTCCTAGCACCAAAGATAGCTCCAGGAAGGTATCTTTGATGAGGCTGCCCTACTTTCCTGGGTAATTTTCTCCTCAACTATTGGGACAGCACAATCATCCTTGTACTCTGTGGTAGAAACTTTTGTAATTTAAAAAATATTGACTACTTGATCAAGTCAGGTTTTGAGGTGAGAGTTGTTTTTGTTGTAGCCTATTTTGAAATCTCTACTTTTTATGACTAAAAGTAGGACCATATCCTCTGGAAAGACAAGTTCATAGAAAGAGATATCCTCTCAGGTCCTTTTAGGTTAACTGCTAGAGTGGGCATTGATAATCTAATAAAATAGACCCCAGGCATTTTATAATCATGCTCTTATCCGCAGTGGCTCAGCAACATTCTAAGGTTAGGTTGCAATGTGTGTGTGTGTGTGTGGATTTCATATATAATATGTAATATATTAATGTGTGTATGTGTTTCAGATGAGATACCAAAAGCATTTAGAAGCAAAATATACTTAATTAGCACAGTAGACTATAAAAATGGCCTGAACTTACCTATCTCCTGATCTTTCTCTGTAGTCTATTACTTCTTAGTTCTTAGATCCCTTTGATGGTCTGGTGATACCTATTGGCTCTCCCTCAGAGTATTATTTTTGAATGCAAAAAGAAAATGCATGACTAACAAGGAAACCAATTATATAAAAATGCTTCTAAAATATTTTTAAAGTTTTTGAACTTTATAAACTTAAGAGCTCTTGCCTTAGGATTGTGAACCTTAAAAAATTCTCAGACCCTACTTTATAAGGTTGGATTGTGAACCTTAAAATTTCCCAGACCCTAGTTCCCAAGGTTGGGTTAAGACCATTCCCCACTTTAAATAATGAAGTAACTTAGATCAGGAATGTGAGAACTCTACTTAGATCAGGAATGTGAGAACTCTACTTCACCATACTTAAGCATGTCTTAGGGGAAGATAAAGTTGTAAACTCTTTGCCAAACAATGAAAGTACTTAAACCCATACTTATAGTAAGACAAAAAGTTCTTAAACTGTGCCTATTTTTAGGACTAATACAAAAGGGTGCTAAGTACCTATAAAGGTCAGGCAACTTGTGAATTTACAAGGAGCAAAGAGGTGAGAACTTAGTCAGAGATTCTGGTCTACTCAGGTGTGAATTACTCAAAAGATTAGTCTTCTTAGGTGTGAACTGAGAATGGTCTGTCATTTGAAAAACATCTACTGTGATTGATAGATGGAAGAAGTTAGGGGAGGTGACATAGGAAAAAATTTCCTTTATAAGGAGATGAAAATCTGAGAGCGAAAAACAGTCTCTAGGGACATTCCTTGAAGACAGTCTCTTGGGACAGTCTTTTGAAGACAGTCTGAGGGAGGCTGACTCTGGCTGGAACTCCCTCTGAGGAGACTCTGTCTCTCTGAATCCTTGCTTGGACAGATCTTGTGGTGAGTGATAAAAGACTGACTGATCCCTCTCTTCCTAGGCTGGCTAATGCCAGCCTAGGCTGGTATAGCCCTTTTCTCATTATTTCCTTTTTCTCTCTTTCTCTCTTTCTTTAATTCCTCATTTGTATGAATTAAATTCTCTATAAAACCCAGTTGACTTGGGTATATTTAATAATTGGGAATTTTTCCCTGGCAACCACCTTATATTTGATTTAAAACAAGACACTGTCTTGAAACCATATTTTCTGCGGTCACATTTTTAACAACCACTCTTTTATCTACTACAATTTAAGTCTTCCACTATTTTAATTATTACAGGATCTACAGAGATCCTAAGAGAGAAGGCAGAATGATAGAGGTCTGAATATTCATTTGATAGTATTGGTTTTTATTTTTAAGTTCTAATGTGTCATTTAGATGTCTCTTTCTGAGGAAGGTGAAGTTTATTCTATATGTAAGGCTGCAAGAACTTTCACTTTTTCTCAAAGAGATAAATCTCTAAAGTATGCTGGAACCATTTACATATTCCAGCATGTTTTGGCTCTGGTTCAAAAGATTCAGAATAAGTTAACTCTACTCAAGCCCAAGACCTTGATTAAGCAGTAATTAATGTTAGTTTAAAAGTTTTTGGTAAAGAATCTAAATTGTGTATCATCTATTTGTATAATTATGTTACTTGAGTAGTATTGTGGAGAAGTGAATAAACAGCTGATCTTAGAAGCAAAAAGATGTGGTTTCAAGTGCTGACAGGTATTACATTAATCTACGTGAATCATTTGACTTCTAAATACCTTCAAGATAATCCTTTGATATTAAAAAGAGTAAAACAATTTATGATTAACATTTGTAAGAAGGAGTGTTTTCATGGAGCCTCCCCTACAACAAAGAAATCTGAGATCTTCCTCAAAAGAATATTATTAATATTTATGTTTAGTTTTCTAAATAAAAGAGTTTGATTTTTTAAAAAGTCAAGTTATAACAAAATAGAAGATATTACTGCATATTCTTTGATCTGATTTCGTTTTATCACCATATCTTGGCAACAGAAATTGAACATACTGAGAGGGGATGGATGGACTTAAGATACAAAACAAAATGTATATTTTCAATCTGGCATGTATGTTTTACTTAACTATATGTATTTTTACAATAGTTTCCTTTTTCAAGATGTGAGAGGGAGGAAATTAAATGTTTGCTAATCAAAAAATAGCATTTAAAACTTTTTAGTGAAATAGATAAGCTGGAAGAAAAAAAATCTGGAATCCATCATGAACAAGGTGTTGTGTTCTATGTCTTAAGAGGTAGAGTCAAAAATACAGACCAAAATAGAGGCTTCATAATGACATCTTAAACAATGAGTAGGTCAAAGAACAAGCGTAACCCATGTGAAAGTGATTTATAAAGAAGAAATAACAGCTCCCAAATATCCTGGATGGAACTGACAGTCCTCAGAGGGAAATGATATCCCTGAGAACATATATTAACAGAAAAGGGAAAAAAAAGAGATCAATTAATTGAATATGTTATTAAAACAATAAGCCAGCCCAAATAATCACAAACAAGTACATTTGAAAATTAGAGGCAAAATAGATTGAATTAAAAGACAAAAAAGTCTTTAGAATAGATAAAACTAACACCTACATCTTTAAAAGACTAACAAAATTGATAACCGTTTAGGTAGTCTAATTTAAAAGGAAAATAAAAATAAATAAATAAAATTAGTGGTAAAATAAGGAGAAAAAAGAAATTAAAATTGAAATATAGACAAAGAAGAAACAAAACTATACCTGTTGGTTGACAGCATCACATTTTATAACAATCCAAAGAATCAGTAAATAAAATAGTTGGGAGCAATTAATAGTTTCAGAAAACTATGATACAAAATAAACATACAAACATCAATAGCATTTTCATATGCCAATAACAAAGTCAAAAAGAAAATAATAGAAAAATTAGTTCCACTTAAAATAACTACATGTGTAAAATAGTTAAGAGACAGTCTATCAAAGCACACTATGGACTTGTAGATATGCAGTTATGAATCACTAATAGCTTAAATAATCAGAGAAATATTTAGTGCTTGTGGCAAAGCATAACAGTATAATAAAAATTACAATTCTTGTTATACTAATTAGCACTATGCCAAGCAAACTATGAAGGAGATATTATATAGAACTAGAAAAAATAATTTGTAAAGTTCATTTAGAAGAACAAATCATTTAGAGCAAGGCTTGGCATACTACAGCCACTGGCCCAAATATAGCCTATCATTTGTTATTATATGGCTTATAAATTAAGATTAGTTTTCACTTTTTAAAGTACATTATGGTCTTCCTGGGGGTGGAACCAAGATGACACAATAGAGCAGAGAAGCTCAAAGTCATCATGAGAATCTTTTCCAATCAATCTTAAAATAACACCTCAAAATGAATATAGGAGTAAAAGAACCAACATGGAGACAGAGTGAAACAACTTTCAGGAAAAGAGAAACTTAAAAGGAAGGCAGAGAACATCTGGGGCACTGGGATGAAAGGAGAGCTCAGCCAACAGAAACCTATAGCAAGCAGTGAAGAGCAAGCCAAGAGCAAGATACACACACACACACACACACACACACACACACACACACACACACCCCACATCTGCTGTTCCAAGTTTGCAACCTAAGTCCAAACCAACATCCAGATCCTGAGACTCTACCTAGGCAAACAGAAGTCCAACAAACCCACACCCATTGAAATTCTAAAGTAAAGTCTAAAATTCTAATCTAGGGCAGTCTGTGCTGAAGCAGCCTCATCTGTGTGGGCCCAGAGTAAAGCCAGGAGTACTAGTTTGGGCCTGTGGCAAGGACATAGATCCCAGTCTGTGGTAATTGGTAGATCCAAAGTGGGGGAAGGGGGGCCTGATTCTCTTGCCAAAAGCTCAAGGCAAAGCCCCAGGAAAGGACAGTCTATGGTGTGCCTGACAAGATCAATGCCACAATGAGATCAAAAGTTTACACCTAAGCCTGACACTAGAATTTGAGCAGTCCCTGACTTGATCAAGCATAGAATGAGACCAAAAGTTCACCTAGGACTTAGGGGAGTATTTCAGCTTTCAGCATCTCAAGGGTTAATTGAATCATCAGTGTAAGGTGACCCTCAGAGCTCCCAGCCCTCAGGCCATCATAGATCTTGGAATAACTGAAACTGGCAGAAACCCAGAAATAAAGCTAAGGGTAGCGTCAAGGAAGGACTGAAGTTTAGGAGAGTAGCCTAACCTCCCAGAGAACAGAACCTATCCATAAAAAGGTAGAAAAAATGAACAGATAACCAAAAAAGCACCCAACTCTAAAGAATTTTTATGGAGACAAAGAGCAATCTACAGATACAGAAGGGGACAGTGAAATCAAAGCAAACACATACAAAATCCAAAAGAAAAATGTGTATTGGACAGGGATTCTGGAAGAGCTCAAAAAGGGCTTCAAACACCAACTAAGAGAGACAGAGGATCAATGGGGAAGTGAAATGAAAGCAATGCAAGAAGAAATAGACTAAATGAAAAAGGAGACCCAAAAACTAATGAAGGAAAATAAGCTTTTAAAAATCAGAATTGAGTAACTAAAAACTATTGATCTCATAAGATATCAAGAAACAATAAAATAAAATCAATAGAATCAAAGAAAACAGAAGAAAACGTGAAGTATTTCATTGAAAAAACAACTGAACTAGAAAACAGATTCAGGAGAGACAATTTAAGAATAATTAGATTACCTGAAAGCCACAATCAAAAAAAAAAAATCTTGGATATAATAATACAAGAAATTAACAAAGAAAACTGCCCAGATATTCTTGAACAAGAAAATAAAATTGAAATTGGAAAAATCCATAGATCATCTCCAGAAAGAAATTCTTAAATGACAACTTCAAGGAATATAATAGCTAAATTAAAGAGCATCCAAGCCAAGGAGAAAATAATCCAAGCAGCCTGAATGCCATGGAGCTATAATCAGGATCACACAGGACTTAGTGGTTTCCACATTAAAGGATCAGAAGACATGGAATATGATATTCAGGAAGAAGAAAGATCTAGATTTACAACCCAGAGTCACCTATCCAGTAAAACTGAGTATATTCTTTCAGGGTGGAAAGTGGACATTCAATAAGATGGAATATTTCCAAGCATGCCTAAGAAACAAGCCAGACTTAAACAAAAAATTCTAAGTCCAAACACAAGTCTCAAGAGAAGTCTAAAGAGGTAAATAAGAAAGAGAAAACTTAAGGGACTCATTAAGGTCAAAATGTTTGTATTGGAAAAGAGGATATCTGTCATTCTCAAACTTTATTCTTCATAGTAGAGCAGATAGAAGGAAAATACTTAGAAAGAGGATAGGGAAGTAAGCTGATTATGATATGTAAAAAAATCAAGGGGTGAAAAAGAGGATTGCACTGAGAGACAAGGGAAGGGAGAAATAGAATAGGGTAAATTATATAACATAAAGAGGCATGAAAAACCATTAAAGAGAGGGGAGGACTTAAGGGTGGTGACTGGCAATGCTTAAACTTTCATCATAACTGGCTCAGAGGGACAAACAAGTATACTCAGTGGGATATATAGAATTCTCTTACCCTCCAGAGAAGTAAAAAGGTAATAAGACAAAGGAAGGGGGATGTAATGGAGGGAGGGGAAAGTGGAGGAGTGATAAAAAGCAAAACATTGGTGAGGAAGAATGGAGTGAAATGGAATAGAGCAGGATCTAAAGGGGAAAATAAGATGTAGGGCAACATACAGTTTAGTAATCATAGCTGTGAATGTGAATAGGATGAACTCACTCATAAAATGGAAATGGATAGCAGAGTGGATTTAAAACCAGAATCCTACTATATGTTATTTATAAGAAACACATTTGAGGCAGGGTGACATACACAGATTAAAGGTAAAAGACTGGAACAGAATTTATTATGCATCTTCTAAAGTAATAAAAAGCAGGAATAGCAATCATGATATAAGAAAAAGATAAAGTAAAAATTGATCTGATTAAAAAAGATGAATTATAAAAATAATAATGGATTGATTATTGACTATAAACTGATTAGATACTCTGCTTGTTGCGCTTACAAAGTATCTTCAGTTTATATCAGTGAAGTGAAGCTTATAAGTGAACTTCTCTTCAGGGCCAGGCTCAAGGACACTGAGAAGACTCTTGTTATATAAAAAGTAAACTATTTATTGAGAATATAAGGATAAAAAAAAAGATTTTTAACTGTAAGGGATTCTGACTCCACCCAAATAAAACTCTCTGGTTCTGCAAGGAACCACTTCTCCCATTTCCACAGGCTACACTGATCCTTCCTGATCTGACTAACACAAATTTTCACTATTCTACAATAAACTTAATGCTATTATCCTTATATGAAGTCTATAATTCTTAACTTTGTCTCCAAGTTATAAAAATAACAAAGGCCAGCTGGCTAAGCCTCAGCAAGAACCAAGTTATGACTCTGAGCCTTAGCAGACCTGGAGTTCAAACCAAAAACCAGGTCTTTCTTTGGTCTTCTCAGATATAAAAACAGTCTATGAAATAGCAATAGACAGTCACTAGTGTTTCCCAAGTTGGAAAAGGAAATCACTTAGCTTCTTCAGGTTTTTTCCTCCTTTCCTTCTACCTCAGACAGTGAGTAGAGAGAGAAAAAAGATGTCACCTGCTCCCAGCACTCCAAGAGAGTCCAACTGCAACTCCCAGAGACCAACTGCCACAGAAAACCTGCTACCCCTCCCCCATACACTGTCAACATTTGAAATTGACACTATATCTCAGATCTGTTTCAAATTCTGATTCTTTCTCAAGCCAGCTTCTTCACTTCTTATCTCTAAACTAATATAAGACTTAATTTCTAATATCATCCTTGTAGAAGAAAATTACATCTTGCTAAAAGGTATTATAAACAATGAAGTAATATCAATTCTAAACAGTTATGCACCAAATGGTATAGCATCCAGATTTCTAAAGGAGAAACTAAAGGAGCATAAGGAGAAAATAGACAGTAAAACCATACTAGTGGGGAACCTCAGCCTTCCCCTATCAAAACTAGATAAATCAAACCAAAATATAAATAAGAAAGAAGCAAGGGAAGTGAATGAAATGTTAGAAAAATTAGGGCTAATAGATATCTAGAGAAAATTGAATAGGGATAAAGGGGAACATATCTTCTTTTCAGTAGCACATGGTATATATGCAAAGATTGACCATGTACTAAGGCATAAAAGCATCACAAACTATTGCAGAAAAGTAGAAATAATAAATGTACCTTTTTCAGATTATAATGCTATAAAAATCATAATTAATAAGGATTCATGGAGAGGCAAATTTAAAATTAATTGGAAACTAATTCTACAAAACTGGTGGGTCAAAAAACTAATCATAGAGATAATTATTGATTTTGTTGAAGAGAATGACAATGAGAAGCATGAATTTTAGTTTTACTCCACTCTGCTTAGTCTTCAGAATTCTAGCAACCAGGAATGTATACACCCCCAGTTAAAGACTGGGTCGTGGGGGAGAAAGGCCTATGACTGGCATATGCTAGCAAGTGACAAATCAGAAACAACTGACTGACCCCCTGGGCTGTCCTAAGCCAAGCTTAAGCCACCATTGGCACATGTGAGACACAGGAAGTGATGTAAAGAACTACTTTTATATTTTGCGTCACTTCCTATGAGAGGGAACCCTTTTGTGGAATTGGCCCTGGAATTGGAGCCTGGAGGAACTCAGTGTGAGACCTCAGACTGCTTTCCTTTTAGACGGTCACTTGGTGAGTTATAAGGCTGACTCCCCTTTCCCTTGGCTTTCTAGAGAGGCTCCTTGGATGAGGCCTCTGAACTCCTGCCTAGCTCAGATTAGGCTGGAGCAGTTCAATTCCCTTTTTCTCTCTCTCTCTCTCTCTATTACTCTCCCTCCCTCCCTCCCCCTCTCTCTCTCTCTCTCTCTCTCTCTCTCTCTCTCTGTTTGTGTGTGTGTGTCTCTCTCTCTGTCTCTCTCTCTGTCTCTCTGTCTCTCTCTCTTTCTCTCTCTCCCTCTTCCTTCTATTGTAAATAAACCACCATAAAATTCCATTCTGACTTGAGTATTTCATTGGGATTTAGAATTTTAAATCCCTGGTGACCAACTAAAATATATTCAGTCTCAACCCTAAATTTACCCCTTATAGGAGCAACATATCAGAATCTATGGGATATAACCAAAGTAGTATTCAGGAGAAAATGTATATCCCTGAGTATCTATATAAACAAAATATAGAGAGAGGAGGTCAATGAATTGGACTTGCAACTTAAAAAAAAACTAGACAGAGAACAAATTTTAAATCCTCACTTAAAAACTAAATTGGAAATCTTAAAAAATAAAGGAGAAATTAATAAAATTGGCAGTAAAAAAACTATTGAACAAACAAATAAGACTAGGAGCTAGTACTTTGGAAAAACAAATAAAATAAAGTACCAGTAAATCTAATCAAAACAAAAGAAAGAAGAGAATCAAATTAATAGCATCAAAAATGAAAAGAGTGGTCTCACCTCTAATGAAGAAGAAATTAAGGCATTTATTAAGAACCATTTTGCCCAATTGTATGGCAATAAATATAATAATCTAGGTGAAATGGGTGAATATTTATAAAAATATAAATTGCCTAGATTAACAAAAAGAAGTCATAGAATGCTAAAATAATCCCATCTCAGAAAAAGAAATTGAACAATAAGAACTCCCTAAGAAAAAATCCCCAGAGCAAGATGGAATCACAAGTGAATTCTATTAAACATTTAAAGAACAACTAATCCCAATATTCTACAAACTATCTGACAAATGTGACCCCGAAAATATGGTTTCCAAGACTGTGAATTGCCAAAACTATAAAGGTAATTTTTAGTGTCTTGATTTAAATAAAAAATAAGTTGTCACCATGGGGAAAATTCCCAAATATGAAAATACCCAAGTCAGCTGGGTTTTATGGAAATTTTAATTAATACAAATGAAGGAATTAAGGAAAGGTAGAGAGAGAGAGAATAAGAGAAAATAGTATGAAGGGCCTAGGCCAAATGGTCTAGGCCTGAGCCTTAAGAGAGACTAGTCAGTCCTTTATCACTCACCACAAGATTTGTCCCAAGCAAAACTCCAGTCCTTCCCTGAAATCCTCAACTCCTGAACTGAGTTCAGAGACCCAGCTCCTCCAACTAACTCCAAACTCCAACAAAGTTCAGAGAGCCATCTTCTAAACTAACTCCAAACTCCCCTCCACAGTGAACTCCCAAACTGAGCTACGAACTCCAACTAGTCCAAACTCCAACTTACTCAATTCTGAATTCTCCTTCCTTTTAAAGAAATTTTCTCTTGTTTCACCTCCCCTAAATTTTCACATCTACCAATCACAGTAGACATTTCCCTAGTACTGATCATTCTTATTTCACATCTTCTTTTGTTATCACCTTCTCTGATTAGATTATATATTCTGAGTATTTCACATCTCTTTGCTAAGCTTGCCTTTTGTAAGTTGCTTGACCTTTTAGTGATTAATTTAACCTTTATAGGTACTTATCATCCTTTTATATTAGATGTAAAAATAGACCTAGCTTGAGGTTCTAGCTTTACTATAATTATGAGTTAGGGACTTTTTCATTGCTCCATCAGGAGTTTACAACTTTATCTTCCCCTAAGGCACTGTCTGATCAGGGTGGAGTAATTTTAAAGTTCTCAATACATTCCTGACCAAGTACTTGCATTGTTTAAAATGGGGAATAGCTTAACCAAATCTTCTATGGTACAGTCTGAGTAGTTTTAAGATTCACACAAAATAAGCAAAGAAGGGGGCTCACCAAATTCTTTTTTTGACACAAATATGGTACTGATTCCCAAGCCAGGAAGACCAAAAGTAGAGAAAGAAAATTACAGACCAATCTTCTCAATGAACATAGATGAAAAAATATTAAATAAAATGCTAGCAAAGAGACTACAGCAAGTTATCACAAGGGTCATTTACTATGTCCAGGGAAATTTATACCAGTAATGCAAGGATGGTTTAACATTAGGAAAACCATTCACATAATTGACCATATCAATAACTAAACAGAAATCGTATGATTGTCTCAATGGTTGCAGAAAAATCCTTTGACAAAATACAACACCAATTCCTATTGAAAACACTTGAAAGTATAGGAATTGAAGGAACTTTCCTCAAAATAATAAACAATATTTATTTAGAACCATCTGCAAGTATCTCTATAATGGGGATAAATTAGAAGGCTTCCCATAAGATCAGGAGTGAAGCAAGAATACCCATATCACCACTACTATTTAATATTGTACTAGAAATGCCAACAGTAGTAATTAGAGAAGAAAAAGAAAATGAAGGGATTAAAGTAGGCAATGAAGAAACTAAACTATCAGTCTTTGCAGATTATATGATGGTATACTTAGAAAATCCTAGAAAATCAATTAAAAAGCTAGTAGAAATAATTAATAACTTTAGCAAGTTTGCAGGCTACAAAATAAACCCACATAAACTATCGGAATTTCTATATATTTCCAACAAAACTTGACAGCAAGAGTTAGAAAGAGAAACTCCATTTAAAATTATTATGGCCAATATAAAATATTTGGAAATTTTAATGCCAGGACAAACTTAGGAATTATGTAAACACAACTACAAAACACTTTTCACAGAAATAAAACTAGATCTAAGCAATTGGGAAACCATAAATTGGTCATGGGTAGAATGAGCTAATATAATAAAAATGATACTCCTACCTATACTAATTTATTAATTCAGTGCCATACCTATCAAACTACCAAAAAACTTCTTTATAGAAAAAATTTATAACAAAGTTCATCTGGAAGAACAAAAGATCAAGAATATCAAGGGAATTAATGAAAAAAATGTGAAGGATGGGGGCCTAGAAGTATCAGATCTTAAACTATACTACAAAGCATCAAAACAGCATGGTACAGGCTGAGATAGAAAGGTGGATCAATGGACTAGACTTGGGATAAATGACAGTAGCAACGTAGTGTTTGATAAACCCAAAGATCCCAGCTTTGGGGACAAGAACTCCCTACTTGACAGAAACTGGTGGGAGAATTAGAAAACAGTGTGGGAGAAATTAAGTTTAGATCAACATCTCACACCCTAAACCAAGATAAATTAAAAATGGGTAAATGACTTAAATATACAGAGAGAAATTATAAAACAATTAGGTGAACATAGAATAGTATATCTGTCAGATCTGTGGGAAAGAAAGAAACTTAAAATCAGCCAAGAATGAATAATTTTGATTATATTAAATTTAAATGTTTCTGTACAAACAAAACCAATGCACCCAAAATTAGAAGGGAAGGAACAAATTGGGAAATTGTTTTGAACAAAAATCTCTGACAGAGGTCTAATTTCTCAAATGTATAAGGAGCTAAGCTAATTGTACAAAAAGTCAAGCCAATTCCCAATTGACAGATGGTCAAAGGACATGAATAGGCAGTTTTCAGATAAAGAGATAAAAATTACCAATAAGCACATGAAAAAAAAGTGTTCTAAATCTCTCAGGACAGAGAAATGCAAATAAAAACAATGTTGAGGTACCACCTCATACCTAGTAGACTGGCCAATATGACAGTAAAGGAAAATAATAAATGTTGGAGTGGTTGTGGCAAGAATGCATTGCTGATGGAGTTGTGAATTAATCCAACCACTCTGGAAGGCAATTTGGAATTATACACAAGGGGCTTTAAAAGAATGCATATACCCTTTGATTCCACAATACCTGTACTGGGTTTGTGCCCCAAAGAGATAATAATGAAAAAGTTTGTACAAAAATATTCATAGCTGCACTCTTTGTGGTGGCAAAAAAAAAATTGGAAAATGAGGGAGTGTCCATCAATTGGGGAATGGCTGAACAAATTATGGTATCCGATTGTGATGGAATTACTATTGTGCTGTAAGGAGTGATGAACTGGAGGATTTCTATATGAACTGGAAAGTCCTCCAAGAACTGATGCAGAGTGAAATGAGCAGAACCAAAAGAACATTGTACACTGAAAGTTAAATATTGTGGAACTATCTAATGTAGTGAACTTTACTACTAGTAGCAAAACAATAATCCAGGACATCCCTGAAGGACTTGGGAGAAAGAATGGTATCTACATTGAGAGAAAGAGCTATGGGAGTAGAAACACAAAAAAAACCTTATGATATCACTTATCACTTTTTTATATGGAGATATGATTTGGAGTTTCAGCTCTATGGTAAAAATGAATAATGTGGAAATAAGTATCAAGTGATAACTTCTATTTTTACTTATCAGCTCTGGCAGGGGAAGGGTAGAGGGGAGGGAAATAAAATGAATCATGTAAACATGGGAAAATGTTTTGTTTTTTTTAAACCCTTACATTTCATCTAGGAATCAATATTATGTATTGGTTCCAAGACAGAAGAGTGGTAAGGGCTAGGCAATGCGGGTTAAGTGACTTGCCCAGGGTCACACAGCTGGGAAGTATCTGAGGTCAGATTTGAACCCAGGACCTCTCATTTATAGGTCTGACTCTCAATCCACTGAGCTACCCAGCTGCCCCCAGAAAAATGTTTTTTAAAAATAAAATAGCAATTAATGAAAGATAATACGTTTATATTTCAAATTATACTCTAAAATAGTAGTCATTGAATTATTTCTTTATGGTTTTAAAAATGGAAACAGTAAGAGTAGTAGAAAAATGTCCTTATATCCATAAAAATAAAATATTTATTGAAATTATTTGTCATAAGAATGAATTTTTAGAAGGGAAGAGAAGGAGGATATATTTAGAAATAAGCAAATATAAACACAAATATAAATACAAATTTTTAAAAAAGAAAGTGATGGAAAGAGTTGTAGGAAAAACCTATGTTGTGAAAGAAGTACACTTCGGCACATGTGTGGGGAGGGTAAAACCTTAAGGCAAGGAGACCAATAGCTATTGCAGTAGCCCTAAATTTGAAGACCTAAACTATAGTAGTGACTGTGTGAGAGAAATGAAGGAGATAGATGGAAGAGATGTTTTAAAATTTTTAAAACTTAGGTTATTTGGTTTTGTAACCCCATTTGGAGTTTTCTTGGCAAAGATCCTGGAGTGGTTTGCCTTTTCCTTCTCCTGCTATTTGACTAATGAGGAAACTGAGGCAAACAAGGTTGAATGACTTGTCCATAGAGCTAGTCAGTGTCTGAGCCTAGATTTGAACTCAGGCCTGGCCCTCTAATCACTTGGCCACCTCACTGTCTGATTGAAGGGATGATGATACCCTTAACAGAATTCAGCAAGATGAGAAGCAGGTGGTACTTTTCACCACTTCCACATAACTTGTTTATTTACAGCCAGGACTTCTGCCTAGGCTTACAGAAGTTTGGCTTTGACTGTTCCTTCTTAATAAGCTCCTTGTCCCACCTGAATCATGGAGCTCTTGTCTTTGGATTACCCTCCTATTCGCTTGCCTCAATTGTTTCCCCACCTGGTGTAGATTCTACCTTTCAGACTATGCTGACTTGAATTTGACAAGTTCCACGTCCAGTAGAGCGTAAGATGCAGATACAGTATTGCTGTGCTTCCTTTCAATACTTCGCTATGGCAGCGGCACTGTTTGTTTTAGACGGGGCCGTGATTGCTCTATATTCTTTGCCGATGTTTCCTCCACCAGCTATGCCACGTGTGAGATAGTAAGTGGAGAATGAGGGCTCTTGCCAGGGAGGAAAGGCTTGTCAATGGTACCAGCTTCCGCATCAGTCGGGGCTTCCTTAACACATTCTCCCCTCTCCCTCTCTCTGTTCCTTCTCTGTTGTCTTTTCCCCTGCACAAGCCCTACCCAGGCTCTTTCAGGCTTGCTTGAAGGTCTGTGGCGTGTGCTGGCCTGGTCCTTGAAGGGGGGTATGGAAGCTGTTTTGACTCCAAGGGAGGACTGTGGTCACAAGTTTGATCTGAGCACCTGCCGTCCTCCAGAGATACCTTCCTGGCCGAGCTGATTGGGGGACGACTGCGCTTTAGTATCAAAGAGAAATAGCCTTTTATGTCCTTTTAAGCTCTGAAGTTGTGCTCTTTTCATCTCTGCTTAATAAAGTTTTTTTTTTTACAATTTTAAGATATAAAAGAGCATCCTTGTTTTTTAATGTCTTAGCCTGAATTTTTTATCTAGCCTGGCTTCGGCGTACCCCAAAATACAGTAGTCATGTCAGAGAAGGAGTGTGCTGGGGCCACAAGAGAGATGATGCCAATTTCAATGTGAGCATTTACAAATCAGAAATTTATTAATGATTTTGCTTATTGTCCAGACCTATGAAAGTGATTGAAAAATGCCAGTAACACAGATTCAACTTTACATTGGGCCTACATTTTGTAAAATTCTGTCAGAGATGTACTTTTCTGGTATTTTTCTTTTGAATGCAAGGCTGGTTGTGGCCCTTTGGAGAGGGAAATCCTTTTCACACAAGGTTTTTACCTCACAAACTCTACAAGAAGCTAATTCATGGATACCCTCAGAGAATAGATTCAGGCTGCCTGGAGAGGAGATACCAAAAAGGACCTGGCCAAGGGCACGACAAACATACATCTTGCCTCCATTGCTGGAAAACCACAAAGTACATCTCCAAAGCATTAGGAATGCTGCACCAGGGCCTCCGTTGTGATAACTGGCAGCTGAGAGCAGCGCCGAGAAGTGTTACCTGATGTAATCAAAACAGATTTTTGACCTTAGAGACTTGCCCCTTTTCTGGATTTTGCAGAAAGCCAGTCACTTCACCCTTAAGATAAGTAGGACAAGCAGCTCAGGAGTTCAGCGTGCCCTCCCACCGGAGGCCACAGAAGTCTTGTGTGGTGCCATGGGCCTGGATGTGTCAGTCATTTTGACAACCACAAGTACTACACAGAGTTGCAGGATGTTCCTGTGGAGTTCCTGTGGAGGCCTTGAGGGCCTGAACCCAGAGTTGCAATGACACATGTGTGTTGGGGATCAGAAGAAAAGACTCCACTGGAAATTCCAGTTGTGTGGAAACTTCTTTTAAATGCAGCTCCTAAGGGCTTCTGTATTTGCCTTGAAGAGGTAATGGGCTGACCAGTAGCCTGACTGCCAGACTGTTAAATAGGCAAGGCTTCTGTGACTCAGCTGTTGTTACTCAGGACTGACCTGTCCCCCCATCCCTGCCCTGCCGCACCCACTCCTCCAGTTTGGGCTGCTCAGGGTCCAAGTAGCAGAGTGGAGAGGGCCTTAATCCACATGCCCTACTCAATGACTGCACGTAGGATATTAACCATTTCCCACAGCTTAATTCATCTCTAAAATGATCTGCCAGGATTTCCAAGAACTGATCCATTGCAAGATAGTTCCTGGCAATGGATGTCAACAGGTGCTAGCATATTCCATGACTACTGTCCCCTGTTGCAGCTGGCAGTCCTGGCAGTTGGCAGTTTAAGCCCCTAGCAGGGAATCATCAGAGGCAACTAGTGCTCCTAAGTAAACGTTTCAAAGAGTCTGACAAGACGACTCCTTTCATTGACTTAGAGCCCAACCCCGTGAGTCCTGACAGTCTGTGCCATCAAGGTTACCTTGACGTCTTCACCTAGATACTTCCCAGGGCACAGGTGCAGGAATATTTTTGTTTGGGACAAAAAAGCCTAAACATTCAGTAAATAGACTTCAGAAGGGAGGGGACTACTCTGCATTCACCATAGGCAAATGTGTAGCTTCCACCTATTCCCATAGACAGTCTTTTTTCCTTGCCAGTTCCCAACCTTCCCACAAGCAGGGGTTCTTGGCTGAACTTGGGGGCAGCTGTTGCTGAAGGAAGGCATTCTGAGCTCATAGTTTGAGCAACTCTTGTTAAAGAGCCACAAGACCACAGTTGCAGGCAATACTGGGGAGGAATTCATCAATGTGACTAGTCAGATCCAAAGAACTGCGCCTTAACCAGGTCTATACAATCCCATATTTCTTAAGCATAGCAAAGACTATAAAGAGGGAATTAGCAGCTGGTTGTAACAGGTAATCAGAAACTGGGTTTTCTGACACAAAGGTAAGGAGGAAGTTATTCTAGAAAACAAAAGACACTTAAGTAAGGATTGTCAGGTAGATGCTATATGGGATGAATGAAAAGAATAATACTGAATTAAACTATGGTTCATTCAAGAGATAATTAAGCACACAAGTAGTATACCTAGGAAGAAAGTGACAGGCAATTTTCATAGTCAGAAGCACAGTCCTTTTCCAAAGTAAGGCTAACCAAAATAGAAAAGGATTGAGGCCGCGTGAGTGAAGAAAATGGCCGTGAAAAACAGCTATTGCCAAGCACAACATTTCACTTATTCAAAGGTGAAGGAATCTATTAGCAGTTGGCTGTCTTAGAATCATAGATTTTCAGAGTTGGAAGGCATCTAAGAAGTCCAATAGTCTAACTCCTACTTAAAGCATAAATTTTCCTTACCACATCTCTGAGAAATTTGCCATCACCTTTCCTCCTTTAAGCACCTGCCTCCCTGCCCAAAGCAGTCCATTCAATTTTTGTACAACTCTAATTACCTTAAATTGGACTCCTTGTAGATTCTAATCACTGGTCTTTATTCTGCATTCTAGGTCCAAAGCAGAACAAATCTAGTTCCTCTTGAACATGATAATCTAATAATATAGAATGTCCCCAAAGTCTTAGTTAATTATATGTAATATATTATAATATGTTAGCTTATATTTGCTAATATGGCTTAAATATTTAAATATCTTAAGTGCTTAAGCCATATTAGCTTAAAACTGCCATAAGGTTTTGGGACTTTCCTTTATTATTATTATATTGTCATAAGGAAGGGGGATTAGATTTGTTCTAAATTTAAAATGGAAGGATTGGGAATTATTCTGCATTTAAAGACCTACTCCACACTCCTAAATATTTGTATTTCTAAGCCAAATATCCCAATTCCCCAAAAATTATGGTTTTTGAGTTTTTTCATTCCCCTAATCCCCATCCTCTAGACACATTCTGCCTTCCTAGTATCATTTCTAAAATATGGTGCTTAAAAACAGCAAGAAGCCTGGTTGGTCTAGATCATAAAGTACATGAAAGGGACTAATGTTTAACAAGGCTGTAAATATAAATTAAAAAGAGCTTTAAAAGCCAAAGAGTTTTCATTTGATCCTGAAGGCAATAGAGAACCAATGACATTTATTGAATAGGAGACTAAAATAGTCAGACTTTCATTTCAGGAAGAACACTTTGATGGCTGTGTGGAGGATGAATTGGAGCAAGAAAAACTTGAGTCAGGGAGGTCAATTGAGAGGGCATTATAATTGTTCAGACAAAAGGCAATGAAGGGAATAATGGAAGCAAGAGAGGTTATGATGATAGAAGGAACTGAAATTTTTAATTAATAGGATATGTGAGGTGAGTGAGGGAAATCAAGGATGATTTCAAGGTTGTGAACCTCCATGAATTAATGGATAGAGGGAGGTACCCTTTACAAAATAGAGTTCATAAGAGGGCAAGACTTTGGGGGAAAGATATTGAGTTATGATTTACGACTGAGATTTCAAATCCTGCATAGTAATTAGTGGGTAACTCTAGAGAGAACAATTTCAATTGTGTGTTGAGGTTGGAAATCAATGTAAAGAGGGTAGTGAAAGGAGAGGAAGGGGAGACAAGTATGGTTAACTTTTTCTAGGAATTTGTCTCTAACAGAGAAAGATCAGAATAATTGTTTGAGGGGATGATGATGGGATATAGTTTTAAAATGTTAAAGTATTGGGATGTTTGAGGATAGCTGGAAAAGAAACAATAGATAGAGACTGAAAATAAGAGAAACAGCACAATTTCTGGGTCATCTATGGGAGATAAGAAAGGAACATGTAGAATGTAGGTAAAAGGTTCATTTAGAGAAGAGTCATTTCTTCACCAGATATTAGAATAAAGGAGGAGAGAATAGATAAATATGTCAGGGAAATTTGACGTAAACAGGGAGAGAAGAGACCTCAAAGAGCAGTGCCTCTCATTTTCTCAATAAATAATGAAGTTCTTCATCACCCATGAGGAACCTTCAGTTTGCCACATTTTTCCAAAGGTTACCTACAATGGTAAACCAATCACGGTGACAATTTATTTCAGTGCTTAGGAGGTCTCAAACCAAACTCATTAAAAAGGCAGTAGAAGACTGAGATGGGGAAATGAAAGACTTGGAGTCAGGAGAGATCTGAGTTTGAATGCTCCATCTGACACTAGTTGTTTGAGTACAGATAGGCCACTCAATTTCTCAGTTTCTTAGCTCTTAGTGCTTGTTAACTTGGCTTGAATTGACTTACTTCCTCTAAGTATTATGAAGAATATCCATAACATCCTTTGTATACCTTAACATATAATTATTACCTACGACTGAGGGAACTTAAGTGCTTTAATTCTATCTCTCCCTTACATTGTTTCTGTTTCCTAATCTATAATTTTGTTTTATCATTTCCTTGTCTAGGATTAACCTCTTTGACAGAAAAGTAAAGTAGAAATTGAATACTTTTGTCTTCTTTCTGTTCTCTATTTTTATCTTCCCTTCTATCCCTCAAAGAATCCTGTTCTTTCTTCAACCTTCTTCTCAATCTCAATATAGCTTTTATTTTTAAACACTTTTTGTTGCCCTTAAAAATCATTAGTTAGACTCAGTTCCTGCAAGACTTTATGCTTCCTTAGTTTTTTGTTTGTCTGTTTGTTTTTTCAAACCCTTACCTTCCATCTTAGAATCAATACTAGGTATTGGTTCTAAGGCAGAAGAGTGGTAAGGGCTAGGCAATGGGGGTCAGGTGACTTGCACAGGGTCTCACAGCTGGGAAGTGTCTGAGGCCAAATTTGAACCCAGGACCTCCCAGCTCTGGGGCTGGCTTTCAATCCACCGAGCTACCCAGCTACCCCTGGTTCCTTAGTTTTTAATAGGATATATAGCTGATCTCTGACCTCCTAGTTATGCTTCCCACAAACTGTCATAGACTTATTTTCCCCTCATCCTTGACCCCTCCCTGACATACTGGCAAAGACCTTAAGTATGAGATGCTAGAAATGTCTCTGTGCATAAATCCAGGTAACATGATTAAATATATCTTATTCTCTAGTCATATAGGCCTCTTCTGAAAAAAAAATTCCTTTAGATACCTATCTTGGAGCAAGGAGGGAATCTGGTGCTTTTAAAAGAGGTGTACCAATAAAAAATATTTTAATACCAAACAATAAAAATACCTCTTTAAACCAGATCACTTCCCCCTCAACTGATATAAGCATTTTAAGTGTTCCATTAATGTAGTTCAATATAACACTATTCTGAGCCCAAATGTAAGAGAAAACATGAGATTATTTGAGAAATTAGATTAAAGCATGCTGCTGGGCAGTGGAAAAAGAAGTGACGTATAAAAGCTAAACTTTTTTATTCATTACGATATTCATTACGATATTAGGATATGATGATATTTTAGAAGGAAAGTATTTGGAAAATCATTAGCAAAATGTGTAAATGTTCTCATTAGTTTTAACTATTCAAGAATAACTTATTGAATACTTTTTACATAGATAGCACCATGCTTATCATGGGATTAACCTCTAGACCAAGGTTTCTTGACCTAGGTCTATGACTTTTTTTAACATCTCAAAAACTGTGTTTCAATAGAATTGGTTTCCATTGTTATCCACCACATGGCCAAAGGGGTTCATCACACACACACACACACACACACACACACACACACACACACACACACACACACACACAATAATATTAAACACTCCAGATTTAGGCATTTTTTATTCATTTGAATTTTGAAAAGATAATTCCCATTTTTTAATTTTTCAACCTCTACTAGGTCCTACTTTCCTGGTAAGTGACCATGGATTCTTGAAGATTATGACAGTAGTGTACAAGCTCTAGCAATTTCTACCAAAGATTTCCACTATTGTTCTGTCAAGAGCTTCTATTGTATCTGCTTTCTGAGAACTAGTCTAGTTGATAATGGATAGACTGATCACCAGTAGCCTAGACCTTTAACAATGAATTCTTTGGTCTCAAAAGCCATGAAACAAAGGAAAGTATAAAATGGCCCTCTGCTCTGTAATACTCCTTTCTGTTTGTTTGGTATTGGTGGTAGAGTTGTGGGAAGTAGAGTAGAGGGCACAAAGGCTCAAACACATTTTAGATAACCTATCAATATTAATAGCTTTTTATACTCAAAATATGAAGTCCTCATCTAGTGATCAACAAGTTGAGGAATGGAATTATATAAATCTTTACATTCTTGCTATAAATGAAACCATGTGACTGGTGAATAACTTGTGATCTCCATTGCTATCCATGCAATGTCAAGAGACTGGAGAAGACCTCCCCCCCCCCCCCCCCCAATGCACTGAGTGGATCTTCTTTGAAGGATAAACAGGACAAAGTAGATAAGAGTTCCATGGCATAGGAAGGTATAAATGGATTTTGAAATGCATTGATGAAGGAAGTACTATATCATTGCTGTCACAGATACACAAAAGCATTGAAATCAGGCAATAGTAGCATGACATTTTGTAAAAAGCATTATATCTGGAATTAGATAAGCTGAGTTCAAGTTACAGATCTGCTGTGTGACTTGAATAAATCATCCTGGGCTTGAATTTCATCATCTGTAAAATAAGGTGGTTGGACTAGATATCATCTATGGTCTCCCTAACTCTAAAATTACTATGATCCTAAGTGCTCCTGTATTTATGAGATATAAAGTTTAACAATGTCTTTTCTATTTCTAAATTGTATCTCATTGTTTTTAAGAGAAGGAAAAAAAGTTGGTAGAAATAAAGAAGATGATAGAGAAATTCAAGAAGAAAAGAATATTGATGGTATGTAATTTACTTTCAGTATACAATTTGAAAATTTTCTTGAAATTTATATATTCACAATTTGGTGTTTTTAGCTAAGCTGTCTCTAACCTTCCTTCAGTAGAGAGTATATAATTTTGTATATAACAAATATAAGCATTATTTGCAAATAATGTGGACTTTTCCTTGAAACTTGTAGCATGTGAATTTTTTCAGTATATACTGATTCCGTTGCTATGTTGTGGACAATGTACCACATTAATCCATGGGACTGTTTGACTTTCTTTATAAACCAAATTGCAGGAAATACTCCACCCTACAAACATATCTACACTAATAACATCAATGAGAATTTTCATTATTATTTACCAGGACTATTTACAAGAATATCTTTTAATAGACTCATCTCTATCTTAAACATGCTAATTAAAATAGTCTTATGAACTCAATTTTTTGACTTGGGGAGTAACGTGTTTTGGTATTTTATACCCAATTAAGCTTACTCAGACAGGGCTCTCCTTTAAGACAGATATTAATATTTATAAAATGCATACAATGTAAATATACCTTGATTATTTAAAGGACATTTTAGCTCAGAAATATGGTCATCTACTAGATAATATTTCTTTTGCATGGAGGATTAAGTTCTAACAAAAAATAATAAGAAAACATTTGCTTAAAGATAACTCAGGGAAAAAAAAACAAATTAGAAAAAGGGATACCTTCCAGAGATTCTATGCTGAAACTAGTTCCTCAAAGGAATCTTTAAAAAAGGAGTGAAAGGGGTCCACAGAGAAAGACAGAAAGATAGAAGGAAGGGGGAAAAGGAGAAGGAAGAAGAAGAGAAAGAACAAGAGGAGGAAAACATTTCAGAATCTGAGTCCAAAAAATATCTTTGAATTTTGAAAACCTCCGACATGACATGGTCTCTACTCAAATGATAGAGGTTTAATTCTATTGAATTTTAGAGTCTATTTAATTCTCTTTATAAGAGATAGTTTCATGTAATGGAAAGAATACAGGACATAGAGACAGAAGAGCTCTGTCTCAAATCATTTTTACTTTATGAATTCATAATAGAGATTTTTTTAATTCCATAATTTACAAACCAAATAAAAAAGAATTTCCATATTCAAAGAAAAAAGGTTTTACATAAATGAAATCTCAAGTCTTTTTTATATTTACCTTGCTTTTCTTCATATCTACATCATATATCCCATCCAGAATACAAACACCTCCCCACCCTCTCCACAACACAGAAAACATCATCCAGGAGACTGACATGTTCATACAAATTAAGTCTTTCATGTTTTCACCTTTCAGTTCATTATCTGGAGGTAGCGTTCACAATTTATTTTTCTAGGACTAATTCAGTACCTGTGTAAAATGTTCTCTTGGTTCTACTCATTTCACTATTCATTAGGCCATAGTTCTTTATAAGTTGCTTAAAAAAAAAAAAAAGATCTTCCTTGTTGCTTCTTGTGGTACAGCAGTACTCCATCACAATTACATACCAAAATTTGTTTAGCTATTCCCCAATCGATGAGCATCCCTTTCATTTTCCAATTCATTGCAACTACAAAGAGAGCTGCTATAAATATTTTGGAACACATGGGTTCTTTTCTTTTTTTCCGTGATCTTGGGAAACAGATCTAGCATATAACTCTGGGAGTAATTCCAAATTGCTCTCCAAAGCAGTTGGATCCGTCATGATTCCATCAACAGTGTATAAATGTCCCCATTTTTATACATTCCCCACATTTGTCATTTTGCCCTTTTGTCATTTTAGCCAGCCTGATGAGTAGAAAATATCTCAAAATTGTTTTGGTTTGGATTTCTCTAATCAGTAGTATTTTAGGACATTTTTCACATACCTACATATAGCTTTGGTTTCTTCATATATTATTTGCCCATCTATCTATTGGAGGATGGCTCTTATTCTTATAAATTTTGCAAAGTTGTCTATTTATTTTAGATATGAGACCTCTATCTGAGAAGCTGTCAATAAAAATTCCACCCCAATTTTCTGTTTTCCTTTAGAATTGGCAATAATTGTTTTATTTGTACAAAACCTTTCAATTTAATGTACATAAAATTATCCATTTTATATTTTACAATACTCTACATCTTTTGTTGAATAAATCCCTCTCTTATCTATAAATCTGTTAAATAATATATTCCCTGTTTTTCTAATTTGCTTCTATCTCTATTTATGACTATATCTCTTGCCATTTTTATGGAAGTGAATGGTATGAGATATTGGTCTACACTTAGCATCTACCAAACTAGTTTCTTGTTGTCCCAGCAATTATTACCAAATAGTGATTTCTTATTTCAAAAAACATGGATTTATGCTTTTGTCAACTATAAGTTTACTAAAATATTTTACTGCTTTTGTTGTATGCCTGTTCTATTCCATTTATCTACCTTCCTATTTCTTAGCCAGTACCAGATACTCTTTATAGTTACTATTTTATAATAAATTTTAAAATCTGGTACTCTAAACCTCCTTCCTTTTATATTTTTCCATTAATTCTTTTGATATTCTTGATGACTTGTTCTTCCAAATGCATTTTGTTATTATTTTTAACTCAATGAAATAATTTTTGCTCATTTAATTGGAATCGTATTGAATACAAAGTCAAGTTTAGATAGGATTGTAATTTTTATTGTCTTAGCTCTGCCCATTTATTAATAATTAATATTTCTCTATTTAAATTACTTATTTGTGTAAAAAAGTGTTTTACAATTAGGCTTATGTAATTCCTGGGTTTGTTTTGATAGGCATAATCCCAGATATTTTATTCTCTCTGTGGTTATTTTAAATGAAGTGCCTCTTTCTATCTCTTCTTGCAGGACTTTGCTAGTAATATATAAAAATGCTGATGATTTATGTGGCTTTATTTTATATCCTGCTACTTTACATAAATTGTTGACATTTTCAGCTAACTTTTTAGTTGGATCTCTTGAGTTTTCCACATATGCCATCATGTTGTTTGCAAACAGAGACAGTTTTGTAACTGCTTTTCTCATTCTCATTCCTTTAATTTCTTTTTCTTCTCTGATTGCTAATGCTAGCTTTTCTAATAATATGTTAAGTAGTACTTGGTGATAATGGGCATCCTTGTTTCATTCCTGATCTTATTGGGAATGTTTCTTGCTTTCCCCCATTACAAATTATATTTACTGATTGTTTTAGGTGGATTCTCCACATCATTTAAAGAAAATATCTATGCTTTTCAGTGCTTTCAATAGGAAGGTGTGTTGTATTTCATCTGAGACTTTTTTCTGTACCTATTGAGATAATCATGATTTTTATTACTTTTGTTATCAATATTATCAGTTTTATTGATAATTTTTCTTATATTAAATTATCCTTACATTCCTTGTATTAATCCTATTTGGTCACAATGTCACAATCTTTGTGAGACATATTTTTGTTGTCTCCTAACTATTATTTTATTAAGGATTTTTGCATCCATATTCATTAATGAGATTGGTCTATAATTTTTTTCTCTACTTTTGCTCTTCTTGGTTTAGTTATCAGCACCATATTTGTTTCATAAGAAAGGTTTAGCAAAACCCCTCCTTTATCTACTACTTCAAATAATTTGTTTACTATTGAAATTACTTGATCCTAACTATCTGGTAGAATCTCTAAGTCAAATCTTGATCTTGACACTATCTGTGAGGCCACTATCTGTGACAAGTCCTTTATAGTTGTTTCCTCATTTTCAAAAATGAGAAAGTTAAAATGGATGATCAAGATGAGAATAATTTATTCTTATTTTTTAAAAAAATTCTTACCTTTTATCTTAGAACTGATACTGCTAGGAAGTGTTTTGAGGGCAAATTTTAACCCAAGACCCCCAGTCTCCAGGCCTTGTTATATATTCAGCTGCCCCACATTCTATCTTGATCTTGAAATTCTTCAGAAAGGGTTGGAGGTAAACCCACTACTACTAAGTCATTCTATTTCACTTTTAAATAGCCATGTCTATTGTGTCTTAGATAGCATAATTTTATCTTTCAAAAAATATGAACAAGCATTCAGGAATATATGTATTATACAAAATAATGTATATGCAGATGAAACTACAAAATGTGAGCATGTCAGCTATGGATAGAAGAGTTATTAACAGACTAAAGTATACAAATAGTAATGTAAAATAGACAATTTGTATTGCTTAAAATTGAATTCTCTATACTACTTCTATACCTACTTTACAGTCGAAGAAATGAGGCTGTCAGAAATTAAATGACTTGCCCAAGGTTGTACAGTTGTGTCAGGTTCTGAAATCAGTTCTTATGAACTTCAAGTCCACCATTCTGTTCACAGAGACATCTAACTACCTAAAAGCATATAATAGTTGTTTAATACATGTTTGTGAAGTTGAATTCAATGATTATTTCCATTTTATTAATAGCTATCCTTAGAATGACTTTCAACTTTACATAATCTTAACTTTTTCTTAAAATTTTGAATTCAAAACCTTACAAAGTAATGGAAATCACCTCATATCAATTCCCTTTGAAATTTGAATTAATTCATTATGCATTTAAAGAATATGGGTGAATTACCCCAAAATTATTTCATAGAACTAGAAAAAAATAACAACAAAGTTCATGTGTACAGCAAAAGGCCATGGATATCACAGGAATTAATGAAGTAAGAAGTCCCAGCCTTAACAGATCTCAAACTATACTATAAAGCAGGAGTTATCAAAACAATCTGATACTAAGAAATAGAGTGGGAGATCAATTGAATAGATTAGATAATGGCAGTTAATGTTGATAGAAACTTAGTGTTCAATAAACCCAAAAGTGCAAGCTTTGGGGGAAAGAACTCACTATTTGAAAAAAAGCTGCTGGGAAAACTGGAAAACAGTATGGCAGAGGTTAGTTATAGACCAACATCTCACACCATACACTAGGATAAAGCTAATAACAAAAACAGACCTAATTAAACTAGATAAGGAGCTGTTTGAAAGTACATATGAAGTAATATAAATTCTAAATATATATGCACCAAATGGCATAGCATCCAAGTTCTTAAAGAAAAACTTAAATGAGTTAAAGAAGGAAATAGGCAGAAAAACTTCACTAGTGGAGGACTTCAAATTTGCCGCCTCAGAACTAGATAATCTCACCATAAAATAAACAAGAAAGAAGTTGAGGAGATGAATAGAATGTTAGAAAATTGAGATATGATAGACCTCTGGATAAAATTGTACAAAAATAGAAAGGCTTTTGTAGATCATTAGAAAGCCAAAGTCTATGAGAAATTAAAATGACTTCTATAAGGTCACAGTAAATTAATGGTAGATCTAGAAATAAACCATATCCCCTGAATCCCAGCCTCCTCCTGTACTACCATTCTTCTTCAGTGAATAAACATCCCCAGTTCTTTCAATCACTTTACCTTAGAAATGGTTTTCATACCCCTAATATCAGGTCAAAGGTCAAAGGTCAAGGTCAAAACTAAGCATGACCTTCCTTGGGTATTCTGAGAATTGATCAGGAAACCACATTTTTGTTAAATTAACCCAAGACTTTGTTAGCCTCTTTGGTAAATGCCAAAAAATTCCAGTGTTTACTTACATTCTATTTAGATCCATGAAATTTTCATATTAACTACTATTTAGTTATATTCCTTCTGTACTTGGGCAGTTGAGGAGTGGGGGCGGGGGGTGTCTATGTCTGTGCATGTGTATGTCTGTGACCAAATCTGTGTAAATTTTAAATTCAGGAGTTTTCATTTATATTAAATGTAATTGTTATACAAATTATTAACGATTCCCCCTAGCAAACTAATTGGTTTTCATAAGCATACCATCTTTACCTTCATTCAAAATATTTAAAATATTTAACAAGTCACAGCCAAGGACAGAGTAACCCTATCATTCCCCACTAAAGAATTCCCCACCCCTTCACCATTTCTTTGTTTAAATCAATCATAATTAATTATTTATCAATCATAATTAATAAATAATCATTTAAAATGATCATTAAGCCAATTATTAATCACCCAAGTGTCCCGTCATCTTGCTTACATTTCTCTATTTTATACAGAAGTTTCTTGTAAAAGACTTTGTCAAATACCTGTTGTAATCTCAATGTAATATGAATCCAACAATATAGTAACTCTTTCAAAAAGATGATTGCTGTCTCTTAGAATGAGTTATGAACTGACCACTACTTCCTTAAGTACTTGCAAACCAACTATTTAATACTCTGTTCTATAGCTTGTTACTATGTCGCCTCTCTAACAAAATGTAAGAATCATTATAAGCATAGTTAGCTAAAAATAATTAACCCAGATGAAACCATCTGCTCTCAAATGGCAAGCAGTATGACAAAAAAAAAGTATGAGATCATTTGAACATGTTGGAAATAAGGACTAATGATCAAGATTTATGATTAAAACATATATTTCTGGTATTTGAACCATGTGTGTAAAATAAGCTTCCCAAGGAAGTATAGAATGAAAAAAAGAGAGATAGAAGAGGAGGTAGAGAATGACCTGAATTTGGAGGAATTCTGATAGATCCTCCCTGAAAGAAAGTAAACATTGAGAAGAGTAAGTCAGGAACAGCCAGATGGCTTAGTAAATTGAGATGAGAGCCAGATCTAGAGATGAGAGGTCCTGGGTTCAAATTTGATCTGATCTCAGACCCTCCCTAACTCTGTGGCCTTGGGCAAGTCAATTAACCTTCATTGCCTAGCCTTCACCACTCTTCGGCATTGGAAGCAATAAGCAGTATTGAGTCTAAAACAGAAGGGAAAGGTTAAAAAAAAAGAAAAAGAAAAGAAATTTGGCCTGATTGTTGTTTAAAAAAACTATTGTAATTATATAGAGAGAATATAATATATTATAATAATCTATAATCAGAGACAAGATAACAACTTTCTCTGACCTCTAATATAGTAAAATAACAAGTATAAATAATTGAATTTCATAAAAAAAACCTTTAGTTGATTAGTTGGAGGTATGGGCATTAAAACTAACGCATTGAAATTTATATTGTGAACCAAAAAAAGAAAAGATAACAGGGTAAATGGAAGTTTTTACATGAATTTTAAAGATTTTTAAATTTTTCTTTTATTTTTTTTCTATTTTTCAGTATCCATATCGTACCACTGAAAAGAAGAGTATAGAGGTATTTAAAACTACTTTACTATAAGAACACATTTAAATTAAACCAACATACTGTGTTAAAGAATGTTTGAAATTATGTGGATTTATATATTGGATCCTAGAAAATGAAAATTTTGGATTTGTTTGAAGTTAAATTTTAATACTAAATATTTTTGCAACTTTAATTTTGATCTATAACACTTCATATAGAGTATTTTCAGCTGTTTCTGATATTTTCTAAGTAAAAATTGCCTTTAACTTTAAAACAGTTGCTTCAGTAACACTTTAAATAATTGTGTTAGTGTCCATAAAAATATCTTAGAGAATGTAAAACATTTTCATCTCTGGTAGTGTTATAGGTTAGCAGAATTATCAGCTCTGGAAACAGTAATTTTAGTAATGCTAAAAATGCTCCATTTTCATGAATTATTTTCAAAATTTAAAAATAGAAAGGAAATTTTAAGTTTTACCAGATGTGGCTGCATCCAATAATCAATCATCATTGCTGATCACTGTCATTTTCTTATCCTGAATATTGTTGGACATCTGTTTTTATTGGCTTATGACACTGATTCTCCACCCTCAGAATGAGAGAACTGGTTACTGAATCAAAGGATCCTTCTCTTAGCCTTACTGGACTAAAAGAAAATTGGAATAGAGTCATAATTCCTAGAAACTTATTCTACTGTGTATGCTAATATATCCCTAAGGCAATTTAATTTTTTTCCTTTCTTGAATCTAAAATGGTGATTTAATGAACAGTTCTTTGTCCCATCTCCTTTGAGGAAAAGAGACACAGAGAATGCAACAGGGAGTAACAGTGATGTTCAAAGTAATAGAGTCTATATTACTATAGAGTTCATCAGACTACTTTAAAGCAAGGAAATTAACTGGACCTTACTGCTCAGTAAACTACCAACCAAGTGAGACTTTTAGTCTATATTTTCTTTCCTCTTAGTTTTTTCTTTAAATAAAATAGACTTTTGAAACATACTAGATAGGTGGTGGCAATTGCCATAACAGCTAAGGACTCTGGGAGAGAAGGTGAAGCTGGTATCAAAAGAGCACCCAGGAAAGAAAGAGATGAAGGTAATTGTGGCCATCAAGACATTCTTTCCAGGTCATTTCCTGATAGACTGGCTTACATCTTGAGAATTTGGGTAAATTTTTCAAACTCAGGACCCAAATATCTTGTTCTCTTGGTATTTAAACATACCAAGTGTTTCCGTTTCCAGCAAAGCAGAACATCCTGAGGTGTATAAACAGTGGAGGTGTGGGGAGGATTTTATTTAGTGACACAGTGCCTAACTCTTAGTAGGCACTAAATAAATGTTTTCAAATGAATTGATTGAAAGATAGAATTTTTTAATGATTCTGTTAAAGTTTTAAAGAGATTTGCATCATACAAAGCCACCCCAAAACTAAAAAAAGTCAAATAATTGTTGTTTATTGACTCTCCTCCCCCTTTAGAATTATACCTTCCCAGGTTTCAAAGCCAACAAGAGTACCAAACTACCCAGACATTTGGAAGCTACTGAAATTTTTCTCTATGTTTTAAAAACCCAGAAGCTTGAGGTATGTAATTGTTACTTTGTTCCACCAAAGAGTGGTCAATGATAGCATATTATTTAATTCACTAAACTTTTTTACATTTTAAAGCATATTAAATATAAAATTAAACATTGAGCTAGTTGTTTAAAATCAGTAGTGCATAAGGCACTACTACTTATTGCCTGCTAAACAGGTAAACAATATTAGTGGACAGGACTTCTATGATATGACATGTTATTTTATTTTTTTGTTTGTTTTTTTTTTAAATATATTTTATTTGATCATTTCCAAGCATTATTCGTTAAAGACATAGATAATTTTCTTTTCCTCCCCCCCCCCCACCCCCCATAGCCAACGCGTAAGTCCACTGGGCATTAGATGTTTTCTTGATTTGAACCCATTGCTTTGTTGATAGTATTTGCATTAGAGTGTTCATTTAGAGTCCATCCTCTGTCATGTCCCCTCAACCTCTGTATTCAGGCAGTTGCTTTTTCTCGGCGTTTCCACTCCCATAGTTTATCCTTTCCTTATGAATGGTGTTTTTTTCTCCTGGATCCCTGCAAATTGTTCAGGGACATTACACCGCCACTAATGGAGACGTCCATTACGTTTGATTATACCACAGTGTATTAGTCTCTGTGTACAATGTTCTCCTGGTTCTGCTCCTCTCGCTCTGCATCACTTCCTGGAGGTTGTTCCAGTCTCCATGGAACTTCTCCACTTTATTATTCCTTTTAGCACAATAGTATTCCATCACCAACATATACCACAGTTTGTTCAGCCATTCCCCAATTGATGGGCATCCCCTCGTTTTCCAGTTTTGGGCCACCACAAAGAGCGCAGCTATGAATATTTTTGTACAAGTCTTTGTGTCCATTATCTCTTTGAGGTACAGACCCAGCAGTGCTATGGCTGGGTCAAAGGGTAGATATTCTTTTGTCGCCCTTTGGGCATAGTTCCAAATTGCCCTCCAGAATGGTTGGATCATTTCACAGCTCCACCAGCAATGAATTAATGTCCCTATTTTGCCACATCCCCTCCAGCATTCATTACTTTCCTTTGCTGTTATGTTAGCCAATCTGCTAGGTGTGAGGTGATACCTCAGAGTTGTTTTGATTTGCATCTCTCTGATTATAAGAGATGTAGAACACTTCTTCATGTGCTTGTTAATAGTTTTGATTTCTTTATCTGAGAACTGCCTATCCATTTCCCTTGCCCATTTATCAATTGGAGAATGGCTTGATTTTTTGTACAATTGATTTAGCTCATTATAAATATGAGTAATTAAACCTTTGTCAGAGGTTTCTATGAAGATTTTTTCCCAATTTGTTGTTTCCCTTCTGATTTTAGTTACATTGGTTTTGTTTGTACAAAAGCTTTTTAGTTTGATGTAGTCAAAATTATTTATTTTACATTTTGTGATTCTTTCTATATCTTGCTTGGTTTTAAAGCCTTTCCCCTCCCAAAGGTCTGACATGTATACTATTCTATGTTTACCCAATTTACTTATGGTTTCCTTCTTTATGTTTAAGTCACTCACCCATTTTGAATTTATCTTGGTGTAGGGTGTGAGGTGTTGATCTATTCCTAGTCTCTCCCACACTGTCTTCCAATTTTCCCAGCAGTTTTTATCGAATAGTGGATTTTTGTCCCAAAAGCTGGGATCTTTGGGTTTATCGTATACTGTCTTGCTGAGGTCGCTTTCCCCCAGTCTATTCCACTGATCTTCCTTTCTGTTTCTTAGCCAGTACCAAATTGTTTTGATGACTGCTGCTTTGTAATATAGTTTTAGGTCAGGGACTGCAAGGCCCCCATCATGTGTGTTTTTTTTCATTATTTCCCTGGATATCCTTGATCTTTTGTTCTTCCAAATGAACTTTGTTATAGTTTTTTCTAAATCAGTGAAGAAGTATTTTGGTAGTTCAATGGGTATGGCACTAAATAGATAAATAAGTTTGGGTAGGATGGTCATTTTTATTATATTGGCTCGTCCTATCCATGAGCAGTTAATGTTTTTCCATTTGTTCAAGTCTAGTTTTAGTTGTGTGGCGAGTGTTTTGTAGTTGTGTTCATATAGTTCCTGTGTTTGTCTTGGGAGATAGATTCCTAGGTATTTTATTTTGTCTAAGGTGATTTTGAATGGGATTTCTCTTTCTAGTTCTTGCTGCTGAGCTGTGTTGGAGATATATAGAAAAGCTGATGATTTATGTGGGTTTATTTTGTATCCTGCAACTTTGCTAAAGTTGTTGATTATTTCAATTAGCTTTTTGGTTGAATCTCTAGGATTCTTTAAGTAGACCATCATGTCATCCGCAAAGAGTGATAACTTGGTCTCCTCCTTGCCTATTTTGATGCCTTCAATTCCTTTATCTTCTCTAATTGCTACTGCTAGTGTTTCTAGTACAATGTCAAATAGTAGAGGTGATAATGGGCATCCTTGTTTCACTCCTGATCTTATTGGGAATGCATCTAGTTTATCCCCATTGCAGATGATATTAGCTGTTGGTTTTAGATATATACTGTTTATTATTTTTAGGAATGACCCTTCTATTCCTATGCTTTCTAGTGTTTTTAATAGGAATGGGTGTTGTATTTTATCAAAGGCTTTTTCTGCATCTATTGAGATAATCATGTGGTTCTTGCTAGTTTGCTTGTTGATGTGGTCAATTATGTGGATGGTTTTCCTAATGTTGAACCAGCCCTGCATCCCTGGTATGAATCCTACTTGATCATGGTGAATGATCCTTCTGATCACTTGTTGGAGTCTTTTTGCTAGTATCCTATTTAAGATTTTTGCATCTATATTCATTAGGGAGATTGGCCTATAGTTTTCTTTCTCTGTTTTTGACCTGCCTGGTTTTGGAATCAGTACCATGTTTGTGTCGTAAAAGGAGTTTGGTAGAACTCCCTCTTTGCTTATTATGTCAAATAGTTTGTGTAGTATTGGGATTAACTGTTCTCTGAATGTTTGATAGAATTCACAGGTGAATCCATCAGGTCCTGGGGATTTTTTCTTAGGAAGTTCTTTGATGGCTTGTTGGATTTCAATTTCTGATATGGGATTATTTAGGAATTCTATTTCCTCTTCTGTTAGTCTAGGCAGTTTGTATTTTTGTATATATTCATCCATTTCTCCTAAATTGGTGTATTTATTGCCATATAATTGGGCAAAGTAATTTCTAATGATTGCCTTAATTTCCTCTTCATCAGAGGTGCTGTCCCCCTTTTCATCTTTAATGCTGTGAATTTGCTTTTCTTCCTTCCTTTTTTTAATTAGATTGACCAGTACCTTGTCTATTTTGTTTGTTTTTTCAAAGTACCAGCTTCTTGTCTCATTTATTAAATCAATAGTTCTATCACTTTCGATTTTATTAATTTCTCCCTTAATTTTTAGGATTTCTAATTTGGTTTTCTGCTGGGGGTTTTTAATTTGATCGCTTTCCAGTTTTTTCATTTGCATTTCCAATTGATTGATCTCTGCTCTCCCTTGTTTGTTAATATAAGCATTCAGGGATATGAATTTACCTCTGATTACTGCTTTGGCTGCATCCCAAAAGGTTTGAAAGGATGTTTTGCCATTGTCATTTTCCTTGATGAAATTATTAATTGTTTCTATGATTTCTTCTTTAACTAAACGGTTTTGGAGTATCATATTGTTTAATTTCCAATTGGTTTTAGATTTGGTTTTCCATGTACCATTACTAATCATTATTTTTATTGCCTTGTGATCTGAGAAGGCTGCATTCATTATTTCTGCTTTTCTGCATTTGTGTGCTATGTTTCTGTGACCTAATGTATGGTCAATTTTTGTGAATGTGCCATGTGGTGCTGAGAAGAAGGTGTATTCCTCTTTATCCCTATTTATTTTTCTCCATATGTCTATTAATTCTAATTTTTCTAAGATTTCATTCACTTCTTTTACCTCTTTCTTATTTATTTTTTGATTTGATTTATCTAAATTTGATAATGGTTGGTTTAAGTCTCCCACTAGTATGGTTTTATTGTCTATTTCTTCCTTCAATTCTCCTAGTTTCTCCATTAGAAATTTGGGTGCTATATTATTTGGTGCATACATATTGATTAATGATATTTCCTCATTGTCTATAGTCACTTTTAACAAAATATAATTACCTTCCCTATCCCTTTTGATCAGGTCTATTTTTGCATTGGCTTTATCGGATATCATGATTACCACTCCTGCCTTCTTTCTATCAGTTGAAGCCCAGAAGGTCTTACTCCATCCTTTAATTCTGACCTTGTGGGTGTCAACCCGCCTCATGTGTGTTTCTTGAAGACAACATATGGTAGGGTTTTGGATTCTAATCCATTCTGCTATTTGTCTACGTTTTATGGGTGAGTTCATCCCATTCACGTTCAAAGTTATGATTGTCATTTGTGGACTCCCTGGCATTTTGATTGCCTTCCCTAATTCTAACCTATTCTTCTTCGGCTCTACCTTTTAGTCCAGTGATTTACTTTGAAACAGTCCCCCTTGTCCCCTCCCTTGATGTTTCCCTTTTTAGTCCCTCCCTTTTTGTTCCCTCCCCTTCCCCCCTCTCTTTCCCTCCCTTTTTGTTCTCCCTCTCCCCCTCCCCCCCTTGGTTTTCCCTTCTCCTTACCCTTGTTGGGTAAGATAGAATTCAAGATCCCAATGGATCTGGATGTTTTTCCCTCTCAGAGTTGATTTCCCTGAGATTGAGGTTTAAGTAAATCCCCCCCCCCTCTCTTCCTCTCCTTCTTATAGGAGTTTTCTTCCCCTCCCCTTCCCATATGAATCTTTGTGTGAGAATGATTATTCTATTTGGTCTTTCTTTACCCCCTATTTATACATTACATTTTCCCCACATATTAGTATACATAGGTTGATATAAATGTAGTCCTTATAGAAGAGAGTTTGAGTAAGAGAAGAAGATAACATTTTCCCCTTTCCTTAATATTTACCTTTTCAGGTATTCCTTGCTCTTTGATTTTCGGTATCAAACTTTCCACAGAGCTCTGGTCTTTTCTTTGCAAAAAGTTGGAAGTCTTCTATTTTGTTGAATGCCCATACTTTCCCTTGGAAGTATATAGTCAGTTTTGCTGGGTAGCTGATTCTTGGTTGGAGACCCAGCTCTCTTGCCTTTCTGAAGATCATGTTCCATGCCTTGCGATCATTCAGAGTAGAACTTGCAAGGTCTTGTGTGACCCTGATTGGCATTCCTTTATATCTAAATTGTCTTTTTCTGGCTTCCTGTAGGATTTTTTCTTTTGTTTGATAGCTTTGGAATTTGGCAATTACATTCCTGGGAGTTGTCTTTTGGGGGTTTAGTGTAGAAGGTGTTCTGTGAGCTCTGTCAGTGGCTGTATTGCCCCCTTGTTCTAGAATCTCTGGGCAATTTTCTTTGATTATATCTTGTATCACCATGTCCAGTTTGGTGTTTATTTCTGGCTTTTCTGGGAGTCCAATTATTCTTAAATTATCCCTTCTCCCCCTATTTTCCAGATCTATCACCTTGTCGGTGAGATATTTTATGTTCTCTTCTAATTTCTTGGTATTTTGGCTTTGCTTTATTGATTCTTGCTCTTTTACACGATCGTTGTCTTCCAGCTGCCTGATTCTGGCCTTTAAAGCCTGGTTTTCTTTTACAGTTTGGTCAAACTGGTTTTGTAGATGCATGAATTTCTTTTGCATTATTTCCAACTTTTCCTCCCAGAAGGCTTCCATCTTTTTGGTCATTTCTGATTCAAATTCTTCATAGGTTTGTGGAGAGTTTCCATTTCCTTTGGAAGGTTTTGGAGCATTTTCTTTTATATTATCTTCTATCTGCTCTGTATTTTGTATTTTGGCTCCATAGAATGTGTCCAAAGTCGCCCCTTTCTTCTTATTTTTCTTGGTATTTTGGGGCTTCTGTGCTTCTGTGGAGTTTTCCATCTCTGAATGTGGAGGATTGGCTTTTCTTGTCTCTGTCTGGTGTTCAGAGGCTTTAGTCCTGGGCAGATGGTTCTATGACTTTCCCTGGGTTAAACTGAATATGCCTCACTGGAACTGGAATGGAAGGGTCGGACCACGTTGCTTTCAGGAAGTTGCCTTCAGAATCGCTGGCCGTGAGGCTGTTTCGTCGGCCTGCGGGGGGATGGGCTGCAGCTAACCCAAGCTCCGAGAGCAAGGACTTTCACTGAGACTTGGATAGCAGGATCCAGCCCGTGAGGCTGTCTTGCCCGCCCTGAGGGTTGCTGTTGTTTCGACCAGCTCTCTGCAGCGGAAGCCCCAGGCAGTAACTTTCACCGGGACTGTAGAAGGCCCTGAGGGTTCTGCTCTCTGAGCCCAGCCGGCAGGGCTGCGGCTTCCGGGAGCCTTGGACTCTGCGCTCCTACCCCTGAGGTCCGAGGGATCTCGGGTTCTGGCTTTTGAGGGGAGCCGTACCTTTTGAACCGGGTCCAGGTCCAGGAGGAGGGTTCCCAGGGTCTGTGCTGTTGATCGTTTTGAATTTCGGCGCCTTAGGAGCTTATAGTTTGAGATCGGTCGGGAAGGTTTTTCCGGAGATCTGAACTTGAGCTTTCTCTAAGCCGCCATCTTAACCGGAAGTCATGACATGTTATTTTAAATTGTTTCAGAAATATTCTGTAGTTTCTTGTAAAAAGAATTTTAAAAATATTAGGTGAGGATACTTATCTCATGCCCCTAGTAAAAGTATGTAGAACATAATTCTTAGGTAGGTTTTTATTTTTTCAGAGCATAGAAATGTGTGTTTGAATTTTATGTGTTGGTATGAGAAAAGACATTTCCTTAAATGGTTATCTGTATAACTTTTGAATAGTATATTCCAAATTTAGCCTGTTAGACTAAACAGTGAAAACAAAATACAGAAAGGTCAACATATAGTTCACATGCATGGAATGAACGAGCTTCACATCTAACATTCAAAACCCACATGTATAAGTTTGCACTGAAAATTTGGCTTATTGACAACTTTTCTTTGAAAAGCAGTGTGAAGAAATAAAATGGATCACATTTTCCCAGGGCTTTGATGTATTTCCTTAGTGGCTAGACAAGACTGCAGTCAGGAAGACTTGAATTCAAATCCAACTTTAGTCACTACTAGTTTGTATGACCCTGGGCAAGTCAATTCTCCTCTCTTTACCTCAGGTTCTTCATCTGTAAAATGGGGATACCATACCTCTCAGGGTTGTTTTGAACATAAAATGAGGTATTTATGAATGGCTTTGGAAACAGTAGAGTATTATGTAAATTCAAGTTATTATCATAATACTTCATACTGTTTTGAAAGAATAACAATGAATGATATCTTAAAGATATGAAAAAAATCATCATATTCTTCAGAGAATAAGCTCCTTATTTTTGTTGGTAGTGATGGTGGTGGTGAATTGGGAATCATTGGTCCAGCAATGGCATGCTACAATCCTGGAGGCAGTCACCAAGCAGCAAGGTTATCCCTAGGATGTGGCCTAGGGTGGTGTCATTTTCTACTCTCCTTCTTCCCACCAGGTTTTCTTTAACTTCTTAAACTGGTGCTTCAGATTAAAGACTTTGTTTTGGAAATATTCCTTTTCACAGACTGCTTCATAAGAGTCAATTCCTTGTGTACATTGTGTCCCAGGAGGAGAGTATTCTTATTTTCTTTGTACTTTTGTTAGTATGTTTTCTCTTATTAGTTCCTATCGTTGTAACCTGTCTTTTTTTGATGTTAAGATTTGCCCAGAATAGTTCTTTATAACAGTTTAGTAGCATCACGTTGCAGTTCTACTTTTCCTTTGCTAGTTTTTCCCCTAATAACCAACACAACTTGTCAGGGAAATAGGATTTATTTAAATATGACCAAGCACAACTGATATAAATCAACTTTGGAAAAAAAAAGCAGACTAATGACTCTTTGAGGTCTCCAAAGCATTCCCCCTTTATTTAGAATATTTTCCCCTCTCTCCCCTCCCAAATCCGAAGAGCAATTGCACTGGGTTATACATGTATCATCGTTCAAAACCCATTTCCATGTTATTCATATCTGCAGTAGGGCAATCCTCCAAAGCTTTTTCATACATTGTGTCATTTGGGTCTTCAATGACTCTGTGAGATACGTCCTGTAGGTGCATCTTTTACAGATGAAAGTGCTCAGGGCCGGAGGTCTTCCAGGACACACCCTAGTACACCTCAGACTCCAAATGCATCACTCTCTCTACAACACCCTTTACCTGTCGTAGGAGCTAGAACAAACACTTCCTTGGAAAGGGAATGAGCACTGTGCTTAAAATAGATGTGTTAGAATATATAAATTTTTTCCAATTCTAATGTGTCACTCAGTCTGCTTACTTGGATTTCCATGGGGAGAGATTGCTTTATCTTGGTGCAAAACGAATAACAGGAAAAACACAATAGAGCCCCAGACTAAAGTATGTGACGTTTCTAACAGTTTAAGAGGCCCCAATATAGGCCATAATGTGATTCCCTCAATATTCTGGGCCTCTGGCATAAATACAACAAGGAATGACTTTGTAATACATACAATATACATACACACTTGTGTTTATTTGGAAAATTTATTGAGATTATTGTAAGTGCACTGTATCATCAACACCATCATTACTTTAAACCGTACATTTGAGTTTCATAAACTGAGTGTGGGAAATCTGATTACAAAGATTTCTCTGGCTAAGGGGCCAGGCTGTGCCTTCTATTCTAGCGAGGGAGCCTGGCGGCTGGGGGGGGGGGGGTGCTGATGCTTTGATGTTCCCTGGCATGTCCAGGGATGCCTCTTACTGGACTGACCCAAAGCTTTCTGATGAGGCTGAACAAGCTCTTTACAGGCTCTCCATGTTGCACGAGTTGAAGAAACAGTTACCAATGTAAATGCTGCCCGTGCCATTCAGTACGTACCCAGTAAAATAAAGGAATGGAATATGATGCAGTATGGGTAGATCCGTCCCGATGAATCAGCACTTTCCTGAAGTTGCAGAGGATGAGGCAGGGGCAGATAGGAGGGGCGGATTTTTTAAGAATGGTCACTTGGAGAGAAAATGGCATGCACAGGTTCCCACAGGATAAGTAATAGGGAGTTTGAAGCTGGGAGGGAGCTGAGAGGTCCAGTCTCCCCAGTTTAGGGATAATGAGACCGGGGGAATGATGCAGATAAAACCCACTTCATAATGAAGTGAGAAGCAGACAGTTGTGTTACATGCAGAGAGACGATGACAAGATGTCTTTGGGAACGGGTATTTGCAGCAGGTCTTGTGGATGTTGACAGTGACAAGAGATGGTTCCAGTTGTGGTGCTTCAGCAACTGGGAGAGATTGTTTCAGTATTATACAAATACTTCAAACTTAGTGAAATTCCAAAGATTTTTATAAGTATATTTTATATATATATATATGTATGTATATATATATATATATATATATAAGGAAGGATGTTTCTATCATGTCTGTTATGCACAGGCACTGTGTTAAGCACTTTACAAATATTATCTCATTTGACTTTAACAATAACTCTGGAAGGTTGGCACTATTATTATTATTTTATAACTGAGAAAACTGAGAGATAGTGACTTGTTCAGATTCACAGAGCCAATAAATGTCTAAGGCCAGATTTTTTTTTAAACCCTTACCTTCTGTCTTGGAGTCAATATTGTGTATTGGTTCCAAGGCAGAAGAGTGGTAAGGGCTAGGCAATGGGGGTCAAGTGACTTGCCCAGGGTCACACAGCTAAGGCCAGATTTTAAATCAAGTATTCCTGACTCCAAGTCCAGTGCTCTATCCACTGCACTATCACTGTATTGAAAGAGTGATTCAACTTACTATGGGCCTTCACACCTCAAAAGGGGTGGGAAAAGGTACAAAAATTCAGGGGTTTAGATTTCATAAGGGGGAAAAATATAGTCACCAGTGGAGAGACTGAAGAAATATCTCGTGAAAACACCTAAAACAATGAAGCAATACCACAGTATAAGGAGATCCAAATATAATGGTTTTCAGTATTCTTCATGTATAGTTTCTCATTTAAGCCCGACAACATAGCTCTGTGGAACAGGTACTACGGTCATAATTGTCCCCACTTTTGAGATGAGCTCATTGAGACTTAGAGAGTTTAAGTGCCCTATCCATGATGACAAAACTATCAAATTCTAGGATGTAGGATAAGAACAAACTCAGCAGAAGAATTAAACTGGTTACGGGTAACTAATAAGCCTCAAACCCATCAGTGAGTTAAGGTTGTGTCTACCTCGAGTACGTGAAGACTTCCCCAGCAGAATGGCCAGATAGGAACAATTTGTTCCAGTGACCATGAAGGGGATTGAAGCAGGCACAGTGGAGTACTGAAATCTTGGTCAGACATTGAAGATGCCTATAACTAATCATCCTGACTTTTTTATTGTCATTATACTTCAATGATTCTGGAAGAGAAAGTGAGGCTGCCTCATAAGCAGTCAAGACATCTCCTCATATGTCACTGGTCCTCATCAAAAATGAAGGATGGACAATAACAATTAGAGCTACTTTACAAATGCTTTCTCATTGGTTTTCCACAATCTCTAACTTCAAAACTTGAAGAAATAGGAGAGACCCCAAAAAACATTATCCCAAATATAGCTGTTATTAACCATTGTCCAATACATTTAATTGCATCCAAACTCAGGTTCTCTAAGCTAATATCTAAATAATAGAAAACTTCTCCAGTGACTCTGAACATAGGAGAATACAGACTCTCAGAAAAAGACTTTGAGAAATGATATATGTTCACATTTTCACTGCTCTGCTACAAGGAGATCTCACATTTCTCTCTTTCCAAAAGAAACAGCTTGATGGCAGGGGCAGGAGCCAAACCTAACAAACACCAATCCAGAAATCCCTGCCTTACCTGTTTTTTTTTGAGTAGCCCAAGAATTGAAATGGGCAGTTGCCCCATATCCACCATCTGCTAGCCACTGCCTCATAGTTTAGGTGACCTGGCTACTTTAATACTTGAATACAGCACATTTGGGAATTATGTGCTACTGCACTGGCTGGAAGCCATGACTAATGATCTAAAGCTGATGCTAGTATCAAAAGAATTGTTAACTGAAGTAGCCCATGCCAGAAATCTTGGCATAACCTGTAAAAATAATTTATTTTCCACTTTTAAATGGCCAAATAAACCTTAAAGAAGAACTCATATTGATTTTTTATAGTCATTCCAAGGGGGGAAATCTTGATTATAGTATATTCTTCCTTAAAGTTGCTTCAAGGGAGGCTTTCTAGTTAAAACATTAGAAAGTATTAATGAAATCCAGAGTCAAAATCTCTCAAACCAAATATAATAAATAGATTCAAAAAAAGAGAACATTTGCAACATAAACAAAAGAAAAACTTTAAATAAATTAGAGAAAAGTAAAGGTACACATTTTTAAAGTATTATTTACAAATGAAGTTCATATTATTGATAAAAAGGCAAGTCTAGGTTAAGCAAACAAATAATAAAAATATAAAAATTTTGCTCATGAGGATTTCTTAGGTGCATATTCACAATAGAAATAAGAAAGTATATATTCCCTGTTCATTATATGACTGGCAAAAAGGGAAAAAAAATTTTAGATAAGACACTAAATTCACCAATGAAAAGTTACAGTAAATTATAAGTAACATGCTATTTGTAAGACATATTTAATCCAAAAAGATCTAAATAGTTTCCAACTGAAAGAACAGTCTAATATTTATCCTACTATTACCAAATCATTAAAAGCAAGTGTCACTAATTATTAAAGTTTAACTAAATAAAGTATTAAAAGAAATAAACAAGACCATTATGTTATGCTAAAATGTGCTATGCAAAATGAAAACATAAAATATTAAATATGAATGCATCTAATAATTCTGTAGTAATATTCAGGAGAAAAAAACAACATTCTGAGGATAAGCCAATTAAAACAGCTGACAGTGAAAGATTTTAATATCTCAATCAGAATATTAGAAATTTAACATAAACAAGAAAGAAAGAAGTTTAGGAGGTGAATGGAATTTTAGCAAGTTTAGATTTCATAGATCTCTGAAGAAAATTGAATGACAATAAAAAGGAATACAGCTTCTTCCTAGTACTATATGGTTCCCTATGCAAAAACTGGCCATGTATTAGGGCATAAAAATCTCATGACCAAATGCAAAAAAAAAAAAGAACAGAAATAATAAATGCTTTCTTTTCATGTCATAATGCAATAACATTATAATTATCAAGGGGCCATGGAAGAAAACAGAGAAGAATTAATTGGAAACTAAATAACTGAATTCTAAGAATTGATGGGTCAAAGATTAAATCATAGAAACAACCAGTAATTTCATTAAAGAGAATGACGACAATGAGATAACTTATCAATATTTATGGGATGCTGCCAAAGCAGTACTTAGAGGAAAATTTATATCTCTAAATGCTTATATCAGTAAATAGAGAAAAAACAGACAAATGAATTGGGCATACAATTGAAAAAAAATAAGAAAAAAAACAAATTTTAAAACCCCTATTTAAGGTCAAATCAAAACTCCAGAAAATCAAAAGAGAAATTAATAAAATTAAAAGTAAGAAAATTAGAGTTAATAAATAAGAATAGGACTTGTTTTTTCTGGAAAAAATAATAAAATAATTAGACCATTGGTTAATTTGATTTTAAAAAGGAAAGAAGAAAATCAAATTACCAGTATCAAAAAGAAAAGGACAAATTCAACACCAATGAAAAGGAAATTAAGACAATCATAAAGCACCATATACAAAACTGTACTATAGAGCAGTAATCATCAAAACAATCTGGCACTGGCCAAAAAAAAAAAAAGCAGTGGATCAGTGGAATAGACTTAGTAATCAACCCATTACAGTTAATGTCCAAACCAACTTAGTGTTTAAAAAACCCAAAGACCCAAGGTTTTGGGGGAAAAACTCAGTATTTGACAAAAAAAATTCTGGGAAAACTGGAAAGCAGTATGGTATATATTAAGCATGGACCAACATCAGGTAAAGTCAAAATTGATACTTGATCTAGAAATAAACAAATTAGGGGACATGGAAAAGTTTACCTGTTAGACATATAGATGAGTGAAGAATTTATAACCAAACAAGACATAGAGGACATTATGAAAAATAAAATACTTATGATTGTATTAAATTTAAAAGGTTTCATAGAAATAAAACTAATGCAACCAAGAGTAGAAGAAAAACACCAAATTTGGAGGAAAGTTTTATGCCAAGAGTCTCTGACAAAAGCCTCATTTCTCAAATAGAGAGAGAACTGGGTCTCAAATACATAGAAAAATTTATAAGTATACAAAGCATTCCTGAATTGAAAAATAGTCAAAGAAAATGAACAAACAGTTCTCAGAAGAAGAAATTAAAATTATCCATAGACATATGAAAAAATGCTCCAAATCACTACTGATTAGAGAAATGTGCAGTAAAATATTTTTGAGATACTACCTCACTCCTACTAGATTGGCTAAGATGACTAAAAAGGAAAATGACAATACGTCTTCTATCATGACTTGAGCAATATGAAAATATGTATTACATGAAAATATAGGTGTAACCTATATCAGAATATTTTACTGCCTCAGGAAGGAGGAGAGGGAGGGAGAGAAAAAAATCTGAATTTTAAAATGTCAAAAAGTGTTTCTACATGTAACTTAAAAACAAAAATGAGAAAAAGACAATCATTAGGAACTATTTTGCCAAATTATATATGAGTAAATCTGATCACCTAAGTGAAATGGATATTTACAAAAATATAAATTACTTAGATTAACAGAAGAGGAAATAGAATATTTAAATAATTCCATCACAGAAAAATAAATTGAACAAACCATCAGGGATAGATGGATACAAGTGAATTCTTTCAAACATTTGAAAAACAATTCATCCCAATACTATATAAATTATTTGGAAATATAGGCAAAGAAGGAGTCCAGCCAAATTTCTTTTATGGTGCTGATGCCTAAACCAGGAAAAGCAAAAGCAAAGAAAGAAAATTGTAGACCAATTTCCTTAATGAATATAGTTGCAAAATTTTAAACAAAATACTAGCAAGAAGACTACAGCAATAAGCCACCAGGATCATTCACTGTGATGAGGTAGGAGTTATATACCAGGAACACAAGGCTGGTACAATATTAGGAAAACTATCAACACAGTTGACCATATCAGTAACGAAACTGACAGGAATCACATGATTATCTCACTAGATGCAGAAAAAACTTTTTACAACAGCCAATCCTTATAAAGAAGAAAAGAAAAGAAAACATTGGAGTAAAAAGAGCTTTCTTTGAAGTGATAAAGAGTACATATCTAAAACCATCAAACATTATCTTTAATGGAAGAAAAGTAAAATTCTTCCCAATAAAATCAGAGATAAAGCAAGAATGCCCGTCATTTCCACTATTATTCAATTTTCTACTGGAAACACTAGCTAAGGCAATAAGAGAAGAAAAAGAAATGGAAGGCAATGAGGAGACTAAACAATCACTCTTTGCACATGATATGATGGCATCCTTAGAGAATCCTAGAGAATTAACTAAAAAACTAGTTTAAATAATAATTTTAGCTAAGTTGCAGGACACAAAATTAACCCACATATATCATCAGCATTTCCATATATTATCAACAAAGACTAGCAGCAAGAGATAAAAAGAGAACTTCCATTTAAAGTAACCCTAGACAGTATAAATACCTAGAATTACACTTACCAAGACAAACACAGGGACACAATTACAAAACACTTTTCACACAAATAAGATCTAAACAATTGGGGAAATGTCCATTGCTGAAAGGTAGACCAAGCCAATATAATAAAAATAACAATTTGGTGGTTTTTTTAGCAAAGTAGCAGCATGCAAAATAAGTCCATAAAAATAACATTTTTAAATAGCAATAACAGAATTAAAGAGGAATAGTAGTAAGGACTGACGCATTTTTTTAAGTACAAAATGCATCAAATGTCTGAAAGTCAATCTATTTTGAAAAATTTAAGAGAAAACTGTCCCCTGCTCACTACCTGTGTTCCTCATGCCCATGGGATGATGGCAACTAAGTACCACAATAGATAGTATTGGACCTGGAATTAAAAGGACCTGAGTACAAATCTTAACTAAGCCCCTTAATATCTGTGTGACTGTGGGCAAGCCACTTAATCTCTGCCTGCCTCATTTTCCTCAACCATAAAATAAGGATAATAATAGTCCCTTTCTCACAAGGTTGTCATAGAATAAATTAGAAAATAGTTATAAAGTGATTAGTATAGTGCCTGACAAAACCCAAGAGCTTAATAAATACTTACTCACTTCTCTTCTCCTTCCCTCTCCCAACCCAAAAGCCAACCCTTTCTTTCCCTTTCCACAATCAAATTCTCACTTCAGAGCAAACTTTTTTTTCATCTTGACTCTCTTCCTTTACATTCTTTTCATCTATTAGCCCTCACTGGGACCTGGTTGCCTTTGACAGTATTACCTCCCTAAAATGCTCTTCCTCCTCATCTCTTCCTCCTGGATTCCAGGACTCCTTTCCTTCAAGTCTCAGCTAACATCACAATCTCTTCAAGAATCCTTTCCCAAACCTTCTTAATCTTATTGTTTTCTCTCTTAGTTTACCCTCCATTTATATTGTGTACATATATATATGTGTGTGTGTGTGTATATATATATAAATATATATATATATATATATATATATATATATATATATATATATATATATATATATATATATATATATATTACACAGTGACTTCCATGGTATATCTCCAGCAGACTGAGCTCTTTGAGAACAGGGACCATTTTTTTTTTTTGCGTTTCTTCACATGTAAACCTCATGCTTAATATAGTGCCTGGCATAGAGTAGGTGCTAGCTGATGTTTTGTAGTATATTTGCCCCCAGGGCATTTCCCCCCAAGTAGTACCTGGTTCACCATCTTATTCTCATCTTCAACTCTTGCCTTACTCTAAGAAACTTTAATATTCAAGTAGATATTCTCTTGACTCTCCCTCAGCCAAACATAGGCACATAACTAAACACACTAGATCTTTGCCATTACTCACAAGTAGTTCACTCCCCTAATTAGAAACTCTTGCATTCTCTTTTCTGACCAAAACTTTCTATTCTTCTTAGTCTCTTCTGCTTCACTTCTCCTAACCTGTTCTTGGCACTAATTGAGACCTCTAGATCTTTTCACCCCTCAATTCTAACTTTGATTTCCTCTCCAATCTCCACTGAAATTATCAGTCATTTCATCTCTTTTCTTGCTAAACTGAAGACCTGGATTGTTCATTACTCTAGCTATCAAACTACTGACCAAAGCTGGAGGAAATCCCACAAGCATGTTACCTAGGTACATGATAAATTCATATTGTCTAACCTCTACTGAATTCTCACTGCAGAAGGGAAGTCTTTTAAGTCTTTATTAGTTTTTTCCCATCTCACTTCATACCAAAACTATATAAATATAGAACTATTAATATAAACTCTTATGCGTATGTTTTCTCCCCCTTTAGAACAAGTTCCTTGAATTCAGGGACAATTTTGTTTTTCTTTTGTATCCCAGTGTCTAGCACAGTACCTGACACATAGTAGGTACTTACTTTTGATTGATTAAAAGTCTTCTAATTTTACAGTGCAGAAGTATCAGAGACCTAACATCACACATGGCAAGTAGTAGAAATATTGTAATAATGCAGGACCTTTGACTCTGAATTCAGTGCCCTTCCCATTATATTGTTTGTTCTGGAATAAATTGCTTTCATGATTGAAGCCATTCAAAATCTAGTTTTCCATGATTTTTCCTTTCTTCCTGTTAACCGTCTTTATGTTCTTTCTATTTAAGACAGACCAGACATTTAAGTGTTCCCTATACATAGCATTCTGTTTGCTACAAGGATATGCTGGTAAATATTTAAAAACCAGCTGGGCATTTGGATTGGGATGAGGATGTATTCACAATACAATTTAAAGTTTAATCTGCATTATTAACATTCTCACCATTCCTTTCTTAAGTGTAAACAGCTAATAAAGCCATAAATCAAGTCCTGATTTATATAGTGTTTTTGTAGTATAAATGCTCACATTGTAAATTTAACAGCCTCATCAGATGCTTAGAGTTGCTTTTAGCACATCCCTAATTCTCCTACCTCCATGCCTTTGTATGAAGTCCTCTTATCTAGAGTTCACTTTCTTCTCACCTCTGTTTTACAGAATCCCAAGCATCCTTCAAAACACAGCTCTTACAAAAAGATTTTCCTATCTTCCCACCCCCTGCCAGTGATTAGTACTTTTTTCCTTTTTAAAATTACTTGTTATTTATTTCCTTGCATATATACAGTAGGTCCCTGTATCCACAGGGGCATACTTTCCAAGACCTACACTAGATGACCAAAACCACAGATATAAACAAATACCTGCTATCCCCATATATTTGTACATATGTGCATATTGTTAAGTTTAATTGACAAATTATAGACATGGCCATTATTAGCATTAAATACAGTAACAATAAAGTACTTTATAGATTATTATATAATAACATACAGCAGTCCCTTCTTATCTGTGGAGGATACATTCTAAGACCTCCAGTGGTTGTCTAAAGCCCCAGACAGTTCTTGATTTAACTTTTAACTTTTATCACTACATTAACATGTTCTCTCTCCTTATTGCTTGACACTCCATGATTCACCACGACTACTTTCCAATCCGAACACGGGCAGAAAATTCTCCAAGTGAAAACAAAGAACTTGTGTATGGAGAGACCCCTGCAGTGGACAGACTGCAGCCACAGACTTAGAGACCTTGAACTTTATGCCAGACCCATCCCTTACCCAGCAGCAACCCCCTTACTGCCTACCTCCTTTTCCTGGAATGACAGAGCTTAACTAAAAGCACAGAAAATGAAACCACAGAGAAGGGGGGACTACTATATCTGATTTGCTCTACCTTCCACCAGAACATAAGCTTTTGGAGGACAGTGATAAGATATTTCCTGTCTTTATACACCCACCATCTAAGAACAATACCTTCCACATAGTAGATAATTGGTTTTTTTAATTAAATTATAATTCTTATAATTTAATAGAGGGAAAAACATGTATAAATCTAAAAGTGGTGCTAGGGTGTGGTGCTTCACTGGTTAGCAGGCTGACTGGGCCAACAGTTACTTTTAGTCCCCTCTTTCCCCCCATCCTTATGTGGGACAAGCTGCTCTACCTCTTAGGTGGGACTTTTCAGCTATATTCTGGAGCTCTTTCCTAGGAGGAGTTCTCTTCTTGAACCATACCCAGGGAAAATTGTAAAAGTCCTAGCTAGTCACAATCTCTCCATAGTCATCACTAATTCATTCATTGCTCGGAGAAATTGTGTATAAGTATTAATTTTCTGACTTGAGACTTCTAAAAATGAATAAGTATTTCTCTCTGTGCCTGTGTCTTTCCCTCCAGTTCTCTCTCTGTCTCCCTTACCCATCCCTCTCTTTCTCTCTCTCTGTCTGTCTTTCTGTCTCTCTCTGCCTCTCTGCCTCTCTCTTTCTCTGTCTGTCTCTCTCTGTGTCTCTCTGTGTCTGTCTCTCTTTCTCTCTCTCTTTGTCTCTGATTCTGTCTCTCTCCACTGTGTCTCTCTCGCTCTCTGTCTCTCTCTGTTTCTCTCTGTCTCTCTGTCGCTCTATCTTTGTTTCTCTCTGTGTGTCTTTCTGGCTATGTCTCTCTCTCTGTCTGCCTCTCTCTTTTTTTTTGTTAGTCCCTCCTCTCTTTCTCCGCCACCCCCCCATCCATTTTCCATTTTCTCTCCCTTTCCCCACCTTTTATCTGAGACTACATGGCAACATTATCTTCTATCTCTTAGTGATCTGGCCCATACAATTAATATTTTCAGATTATTGTATATGTAGTAAAACTATAATTTCTTCTGGAGTTTTGGAGCAAAAAATTGTACTCTCAGAGGTCCTGACACCTAAGGTCTGCTCAGGTCAGAGAGCCATAACTGAACTATAGTTTAAGATATGCATTACATTAAACATATTGGATATAAAAATGTATTAATGTTTTTATTATATTTTTTCATTTGATCTATTCATATTTTTTCCACAGAGAAAGAGTTTTAAAATTTGGTTACCTTTGCTACTCTCAGAGTCATCTATTGAGCTCTTAAAAGATGCCTTTTGGTGGTGGTTTCTACATAAGTTCAAGGTATAGCAATTTCTTTTTATTTTAACTTTTCTTTTGTCCACTTAAAGTGTTCCTATTATGTATTTATCTCTCCTTTCCCCTGCCCCCTGCTGAAAAATAAATAAACAACTCATAACAAATATGCAGTGTCTAGTAAAACAAATTACCCCATTGGCCATGTCCAAAAATGTGTCTTTCTGCATTTTCAGTCCCTTACATCTCTGGCAGGAGGTGGGTGATATATCTAATTTTCCGACTTCTGGACTTCTGGCTTATCATTGCATTGATCAGAGTTTTTATGTCTTTCAAAATTTCTTTTCTTTGTAATGTTGATGTTATGGTATGTTCTTCTAGTTCTTCTCATTTCACTATATATCAGTTCACAGGATTCTCCCCAGTTTCCTCTGAATCTATCCCTTTTGTCATTTTTTATAGCACAGTAATATTCTTTTACATGAACAGACTATTATTTGTTTAACCATTTTTCTAGTAGATAATTACCTTCCCTTGGTTTCCAGTTTTTTACTGCTATAAAGAGAACTACCATAATTTTTAATATACCTTCTTTTTTTTCCTCCCTAAATATTGTTTCCACAAAGGCTGCCATAACATAAACATTTTTCCTAGATGCCTTCCACAGAGAACAATTCTTTGGTATACTAATGGGGAAACATTGTTTAAAGTCTGGAATTCCCCTGGGGGGTGAAGGTTTTAAATTTGGCATTTAGAAATCCCACATTCAGCTTTCTAAAAGTAAATCTGAAAAAGATTTGTGAAGCCAAGTAGATTGCTATAAATAAAGCGATAGCCCCCCTGTTTTCAAATTCATGAATCTATTTTAAGATTTTAAATGTTTCTCCCCCATAAAGAAATTAGAAAGATGTCACTTCTCCATCTCAATCTTGCAGACTAGCTCAAAAGAAGATGATCCTGCAAAGAAAGAACAGAATATAAGTTTTATCTGACTCCCATTAAAGCACATAGCTGTCACTGTACAATTGCTACACAAGTTTAATGGTTCATTACTTTCAAGGATTTAACCTGTGACCACAGATAATTAGAATGTCTCTCCCCAGTTTAATAATATTAGCAGATACCACAGCCTTTCCTCTTCCCCTTTATTCCCTCTAAATCAGTTGTCTTCTGAGTGTTCTGAAACATACACTTAACTCTACCTAGATAGTGAGTATAACCACTTAAAGTCCCCACTCTCACCCACCAAAGACAGAGGGCATATCGGGTATTAAACAGACTAATTACCTGATTCATGTTTTGAGTCACCCCACCTTCATCAGGATTGAGTAAGAGACATATCAACTTATTAGACGAGCTCAGTTTGATGAGAGGGAAATTCTCTCACCACATTCATTATGACAACATAGTTTGGATGTAGACTGCATTGCTGAAGAAAAGAATAGAGGTTGAATTCAATGGTCCCTTCCAAAGTTATGTTCTATCATATTATTTAGTTATTCATTACCAGACTAAAATAAACCATAATTCACAATACTTCTTTTCTGTCATAATCCCTTAGAAATCATTTTCATTATTTTTTGCAAGGATTAAAACACTGACAAATGCATATATCCATTAGCTATCAGTCAAATCATGTGTAACAGTACATAAAGTGCTAGCCTTGGCATCAGGAAAACCAGAGTTAAAATCCTGAGACACACACTTGCCACATGGTCCTGAATAAGTCACTTAATCTTTTATGTGTATGTGTATGGACAATTAGCTGGTGCAATGGATGGGTACCAGGTCTGAAGTCAGAAAGATTCATCCTCCTGAATTCAAATCTGGCCTCCTAACTGTATGACACTGGGGTAGTCACTTAACCTTGTATGCCTCAGTTCTTCATCTGTAAAATGAACTGGAGAAAGGAATGTCAAACCTTTACAGGATCTTTGCCAAGAAAACCTTGGCAACGATTTAGGACAGGCTTGAGGGGGAGAGGAGAGACAGAGAGAGAGAGAGAGAGAAAGAGAGAAAGAGAGAGAGACAGAGAGAGACAGAGAGAGACAGAGAGAGACAGAGAGAGACAGAGAGACAGAGAGACAGAGACAGAGACAGAGAGAGACAGAGAGAGAAACAGAGAGAGACAGAGAGAGACAGAGAGAGAGACAGAGAGAGACAGAGAGCATATAGACATTTAGGAGATACTTGATCCCCCAAATTAGTCAGTCATTATGATACTAAACACAGTATTGGCTTATATTAATATATAACAATATTAGTGAAAGTATTTGCATGGTTTTTACATATTTTCATAAATCTCTTTAACATCTGCTTTAATAGAAGTCAGTTTTTTCAAATCTACTTCTGCATTCAAACTTTTTGCAATATGTTGTTTTGGTTGAACAGTTTTAACAGAAAATTAACATCTTATTATAAATTTTAAAATAGTTTTGACCCTTTTTGACCCCCAGGAATCTGTGTGCTACATTTTGAGAGCCACTGCTCTAGATAATAATATAAGACTATTCAATATAGAGAAGATATAGACTTGGGTTGGTAGAGGAAATTTACTCATTGTTTCAACTAATTATTAATTGACTTTCCAGGTTCTTTAAATATATCATCAAATGATCTACAAAATTGTTTTCTCATTAACTATATTTATTCCTTCCATTTCTTTTTTTTTTGCCATAGCTAACATTTGTGGTATAATATTGGACAACAATAGTAATAAAAGACATCTTTGCTTCTCCCCCTCATCTTAAAAGTTTCTAGTTTATCCTCATTGTCTATTGTATATCCTCATTGCTCTTGGCTTTAGATAGATACTAGTTATCAATTTTTTAAAAAAATTCATTCATTCCTATGTTTTATAGTGCTTTTAATAAGAATGGGTTTTGTGTTTTTTCTGCATTAGTTTATATGATCATATGACTTTTGTTATTGATTTGGTCAATTAGGCTTATAATTTTCTTAATATTCAATGAATTCTGCATTTCTGATATAAATCCCAACTGATTATATGATCTTTGTGTCATAGTCTCCTAGGTAATATTTTGTTTAGAACTTTTGTATCAATATTCATTAGGGAAATTGGTCTATAGTTTTCTTTCTCTGTTTTTGCTCATCCTGATTTAGGTAATGAAACCATATTTTTGTCATAGAAGGAAATTGATATGACTCCTTTAGTTGTTTTTCAAACTCTTTATATAGCATCAACATGATCATTTCTCTGCCTTTTGGCTAAGATCAAGTGTAGTATTAACATTAACTATTTTTAAAATGTTTGGCAGAATTTATTTATAAATTCATTTGATTTCATGGTATTTTTCTTACGGAGCTCATTTAAGTATTGTTCAATTTCTTTTTCCAAATTAGGGTTATTTAAATATTCTATTCCTTCTGCTTATCAGGGTAATTTGTATATTTGTAAATATTATCTATTTCATCTAGATTGTCAGTTTTATTGGTATAAAGTTGGATAAAATGGCTTCTAAAATTAGTTTAATTTCATTTACATTGCTGATACATTCATATTTCTTATTTTTTATATTAGTAATTTGGTTTTCTTCTTTCTACTTTTAAATCAGATTAGCCATTCTTGATCTATTTTATTGTTTTTTAATAAAAAATCTTAGTTTTATTTATTTGATTTTTTATTTTCAGTTTTATTAATCTCATTTTATATTTAAGAATTTTATTTTGATGTTTAATTACAGGTTTTTAATGTGTTGTTTTTTTGTGTTTTTTAGTTGCATGACCAATTAATTGATCTATTCTTTTTCTATTTTTCTATTTTTCTTTTTCTTTCTATTTCTTATTTCTTATTTCTTTCTATTTCTATTTCTTTCTATTTCTTATTCTTTCCATTTCTAATTTTCTATTTATTAGTGTTTGGAGGTATAAAATTTCCCCTATATTATTTTTGGCTGTATCCCAAAAATTATTTTGTCTCATTGTTGTCATTTTTTAAATGAAATTATTGGTTGTTTCTATGATTTGGTCTTTGGCCCACTCATTCTTTAGAATTAAATTATTATTATAGTCTCCAACTAATTTTAACCTATGCTTCAAAAGCTCTTTATTGAACATAATTTTTAGCTCATTATACTTTGAAAAGGGTGAATTTAATATTACTGCTTTTCTGGTTTTGCTTATGAGGTCTATATACCCTAATATATGGTCAGTTTTCATTAAGGTTCCAGATACAGCTAAGAAATAAATATACACCTTGTCCCCATGTTCATTAGTCCCCAAATGTCTATCATATTTAAATTTTCTAAAATCTGTTTATCTCTTTAACTTCTTATTTATTCTCTGGTTAGATTTCTCTAGGCCTCTGATAATATAGTTTTACTATTTATTTCTTCCTACAACTCATTTAACTTTTCCTACAAGAATGTATAAGCTGTGCCTTATAGTGCTTATATGTTTCGTATTGATAGTACTTCATTGTCTATAGTCTATTTGGGAGGGGAATATTTCTCTTAATGATTATTTTAATTAAATTTTTGTTTTTGTTTTGTATGAAATAATGGTCAAGAACAGTGCCTTTTAAAATTTGAACTGAAACACAATAGACTTGGGTCTGTCCTTATTTTAATTATGTGTGTTGGCTCTCCATTTCAAGTGTGTCTCTTGTAAACAATAAAGTGTTTTATTCTGGTTTCCAATTCATTCTGCTCTCTACTTCCATTTTATGGATAAATTAATCCTATTCACATCCACAGTTATAATACCTAACTAGCTATTTTCTTCCATCCTATTCTATTCTATTTGTTTTTCCCTTTTTAATCTTGTCCCCTCTATGAAAGGGTTTGTTTGTTTTTTTGCTTCTGACCATTGCCTTCATAATCTATCATCCCTTCTATCACCTAATCCCTTTCTGTTAACCCCTTTTCCTCCCCTTCCTAACTCCTTTTTAGGTAAAATTAATTTCTATACCCAACTATGTGTGTATCTACTCTCCTCTCCTTGAATAAGTTCAAATGAAAGTGACATTTAAGCATTATCCACTCTTCATTTTCTCTTCCATTGCAAAATCTTCCTTGCGTAATTTTATATAATTTTTAACATTCTTTCTCTCTTCCTCCCAATGTATGGCACTTCCTTACCCTTGAATACTTTTTTTGATATCATCTCAATATAATAGACTCAAAGCCATACCCTCTGTAGAAGTAGACTCTTTCTACCTGTCCTGATGATGATAATCTTAGAGATTACAGTTATCATTTTCCCTCATGGAAACATAAAGAGTTTTTCCTTGTTAAATCTCTTTTGCTTTATCACTCCTATTCACCTTTAAGGGCTTCTCTTAAGTCTTCTGTGTGAATGTCAAATTTTCTGCTCAACTCTTGTCTTTTCATCAGGAATGCATAAAAATCCTTTATTTTACTAGATGTCTACTTTTTCCTCTGTAGTATTATACTTCATTTTACTGCATATATTATTTTTGGTTTCAGTCTTAACCCCTTTGCCATCTAGAAAATCATATTGCAAACACTTCACTCCAATATTGGCTCCACAATATTCAAATTCTTCTTGATTGCTTACACTATTTTTTCCTTTACCTGGAAACTCTGGATTTTTGGCTACAATATTCCTGGAAGTTTTCATTTGGTAATTTCTTTTAGTAGGGGACATGGATTTTTTCAGTTTCTATTTTATTCTTGGTATTGGGATATCTGGACAAATTTCCTGGAAATTTCTTGTAGTATGTCTAGGATTTTTTAAAATCATGGCTTTCAGATAGTTCTTAAATCATCTTTCCTTGTTATATTTTTCAGGTCAATTGTTTTTTCCTATGAGAGATTTCAGATTTTATTCTACTTTTTCAATCTTTTGACTCTTATTGTTTATCGATGTCTTGTGGAGTTGTTAACTTCCACCTGACCAAATCTAATTTTTAAGGAATTATGTTCACACTTCTTTTACTATTTGATCAATTCTGAATTTTAGGACATTCTTTTGTTCAGGAATTTTGTACGCCTTTTACCAACCTCTTAATTCTCTCTTCATAATTTTCTCATATAGCACTCATTTCTTTCAATTTTCCATCTGATTTTTATTTTTTTCTCTTTTAAAAATCTCTCTTCTCGGGGCAGCTGGGTAGCTCAGTGGATTGAGAGCCAGGCCTAGAGACGGGAGGTCCTAGGTTCAAACTGAGCCTCAGACACTTCCCAGCTGTGTGACCCTGGGCAAGTCACTTGACCCCCATTGCTTAGCCCTTACCACTCTTCTGCCTTGGAGCCAATACACAGTATTGACTCCAAGACAGAAGGTAAGGGTTTAAAAAAAATCTCTCTTCTTATCTCTTCCAAGCCTTCTTATTGGACTGGTGTCCAGTCCATATTTTCTTTGAGGTTTTGTGGTTGATTTTCCCTATGTGACAAGAAAAGGAAATATCTATATCTATTTTTTGTTTTCTATTTCTATTTTGTTTTCATTTTTAAGATTTAAACTTTTTATCTTTAATATTAGGCTATTTAACCTCTTTTTTCAAAGTCTCTCTGAAATAACAATAAAGAAGTTATAAATTGAATTAAACAGTTTAATGATTTCAATTTTGCTTCTTGTTTAATTGTCTATTCATAGCCTGTACAACTAACAATTACTCTCTCATCCTACTAGATTCCAAGACACTGGCATCTCCTCAGCTACTTATAATAATGAAGCAAAAAAAAAAACGTCTTAAATTACATCAAAGTTTAAAATAATTTCAAATGATTGTTTGGCAGAAATATCTAAATTTCTTACTTCTATATAACCATTTCACCCATTATTAATCTATAAATATTTTATAACCTAATGGCTAATTTTCTTAAATGTTTCTTTTTTTAAGCCTAATCAATGTGACCAAGATCACTTGTTTGATAGGATTTCAGAAAATTATGTGTCATTCATCGTGAGAGTGCCGAACTATGAGAAAGATACTTTTTTTAAGGTAAAAGTCATATAGAAGTTAATTAGTTGTGCTGATTAATTTTGAACATTAACAAAGAAGATAACTAATTTTGAAAGGGATTCTTTCTAGCATGTAAGATAAAATGTGTGGTTTATCATTAGCTTTCATTGAATAAATGTTAGTAATGTCAAGACTTCATGAATAAGTGTTATAATAATGTAGTAAACCACACTGGATACTTTGTCTAATGCCTACAAAGTATCCCAGTTCTCCTCCTTAAAGGAAAGCTCAAGTTTGAATTTTCCTTCACTGGGCTCAGTGCATAAACTAACTTGGAGAGTCTTGTATACAAATATACCTATTTTATTTATATTCTAGAGGTTAAATATAAGGATTAATAAAAATAAGGATGCCTTAACACTAAGGGAACCAAATTTCCACCTACTCCTCTTTTGTCGCAAGACGAAATTCTTGTGATCTTGGGAATTCACCCAAGCTATTCTACTACTTCTTATTCTGACTAAAAATCCCAAAACTATCTAAACAAACTAACAAAATCCTTATATAAGTTCAGGTATCTATATCTTAAAGTTGTATCCAAATTATTAAAAAAGTGAGGCTAAAATGGCTGAAGCTCAATGAAGCTGAGCTGTGACTCTGAAGAGACACTCAGAGTTCAAAACAGACAGGATCTCCTTGGTCTTCCTTCAAATCAACAATTGTATCATTGGTAGATGGTAAGAGTTTCTCTTCCCAGTGTTTTCCAAAGTGTTCAAAGGAAAAACTCTAAGATATAGCAGATTTTCCTCCTTTCCTCTCAAACCCAAGTCTGTGGTGAGAGAGAGAGAGAGAGAGAGAGAGAGAGAGAGAGAGAGAGAGAGAGAGAGAGAGAGAGAGAGAGAGAGAGAGAGACAGCTAGGTAACTCTTTCTTCATCCAGGACTAATTCCCTCTTCTTACATTCTAAAACCTTCCACAGAATTCTTTGCATGAGCCTCTCTGAAATCGTTTAGATAATACTCCAGATTTCTTAATTTATCATTCTATATCTTATCAAATATATATATTTTAATCTCATTCTTATATGGATAAATTTTTATAATGTTTCATGCTGAACTGCATGTCAGAATTAAGTATTCTTTCTGAATTTTGATCACCCATTTAGAAATGTAGTTTTATTTGAAAAACAATCACTAGGACTATGGAGAATAAATGTTGGCCAATTTATTTATCTTTATACTAGCATTCACTAATTAGGTATTTATTTCGACCTTTCAGATGCATCTTTTGAGGCATAGAAATAATACAAATGTATGTAACATATTATGGTTGAAGACCAAACACTGGCATCTTCAGCAATGAAAAATAATGGACAAGTTAATTAATATTAAGCATTTATTTATCAGATCAATAGATTATATATGGTTTAAGCATTTCTGCTGTCAAGATTAAATTTAAGATGGTTCCACTATGAATAAGACCACTAGTGCCATGGATAAGTGTAAATTGCCTACGATTTCCACAGATAACATTTACATATAAAACTTCTTGTCAAATATTGTATTTTGATCCATATAATAGGTCTTTAAAAAATAGTTGTTCTTTAAAATACTATTTAAAATTTTTATGCTAAGTATAAAAATTGGTTTAATCTTTAACAACTCTTCACTTGTAATTATAAATCCAGTATAATTAGTGGTTACACATATATTTGTATTATATATATTTTTTTTAAATTGCTTAGTATATCAGATAGAGTAAATTTGAAGTTCAGAAGACCTGGCCTCTAGTTTTACCTCTGAAAATTGTCAACAATAGTTTGATCTTGACAAACCCTTAATTTCTCAATAGTCTATCCATCTCTTTAAGGTTATATGTTGTGGAGAAGGTTCTGATCTACACTGAGAGGAAGTTACCTTTTCTAGTGATATCAAAGATCCAGTCCCCAACCCAATTTGTAGCTGTTTTTATAATAATAGATTTAAATGGAATTTTATAATGTATATTCATACATTTATGAATACAGAATTTTATAATAGTAAAAATAAATAGTTATGATGGTTTTGTTGTTAGAAAATATTGAAGGTTCTTTTATACAGTAATTAACATTAATAATTTTGATGCCTAGTAAGATACATTAACTTTTAGAGATGACTAAAATATTATTGACATAATACAATGATTATCAGTCCTCTTTTGATATCTAGACAATAGGTCAATACATCCATTAAATTAATTTTGCTTGTATGTTGCTCCAGACAGTTGAAAAATATTTTTAATAACCACTATATATAGATTTGGAAAAATTTAGAACTAAACCTTCACCATCATCTGTTCCAACCTCCTCATTTTTTACATTCTGAAGTCCACAGAAATGAGACAACTTTCTTAAAGTCATCCAACTTGTGTTAGAGTTGAGATACAAACCCAGGACCTCTGATCCTCAGTTCATTGATCATTCTAATAGATCATACTGACTCCCTGTCAATCAGTCAATAAGCATTTATTAACCATCTATTTTTTAATGTGTGGTTTTTGCCGTTTTAGTAGTTTTTCAGTCATATCTGCATCCTTATAATCCCTTTGGGGGGTTTTCTTGACAAAGATATTGGAGTGGTTTGCTATTTTCTTTCTAACAACGCAACCACCAGGACTGGTTCGACAAGAACAACACTGCTATTGAAGACCTATTGAGCAAAAAGAACAAAGCATTTCTGGAGTGGCAAAATAACCCAAACTCTGCTCCTAAAAAGGACAGATTCAAGTTTCTCTAAGTCATGGCACAGTGTGAGATCAGGAAGATGCAAGACCAATGATGGGAAAAAAAGGCAGAAGAAATTCAGTGCTTTGCTGATACAAAAAACTACAATTTTTCAGTGCCCTCAAGACTGTCTATGGGCCATTAAAACCCACCACCACTCCCTTGCTATCCTCTGATGGTGACACTCTCATAAAAGATAAAAAAGGCATCAGCAACAGGTGGAAAGAACACTTCAGTCAGCTCTTCAACCGACCCTCTTCAGTCGACCTTGACCAGATCCCCCAAAACCGCACCATTGAACAACTCCCTCCTTCAATAGAGGAAGTCCAAAAAGCCATTAAACAAATGAGTGCAGGCAAGGCACCAGGTAAAGATGGGATCCAAACTGAGGTGTACAAGGCCTTAAATGGAAAGGCACTCCAGGCATTCCACATAGTGCTGACCAACATATGAGAAGAGGAAGACATGCCCCCAGAACTCAGAGATGCCTCCATCGGAGCCCTATACAAGAACAAAGGTGCACGAGCAGCCTGTGACAACTACAGAGGCATCTCACTACTCTCCACTGCTGGAAAGATCCTTGCTGGTGTTATACTCAACAGACTCCTGTTATCTGTTTCAGAGAAGAACCTGTCTGAATCACAATGTGGCTTCCGACCAGATCACAGCACCATCGACATGGTCTTCACGGTGAGGCAAATGCAGGAAAAATGCCTTGAGCAGAACCTGAGTCTCTACATTGTCTTCATAGACCTGATGAAGGTGTTCAACACAGTGAACAGGGATGCATTGTGGGTGATCCTTAGCGAGCTCGGTTGCCCAGCAAAATTCGTCAAACTAATCCAGCTCTTTCATGTCGACATGACAGGGAAAGTCCTATCTGGTGGAGAGACTTCCAATCGCTTCAACATCTCCAATGGCATGAAACAAGGCTGCGTCCTTGCTCCGGTGCTATTCAACCTATTCTTCATCCAGGTATTACGACATGCTGTGATGGATCTAGACCTGGGCATCTACATCAAATACCAACTGGATGGCTCACTATTCGACCTTCGCAGCCTGACTGCAAAAACAAAGACAACAGAGAGACTCATCCTGGAAGCTCTCTTTGCAGATGACTGTGCTCTCATGGCCCACCAAGAAAATCATCTCCAAACCATTGTGGACAGGTTCTCGACCGCAACAAAACTGTTTGGCCTGACTATCAGCCTCAGAAAAACTGAGGTGCTGTTCCAGCCTGCACCAGGGAGGCCAACTAACCAGCCATGCATTACAATCGAAAGCACGCAGCTTTCCAACATCAACACTTTCAAATACCTGGGCAGCACTATCGCCAACAACGGGTCCCTAGACCTCGAGATCAATGCCAGGATCCAAAAGGCCAGCCAGGCACTGGGGCAGCTGCGCTCCAAAGTCCTCCAACACAGCATGTAAGCACTGCGACGAAGCTCAAAGTGTACAATGCAGTGGTCCTCAGCTCACTCCTGTACGGTTGCGAGACATGGACACTGTACTGGAAGCACATGAAACAGCTGGAGCAATTCCACCAATGCTCCCTCCGGTCAATCATGAGGATCTGATGGCAGGACCGAATCACCAACTGGGAAGTCCTTGACAGAGCCAACTCCACCAGCATCGAAGTCATGGTCCTCCAAACCCAGCTACGATGGTCTGGACATGTCATCCGCATGGACCCACAGCGAATTCCAAGACAGGTATTCTATGGTGAACTGTCAGCTGGACTCAGGAAATAAGACCGACCAAAGAAAAGATTCAGGGATCAGCTAAAGTCCGACTTGAAGTGGGCTGGCATTACACCAAAGCAACTAGAACTCTCTGCCTCTGTCAGAAGCAGCTGGCGAACCCACATTAACCATGCCGCCACCTTTGAAGATGAGCGACATCGACGTCTTGCCGCTGTGTGTGAACGCCGACACCAGGCCACAACCACACCTCCCGTAACAACTGGCGTCCCATGCCCCATGTGCCTCAAACTTTGCACCTCAGCCTTTGGACTCCAAAGCCACATGAGGGTACACCGTAGATGAAAACACACAAAGACAATAGTCATTCTCAGTCACCGAGAGACTACCACTATTAATGTGTTAGTGATACACTATATACACATATATAGTATATGTGTGTATGTAGACAACATATATGTGATAAATTGGAGATAAAAAGAAAGCCTTTAGCATTAAATAGGATTAGAAAAAAATTTCTTATAGAAGTTGGAATTTTAGCTGAAACTTGGAGGAACCAGTAAACCTAGGCAGTAAAGATGAAGAAGAAGAATTCTAGGTATGGGGGACAAATATTGAAAATGAGAATTCTAAGCATAAAAAATAATTGAATCCATGAAGCCAATAAGATCTCTTAACAAAATAATATGAAGATAGAAAAGAAGAGTGCTGGCAATAGAGTCCAGGAGCACACCCACAATTAGAATGCTTGATCTAAACAGGGATTCAGTAAGGAGGCTGAGATATATTCACAAAAATAGGAAATCCAAGAGAGTATCAAGGAGCGAAATGTGGTTGACAGTGTTAAAGGATGCAGAAAATTAAATGTGTGTGTGTGTATGGCTATTATTTTGGTGATTAAGATATTGATAACTTTGGAGAGAGCAGTTCCAGTTGAATGATGAAGTCAGAAAATCAGACTATACAAAGTTAAGAAGAGAATGAATGGAAAGGCAATGTAGGTATTGATTATAGATGCTCAAGAAGTTTAGCCACAAAATGATGGGATGAATGTATCAAGTGAAAAATTTTTAAGGATGGAGAATACGTAAGCATGTTTGTAGATAGGATGGAAACAAACAATAGACAAAGACAAACTGGAAATAAATTAGATATTATGGATGATAGAAGATCAAGATGCTGAAGAAGACAATGGAATAGAATCAAAGGCACATGTAGAAAAATTTGATTTGGCACAGGGAAAAGTCACCTCTTCATATAAAACAGAAGTGAAAGAAATGGTGATAGTAGGCATCTAAGTAACACAAGATTAAGAGGAAGATAGAATAAAGAAATTTTGCTGAATGGTTGGTCTCAACTTTTTCAATAAAATATGATAATTTAACTCTCTGGTAATAAGGAGGAAGGACTATGAACATATTTAAATTATATTCTTAAGCAATTACCCATCCTTTTCTTGGTCATTACTTTTACCCTTCCCTAATACCAAATTATTCCAAGAACTTATTTTTTAAAAAAGTAAACAAAGTGACATATTTTTTTCCATATTTCCCACCTTCAGAGGAGGCTTAAGTCAGTTTTGAATTGCCCCCAAATGGGAAATTTGAGTAAGTGTTAAAAAAAAAGACCACTATAATGTATTGCCTAGATAAACCTACCTTTTATAATTGTTACTCTGTTTATATTTTGATAGCTTTATCCTGACTGTTTGTCACAAGCCATCTATACAATATTCCAGGAAGCATTTCCAGATTCTTCTCATCTATTTGATGATGAATTTAAAGAAGAACTAGTGACAACCATTTTTCAGTGGGTGACAGGTACTCCGATATTATTTAAATATCGACATTTTCCATTGATTGACAACAGTTTCAAAATAGTCATTATACTTAATTTCCATGACAAGATCAAGACATGAAAAGATGAATTTATCATTAACCATAGAAGCCAAATGTTATAATCTGTTCAATTTTCAAATGACCAATAAGATAGAGGCACTTACATAGTGTATTGCATGTATTGCTTTCTTTGAAGACCTTTAGGGATGGTCTAATCCCAGAGATGATCTAAACCAGGGAAGAGTCTAAACCAGTGGTGTCAAACTCAGATATAAATGGAGGCCACTAAAGCATACAACATAGATCCCTGTGGACTATATATTGACTTCATTTTAAAATGTAATATTTTCTATGTTGTATTGTTAAATAGTACCCAATTACTTTTCACATTTATTCAGGCCACTCTCGGGAGGTAGCCCCACAGAACATGTGTTTGACACCTCTGGCCTAAACCAGAGACCCCACCTAATAGTAAATCAAGATTTCTTGGTATATTCGAAACCTTACTTTGTTCATATCTCAACCAATCACTATAATCTTGCCTCCATTACTTCCAGTCTATGAAGTTTGATTGGATTCCCAGTGAGAAGGAGGAGACTACTGAAATCATAGCCCCCTCCATTCCTCAAAGATCTTCATGTCAATACACCATACTGCCCCAACCCCAATATGATCACCATTATTATCACTGCCATATTTATTGTGATCTCAAGGCTTTGAGAAAAAGATAAACTAATTACTTTTACATCATAGTTGGAATTTTTGATTTAAACAATATTTTGGAGTTTCTTTGAAGAGTGATCTATAGAATTTGCCAAAACTTTGACCACATTTCACCAGCAAACCACAAGCATTCTTGGTTGCCATATCACTCTGCTGACTCATTTAGACCTGGTTATCAACAAAAATCCAGAACTTTTCAGATGAAGTCTGGTGAAATAAAAAGAATTAGGTGTCACCCCCATTCTACTTCAAGGACTGAATGTATTTAGCAGTGGTCAGTCATTTACAATTTAAATTTTAATTAGAATCTCTAGATAAGAACTGTAATGTATGTCTGAATGAAGGACTGTAAATAGGCATAACACCAGCCTTTTCTTTTAGAAATGAGGTGGTTGAGAGATAAAATAAAAAAGACAGTCAACTACTTTTTGCCTCATTTGAAGCCCTATTTACAATAGAATATTAACTAAGGTATGTAGCTATTACTCTGATATGTTTGAAGGGAGAATTGTAATATAATAGATAAAAGGTCAGCTTTAGTGCTAGGAAGATGTGGGTTTAGACCCATTCTCTAACATATTTTGGCCTTATGACAAATGAGTAAACCACTTAAACTCTCAGTGCCTCAGGCACCTTTCTGAGATCACAAATTACAAACAAATTGTTAGTCTGCTACCCACACCAATGAAATCACAAAAAAAAATAATAATAATAAATTAAAAGTAATAAAATTTTAAAGCAGTAACCTAATTTCAGTTTGCCTTTAAGGCATAGATGCTATTTTTATGATTTGACTTTCTTTGGGTAGATCACATCCTTTCCCTAAAATTCTTATCCCAAACTGAAGAAGACTTAAGTATGTATCCAGCTGTAAGCACACACTTGTTGTGTAGGCTCTGACATTTATTAACTGTATAACCATTGTCAAGTCCTGTCACTACCTTCCCTGAACACGAGTCAACTCATTGATAATTGTTGTTCAGTCATTTCAGTCAGGTCTGACTCTTCATGACCCCATTTGGGGATTTCTTGGCCATTTCCCTCTCTAGCTCATTTTACAGATGAGAAAATAGAGACAGAGTTATTAAGTGACTTGGCCAGGATCATACAGCTAGTAAGTATCTCAGGTGAAATTTAAACTATGGTCTTCCTGACTCCAGGCCCAGAACTCTCTCCACTGGGCCCCCTCTCTGTCTCATCTACAAAAGGATGATACTAAAATGTTTTACCTATCTCACAGGATTGAAAATTTTAAAAAGTGATTTGTAAACATTAAATGTGCAATAATTGCAAGTTATTTTTATTGTTTTGGTTATTAATACATTCCTTGTCTTTGTTGTATTACATTCTTTTCAGTCACTGCCCCAAATTTCACTTGCATATTAGAGACCTGAGTATTCCAGGTTCAAGATATTCTAGATACACATTCCTAAAACTATGGCTCATGAGCCCCCACCAGGACATTCACATTTGAAAGCCCTTTAGAACTTTGTCCCTTCCTGTTTTATTGTTCATTCATCTGTCATGTCCAACTCTTCCTGACCCCATTTGGGTTTGTCTTTGTTTTTTTGGCAAAGATACTAGAGTGGTTTGCCACTTTATTATTCAGGTCATTATACAGATAAGGTATTGAAGCAAATAAGGTTAAGTGATTTGACCAGGGTCACATAGCTACTTAGTGTCTAAGGTTAGATTTTAACTCAGGAAGATGAGTCTTCCTGACCTCAGGTACAGCACTTTTCCATCTTGTCAACTAGTTTCTCAGATCCTTTTGTACTAGTTCTCTTATACATTGTATCCCAATGCTCTCTCCCCTCCTACATAATTATATGATCCATTGGCACTGACCTTGCTAATTCATTTTTTCATTTTTATTTTTTCAATTAAATGTAGAAGCATTTTTAACAATTGTTTTCTGACACTTTGCAATTCAGATTCTCTCCCTCGCTTCCCTTTCCCCAAGGCAGTAAATAATATATAGATTATACCAATGCTTTCATGCAAAATACATATTTCTTTATTCCCCATGACATGACTAAAGGTGCATATCACATATACAATTAAAAAAAAACCATGAAGGAAATAAACCGAAAGATGGCATGCTTTGATTTTCATTCATATTCCAACAGTTCCTTCTTTAGCTGTGGATAACATTTTTTTATCATGATTTTCTTTGGGTTATCTTGGACCCTTGCTTTGCTGATGTAATATTTCTATTATTGTATACATTCTTCTCCTGGTTATGCTCACTTCACTTTGCATGATAGGTCATAAAAGTCTTTCCATGTTTTTCTAAACTCAATCATTTCTTATGTTAATATGTTTTCATTTCTTATGGCACAATAGTTTTCCATTTCAACCATATACCACAACTTGTTGAGCCATTCCTCAATTGATGGGCATCCCCTCACATTTCAACTTGTCATTAAATTTAAAAAAAGAGCCACTAAAAATATTTTTGTACAAATAGGTTTTTTTCTTCTATCTCTGATCTATTGGGGTTACAGACTCAATAGTGATATTACTAGGTCAAAGGGTATTCACAGTTTTATAACCCTTTGGGCAGAGTTCCATATTGCTCTTCAGAATAAGTATATCAATTCACAGTTCCACCAACAGTGCATTAGTTTCCTAATTTTCCCATATCCCCTCCAACATTTATCATTTTTTATTTTGTTCCTATTAGCCACTTTGATAGGTGTGTTAAGAGAGTTTTTCTTAATTTCTCCCTTTTTCTATTTAAGAGGCAAGGGAGTAAAAAGATTTCTGAGTTAGAGCCTCCCCAGCCCCTACTGTGCAAACTGTCAGTTAGTGACAGGTAGAAGGGTGTAGCTGAGAGTCAGTTATGGCTGGCTTGGAGAGGGTTTGGTTTTTTTGGGAGGTTGTTCTCTGGGTCTCCTGGAGAGAATAGTGTGTGGCCTGCTCTCACTGGGACTGTGAGGAGTCAGAAAAATGGATTTAAGGCCTTAACAGCCTTATTGATTATTGATTATCTTGGGTATATAGGTAGATAGATATTGAGTATATTATTAGATAGTCAGAGTAGAAAATTTAAGCCAGAGCCTGGCTCTGACAGAAGACACTGTCCTCAAAGGCAGATTAATTTAGGGTTTTCTAGAACATTTTTAGTTAGGATTGGGATCTTAGGTATAGTTATAAGCTATTAGAAGATTACTCTCACTTTCCTCCTTTTGTTTCCTACCCATATTTTCCTAATAATAAACTGTGTTTTGTGTTTAAGAAACTGCTCTCCTTACTTTTGTTCAAACTCTTACCCCAAAAATATAACCCTTCATAGCCTGGGGAGCCAGCTAGGAGTTTGATTAATCTATTGATCTTTTGTTATTTCCAATGTTAGGAAAAGAATAGGAGTGTAACAATGGTGCTTTTTTTTTTATGATTAGACCTTTCAGGTATTCCAATGATTCTTAGATCATCTCTCCTGGATCTATTTTCCTAATCAGTTAGTTTTCTGGGGAGGAATTTCAGATTCTCTTCTCTTTTTTTCCATTCTTTTGCTTTTGTCTTATTGTTTCCTAATGCTTTATGGATTCATTAGCTTCCATTTATTCAACTCCAAATTTTTGGTATTTTTTCCCCTTGAGTTTTTGTGTTTGCATTTCTATTTGGCCTATTTTAAGCTTTAGGAAGCTGTTTTCTTCAATGTTTTTTTTTTAACATTCAAATTTTATTTTATTTTTCTCCAGTTACATGTAAAGATAGTTTCCATTTTTCAAAGAATATTGAGTCTTGAATTCTTTCCTCCCCTCCTTTCCCTCTCTTTTGAGATGATAAATACTTTCATATAGATTTTACATGTGCAATCATGTAAAATATATTTCTATAGCAATTCTTTTGTGAAAGAAAACTCAAATTGAAAAAAAATTAATGTGAAAAATATTTGCTTTGCTTTGGATTCATATTCAGTTCTTTTTCTCTGGAAGGAGATGACCTTCTTTAGCATGAATCCTTGGGGAAGCATTGGATCACTGCATTGATGATAATAGCTGTTATTTACAGTTGTTCATTGAAAAGTATTCCTATCACTGTACAATATTCTCCTCATTCTTCTTATTTCACTCTGTTTTAGTTCATTTAAGTCTTTCTAGGGTTTTCTGTGCACCTCCTGCTTTTCATTTCTTACAGCACAATAATATTCCATTTCAGTCATATACTATGTTGATGGGTATCTGCTCTCTTTTCAAATCTTTGACCCTCTAAAAAGAGCTGCTTTAAATATTTTTGTACATATAGGTCCTTCCCCTTTTTGTTGTGTTTTTTTTTTTTTATCTCTAGGACATAAACATAGTAATGGTATACTGTTTTATAGGCCTTTGGGCCTATGTCCAAATTATTCTCCTGAATAATCCAATCAGTTCACAACTCCCCCATCAATGTCTTCATGTCCCAGCTTTCCCATATTCCCTTCAAGTTTTGTCATTTTCCTTTTCTGTCATAATAGCCAATCTGATAGATATAGGGTGGTACCACAGAATTATTTTAATTTGCATTTTTCTAAATAATAGTGATTTAGAGCATTTTTTGCATTACCATAGAAAGCCTTAATTACTTTGAGACCTACTTGTTCATAGCCCCTAACAATTTATCAATTGGGAAATGACTTGTATTCTTATATATTCAATTCATTTTTCTATGTATTTGAGAGGCCTTTATTAGAGAGACTTATAAAATATTTTACACTATTATGATTATTGTGTATTACTTTCTATCCTACTTAGTCCTGATTAGTTTCTGATCCCCACCTCCCCGAATTTGCCCTCTTTTCTATTAGCCCCTCTCCCTTTCCCTTCCTAGTTTCTTGTATGGTAAGATAGCTTTCTGTACTCCATTGATTGTGTATGTTCTTCCCTCATTGAGCCAATTCTGATGAGATTAAGGTTCACATGCTCTCCTCTCCACCTCCCCCATCATGGCCTCCACTGTGAATGTTCTTTCATATCAAATAATTTGCCCCATTCTATTTTTCCCTTCCTCCACATCCCAATGCATTCCTTTTTCATGCCTTAATTTTATTTTATTATCTGTATAATCCCATATTATTCAATTCATGCCCTCACCCTCTGCCTATATATGCTACTTCTGACTATTCTAATGATGACAAGGTTCTTTGGCATTATAAGAATTATTTTTCCAGGTAGGAATGTACACAGTTTAACCTTATTAAATGTCTTTTGATTTCTCTTTCCTGTTACCTTTTTATGATTCTCTTGAGTTTTGCATTTGCATCAAATTTCCTATTCACCTCTGATGTTTTCATCAGGAATGCTTGAAAGTCCTCTATTTCATTGATAACCCATTTTCCCCCCTGAAGGATTATGCTCAGTTTTGCTGAGTAAGTAATTCTTGGTTGAAGTTCTAGATCAGTAATGATGAATCTTTTAGAGACCGAGTGCCCAAAATGCAACCCTCATGCTGCATGCAAGGCCTCCAGCTTTATCCCAGACAGGAGAAGGAAAGAAGGGCTCCTACTGGACTGCTGGGCAGTGATGTGAGAAATGTCCTCAGGCATGGAGAAGGGGAAGGGAGCAGCCCCCTCTGGCATGTATGCCATAGGTTCCCCAATATGGTCCTAGATCCTTTGCCCTCTGGAATATCATATTCCAAGCCCTCTGATCATTTTATGTAGAAGTAGCTAACTCTTGTGTTATCCTAACTATGGCTCCATGATATTTGAATTGTTTATTTTTGACTGCTTACATTATTTTCATCCTGAGTTTCAGAGTTTAGCTATAATATTCCTGGGAGTTATCCTTTGGGGATCTTTTTCAGGAGGTGGTTGGTGGATTCTTTCAGTTTCTCTTTTGTCCTCTGATTTTAGAATATCAGGGCAGTTTTCCTTCATGATTTCTTGAAAGATAATATCTAATCTCTTTTTTTATCATGCCTTTCAGATGGTACAATAATTCTTAAATTATCTCTCCTCGATTTATTTTCTAGGTCAGTTGTTTTTCCTATGATATATTTCATATTTCCTTCTATTTTTTTAATTCTTTTGATTTTGATTGTTTCTTGATGCCTCATGGAGTCATTAGCTTCCACATGCCCAATTATAATTTTTAAGACATGATTTCTTGAGTGAACTTTTGCAGCTCCTTTTCCATTGAGCCAGTTATACTTTGTAAGAAGTTCTTTTCCTCACTGAATTTTTTGTACTTCTTTTTCCAAAGGTTCAGTTCTATTTTTCAAGAAAATTTTCTCTTCAGTACATTTTTGTATAGTTTTTTCCCATTTTCTCCAATTCTGCTCTTTTAAGTTTTTCTCTTCTTTTGAATTTTTATGCCTCTTTTGCCAACTGACCTACTCTTTTTTTTAAGATATTAATTTCTTCAGTATTTTTTGTCTCCTATACAAATTTTTTCCACGATTTTCATTTATCATTCTCATTTCTTTTCCCATTTTTCTTCTACCTCTCTTATTTGATTTTTCAATCCTTTTTGAGCTTATCCATTAATTCTTTTGGGGTTGAGAGTAATTAATATTTTTCTTGGAGGCTTTGGATATTGTAGTTTTGACTTTATTTTCTTCTGAGTTTAAGTCTACCCTGTCACCAAAATGAATATTTTTGTTGTTCCTTTTTTTTCCTATGATTTGCTCTTTTTCTTCTCTTTTAGTTTAAAAATGGTAAAATTGGGCTCTTTAACTGTGGTGAAGGGAGCAGTATTCCTAGATTCAGGTTCTTTGTGTAACTGCCTCCAGGACTGGCACTGGTGATCTATCTGCTTTCTATTCTTCCAAAGTGGTATGATATATGGAGAGCTTTGAGTAACACCAAGCACTCTTTTACCCCTTGTAACTTTGACCATCATCCTTTACTCTCCTGTGCAATTTCTGGTGTATGTAGTATTCCTCCTTACCCTGAGACTACACTCCAGGGCTGTGACGTAGTTATTATTGGCAATGCAACAAAGCGTTTTGCAGTCAGAGCCAGCAAAGAAACCCCTGTAATCTTCATTTGAGCAATTATTTGGGTTGAGAGGTTTGGAAGCTTTAGCTGATGCTTCAACTATGCCCCAAACCTGTTGCCTCAGTGGGGCCTAACCTGGCACGCTACGCTTCACTTCCACCCTGATGCACTAGATCAGCAGTTCTCAACCTCTCAATTTGTAGCAATGAGAATACATAATGCATATCAGGTATTTACATTCCAAATCATAACTGTAGCAAAATTATAGTTTTGAGGTAGCCACCAAAATAATTTTTTGGTTTGGGGTCACTGCAACATGAAGAACTGTATTGCAGGGTCACGGCATTAGAAAGGTTGAGAACCACTGCACTAGATCCTATACCAGCTTTCTAAGTTATTTTGACCTGAAAAATTACTTTACCTTCACCTTTTGTGAGTTATGCTGCTCCAGAATTTGTTTTGAGGCATTACATCATTCTTTTTTGGAGGATAATTTGGTAGAAATCAGATTGGTCCCTGTGCCTTCCCTGCCATCTTGGCTGTGCCCCACCACAGTATTCTATGGTTCTTTTTTAGCCTCCATTTCCATTTGGCCCATTCTATTTCTTAATTTGATGAATCTTTCTACATTTCTTTTATTATTTGATTTTTTCAAGTTCTTTTCAAATTCTTCCTAGAGATCTTTTGAAACCTGACATGATCCTCACTTCCTTTTGAGACTTCATATGCTTGCTTTTCATCATAGTCTTCTTGAGTTTATATTTTGATCTTCCCTGTCACTAAAGTAACTTTCTAAGGTTAAGCTTTTTCTTTGCTTTTTGAACATTTTTCTAATCATTATTTTCTTTTCCCCTTATTACCTTGTCTATTTATTGAGTTTTTGCTCTGCTCCTGGAGTAAAGGAAGCACTGGCACAAGTTTGCAGTTTAGCCTTTTCTGATGCTTGAGGTAGGTCTGGCTGTCTTTGTTGGTTGGCTTCTTATGAAGAGTCTTACAGCAGGGTGTTTGTTTTTTCAGTTGGATTCCACTTCCCCTGTCTTTGGTTTTCCTGTTGTCTCCTGTGTTGGGCTGTTCCCCATTCTGCCCTTTTGTTACTTCAGGCCATAAGGAAATAGGTAGGACTAGCATCAGATTGATCCTCTATTTTGCTGTTTTGTTGCCTTGGGCCATTTGGGCTATTCCCTGCTCTACCCTTTCATTTCCTTAGGCCATATGTTGACATTGAGATACTTCTTCTCTAGGCCAGTTTCATTTTCTAAGCATTCCTGAAGAAAAGAATAGACTTAAACAGAAAATCTGATGTCTAAGAAAAAGAAGAGGTGAAATGTTTAGGACACATATCACGAAAGCATGAATAATAGTATTTTTTGGAGCCCTCTTGCTGATTAAAAACAAATACTTTCTTGGTTTGCTATAACATTAATTGTATCCATCAAAAGATGAAAGAATCAACCAAAACACAAATATTCTGGACCTAATTCTTTCTTGCCTCATAAGTTACCAAGGAAAACAGGTCATTTGCTATCCCTTGAGATCAACCTCTTTCTTCTCCCCCTTTATTCTAATGAAAAATGAACTTTCTCCCTTCAATGCCAACTCTTCTACATATCTTCACTCCTCCTGCATCTTATGCTCCAACAGATTGCCCCCATAGACATCTCTCTCCATAATGCTCTGCTAATTCATCTCCACAGGACTTTCTCTGCCATGCCATAGAAACATCTTTACCCTGGAAGCTCACTCCATCCCTAAGCCCCTTCTCTCACCATGGAAGTTCTCTCCTCTTAGACCTCACCTGATGATTGGCTGGTTTCTTCCAGAATCTCTCTTTTAAGGACAGCTAGGACAAATACACTTTCCTCCATCTCCAGGTTGCATTGCTGACTCACCTCCATTGGATTTCCTGTTCTGTATACCTCCCTACCTAGGATATTCTCCTCAGTCATTTCAACTCACTTTTCAGTGTTTTCATTAGTTAGAATTTAAGTTCTTTAAGGCCAAGAACTATCTTTCTGCTTTTATTTGTATTCATCAGGCTTAGAGAATTGCCTAACATATAGCAAATCACTTAATAAAATGATTGTTGACTGAATGACTCCCCATCTCTAATTTTCAACCTTTTCCTATCTACAAGTTCATTCTTTTTGCCATTTTCCCCATCTTAAAAAAAAACCCTTCATTTAACCCCATCATCCACTCAATTTATCATGTAATAAGCCCTTCATTTTCTTACAACCAGACATCTGCTATCTCCAAAATATGTAAATACAGTCTCTCCTCCTATCTACCTCTTCTCAGGCCTTTGCAACATAATTTTTGGCAATGATCTCTTAATTGCCAGATCTGATAGCCTTTTTCAAAACTTCATCATCAGGTACTTCCCTGATGTATATGATGCTACCATCTTTCTGGATTTTCCTGACACTTCTCCTTGTTTCTTTTCCTGTTTATCTACATTCTCTAAAGGAAAACACAAAGCTCCAATGAAAGACTTGCTCCTTGTAAGCTCATCAAACTGATCAGAGAACTACCCTAATGATTTTTTTATAGAAAAGGATGATGTAGACTAAACATTCACAAAATTTTCACATGGGAAAAGAGAATGTCAAGGGAGAAGTGAAGAGCTCTGAATGAAAATTAAGATTAGCATGACTTTGAGAAAGTCTCAGACAGCTAGCCTTCATACATTACAGTTAGGGCCTGAATGATTCTTGGAGTTTTTCCAGTTTGATGAAACATCACAATGATTCTGCTCCACTGTATAGACATAGAGAGCTAACTTTCTTGTCACCCTGAAGCATCAGAGTAAGACTTTTATGGTTATGACACATCTAATTCTAAGGATTCTAATACAAAAATGTCAAATACATATCCAAACCAGATCAAAATGCAATTGGAAAATATTTGATAAATAAAAATGCAGCAAAACATAGATAACCTTACTTTAAAAAAAATTTAGACCCTTACCTTCTGTCTTAGATTCTCGGATCAGTTCTAAGACTGAAGAGCATAAAGGTCTAGACAACTGTGACTTGCCCAAGATCACACAGCTAGGAAGTGTCTGAGGCCAGATTACAACTCAGGAACTTCCATGTCCCAGCCTGAATATTCTCTGAGCCACTTAGTTACTGCTTTACATTTTATAGCTAAATTAATATGAGACATTAAAAGGATCCTTCTATATGGTTGTTTATGGTTTAGTGGCCCCTGTTCCTTTTTGAATTTGTAAAGCTCTTATTTTCTTTTTTGCCTCTCCCAAAACCTCTAACCCATAGAAAAAAGAAAAAAAAATCTTTTCATTTATGTGCTCTCTTTTCATCCATTACTTACAGAAGACATTACACATGATTCATTGACTTTGCAATTGCCTTTTGGATTCTGAAAATCTTCTGGGATTTGTTGATTTTATTTTTTTCTTATATTGTAAGTTCATTTTAAAATCTTATTTGTCATTAGTTTTTCTTTTTCCTGGTAAAATGCTTTAGCATGCTGAAACACTATAGTTGAGCAAGTTGCTCATAATTATTTCCCCTAAGAATTAAAGTTTACTTAGCTGCCTTTTCCTCTTAAGAAATAACATGCAATTTCTAGTTTTCACAGAAAATTTTGGACTAATTTCACTTATATTTCCCTCTTTTACAACATATCAGTATCATCCTTGGATGATTCTAGCAGTTGGTGAACAGCTTGACATGAGATAGAGTTTATTTTCCCATTATATTCATATACGTGTATTTATGTATGTACAAATACATACATGTGTATTTAAATTTGATACTCACAATATACATTTTTGGATTGCAAAGCATGAATTATGTTTTTATGGATTCCATCAAATAACCATTAGATTTTTAATATGTTTGTGCCAGACAAGTTGGCAGATAGTTCAGGGTCACACTTTCAGAAACAACATTTTAAGTCCTGAGTTTCCCAATGGACACATTCTTGGCTGTATTTTTACTGACATTTATGTGCTCCCTCTTGGCTGTATCATTATAGATCTGGGTTTGATTATTGTAATTTCCCCTGTGATACCCAGACTTTTCATCTATTGCATTAGAATTTTTCCTGGAAAAAAGATAAAAAGTTGAGGATAACTCACCTCCTACCTTAAAATCCACAGCAATAAGATTTCAAATTTTGAAATCTAAGCTTCAATTTAGTAGGAAAAAAACAACAAATACTATAGATCTTGACTGGATATAGGTCTTTATTTGACTGGTGATGCTTGTAGAAACATCAATGGAAATATAAAACTAACTTAATAAGGCCTACTTGTAGCAAACCTGGTATCAGTGACGGATATACACATGCAAGAAGGAAACAAGTGATTCATAGAATTTATAAGGAGCCAGATAACATAACTCATCTGAGGACATGCTAATGATGGGAGGGACCTCAGGATCCATCTAGTTTTACCTTCTCATTTTGCAGGTGAGGAAACTTAAGCCCAGAGAGAACTTAAATGAATAGCCCCTGGTCATTTAGGGAGTGTCACAATGAGCAAGCTTTAATTATTGAAAATTTATGCCTGTTTAGAAGAAGATATTTTTCCTTTATATAGCTCCTATATAATGAATCTGTGGGTGGTGACCTGAGAAGGAGACTGGGGGCTAGAGGAATATGGATGGAAAATATACAAGACAGTTAGAGGGAGAGACGTAGGAATAAAGACTCAGAGACCGCAAGTTAAAACATGTGGGGAGTCGTGAGCTCCTAAATTACCTCTCTAGAAAAAGAAAGCAAGTGGAGAAATTACAAGTATGAGAAGCAAGAAGAACTGCGTGGAGCCAATAACTCCGCTATATCCCCCATGGGCCAGATGGCCAAGAAATTAATGGGAGCTATGTGGTGCAACTGTTACAGGAATAAGTCAGACATGAGGAGCATTATAGGCCATAGCATGATTAAGAGGTGCAAGGAGCAAGAG